>NC_046637.1:10848771-12048771 GCF_900324485.2 Mastacembelus armatus
GATTATATGTTAAATATGCTCTCATTGAAGTCAATTTTGTTAATGTATAACCAAAATAACCTGCTTCTGTTAATGATTTCTCTGACCAGGTGCAATAGTATTCTTTAATAAAAGATCAGTAACATCTTATTTTTGTTGTTTATTATTTTTCAACAGAAACAAAAAAAAAGTTAAAAATCCCAAGATTCCTTAAGACTTTGGCAGTGAACTCCCACATGACAGTGAAACACTCAGCTGAAGATTAAGTATACTTGGCTCCAGAGCGCTGACTTCTTAGATGCGGGTCACTCTTTGTCTTTGCAAATGGCTTGCTGTCTGAAGGACGAGCTCCTTTGTTCCATCTGCCTCAGCATCTACCAGGACCCCGTCAGCTTTGGCTGCGAGCACTACTTCTGCAGGAAGTGCATTACTGAACACTGGAGCAGGCAGGAGCCTCACGGAACGCGGGATTGTCCTGAGTGCCGGAGGACCTTCACCGATCCTCTCCTCTCACCAAGTCTCAAGCTGTCCAACATTGTGGAGCGCTACTCCGCCTTCCCACTAGACGCCATACTTAATGCTCAGAGGAGCTCCTATCCCTGCAAGGACCACGAGAAGGTCAAGCTGTTTTGCCTCACTGACAAAAGTCTGGTGTGCTTCTTCTGTGACGAGCCGGCGCTACACGAGCAGCACCAAGTGACCACTATTGACGAGGCTTACGAGGAGATACAGGTGAGTTGTAGCACAAATGCACTGTGACAGCTTATTAGTAAGTGGAAGTTGATATTTTCGTAAAACACTTAGCACTCTGCACCACATTCAGGCAGTTTCACTCATTCATTTTGTGGGAATTGCCAAATAGTTAAGCCTCAGCCCTTTAATGCCACAGAGCAGCTCCACTGAAGCAGTTTGGGAATTGTATGCTTTTCTCAAGAGTACTTTAGGTACTGTAGGTGCTGAGGAATGAGATACTTCTAATTTACTTTTGCCTTCCCGATGTCCACATCACCTGGCACATCTGTGAGTTCAACTCGGTCTCAATCCGTATGAAGCGAAGTGTTTTGTTTTTTTTTTTCTCTATCTAGTCCGGTTTTTTATCGCTTGCAGTGCTAGTTTTAATTACAAATTCTGTAAGCATATCATAAAAAGTACAACTTATTAATCATAACAGTGGTAGAAGAGATGTATTTGAGTTTAAGCATGTTAGATTAATTAAATATGCAGCAGAAATGTGAGTTTAGTGAAGAGATCTTGTCTCAGCAATAAATAAAATAATTAAATAAAATACACAAACAGTAGTGGGAACAAAAACTCAAAAATATTGTAATGATTCATTACATTGTAGATTCTGATTTCTTCTTGTTAGTGGCTGTAAATATGTTAGAGCCAATGCTGATGTTTATGTGTCACGTGTTTATACTGACTCATATTTTCCACATTAACTGGATTTTTTTTGATCATTCCCACAGAGCCACAATCCAATAACCATGAAACAAAGCTCCTAATCCTGTTCCTTCTTTGCTCCATTATGTTTATAAACACATTCCAGTCTAATGTTGTGTAGTCTGCCTCACCTATGGACTCTGCTCTTACTAATGTAGATATTCAGAACTGGTTTATGTAACATAAAAATGTTTGATTTCCAGTTTTCTTTGCAGACAGTAGAGTAAACTTTCTGAGTAAAAACAGATCTGTTGATGGTTAATGCTCAGCTGTTCAGTTTTGAAAGGATTGCACTCCCCCAATGCAGCTTAGGCAAACATTCCACAGTTTAGGTGATCCAAAACATTCAGTTTCATGTTGAACTATAACTTTTGTTGTGTCTGCATTTTTAAAATGTTACAGTCACTGTAACTTACTCTGTTATCCAACGTCCTTTGCTGTTGCACAGACTGTCAATGTGATGCCCTCAACTTTGACTGTTCATTACACTGACCTTTTACGCTCTTCTGAAAGTGTATCTCTGACAACGACAAGCTCATTCTGCCCTCACTGCTCTGAATCAGTGAACAAGTTTGTATTCAGACTGCAGTTGAATTAGAAACTGTCTGATGGAGAAATCGTGATATAAAGTAATGAATAACTTTTGTCTCATTCATGTTCTAATAGCGTTGTTAATGGCCAACATTTACTGCAATTGATTTTATAATATTTTATATTTCTTGTTATCCTATTAAATGCAGTTATTTATTCATAATTCATAGTTTATTTAGAATTATAGGCACAGTTAAATCAATATTTTTGTCCTAGATTTAAGGCCAAACCACAACTACTTTAGTCTCGTTTTAGACCTCATTAGCTGCCAGCATCTCTATTTTTTTCAGTGAAAAGCACCAGAAGAGAAATAACTGAAAACATAGTGTCAAATGTGGATTGGACTCTGCAGCTATACAGGTTGTCAGCAGATTTCCAGTAGTAACAGCTTTTAAATGTATGTATGGATGTATATATCTTTATTAAAAACTGAGCTGATTCCTTTTAATTGCTCTTTTCCAGCCTTTACATCAACAGAAAATAATGTTGCTAGGACTGATATACTACTCACTTATTGCTTGAGGAAAAATAACTGTAGTTTATGTTTATTTTGTTTTTTATAGAAAAAAAAAATCATTTGGACTAGGACCATTCAGGTGTTTTGTGGGGAGAAAGGAAATGATTAAAGCATGGAATAGAAGACAAAACATAGTTAGGTGATCTGTGGTTATTACAGAGATACAGTCACGTTTTTCTGTGTTCTGGATTAAATATAATGAGCAGCGCCATGAACATCAGTGCTGTCCTCCTTAATTTTCAACTAGGCTCTGAGCTGGCAGCCTGAGAAAGGTCAAAACAGTGTAATCTTGGAGCAGAAGTAATTAGGCCCAGCACAAGATGTTTCTCTTTTCTTGGGCACCAGCTTGTCCCTCTGCTTGGAGCGCTTTTCACGGCGGCGATCTGGCATTTTGCATTCTGGCAGGAGCTTTGGAGGATTCTCAGATCTACAATACTGAAAGAGAGCATGAATACACAGAGGCCCCTTCGGAAACAACCATATCCCATGATGAGCTTGGCATGCTCGCCTTTTTAGATCTACAAGTAGGGTGGTTTGTTATGTAATGTCTCATCCTTATCAGATAAATACAAACATTAGAACAAGGCAGTAAACGGCTTTAGACCAACAGTATTTTCTAGTATGTTTGAGATCACAAAGTGAGTTTTATTGGTAAAGGTAACTGAACTTTACTTTCTGTATTTATTTGTTTTAGGGCAGCCTAAGTAAAACTCTGTGTTATATGAGTGATCTTACAAGATTCCTTATTATTTCCTATTTCTTTCCAGGGACTGTACAGGAGCAGTGTTAGAAAGAAATGTGTGAGAACTGTGCCTGCAGGCACAAACTTCACTTTTCACATGACGCTTCACAATGCTTAACTAAAGTGCCAAAACAGAATAGTGAGGATGTGTTAAAAGTGCAGCAGTAATCAGCTTCGGTGTTTTGAGTACCAAAGGGGCACATGATGTGCCAACTTGGTGACCCCTTGTTAAAAGGAACATTAGAGCTTTTGTGAAATGGGAACATTTGGAGATGAAGAAGAAAAGATTTGGTAGGTTGAGAGCCAAAAGCTTGACCTGTTTATGTCAAACTGTTAAGCATTTTGGCACATGAGAATTTGGATTGACTTAAACCGTTTCTGCTTCATTCTCTGTTGCTTTCTCCTTTTCCTCTGTTAACTTGATATAAACCATCATTTGTATGGTTAGGCAGAATTTAGAAAAAGCTTGGGTCTAGAGAAGCTATGGTTTGGTTGAAATCACCAAATGATTTGTAAAGAGGCATGATTTTGTTCTCAAGAAAAAACGCAAAAAACAGTGTTGTCAAGTAAAAATAGTTCAGTATTACTGTCCATTTTCCCAGCAGTATTTACTCTTAGGTTATGTCATCCTCTCCTCCCGTCACCCACCTGAGGAATGGGATGACACAGATCTGTTCTTTGTCCCCTTGTTGTTGTGAACTTAGCTATCTTCAGAAAGCAAAACACCGATGATTAGTGTGTTTCACAATGAGACGTACAACGATGACAAAATCCAATTTCGGCATCTGCAGTAGCCTCTTACACTCAGACATTTGGTCCAACCCTTACAATGTGTCACCATGATAGATTACACATACATAAGGCCCACTTTAAATTTCTTAATGCGTATGCATTAGGCTTAGGCTAATTTGCTGTTACAACACATATCTGTATTCAGGGCCTTAGATTTGATATTCTCAAACAGACCAGATTCCCATAATGTTCAGTAAAACAGTTCCTTTATGTCGCACTGCCATTGGTATAACTGTGTTGACAGTATGTTTTGCTGACCAGTGTCCAGTGACGAGTGCAGCCTTTGGTTAGTCTGGAAGGCTGTAATCTCCTTAGCCTGGCATGTCACTCGACTGACCTCAAGCCCCGTGTCTTGTTGCTGTGTTGAGAGCTTTACCTCCTGCTGATTTGCACCGTTTTCTCCACGTAAACACTCCTGCGGTCAAATTGGTAATGCACATAAACATCCAGCAGCCAACCGTTGCGAGGGTGACGTACAAACATCTGGTGAAACATTTCACCCAACATATAATTGCTTGCCTATGCGATTTTTTTCAGCGTAAAGGACATTAAGGTAGGATTGAGAAGGATTTGTGTGCTGCTCTGCCATTTGCTTCAGGGAGCAGAGATTTCACAGGAACTAATGCATTCTGATTAGGAGGGGTTTTATTCCACCAGTCATATTGGATGGCATTAAACTCCAAACCTAATGTACAAGAGCAGAAAGAACTGTTAATGCAAAATTATTTCTCAAACCTCTTGAGGACTAAAACATCACACAGACCCATAATCAGCACTAGCAACCTCAAAAGTGTGAATGCATATCAAGCAATCTCATCATCTGAATTCTCTGTTATTTTGTTGTGAAAATCTTTGGCCTGTCAGTCTTTCTTTAACCTGATTAATTCAGGTTATAACCAAGAGGACAGACATTCTTATCTGCTGAGCTCCTTTCTGTCGCCCTGTAAAATATCAGCTTTATGTTCTGGGAAATAATGCCTTTATTTTAGGGAACACGGTTAATGGTGATGAGATTACACTTCCCTCCTTCAGTCATGCTACAGTTGGAGTGCTGGCGCCATCAGAAATAGAGCCTGGCTGGATCGCTGTAACCCTGATTGGAGCTGGACGAAGCGCTGCATTTATCACCCCACTTTGGCCTAAAGTTGGCAGTCAGCTCCTGCAGAGGACGAAGTGGAAGCTGGAGCAGCCAGTGTGGCTAAATTGTGATGATCAAGACTGTCAGTGCACTGTGTGCAACAACTGTATTGCAGGGCTAGACAGACTCTTCCTGTGTGTCTTCTTGCTCTGGAGTCTTTATACTTTGACAGCAGTTAAGACCAGATAAGAAAGGATATAAGACAAAAACCCTGGTCATCCATGCATGTTTGTGGACTTTACTTTTTTCTAAAGAATATTGATACTGTAGATAGTATGTGAACGGAGAAAAGCAGCAGGCAACTGTGCATGTATGCTGGTCTAAGAAGGACTAAAACCCACGCAGCTGGAGAATTAAATGATTACTGTGTCATTGAGTCACCCATATGAACCTGTCACTCAAAATGTCCAAATGTACTTGAATGCGCCCTTCCTTAAACACATTGGTACACCTACAGTAGTTCTTTCTCCCTTATTTGACCACCACAGAGAGGTTAATCATGAAAACATGACATTATGCAGGGTGGTGTTTGAAAAGAGCATTCCAGCCTTTGAAGCGTTTTACTGGTAGTTTTAAAACAAGGCTGCCTTTCACTCACCGACTGTCAGAGCCCAGCTGAGAGCTCTCTCTGAGCCTGCCATCACCACGCATGGCCGTGCTGCTGCAGTAATGAGTCAGGCAATTTCAAGGGCACCCACGGCTACCATCTCCCCCGTGGCTTGCCTCAGTCAGCTCTGCTTTCCTCTAGCAGCTTCATCATTATCTGTCTCCTTTATTCTCCCCTATGTGTCTTCCCTCTCAGTAATCTCCTTGTTTCTGAGGCGTGTGCTTTATTAAATGCCACAGTTTGCAGAGCAGTTCTTTATGAGGAAGGTAGTTCCAGGCTGCTCACCCTGCTAATTTTCCACCACCCACCCATCCCAAACAAATGAGTTTGTCAAGCTTGGCGGTCAGTCAGTGGTGTGGCAGAGAGGCAACGATCATGGAAACTGAGCCATGGCGAAAGACAGACTCTGAGACCTGGGTAGACTAGGGTAGAACTGGCATAATATACTCATCCAGAGAGAAGCAGTAGCTTGTACTGTGCTTATTACAGATACTGCTGATGATGCTTGAGGCAGGACACAGCCAGGGCTGTGTGTTTACTTCAGCTCATTCTGTTGGTAAATGGGCAGATAAACAGCTACACTGATTGGGGAAAGAAGAGCAGGTTCTGTATCCATCACACACAACATTTTGTCTCGTTTAGATGATTAGTTTGGCTTGCATTTACGTACAATGAGTCAGATGTCTGGACATCTGTGTATTAGAAATGCTTTTGTATGCCTTCTGCACAGAGAATTTGGAGCTGCAATTTGCCATATGTTTTCTACCACGTTAAAATGGCTCCTTTTAGAGAAATTAAACAGCTACATAGTGTAAGGTACAATGAGGCCAGCACCATGTTACCCATATAACGTTGCCCATGTTACATATCATAAAGCTGCTGTAATATGATAGTAAAATCTATCTTATAAACTCTCTTAAGCTGAACAGGTGTTTCCCAGAAGCATCTTAACTGTTAGAAGTGGCACTAGATCTACAAGTACGTCCACTTCTTTGGCCAGTGGAAAGCCAAAATTATGTTAAGCAGCTCTAAACGTGAAGGGGGAACCGAAAATCGCATTCGCAGATATTTTGTTTTGTTCATAAGTCTCATCATAATTACTGATGCTATCTGTTAAGTTGGAAGTAAATGAGTCACTCATGAAAGTTACAGCCTCTTAAAACAGTCATAACACAGAAAAACTGTGTTAGTAAAGAGCAGCACAAGTAGCTCGTCATTGACCGTGAGTGGAAATTATACCCTTGATTGCCAGTTTATTAGGTACATTTAAGAAAACAAATGCTGTAATCTAACAATCCTGTAGCAAATCGTGTCTTGATGAAGGCTACAGTGTTGAAATTGTTTATTAGTGTTAGTGTTGATTTAACATGATACTGCTTTTGTAAGCTGTAGTTTATGGCGCCGTTGAGGTATGTTGTATTGTACAGGTGTTTTTAATTTGGTCTACTTCATTTAAACTGGGTGGAAACACCCCTCAATATAATGCTGCCTCCACACTACATTCTCATGTCCATAAATTTGAATTACCACTTCTCTATGGTTTAAGAAAAAACTAAATATTAGCACGTTCACAAAAGCTAGATTTATTGCAGGGTGGTTGTATTAGATGGTAACTGCTCAATAATCTGGCAACTGGGTGGATATTTCCTTAGCAACACTATAAACGATGCAACCTCGAAAATAACCACTTCTGAAGAGATATGTTTTGCTGAGGCTTTTAATTTTCTGTAGAAATACTAAACTCCCACATGACTATCCTGATGATTCATTATAATGGCATTATACCTGTTCTGTGACATCAGTAGTTGGACCTGTATCTTGCAACTAGTTAAACCTACAGGTCACAAGAATGCTATGTGTGCTGTACTGGTCTGGCTGGTCGGAGAGGAGGGGTCACCGGACAGAAGAGATTTACTGTTCATCTTAGCGAATGAAAGGGGAAGTGCTGTCCTCAAAGTTTTGTGGCTTAAACTGTGGCTTGATGTTAAGCCCTGTCCTCCCTAATATGAGGCAGATCAGGAGGGAGGGAAGCCAGCACGCCAGTGACACAGCTAGAAAGATCACATTAAATAATAAAAAGATCAGACGGTGTACGGTATAATGGAAATGGTTACTCTTGTTCTCGCTGCCTTAAAGGTTGAAACTCTTGTAAAAAGTTGGAAAAAAAAAGTTTGGAGAAGATAGCTTTTAGGCAGAATCAATTGCAGATCTTGGTAAATGTTAAAAATAAGTTCATGATGAGGAATTTTCGTTTCTGTTTTTCCCTTTCTTCTGTGTCAGTTTGATATTTGGTTGGATGTACACTGGTGTCGCTTACTGCTGCAGCTATTTGACTCTGAGCCCTGTGTTGCTTGATTAGCTGGGGAATGAAGACAGATTATAGGCTATTGTTCTTGGGGGTCTGGGCATGGCCAGACTGGGCCATAATCTCTTGTAATTCCCCGTGTTTGTGATTTTCTGCAAATGATTTAATTAGACATGCTGCTGATAGGAGTCCTCATTTATCAGCCAGACTCAGACTGAACCCCATCCCTGAGCTAACCAGTCACCAGTCACTGGAGGAAGAGAGAGAGACTGTTTATATGTTAAATGCCTGCATTGTTTTAATGAGAGAGAGTCAGCTGTACCTATAAATCTATGGTTTTGGCCAGTCCACGTGCAGAGGGGCAGGGGATGAATGATAGATGGAGTCTCAGACTGATTGTATCTGTGGGATAAGGGAATGGTGGTCAAATTAAGCAACAAACCTTGTAAAGCATTTGTTTATCAGAGTTGTGAAAGAAAAAAAAGCTTCTTGATGAAAGTTAATAAAACTCCAAACAACAACAAATCAGGCTTTGTAAATCCATCTCTATAGTCTAATTTTTGCACAACTGCATGATTTGGCCTATATAATTGAGATCCCCATTAGCAATTTTAGACATCATAACTTCTAAATTGCTTGTTAATGTGATGTACAACCAATTCTAGGATCTCTGGCCAGGTATTTTTGGAGCATGTTTATTACCCATAATGCATTTAGCATACTTCTAGGGTCAGGCTAATCAGTAGGGAGCAGCCAGCAATCATAGCTCTCAGTCTGCACATTATCAGAGGTTTTCTGCTCCAGCAGCTGTTTACAGTTTAGGCATTTGAGCAGATGTTCTTAAATACCGTGACTCACAAGAACTGCAGCTGTAAAACAAGCAAGCATTCCTGAAGCATTAAGGCTGTTAGATAGTTTAGAGGGCTGTCACATAGTTTAGAGTGCTGTGAAAAGTGTTACAGCTTGAACTGGGAAAAGCCAAGTAAAAACATCTTTCTTATCAGCAACCTCATATGTTGACGTGACAGAGAAAACTCTTCTGTTGCAATGCAGTCAGTAATATTTTTTGCAGGGTATTCTATCAAAATTCATTTTACCTTTTCTAACACACATGTTTTTAAAAATGCCGTTTTGTTGTTTAACATTTTAAGAGCGGTAGAGATCAGGGATTATTTGTATGTAAATGAGATTATAAAACTTGTGAATTCAGCCTCATAAAAGCAGAATATAGGTGATCACAGAGGTGACAGAACTGAGCAACTTGGCTGCTTAAAAATATAGTTGTGTTTTGTTAACATATGGGCATATGTGAGATGCAAAATGCTAGTGTGAACAGATCATGTAAACAGATTTCAAAATAAACTGTCCATCATTTAAAGTAAACATCAGTTATCTTTGACGTCTCCATAAATTAACCCTTTTCAGAAGTTTAACTTTCACTCACCATTGTATTTTGAATTATATTTTTTTTGTTTAGATGTGCTAGTCTTTGACGATTTAAAAAAAAAAAAAAAAAAAAGATATTGGGTTTATATTTGAACCTAAATGGGTATATATGGCCAAATGGTACGAACACAGAGCCCTCTTGGTGACCTTTGGGACGGCACCATCACAGTTTCACAATTTTTTTTTTTTTTCTAAAATAACTTTTATTCAATTTTTTGGCACAGCCCCTCAGCTCAACTGCAGGTTAATCTCACATTGAGCCACAATATGCACAATAATATAAAAATTCGAGTGGAATTTCCAAAAATAGCCACTTAAACCAGTTTTATTGATGATCTCTTTCTGTGTTAATAATTACACACATCAGTGATTCACGGTAGAAGCTCGTGGTTTGTTTTGTATCTTATGTAATCTCACAGGCTTAAAAGGGTACTTTTGTGTATTAATGTTGCTTTTTCTTTCATCAGTTGCCTGTTGAGATGATGTATTGCCTATGTAAGATTAAAGTCTTGCTGTTGCCTGGGTTGATTGATAGCTCTTCAGAGATGGGTTGAAACTGGTTTCTGTAGTGAGAATATTCAGAAATTTCATATTAGGCCTGTAAGCATTTAAATTGGCTGTCTGTCAAATGCATTTCCAAGTTCGACTGTGAAAATTGGGTATAGCTGTGCAGAAGTTAGTTGTGCTCAGAAGTCAGGAGAAGCTGCCTGAAGGTGAAGCTCTGTGTCGCTTCTGTCAATCCCGAGATTTCATGCAAGCAGCAGGCTTGCTCTTGCTGCTTGACACATCTAGGATTTCCACTCTAGTGCCAACAACAAACCCCCTGTTCCTCTTAAAAGGCTTGTCTTGTGCTGTGTAGATTATCAAACTTAACACTGATGGCACTGAGAGCTGTTTGTTGTTCTTAAAACCCTCAGATAGCCACGTGTTTGCTGCCCCGGTAAAACAACACACTCGGTTCTCAGTTTAAGCTGTAGAACTGTGTCAGCAATTCAAACACCATGAATCCTTTTTCATTTTAAGGATAAAAAAAATAAATAAAAGTGACATGTGCTGTTATGTTTTTTTTTCTTAGCGTTATGTTTTGGATATTACATTTGCATATTTCGTGCCCTTTCTCACTCCAGGAAGTGGAACAGCAGCCCCTGAGCATTCATCATTTACATGACGCGCCCTACATTCAGAGGACTGGCGGCATCAGCTCTCCCACTTCTCCCTACTGATTTTACCAATAGGAAATAGTCAGTGGTAAGGGGCCACCATAATCAGTTGTCTTATGTTGGCCTTATCACTCAATGTAAGCCTTAAGGTGAATTCACCTTTTGCCTTTAAATTTTTAAGTTGTCAGCTGAATCGGCTTTAATTTGAATTAAATAATTCTAATAAGTATAGAACTGTGAAAGAATGTTTGCACTGAAGTCAATTAGCTGGTTGACAGAAATTGGACAGCATTTTTGATTAGTTAAGTAATGACAGAAAAAATGCAAAACATTTCTTAGTTACTGCTAAGCCAATATGAGGATTTTCTGTTTAATTTGTCATTTTAAATTTGACATCTTTCAAGCTGGAATCAGAGATTTCTTTATTTTATTTTATTTTTTGCCTGAAATTGACATTAGATAAATCATCAAATCTCTTCACAATTTTATTTCCATCAACTGATCAATCAATTTGCTCTTTTCAGTACTAAATTACTAGAAAGTATACAGTGCATAATGAAGATAAATGTTAGTTGAAACCCTGATAGAATTAAAATATATCAGCATCTACTGATAAAACATATCTACAAATTGCCTGAAAACCTCCACTGAGAGATTGGCAGTACTGCTGCTGTGTAATAGATGCACACAATCCCACATAATGTACAAGCTGTTCTCATCACAGGCTGCATCTCTCAGTAGGACAGATGCTGGGGGTGAATACAGTTGTGTGTCTCTGTCCTCCAGCCTTCCAGGCCAGTCCTGCTCACTCAGCTCAGCTGGCCTCTGCCTGCTGTGCTGGCTGAGCTCAGGCTGTACGTGCCTGTACCTCTAGAGAGGCTGCAGACTCTGCTGATGCTGGAGGAAACAAGGCCATGTGGAATGTAAGGCACAGCTTGAGCTCAATTTGATGTCTTGGAACAAATACACCAGAGTTTTCAGCCTGAGACAGCATTTTTGTTGTTCTGCTTTTTGTTTCTTTTCACAAGTTTTTGTTTGGGTTGCTGCCCAGGGCCAGAGGGCTGGCAGCTGTCACAGTAGACAGGCAGGTGAAACATTTTTATGATTGGCCACAAATCCTTCGGCCCAGAGGTAATTAGGACTTTAAACACATCTCAAGTAAATCAGCCACTCTTGGTTTATTCATGAAAATGAGGACATGACTAACAATGAAAAAAAAAAAAAAAACATTAGAAAGCCTGTGCCCTTACACAATGTATTGTATTCCCAAAAGTCACTGGTCTGCATTTTAAACTCGCACTGATTGACAGTCATTGTTAGGGTTGTGCGTCAGAGATGACTAAAATGTTTTTACAATTCTGCACCCCACCAAACACAGCTCAAATCACAGTGAGTATTTCTGCGGTTGTGACATGAGCAGTTGCTGGTGAAGGTCTGCTGTTAGCTCTTTCTCTGCAGTCCGTGTCAGTGTCCACAGGATGCTCTTGGGTTGGCATTGAGTGCTGTGAAAGGTCCTCGCACTGGGACGACAGGACCACATGCAGGCTAGTCGCATGTCGTTACGTTTCATGTAGACAACCTGCTGATGAGTTGGCCTGCACTGATGGTTTTATTTGGCTTGTGTACCAATTAGAAATAACAGCACCTTATATCACACAGTACCATTTGAAGTACTAGTTGTTTATCTTTGCTCTTTGTTTGTGCTTTTTTTCCTGTCAGTTCTGCCTGCCCTCAGTTTAATCTAATGAAATATATTTATTCTAATAAAGGAAATTTCAGTGACAGCAAGTCATCACATGCTTTACTCAACCTTGTATGTTTCTTTATATTCTCTGGTGTCAAGAGATATAAATGTTATCATTACTAGTCAAAATGGCAATTAGTTAGTGTGGGGGGATTTTTGTGCAAATAGACTATACATCATTTTTTGAATACAGATCTTGATACAGATCTAAGAACTGAGTGAATAGATTCATTTAACGGTAGTTCAGTTTATGAATGCATGATAAAGTAACACATCTGCTATCCTGAGTTTACATTTACAGTACAGACTGGCTCAATATGTTTTTTTTTTTGTTGTTGTTTTTTTTTTTCAGACAGTCACTGTCCTGGTGGATTGACACCAATCTAAACTAACTGGGCAAAATTAATATGCTTTGTATATCTATAGACACTTAACGGTGAGGACATGTTAGATAATGTGTGTGGATGCATATTATGTGCATACATTTTGAAGTATGTTGCCTCTGTTGTTATATTTAAGCTGGTAGCCTTGACTTCATGGTATGTTATTGCCTCTACGTAACCACAGTGTTAGGCCACATATTTCAGGCCTGGTCCGTGCTAATTTACAATAACCTATAAAGCTTACTAGCTGACTGTAACGGCCCCAGTGTGTTCACTGCTGTGTTATTGGCTGGCATCCTATTTACCCAACCTGTCTGTTACCTGACAGAATTACACTCTCAGCTCCATGAAGGTTATGTCAAACTGTCCTTGTGAAAATCATTTGCAGTATGTTGAGTTATTGTGGTCTCTGCTGGGGTTTGCATTCTCTGTGTTCTGATAAAAAGATGAAACAGATCCCACTGCAGTTACAATTCCAAGTAGTATATGGGCTCGTCTTCCAGCAAGAAGATGAGTTGCAGGCTTTCACTGTTTTATTTTTTTCCCATCAGTCATCAGTGCATGTGAAAGAAATCACTGGAAGCTACTCTTGTATGAGTGTGAATGGAAGTTCTCCATCCTGTACGCTTTTTATTATTCATGCTCTGACACTGCTGCATGTTGTTTTGTTCGTTTCCTCATCCGTGCTGGCAGTTTAAAGCCAATAAGACTCTTTTAAATTCTGAAGGGGCTGCTGAATATAATCAAGCTCACAGACATTAGGAAAGTTTGAGAAATTTTAAGCCCCATGTTAAAGAAACATGTCTATTAGTTTATTCATTTATTTACTTGTATGTATACATGCAACAATGCTAAATTGACCAAAGAGGAAGAAGAAGAATGGAATGACAGCATGATGAAATGTGTTTTAGATTTATAATCCCCCAGCCACAGCCCCCATTTCCTGCAACTTAACATCCTGGGGAAATGTCATGTCAGACTTGTGTTGGCCAGATGCGATGGACAGGAGAGAGACGCCTCCACACAGCATGAAAGCAGACACTCACACACTGCTTGTACACACAAGCTTCCCTGTCGAGTCTCTACCTTTACCACCATTCAGCTATCAAGTTCTTGATTTTGTCACTTAATAAATAGTCTGCTCACCAACATTCACTCTTATTCTCTAGATAGCTGTAAATTCCATCTAATTACAGTTCCTTGCCCTTGTGTAGCAATGGACACTACATACATCTGTGGTTTTTACTGCTAGAAATGTCATTACAGAAAATGTCCACCTGTAGGATACTCAAATCGTGATAGGATTATGTAACTGCATGTTATGGAGTGTAGAAAGGTGATATCACCAAAATTGATTTGTCCTTTTTCTGAAACACAGCTTCAGCTGCCTAAATTCATCTTAAGTACAGTGTACCCTGTTTCCCAGTGCATTAAATTTTAGCAATAACTTCTGTTTGACAACAGGAACAGGGTGCATATATATTTTTGCTACAAACTAGAGGATGAAACTTCTAAGCAACATGAAGTTGCAGGGTTTTCACAGATGTGTGCGTTCATGTAGATTCAATTCATTTGTTGGCAGAACAGCAGCAAGAGTTAAAGTCGCCCTTCTCTGACCAGTTGGTTCAGCCAATGTGAAGTAGAAGAGTGGAGGAGCATGTTTTCTCTGCCAGTCTGTCAGTGTTGGTCTATCTCGGTGTGTGGGAGCGGCCTTTGACCTGCTGCAGACAAGTGTGTAGCAATGAGGCAGAGAGCCCACTGAGCCTGCCGCACTCCTATCATTAACATGGAGAGTCATACTCACCTCCTGCACTGTTGTTTTTCTGTCCTTGAGAAGTGACATGCTTCATCTTCAACAGCCCACATTTGCACATTATTTTACAGCTAATGACCAAGGTGAAGAATAAATCACATATTGATGCATGCCTAATTTTCTCTTTCCCACTGGTACTATTTTTTTCCTTATAGATTAAATTATTATGTGTTTTTCCCATCAGTGGATCTATTCTGGCCTTCAGTTTAACCTGGAAGCTGAGTGATGGTTGTGTTATTAGCTGCACTAAGCTGACGTTTCCATTTGGTGGATTTTTTTGCTGCGGTTGGTGTTTAGGGGGAGGTGACACTTTGTGGATCACAGAGAAAGGGACGTACAGGTTACATGGGCAAAGAAAGAGGCAGCAGGGTGGCTAATGGGGGGTTTGAAATAAATGAGACTTTTGACAGGTTGTTTCCTTTGATGCAGTTTTTCATTTCCCCTGGAATCAGAGCAAATGGATGAGGCAATTTTCACTGTCATACATCTGTTGTCTTGTTATGTATGAGGGTTTTAGACAGGTTTTTTTTTTTTTTTTTATTGTGGTGTTAATATTCACAGCTTTTATTAATGAGCAGAATACTCTACCTGAATGCTTTTGCAGGACGAAAAAGCTCTACGTAAATATCTTGCAAACTATTAAATGGATTGTCGTGGACTTTAAAACAAATATTCATGTCCATCTCAGGATGATTTGTGCTGATTTTCGTAATCCTCCTAATAATGACACTCAAGCCTAGTTGGACTTTGTGTCAGGCTTTATTATGAAGGTGAACATTGTAGGGTACATAATATTCTTCATAAGTGAAAACAGTTTCAGTTTTCCTTTTAACAGCTAACGTGTACCATCTAAAGATTCAGGTTTTTGAGTGAGATGTTGAAACTCAACTCATTTATCATCATTTATAATTTATGATAACATCCGCTAACTACTGATGAACAAAGAGAGAAGTGGTTCTACTAAATCTCTCTCCTCAAACCTAAATTTGAGTGTCTAGGTGTTGTTGGTACATGGGATCAGCATTAAAAACTCTACACCTTTCGTGACAGCAGCCATCCCAGCTAATTCCCGCAGAACCTTGAGAAGACTCAGAGGTGGCTAAATGGTGCAGATTCTGCCAGCATGTACCTGCATAGAGATGAGACCCAGTTTTTTTTCCTCACACAGCCAAATATGTCTAGAGATTTCATTTCATCTCTTTCGTACCTAACTCTACCTTTCTTGGTTTCATAGCTGAGGCTTAAATCTTCGCTGTTTCATACCTGAGCAAAGAGGGCTGTCATACAAATAATAACATTTTAATAACTGTGATAAAACGTAGGTTTTCAGCAAGACAGAAGTGCTTTAAAATATAAAGGTAGAATGATGACATTTCTTAATTGCCTAATTGAATTTAGTTCCATTGCTCCAGCAGATTAAAGTCCAATCAGTATTTACTGACCTGTTGTTTGCTGTTTGTGCTGCAGAGAGAGATGAAGGAGCAACTGGCCTCCCTGCAGGACAGTGAAAAGGGACACACTGAGGCCCTACAGCTCCTGCAGAGACAACTCACTGAGACCAAGGTACTGTAAAACCTGTTTCAACTTATAATAAGTCCAGTATAACGTTTAGATTCATTGTCAAAATATTCCATAAATTTGAGAAGTTGAATGAGCAAATGTTTGGCACTTTTGCTGGACAAACAACTTACAAGTTCCAGCATCTTAATTCTGAACACATACTCCATGTTTTTTTTTCCTTATAGTAAATGGAATATCTCTGGTAGGGCTCCAGCTAATGATTATTTTCAGTAGTCATTAATCTACAGACTACTTTCTCTATTAAAAGTCAAGAGGTGCCCAAGGTAATGTATTCAAAGGTCTTGTTTTGTCTGATGAATAGCTTGAAATCCAAAGATGCTTCTTTAGAGTGCTGAAATCTATACAGAAAGTCTGATGGTTATTATTCATCATTTTCTGACATTTTAGAGATGCAATATTTGAACAAGAAACTGGAAAATTCTCATTTTCATTTGAGTAATTCTACACCAACAACTACAATCAGAAAAAAAAGTCATAACCGACATATGTAGATATTTATAGAAGTCTAACACTTTTGTTTTGTCTTAAACACCCAGAGGGAGAAAGTAATATTCATGTCATAAAACGGCTCATACAAAACTAAGTCTCATGAGCAGCAAATAAAGGACAGGTCTGTCTCAACGTGTCCATTCTTTAAGATACTGATTATCCATCTTCCTTCCTAACTGATTTGGCTTGACAGTTAAATTCCAACAAGTAAATTGGTTTATTGAGCAGCTGTTTAATCTCGACACCTGGTTTTAATCAGCAATCCATGAGCATCCACTCAATTTGTCAGCTCCTCAAATACCCCATCACACATACACACTCATCTCTTCTGTGGTGACAGTGCAGCTATTGACCATGGTCTGTGGCAGAGGCATTGTTGCAGCCATCAGCGTTATTTGTCATTTAGGGAATACATTCCCCTTTCTCCTGTTTTTCTACCTGCTGCTCAGTGTCACATCATCACTCATCTACCTGTCCGAGTTCTGCACCGACAGAGAGAGAGAGAGAGCCAGGTCCTGACCATTTCAGTCAATTCAGTCTGGCTGTGTAGACGCAGACCTTTCAGCTGCCCCCACTCCTCATTGGCAATGAGCTGATCTCATTAAATTTGCAATCATTTTCACACAGTGCTTGGATGAAAGCATGACGCATTTATAACTGATGCATTTAGGTGGCTGAAAATCAAACGTCTTGTTTCTTTGTCTGGATGAACTTTAAGTTGCCTGTAGTTTTTGTTTTTCATCTTTAATTCTGTTGTTGAAAGAGTGTTCCACTGATTTAGCATTGCACTCCAACATTTTCAGACCCATGAAGAAATTGTATCAAAATAATGCAGCAGAACCAGAGGTATTGTCATTTTTATTCCATGCATTTTTCTTCCTTTTCAAAACCTGGTGCATACATTAACACAGTGCAACCTGACCATTGACAGTTGCGTTGGTAATTCAGGCATGTCATGCTAATAGCAGCTTATGTAGCCTGTATCACTGGCCACAGAGGTGAGGAGCAGCCCAAAGTGGTCTCGGAAATTCACTTCTTTCTAACTCTGGAACTTGTACTCTGCAGTCCTAAAAAACTTTGACTCTTTAAGGAAAATTTGCAGATTTCCAGCCACAAAAGACTTGATGCAACTTCATCAAATTTTCAGCAGTAGCCCTCAAGACCTGTAATCAGAACTGCTCTTTAATGTTTGGAACTCCATCTCATTTCTTTAAAACAATATATTTATTGCTTTTTTTGGTCTTATGCATATACATGTGCAGAAATTTGTGTCTCAGTTTTTGAACTAAGATTAAGGAAGAAGCACTGCAGGAGCCTGGTTTTCATTTTCAATGAATATGCCTGCCTTGCACTCCAATTTGAGTCTTTGGCTCGTGTGTGCTTGGGAGGATCTCCGCCTGAAGGATAGACTTTGTGTCCTATTCACATGCCCACTGGGGATCTGCTTTATAATCACATGCTTTGCTGAAAGGTAGCCAGCACTCTGTCTCCAAGGGCTGCAGACACCCCCTCTCAGTACCATCACAGCCTGCTGGGCCAACACAGCAAGAAACGTTGCTCAGACTGATAGCTAGGCTGCTGCAGTCCTCCTCCTCCATACCATAAGTTCTCAACTATTAACTAGGCAGGCAGGCTCAGATGAAGCTCACCTTAATGTCATAGCTCTCATGCTTGCAGAGAAATAGTCATCTTAGCAGGTTCCCACAGGCTGAATGAGTATACCTGCCCCTGTGAGAAGAGGAGAAGCTTCCCTGCTTTTTGAAGGGGATCGATTGAATTTTTGGGCAAGTGTAATTAAACTTCAGGTCACAATTTCTAAATGCATCTCCTCCTAAAAATTCAAAGGAGCTGTTGAAATTCCCATCAGAAAAAATAAGCTCCATTCATCAGACTTTCATCCAAACATCCTTTATCTGGATTTTTTGTTTAGATCAATTTCACTATGATTCAGTGGTCATTCGTTTTCTTTTGTTCTTAGCTGCTCTTTGATTTGAATTCCTTTTGAATGTTTTTCAGTCGAATGATAACAGTTAATGATAGAAACTGTGAGTGAACGTTTTAATGTATGAATGAAGTCGTCTCCTTTTTCAGAAGCTTTAAATTCAGAGTTTCTGGCTCTTTTTTTTTTTTTTTTTTTGCAGGGTTTTGTCGTCACACCTCTTTGTTCTGTCTCTCTGACACTCTGACTGCTAATACTCAGCTGATTCATTCTCTTTGATGTCCAGCTTCCCATTTTCCTCTTCGGCTACACATCAGTTTCTTTTCTTCAGCTCCTGAACTTCTGTCCCGCACTATAATGGCTTCAGCTTTTCTGCTTGACCACCAGACTCGTAATCACTGGACTTTAAGCCCTCTGTGACCCTACTCTCAATCATTTTTTGGGGGGGTTATATCTGTTATGTACTACTCTGGTTTGTTTCACTTTAACAGTGTAAACTGTGTGGAAGGTTGTACTCACACTATTCTCAGAGAGCCATTTCAAATCAATACATGTACAAGCTGAATCAATGAATGTTAATGTAATATTACCACAGTTTAGAGCATTTTGTAAGCCTTGAATTATGGGCCCTTGTCTAATTAAGAGTCAGGCTATTGTGACTGAAGCACTCAACAAACCCAGCTAATTACGATACAAAGTCCATTTCACAGTCCTGTTTCGGCAGTTAGAGACATCCATCAAGCTGCAAACGTTTTTATTTCTTTTTTTTTCTTAAGTAAACCATCTTTTCTCTCTTTTTTAGTCCTCAGCTAAGAGTCTGCGTGCAACTATCGGTGATGCATTCGAGCGCCTTCACCGTTTCCTGCGCGAGCGTCAGAAGAGCATGCTGGAGGAGCTGGAGATGGATACAGCCCGCAAACTCGCTGACATTGAGCACAAGATCCAGCGCTACAGTCAGCAGCTGCGCGACGTAAAGGAGGGCATCCAGATCCTGCAGGAGCGCCTCAACGAGACAGGACGCCACGACTTCCTGGAGGGAGTAGCCGTCACATCTGAGAGGTGCGTCACCTCCCCTGAGTTTATAAAAACAGTCCCAGTTTCATCAGTGCATGAAAAATGCGGTTTTAAATACTTTTGGTCCAAGAAGGATCAGTTTTTAGCACCGCTAGTCATGTACTAACACTTGAATCAATAAGTGGCACTACATGTTATAATGATAATACCAGGTTACTTGGCAAATGTCTGTTCTGCTCATGCTAAACATACAGCTGGTGAAATGTTGGAGAAAGTGCAGATTTGAGCAACAGCATCTACTAATCCCTGAACAGATGGAGTATCAGGCCTGAAATAAACCAGCTGTAATGTTTAATCTGGGAGAGGGTACATCAGGACAATTTAATTGAGTAGTTTAATGTCTTAGTTTCACTTAATGAGGTTGGATATAGAGCCAGCAAAACTGACAGACACATCACAATCACTTTTATTTCATGACACAATATCTTTAAAATTACATCATTAATATTATTTTTGTACAGATACTTTTAAACAATAATGAATATATGGTGTAGATTTGATGACTAAGAAGATAGAGCTATTAAATGTTTCACTCTACTAGAGCAGTCCAGGGTTTGGTGTTCGTCCCTATTTCTTTAGAATCATCTGTAACCCTGACCAATTACTGTCATGTGTCAAATACTTGGCAAGACTCTGTCTTTTGAATGTTTTGTTTTATGTTTATGTCTTCTAACAACAGATTTCTCCTTACATGTGCAAACACCAGAAGAACTTCAATCATTCAAAACATATTGTTCTGTTGAAACACACTAAATATGGTACTTGCAGAAGTAATTTTTGTTCACTTGTTTTTAGACCATTGCACCACAAGTAGCCTGATGCTACATGACATACTGCATATGTAAGGTCACTCTTTTTTCAGCACACTGTGCTGTCATTTGCAGCTTTAGTATGCAACCCACTCAGTGTCTTGCCTAAACCCTACTTTATGTAGGAGTACTCTGAGTGATTCATGTGGAGGTTCTTATTGAATATTATCGTAATGACGTTGAAGCTAAATCCCACTCTACACCCTCCTCCTCACTAATATATTCATCTCTCTTGCGGGAGGTTCATGAAGCAGTTTGTCAGTTGTTGTTAAATGTCAATAACAGCACATTTCAGACACCAACCAGATTAATTACCATAAGTATTGATGTAGTTGGTTGAACAAGAGGCAGGATTATTTGGGGAAAGCAGTGAGTTTGATTTCTATTGATACTGATCTGCTTTTCTGTTCCAGTATTAAAGGGAAGATACATGAGACCAATCTGACATATGAAGATTTCCCCACATCCAAGTACATGGGGCCCTTACAGTACACAATATGGAAGTCGCTCTTCCAAGATATTTCGCCAGGTATGTGAACATGACTCGAACATATGTGTATGTTACTAGAATATGTATGAGAATATGTGTTAGTAAATACACATATGGAATCTAGCGTGACGCAAAGGGCATGCAGCCTCATGGGAAATGCGTTTATATGGTTTTCTGATGAAAGAGCAGAGCATCGATATGACTCATTTACTGTTAAATATGAGGCTGCAACAAGGAGGCCAGTTTTTATTTAACATTTCACATCAGACAATTCCTTAAAAAAGTTGTTTGATTGTCTAATTCTGCCTTGGCAGCTGAACATTTGACAAATGTAACTTGCAGGAGCTAATCCTGCTCTACATTAATATTGCAGGGATGCTTCTGAGATTCTCTTCCTCCTCAGATGAGAAATGGTGGTTGAACCTGGAGGGCAGTGATGCCCTTCTCTGTTTGACAGTGGTGAGAGGAGCTCTGCTCCCTCTGCTTTCACTCAGCCATCACTCACTCACAGGTGATTATTTAAAATACTGTGCAGGGGAATTTTTTACTCCCTCTATCAATTCTCCCATTTCAGTCTGCTGCTGGCTGAGGGGAGGCCAGGCAATTTTTTGGCCTTTCGTGACTGACTGCCAAATGGAACAATTGGTTACAATCCATCTACAGCAGTTGCCATAGATGCAACAAAGACATTCCTCCCATCATACTTCATCCCTCGCTGTCACTGATGGGTTGGTGGGAATAACTACCATACACTGCTTTTTTTTTTTCCCTCCTTTTTCAGCAAAAAATAAATAAATGTTTTTTTATGTTGATGTGTGTATGCTTGAATGTTTTTCTGCATGACACAAAGAGGCACTCAAGTTATGAAATTTTAATGACTTGACTGTAACAAACACTGGGGATGTCATTGACTGGAGAAGGCATTGTCCCGTCCACTGGCCAGCTGCCAGAGATTTCACCTCCATTTATCTCAGATGTTAAAAATCTACAGAGGACATGAAAAGATGCCTTTCCCACTCTTTTCTCATTCTGAGAGTAAAGAGAACAAGCTGTTATTGTTCAGCCTAATATGAGTCCCTTATAACTAAATGCTTACAGCAGAGATGGGTGCATACTCTCCCTCCCTGAAACCACATAACTGCACCAAGCAACAGCCTCCTACCAGCCTGGAGCCTAAGGAGCAAGCTGGAGCTGCTCCTCCCACCCCTGTAATTACTGCTTCACTGTGTTGCTCAAACTGATCTACTCTATTGGGCTCAGGAGAGAGCTTGACTCTGGCTTATACATAAAGCTACAGACATGATAAAAAAAAAGAAGTATCACGGTGTACTCACAGTTAGTCATTGCACAGCTCCTTATTTCATTATCAATTAATAGTTGAGCAGGAATGGGTGTGGCCTATACAAGCTGTCCATCTATCTATCTGTGTCTGTATTCATCATGAATAGAATAGAATTGTATAATTCAGTGTATGTAATACAACGAAACCTCTAACAATCTATGTCACTATATATATTTCCACCTCTGGTACAGCAATGTATAACCTGTGTTGCAATAATTTCACAGGAAACATTTGAGATCAGTTCATAACCTGACTTCACCGACTGTGTTAAACTTAAAACTAAATACTGAGTTGCAGGGTCTTTATGCTAAAACCATCTCCTCCTTCATCTCTCTTCTCGTCTTCCTCAGTTCCAGCAGCATTGACCCTCGACCCCATCACAGCCCACCAAAGACTGATCCTCTCAGACGACTGTACCATTGTGGCCTATGGGAATCTACATCCGCAGCCGCTTCAGGACTCCCCCCGCCGCTTTGATGTGGAGGTGTCTGTTCTAGGTGCAGAGGGCTTTGCCTCAGGTGTCCATTACTGGGAGGTGATGGTGTCTGAGAAGACCCAGTGGATGATCGGTGTGGCCAGCGAGACAGTCAGTCGCAAAGGTAGCATCCAGATCCAACCGAGCCGTGGCTTCTACTGCATTGTTATGCATGACGGAAACCAGTACAGCGCCTGCACCGAGCCCTGGACCCGTCTCAATGTAAAGAGTAAGCTGGAGAAGGTGGGGGTGTACCTGGACTACCCAAAAGGCCTGCTCATCTTCTACAATGCAGACGACATGTCCTGGCTCTACACCTATCGAGAGAAATTCCCCACAAAAGTCTTCCCCTATTTCAGCCCCGGCCAAAGTCACGCCAACGGCAAGAACGTGCAGCCACTACGAATCAACACTGTACGTCTTTAAGAGCTACGCATATCTATGGTTGCTAGTCCTGACGGATTAATTAATTATAGGTGTATTCACAGGATATGCATAGGTTTCAAAAGATGTTGTAGGATCAGTTAAAAAATGTTTAATAGGGTGTTTGAAATGTTTATTTCTCTCAGTTCGGTGTTAAGATTTGTGCTTGATGTTGCTCTTAAAATCTGCGCTGATATTTTTTGTGACTTGAAACGACCATACGATCACGGCCTGCAATTGAGCCTCATTCCACATCTTTAATTGAAAAGATGACACTAAATGGAGAAAGAGGGACCACTGGGATCCTTTGGAGCCTGTGTCAGAAATGTTGGGGGAAGAAAAACGATTCCTGCCCCTAAAGTGATTGTCCCAGGCCCACCTTGCACAGTCCCAGGTGGCACTGCTCTCCTTATCAAGCTCCAGGCTTGTCAGGCTTTACGTTCCTTCTGTGCCCAGGCAAACTGACACTGAAGAATGGTCACTTGTCTTCTCTGTGCTGTACAGTTGGCTTAGCTGTGTTTGTGGAATGTGATTGACAGCACTCGGCTCCTTTTTTTTTTTTGGCTTTCGCTTGGCCACATTTCAGTGCTTCACCCTGAACTTGTCAAGTCTGTTGGCACTTTTTACTTCTGTGTGAGGCCATGACCTTGGTACCTCCTGCAGGACACATACTTGTCTGTTCAGTCTTTCATTGCGGAAATACTCGTGTTCTATGTGCACCAGCGACTCTTCATGTCTTAAAATAAGTGTAATGAATAAAAAAGTAGTTCACATGCTGCCCATCCCTATCCAATGCCCAGTCCCACCCCATATGTAAGGTACTGAAAAGTCCATTTAGAGGAGGATGTTGACCAGAAATATGCTGCTACTGATGGAGTATGGACTTACTGTAGAGCATTGGTGGTTGACAGGAATATGTCTGTCATCGTGCTGGTTTATCTTTAAATATCCACTCTTTCCCCCAAAACCCCAAGCTCATGCTAGCATTCAGCACATGCTATAGCATTATGTAATGATAAAATCACTGATAATTCCTCTGAGGCTCTGTTTATTCCTGTCACGTGTTTCAAGTGCTCTTGTTTATCATTAGTTGTACACAAGTCCATCAGAATCTACTCTAAGAGGCTCTTGTGCCTCAGCCAGATCCAGCATACTGAGAGATGTGTGTGTCTTTGGGTGGACATGTGCATAAGTGTGTTTGATCAGCCTTGTTCAATCGTAATTGTAAATCCTGCTTCAGTTCTGCTTGATAAATCCCATCAGGCCCTCCAAGCATACCCATGCATTGGCCAGAAATGTGTATTGTGAAATACTTTGGGATCCAGTTGAACTTAACAGACTTTTCTTTGAGAAATCTACAAATGAACAAACAAACAAAAAAAATCCCCTCACCCATTCTTTGCCATTGTACATCTTTGGATTTGTATGTGTGTTGTCTGTGTTCTCCATGTAAAAGAAAATTGGGGCAGTGCCCTTGTTTTTGTAGGAATCGTGCAGTATGATGCAAACTAGGGTCAAATTGTGAGCATCTACAAATTATTCTTCTTGTTTGTTATAACTTGCACAGATCTGCAGAAGCCTGCAAGTTTTTAAGAGGTTATCAAAATGACTACAGGATCACTTTCCCAGGATTAAGAGACCAAATGTAACGAGATAAGTTGGTTAAGCTACATGATTTATTTCTTAATGTGTGTGAATGATATGATTAACTGATTTGTATAATCAGAACAGTATTCAGTTTATTTCTAAAATGTTATTAAGGCTTTATGCAGGTTAAAACAAATGATTAAGTTTGACCCCAGTTTGTTGTGGACCACTTCATTAAGGCTTTGTGTTTGAATATTAAGAATGAGATTATTGTGAGGTGGTGTTTGGTCACTGGTAGTGGTGATGACACTAATGGCTGAAATTGATAACTATTGAGACCTGACACTTTTAATGATGATGATGATGATTGTGTCTTCTGATGATAGCCATTGTGCACCCATTATTGTGTGAACACACTCTAGTGCGCTTTTGCTGCAGGAGGTTTGTGGGAAACGTTTTAATGTATAATAAATTACTGCGAAAATCAGACAGTCTCTGTAACTTTCTCAAAAGGTAAATTGTGAAATTTCCTCAAAACCTACATGGGTGCGTTAAACTAAATACAGTTTGTCAGGTCTAATGTTTACCAACGGTTACCTTCTAATTTTAGCATGTTAGCATTCTAACATTTACTAACTAGCGTTAAACACAACGCACATATATACCAAATTAAATAAATTTGCCAAATTATCAGATAAATTAAGGTTTTAATTTCCGGGTGCTGGCAAATGTGGAAACAGCAAAGGTAACTGATTTCACTTTCTGACACTGGCATCCAGAGCCACTCAGGTAGGTTATGTAAGGTAAGGTAAGGTCATGGAGTGACCATTATTGCTTACGTTACTTTTAAGAACAAAAGTATCAACACTGTTTTAACTGAGCGTCTCAAAATTAAACATATCTGAGAGGCAGAGGAATCTTACTAGAAATCTTTGCCTCTGCTTGTCAACACCTGCTCTGGTTCAGTCGGAGGTTCATATACAACAGTTAAGATGTGCCAAACTCTGTTTTGCTTTGCAATCCAGCAGGGAAGTGGGAGGTTATGCACTCACTTTTACTACTGCTTTCCATTTTGGCACAGGCTTAGACTCAGACGTGCAACGTGATGAATAAGAAAAGATGTCTGCTGGAGCTCAGCGTTCCCTCACTGTGGGGAAGCTGCAGGTTTCAATAGGTCCTCTTCATTTGCCATCTGTGATGCATCTGAATGACTAGTTGTTAAACTGGAGATAAGAAATTGTCCCAGTTTGAGAGTTAACATCTGAGTCATAGTCAGTACACCAGAAAGTTTTTTTTTTTTTTTTTTTTTTTTGTGTAATTCTGTACCCTGCTGCTTTATCAAAGCAATTGAGTCTTGTTGCATCATGATTACAGCTGTTCACAGCAAACTGTGCAGTTAGGAGCAGTTAGGAGTGCCGTCTATTCACAGCTGACCCTCAGGACAAGTGGCTTCATATCCTCAGCTTTGATTCTGTGTATTTTTCCTCAACTCAGTCCTGTGATAGACACTTTTCTATCCAGGGAGAAGGTGCCTATCCTGTAATAGACAATTTTACCCAAGGGGAAAGCATCCATAAAAACTGTTTGAGCTCTCTTCTTTAAGAGACCCGTATCAGATTCCAGTCTGTGGCCCTCCTCAGGCAAGAGTGTTAGGCTTTTAATCTTGTCAGTGATGGAAAAGCAGAAATGAAGACTCAGTCATGCCATCACTTGCAGTTAAAGAGCAAGAGCTGCAGCTATGATGGAGGAAACAAATATGACTTAAGGTGAAAGATTATACAGTAACAATGAGGAAAGAAGTCTGTCCATCACCACAGCAAACAACAAGGGGCTCAAAGCCGATCCTTGATGCAGTCCCACCTCCACCTTGAACTCCTCTGTCACAACTACAGCACACCTCACCGCTCTTATACATGTCCTGCACCACTCAAACATACTTCTCTGCCACTCCAGACTTCCTCATACAAAACCACAGCTCCTCTCTCGGCTCCCTGTCATACTCTTTTTTCCAAATCTACAAAGACACAATGCAGCTCCTTCTGGCCTTCTCTGTACTCCTCCATCAGCATTCTCAAAGCAAATATTGCATCTGTGGTTTTCTTTCTTGGTATGAAATCATACTGCTGCTCACAAATGCTCACTTCTGACCTCAGTCTAGCCTCCATTTCTCTTTCCCATAACTTCATTGTGTGACTCATCAGCTTTATTCCTCTGTAGTTTCCACAACTCCGCATGTCTCCCTTGTTCTTAAAGATGGGCACCAGTACACTTCTCCTCCATTCCTCAGGCATCCTCTCATTCTCCAAGATCTTGTTAAGTAGCCCAGTCAAAAACTCTACTGCCACCTCTCCTAAACACTTCCATACCTCCACAGGTACGTTGTCAGGACCAAATGCCTTTCCACTCTTCTTCCTCTTCACCGCCTTCCTCACTTCATCCTTACTGATCTTTGCTACTTCCTGCTCCACAACAGTCACCTCTTCTACTCTGTGCTCTCTAACATTTTCCTCATTCATCAACTCTTCAAAGTATTCCTTCCATCTTTCCATCACACTTGTGGCACCTGTCAACACATTTCCATCCCTGTCCTTAATCACCCTAACCTGCTGCACATCCTTCCCATCTCTGTCTCTCTGCCTCGCCAACCTGTACAAATCCACCTCTCCCTCCCTAGTGTCCAACCTATCATACAAATCCTCATACGCCCTTTGTTTGGCCTTTGCCACCTCTTTCTTCACTTTACGCTGCATGTCCCTGTATTCCTGTCTGTTCTTTTCTGTCCTCTCAGTGTCCCACTTCTTCTTAGCTAACCTTTTCCTCTTAACACACTCCTGAACTTCCTCATTCCACCACCAAGTCTCCTTATCTGCTTTCCTCTTTCCAGATGACACACCAAGTACCCTCCTACCTGTCTCCCTGATCACTTTAGCTGTAGCTGTCCAGTCATCTGGAAGAACCTCCTGACCTCCAAGAGCCTGTTTCAGCTCCTCCCTGAAAGCCGCACAACACTTTTCCTTTTTCAACTTCCACCACTTTGTCCTCTGCTCTGCCCTTGTCCTCTTCATCTTCCTCACCACCAGAGTCCTCCTACACACCACCATCCTATGCTGTCTGGCTACACTCTCCCCAGCCACTACTTTGCAGTCACTGATCTCTTTCAGGTTGAAACATCTGTACAAGATGTAATCAACTTGTCTGCTCCTCCCTCCACTCCTATATGTCACCCTATGCTCCTCCCTTTTCTGGAAAAATGTGTTCACTACAGCCATTTCTCTGTCCTTCTGCATTCCTGTCCTGCATACCAAACTTACTCATAACTTCCTTGTCACCTCTGTTTCCCTCACCAACATGTCCGTTGAAGTCTGCCCCAATCACCACTCTCTCACCACTAGGAATATGCTGCCACTCTCTCACCACTAGGAATACGCTGAATCACCTCATCCATCTCCCTCCATAATTTCTCCTTCATTTAGGGCTATTTTGGACTGTGAGTTGGAAAAACAAGCAATTTGAAGCTGAAAGACTGAATTCTCAATAAAAGAACTGACTAATATGCTGAGAAAATAAATCCAGATTTAAAAAATCTTTACCTTCAGCAGCACTTTGTTCAGTACAGTGCTGTAGGGTGCATGTTTATTAACTTAAGCGTATCAAATGGTTCCTCTCGTTTCATTTCTTGTGGATACTTTCAAAAGAATGTCCAGTCTAGTTGTTAAGTTAATTTAGTAGTCTAATTCAATCTATTCACTTTTTGGTTTGGAGCACAACCTGCAAGAATAGACATCTTCTGATATCAACAGATCCTCTGAAGATCATGTCCGCTCTGCAATTTAAGAATTTACAAAGAAATTTAAACATGAGCCTCATTTGTCACAAGAAAGCCAGAGAAGAATGCACAAAGTAGTTACATAATGTTGGTGAATAAGAAGATTACTCATCTGGCTATGAGCAGTTAAATTACTTGGGGGTGGGGGTGGGGGGTATGGAGGGGTGCTGTTTATGCACTAAAACTAAACACCATTAGGAAGAAACTGATCTCAATGCTTGTACTGCCATACACCTCTGCCTTTTAGCCATTACTGCATATAACAGTGTCATGACTGAGAAAACATACGGCAAGACATTTCCCCTTAATGTCATCATGCCCTAATTTAAAATTAAATCCTTAAAGACATTCATTAAACTTTTGTCTGCTCACAAACTCATCAGCAGAACATGTGCCATCTCACAGTTATGAAGCCTTCTAATTCCTCTCAGCATTGACTGTTTGTGTATTAAAATAGCATGATTAATCACAGAGGTTGTTGCTTTGTTTAATCTTGTTTGTCAGTGTGTGCTGTGGTTTGAGTAATTGTCTGCACAGGTCTGTGCATTTTGAAAGGCGAGGCGTGCAGGCCTCCGGCTCCATCAGAGGTGTGGCCTCTGATGTCTTTTGTTATCTGGATCCTCTTCATTCCTCTCCTGTTACATCCTTCAAGCCTAAAAGTCTTGGCTGTTAGTAGCCCCGAGTTGGTGTTTGTTGTTGTTGTTGTTGTACAGGAGTGCCCTCTGGTGTTGACATGTTACTGATCACCATTCTGGACTACACATCTGATCAGTTCAGGCATTTCTTTTTTCTTTTTTTTTTTTTTTTTTTAATGCATTTAACTCCAGTAACAAAGGAAAACTGTAAATCAGGCTCAAACTAGATGAGAAGACACCTCACCACTTCCATGTGCAGTATCTAAATGTGAAGGTATTCCTAACAGCCCATTCTCTTAGCTTGTTATAGGCTAAACACTGGAGGGGGGGGACAATTAGTTACTGTCTTGTTCAATACCTCTGAACCTCAGTAGACTTAATGACTGCATTGTTTTGAATTCATACAAAAAAAAAAAACAATTCAGAGTTTATGTGCTGAAGTGTTTTTTCACCATTACAGTAACTTGTTGTTATGCTGTGGTTGCCAGGCAACAAGCAGACACTCTTAGAAGAAACTTGAATTATCAAGATTTTAATAAAAAATTTTAGTATTTAATATCAATACTCTCATTTTAATAAGTTGGTGAATCCTGATCATTTTGAGTCTTGAATCAGTGATCCATTACAAATTGAGGAGGCAGGATAACCCATTTTACCTTTGTGCTCTGAAAAATCCAACCATCCATTATACCCACTTATTCCTTAACCAGGGTCACGAGGATCTGCTAGAGCCTATCCCAGCTCTCTTTCTGGTGGAAGGCAGGGGTACACCATGGACAGGTCACCAGTCCATCACAGGGCCACATATAGACACACAGACACAAACAACCACACACACTTCCACTCACTCCTATGGGCAATTTAGAGTCACCAGTAAACCTGACATGCATGTTTTTGGACTGTGGGAGGAAACCGGAGTACCCGCAAGCACGGGGAGAACATGCAAACTCCACACAGAAAGGCCGGGTTGCTGTGAGGCAACAGTGCTAACCACTCAGCCACCATGCTACCCTAGAAAACGTATATAGTAACTTATATTAAATGAACCTTTAATATTATGTTACTGTAATTAAATCACTTTTTCAGTTTCAGATTGTTTACAACTTTCAAAATCAGTAAACATGAGCTCAGCTGGATGACAGAGTTGGACAAAGAATTTTTAGTGAATAAAACAGATTTGCCTCAGAAAGAATTAAAAGAAGTAAAAGTTGTGAGTGGTGATATTAACTAATATTTGTCTAACTTTGTTAACAAGTCAAACCATAAAAAGTAGTGCCCCAGTAAGTAAAAAGAACTGTCAGCAAAATGCAATACCAGTAAAAGTACTTGTTAAAGAGAAATACAACCATTTTGAATGATAGTGATGTAGGTTTTTACCACTGTATTTGGTCTCAGCTTTAGTGTAGTCAAATAGTTCTCAAATGCCTGTATGTATGTAGGTATCAGGCATGTATAAAATAACTTAACAATATAAGAGTATAACATTTCCATCAAAAATGTGGTGGACTATTGAGCAGTGTAAATATTCAAGTACAGTACAATTACTTAAGTAAATTTACCTGCTTATTTTCCACCTCTCAGGTGCAGCAGTCCTTTGAAACCAACTGATTTAAGACCAGAGACTGAAATACAAAGAGCGAAAAAACAAAATCTTTGGTACACCCTGAAGTAACTCTATTTATTTATACATTGCTTTATGCCAGCTTTTTATGACACAACATCAGCAAACTTTGGATCATTACTTTTGAAACACTGTTTGCCCTTGGATTAGTTTGATTTAAACTGCACATGCTCATTCTGTGACCCATTGTGTAATGACAAATGCTCTGAGCAGTAAAAGAAGGCCTTCCAGCCATCTGTTTCAGTCAGGTTTAGGGTCTCACTACAAGCACGCCTCAACCTGCCTCCTCAGCACCTTTCAGCAATTTCCACATATTATTCGTCACATGTGAATAGCTCTTTGGTAATGTTTATTTCCACCCCATTCAGACCAGTGTTGACAGGTAGACCTGCTGTCTACGCACATGCAGCATTAATCTAGTGATCCTGCAGCAAATAGTCTCCAATCAACATCCACTTTTGCTTGCACCAGTCTGATTTTATACAAGTGTTTCGTTATGAGAGGTTGATGTGCCATTTGTCTTTGCTTCCGATCGGACCTGAGGATTCAGTGTGGATTTGAGGCACAGCTCCAGCAGTGTTTCTATAGTCCTGATCAGAAGAATGTTCACACTGAGGTTCAGAGGCAGCACAAAGGTAGAGAGCACACCCACAAACCCTATCATTAGTTTCACCCCAAGGCAGGAAAAAATCCACTCTTGCCACCCACCCTCGCTCCTGTATTGTGACTCCACTTTTTCCTTCGTGGTAAATGTCAGAGGTATACCTTTCTTTGTCCTTTCGTGCTTCTGTCCTCCCCTCTCTGCAGACAAACACCCAGGGGAGGTAAGGACAAAGTCTCCATGGTGACACGCCGACATCTGCACGCTATTCCAGAAATATGCTCTGTGAACAGTGCAGCTGCTCTCTGTTTTCTCTGGGTCAACACGCTGTGCTGCCTCCGACACTGACATCCCCAGGTTCACAAGCTTAGAGGGTGTAGGCAGCAATGGAACCAGGTCCTGGCGGTAACTGTCACCATTATTGTTAACTCCATGTTTTGCACTGTGTGTCATCTCCATCTTTGCAGTGGCATGGTGCTGTCTGTGCAGGCCTGTGCTTGCGGCTAGGATGAGCAGAAGGAGGAGGAAGGCCATGCCCCAGCAGGGATTCAGAGCGCTGGGCATGGGACTCAACAGGTTGGGCAAACATCTGAAGAGAGAGTTGGTGTGTAAACAGGCAGTAGCCCACACTTCCTCCAGCTTCAATTGCCACCTGACATTCAGGGCAACAATGACCCACACTGACAGGCAGCATATGTAGCTGATTACATGAAACAACCTCTGGTCTTCGTTTGGGATGTTGCTCTCCTCTTCCTCTTCCACAGTTACTTCACCAGTATAACAACACTGTCCATCAGAGCCCTCTCTATGACTTACTTTCCCATGACTGACAACAGAGGGAGGCCACAGCAGTCTGGTCAGAGTCTCCACAGCAATCAGAGGTGTGGTGAGGAGCAACACCCCGCCATACATTTGGCCGAGAAAGAGCAGGAAGCGCAGAGCGATGACATCGCCAAGTGGGATCTGGTCAGTCAGCCAGGACCCAGAGATCCATAGGAAGCTCAGAAAAACTGTTGGAAACCAAAATGAAGTGTAAGTGAGTTAAACCACTGGTTGGACTGGATAGGAGCAATCATTCACAGTGTGGGGTACGTGAAAAGATTGTGATGTAGTTCATCTAAAAACCTAAAGAAAACAGGAGTTCCAGTGATTTAGCATTCCCATAAAGCTGAGGAACTTAATTAAATAATTCGCTTACAAATAAGGTGAGCTAATGATTTCAACTCTAGACTACTGTTTTGTATGAAATATTTTTTTAAACAAATTTTTTTCTTTAATGTAATTATTAGTGATAAATAATCAAAAATCAATTTAGATGTTGTAGATGATGATGTAGATGATGTTCAACTTTACTAGTATGACTGTACTGAAGTACATTTTTTAGGTGCTTCTCTTTTTTGATTTTCTACTTTTCTATTTCCACTGTACTACATTTCAGGGAAATACTTTTTACTTCATTATTTTCATTTCACATGTAATCAACTGATAAAAAAAATTTGTTTAAATATTATTCATTTTAATGCCTTGTCCCTGTTGCCCTACTCAGGACCTTTCTGCTGGTAATACTTCCACCTTTTAGTAACTTTTACTTCAACCATTTTTCAAAATAAACCCCTTGGCAGGTAGTGTTGATGAAGGAGTACTTAAGGTCATCAGCCACAGCTGTGGTAAACCAGTCAAAAAGGATGGAAACCAGAGGATTAGAGCGCTGTGGTGACGGGCACGTCCTGATACTCACCTGTGACCAGGAAGTCAGTGAAGACTAGAAGGCAGCAGCAGCAGAAACTGACAGGGCCGTGGGTTGTAGTCAGTGAGGGCAAGAAGAGAAGATTGCAGGCGAGTTTGCACACACACAACACCACTGCTCCTTGCAACACACCATCCATGGCTACAACACATAAACATGGGCTTAGTTATTGAAAAACTGGTTTTATTTTTGCTTCAGGGTTGAACAGCTCAGGAATTACAGATACTTTGCTGACAGTCGAACCTCCAGACATTGTTAAATATTTCTGTAACCTTTTATAAACTCACTACTTTGTGGAGCTACTTTGTGAATGTTCTTCCATGTAGTAGCAGATCAATAATTACTGTGTACATTAGTACTGAACCCTGGACTAGACAGCTGTTTACAGTTAATCAAAAATGAGCTGTCTGCTTCTGTCAGCCTGCACAATATATACATTTGTTTCAAACATGATATTAGACACCAGGAATGAATAACATAGTGATATGAAACATCAAGTAAAGTGAGCAGAGATGCAAATTTACATTAGACGTGTGCACAGACTCCGACCTTACTGTAAATATCTACCTGCTGATCAAGAGACTGGTGCAAAAATCAACCATCTCATATGGTCAAAGAAGAAAATTCAAATTACATGTAAAAGAACAATGTGAGCCTAGATTAGACATAAATTACAGTGACTCCTACCTCTGCTCTCAGGAGCCTTCAGAACAGCATGTCAGTCTGAGCCTCAAATGTTCAGCCTGCTCCCTTCACCTCCCCATTTGCTCCACCCTCATGGGGGATAATGACCCTCACCTCCCCCCTCCCGTGCTCCTTGCACCTGGCCTGTGTGGAGGTGAGGGAGCACGTGTGTCTCAGAGGGTGTGGCACTGTTTGTACCGACAAGAAAACCAGTCTGACAGCTACCTAACTAAAAGTGAGACATGCAAAGTCGACCTCTTTGTTTGTGTGTTTGTGTTAGATAAGAAACAGCTGAAGAGATGATGTTCCATCTTCAGAGAGCATGTGCAAACATTTCTGTTACACCCACCTTGTTCAAACTCCTGCACGTTATTTTAAAGGTTACAAGAAACATAAAGAAGGATTAGACTGTAGATTACATGTTAAGAGGATGACGCTATATCCTGGTGATACATTTGAACAGTTGCAAATACGATTCACTTCTGCTTTGCAGTGCAGAGCTAAAAACTAAAATTCTCTGTTGTAACCCATTCCTTATGAATCCAAAGCGACAATAATCACTTTGGCTTCTAGTTCCAGCCACTGCACACTGTTTGGACAGATGGGATGTTCCTCTTTAACTAACAAAAGGGAGTTACTTTATACATTATTTATCTATGAGGCTCCCTGTCCCTGCTCTCTGATTACATCTAAATACACTGTTTATAATGCCAGGTCACAGGACAGTGTCTGTTTAACTGTTGCTCATGTTCAAACTATTTTTAATGCACGTTATAGGGAAAATGAGTTGTAAAGTAACATTGATGTTAACATTTTTCTGACATTTAGAGTTCCCTTCTATCTGAGCACCTTAAGAGACTTCTAATTCCAGTTGGCTTAAAACTGAAAGTTAGGTTTCAATATGTGCAATATGAACTTTGAAGCTTTTTTCTGCCAACCCGGACAAGAAACCCTTAAAATGTTCAGGGAAATGGATTTTTGAACATCTCACAGTCAACAACAACTGCAGAAACATCTTCGGAGGAAGACTCAAAAATCAAAATCAGGTACATCTCCTTTTTGAAACCAGGACGCTTGAGGACATGTCGTTCATATGCAAAGAACAGGTTCACAGACCACAGTTTTATCAGGTTTTTTTTCTCTCACATCAATCTACAGCAGGAAGAAGGAAGTTGTGCAAAAATGTCAAATATACTGTCAAATATACTGTAGAAAGATGATCTGGGAGAAATGATTTGGTAGTGGGCAAAACAAAAAAGTAAAGAGAAAACATCATAGGATGCTACAGTATAGAGATTAATTTTTTTTATGAAACTTATCAGAAAAATGTTATAGAAAAAACAAACACATTTTCTACATAGTAGTGAAGTTGAAATGTGCTCGTATTTATTGTCTTTAGATTTAGTTTTCTCAGAGATCAGAGAATGAAAAAGTGGTTATCTTTCTAATTATTGGTAGTTGCTTGATTTGGATGCCTATTGTAGCCTCAATGTGACTTACGCCAAACATATGAGATAGAATCATTTGGTGTTTTGCATCAGCCCTGGGTATGACCATAAATTTGAATGTGTGCTGGTGTTTAATTCTATCTGTGTGTGCAGATTTCCTGCCTACTGTACATGCAGTTGCATGTAGGTAAGAAAGGGCTATAGATGCTAGATATATATATATATATATATATGTATATATATATATATTATTTATATGTATACAATGATTAGATTTCTTGGATTTAACATTAATGTATTTTATGTAAATACATTAATTATAATAATAATTTAAGTTCAAATATTAATCTATATGTCTCCAATTTTGAGCCTATAAATTATGTAACAAGTTCTTTGGGGCTTTATTAATGGTCAGTAGATCATTTACTAATGTCTTATATACTATGTTGGTCAAAAAACATTTACAAGACCAACTCTGAAGTTGCCAAAATGCCCATCAAAGGACTCTGATGGGCGTTTATCCTCCTCCACATTTCTTTTGCTTTTTAATTCTCTAATTCATCAGAAAAATAGTTATAATGGAGTGTTACCCTCTGGAGGTTAGCAGAGGACCCACATTTATTTGCTAACAAGAAAGGCACAACTCTAGACTTCATTAAAAAAAAAAGATTAAAGATGTGACAGTGCAGCAACATATTACAGGAGGTTTTATTATTAGAAAGTCAAAAACCCATGAGAACTGATCACAAAACAGAATGAGTAAACACCAGTGGACTGGATGTTTCACAACCTGGTAACCCAAAACTTGCTGGCTTCTGCTTTACCAATAAAGGATTATTAGCACATTGAATGACTGTCTAATTTTGCCTACTGTTATTGACAAGGCTCTGAGAAAAACATAGAGTTTATAGTCCATTTTTAATACAATAAAATACAACTTACTTGTTAATTTTAAGAACATGTGTGGTTAAGTCACATCTCATTTTCCCGTGTGAAGAAATATTGCTCATCATTATTTAATGATCACTCCATATAACAACAAAGGGATGGTTTCACCTGGATGGGAAGACCCAATAATCGTGTGATCAGTTTCATATAAGACCATTTTCTTCCTGATGTCCATGTGGAATTTCAGGCTGTGTAAATAGGTTCAGAGAATTTTACAGGTAAGAAAGTCATTTTTAGTCAATTTTAATTAGTTTAGTGGTGATAATGTTAAAAATAAAATGATTCATTCATTTTCTTTTTTCAGGTTGAGGAAAACTGATAGGGGTGTCCCTGTGTACATACTTCATCCTTCTCAGATGAGGTGAGACAGGGAAAAGACGGTAAAACCAGAAAATACCTGGGCAGATTTTGCAAGAAATTAGAAAACCTCAGAGAACAAGGATCAAGACAGCTGCTGTGTGGGCTGTGTCACACCAGCCGAAATCTTCATTGTGCAGCAAAATATGCTGAGTGCTTACTTGACTGAAGCAGCAGATTTGTATTTTGAACTCCCTCCACCTGACACAGGCCTACTGAGGATCTGACAACTGCAGATTAGAGGGGGTTGGGTGTAATAGGAATTTGTCATGTATTTTTGGGAGCTGTCTTGGTATGTACATACAATAAAACTAATTTATGCATAATTTGTGGTGGAGACTCAACTTTCATTATTATTGTTACAACTAACCCCAGTAGTATTGGCGCAGGTTGTAACAAAAGGAACTTCTTCAATCTATGAATGAATCTTGTGATATAACAGCAGAGGTTGGGGAAAAAAATGCTATTTGTAGTAGAGGTGACAGATTTCTAATTCAAATAGTGTTGCATCCATCCCTGGTTTCCATACATAAGGTCTCCTCACCACTAGCAGAGCCTGTCAGCTGTGGCAGCAGTGCCACCTCCTGCTGAGCTCAGCACAAGGCATATTAGCAGCCTATCATGCTGCTCTGAGAGGATTACACTTCATATTTACCTAGTGACCTGGGACAGAGACTGCTTTTATACAGACTGAGTTAGATCCCACATGTAATGCAGCAATTATAGTCTCATTCTCTCTTTTGTGCATAAAAAGTGACCCCGTGTCTCTCTGATGACAAATAAAAGCTCAGTGTCTTTGTTTTATTTATTTTTTGTTTGTTTTCTTTTGGGTTTTGTTATTGTGTTTGTTTGGTTTTTTTTTTAGACTGATGTCAGTGATTAGAAAACAATATATTAACCACCACATCCGTCGCTGTGCAGGAAAATCATGATAACTACAAAGTCCCCACGCACGACGCTCAGTTTTATCTGCCGCTGCGGCGCAATGGCGATCGCCAACATCTGCGAGGAAACAGGCAGCGCTGAAACGAGAAACCAGAAAATGGGTTAAAAAATCTGCTTCAGCTCGGTGTTTTGACACTGAGCGGTTCCTCGCCTGCAGCACCCAGAAGTGAACAGCAGGCGAACCGGAAGGTTTGAAGTCCGACTGAGAGCAGGCAGAAAGAAGAGACTAATCCTTTATATATATATAAAAAATAAATTAAAAAAAAAAAAAACCTTTCCTCTGCTGGTTCAGGTATGTTGTCTTCTCGACGCAAACATCTCTGCCTCTTTTTTTTTTTTTTTTTTTGTTCTCTTCTCTCACACGAACGCAGCCTCCTGTGCCGCCGTTTCTATTGAAGTCACGCAAAAGTTGCAATTTTAAAAAAAAAGAGCGTTTGTGGCGCAGAGATTTCCGATTTTCTTTTCTTCCGTCGGGTAAATAAAAGCTTTGGTTACGCCTCGGTGTTAACGGGGACGTTAGAGTTTATGGCTCGGCAGCGGCAGAGCATTCAGCAGCGGCATCATGATTGTTGTAGGAAGTGTCAGGCTGTTTTTTTTTTCCCCCCTCCTCAAGCCGGGCTATTCAAACCTGCAAATCAAAGTAAACAATCATCCGTATGCTTAATGCAAATACGCCACGTCCAGACGGCTCTCCAAGGCGTTTCTTTACACCTGGAGAACTATCTGCTTATTATATTGGGATCTGCAGAATATGGCGTCCAGTGCTTATAAAAATAAGACAGGGCTGCCATTTTTGTTTTCCTTTTGTCTGAAATTTTTTAATAAACTGTCTGAGAATGTGGGAGAGGCAGCGGACAGACCGAGGCTCCGTCTCTGTTTCCACTGAGGGCTGCTGGGGTTCACGTTCAAAGACCTGCGTCTTTTAACGCAGCAGCTACAAAAAGAGGAGAAAAGTTAACCCTAAGTTTTGTTCTAGACGTGCACTTGTATTTGTTTGATCACAGTAATGATGTGGTTCCTGTTATACTGAGGCAGCTGAAAGTGACTGATTGGAAAAAGAGGCTTTCTCTCTGCACACCACAACACCTGACCCTGATTTACTACTAACCATCCTTAGGATTATTATAACACCTAATCTACCGTATAGAAATAGATCAGTATACTTAAATATTAATGATAACTGTATTTACAGCTTTAACAGCAGCATAGGATGTTCTTTCTATTTTATACTTTGCTCTTTTTTTTATTGTGATTTTCACCTGCACTTGAATTTCCCTTCTAATCTAATATTAATATTATTGTATATATATATATATATATATATATATATATATATATATTTCTAATATATATATATTTCTAATAGATTTTATAAGGGTTTCAAAACAATAATTAATGGCCTCACTAACGGTTAGTAAATGAATGACTAATGCTTTATGCATCTTTATAGATAAGATCTTTTAGGTTTCCAGGATATGACTTCTGTTAATTATTTCTATTTGATGACAATCCAGAAATAATCAATGAATAGATGATTAGGGGTTTTCACATTTTCAACCAACCCATCAGGCATAAATGTTATTAAGCAAATTTTTCGGTAAGTGGTGTAAAGAGTCAAAGACATTTTTCCATAACATGACAACCCAGTATTAGATCTACTGCACTGGTTCTTTTATGCCTTTACTAAACCTTTTTTAAAAGTGGCTTAGTCGACAGTAGTTCAATGCGCCACTTTAAGAATAATTATTATTTATTAAATTAATACTAAAAAAAACCACCACCAAAAACAATTAACTGATTAGTCTCTAGCAAAATAAAGAAAAAGAATGATGATTCATGAATCATCAAAAACTGCAAAATATTTCTGGTTCTTGCCTCTACAATATGAGGATTTGATGTTTTTCTTTGTCATATATGCTAGTAAATATTTATGGGTTTAGGCTGCTGGCCGAGTTAAACAATAAATTTGTGTCGTTTGGGGCTTTAAAAAACTGTAGTAAGCATTTTTTAGATAAAACTAATTCTCAAACAATCAACAAAATGATCAGCAGAATAATTAACAATAAAAATCTATTTGTAGCCATAAAGAGCAAATAACGAGCTCCTCTTTAGTGCACCCACATCAAACATACTGCAAGGGTTATTTTTTTCTTCCACAACCTCCTGGAAGTAATTACAACCCTAAAAATGACTTGCTGGCATAAATATTAAAGCCTTATTGAAATGCAGCTGTATTTGTTCAAAAACATAAAGCCCTTCTAGCAAAAGTGGCACAAGTAGTCCTAAAGTAAGTAAGTAAGAGTACTGCAGTCTAGACCTGACTCTAAAGTTGCAGAAGTTAACATGGTGAAGGGAAGATCTCAACATTACTGCAATTCATAGATAGTGCTTTACTGCCATAAAATGTTTTCTCACTATTGCATGTCCTGTTAGAAAGTGACACAAAGTCGTCCTGCAGAATTCAAAGTCCTGAGCCTGTTCCTTCGAGGCAGAAAGCCTGCAGGAAGTGAATCTGATCCCCTCTGGCATCATTAGAGAAATATTTTGTGGGGTTTACTGTACTCTTGTACCCCTGGACATATCGTTTTTGTTTCTTTTGGCTCGCAGATGTGGACTGTGTTATGCCTCTGCTAAACCAAACAGACACAGGAATGGTGAAGTGTGCCAAAGCATGCAGTGCAAAATGTTTTAAAAAAGAACTTCATACGGACTAGAAAAGAAAAGCTATGGAACAGCTCCCTACGTCTTAAAAATTAGATTGTCTTCACCAATCTGGTCAAACATGGTCTGCAGTAAATGGATCAAGCACTGTGCTTAATTGTAGCCTATGGAAATCATATATATTATCACTTAAATGAGAATATGTCATGCTATGATTTTGCATTACATATGTTACAAAACAAACTGCTGCATCACTCCAAAGTCACTGTGGTATCTGTGGAGCATCTTTTATTTAAGTTAATAATTGTTCAGTATATTTAAGTTGGTTTACTGACCTTTCAGCTTGTGAGACTGGTTATGTCATTCGGGTCTTGCTGTACTCTGAGTTCAGACTGTGCAGCGTTTCCCATCAGACCCTGTACCAGCCGGGGGCCCATTGTGTCAAGGAGGAGACAGACAGCGACAGATTAGGAGCAGAGCCACATCAATTTTAACATTTCTGGTTTCTCTGATAAGCATTTGGAGAGTTCCCTCACTAACTATTATGATCATGTGAGAGCCCATCTCTCAGGCAGCATGCTCATCATGTAGATTTGTGGTTGGAAATCCTTAATCCTTTAAACATCCTCCTTTACTCACCGCAGTAAGTCAGGAACATCGACTCTGCTATCGCAGATTAAGCGCTGGCTTAGAGACACTAGATCTCATTGGAAAGAATCTAAGACCTAATACAGTATGTCTTTGAAAATATACTGTCACAAGACTGGGACAAGTTATCTGAAATTATCACATCAAATAGTCAGCTGCTGCTTGGGTGGAGAGCTACTGGCATAACTGTCTAGCTGCTGATTTCCACCCTAACAACAGATCCACACATACATTTACAGGAACACTTTGCAACAGTGCTTACCAACCTGGGATAAACCCAAGGGGTATAAGATGATTGCTAGGAGAAAGAAGATTTTGTTGTTGTTGTTTTTTTTGTTTGTTTGTTTGTTTGATTTCAAATTTTATTCTTTTTTTTAAATAAATTACTTAAAATAAAGCAAGATAAAAGTCCACTAACCTGTGCACCCAGTGATGAGACATCACAAACCAACTATCTGTACTGGTTAGATATACTGGCAGGTATTTTCCCTGATGGACAGATGGAGAGGCTGAGTCATGCTGTCATTTTGTTTATGGCCCTTGTGTCTTCATTTCAGGATGGCTGAACCTCGCTTTAACAATCCCTATTTTTGGCCTCCACCTCCTGCGATGCCTGGCCAGGTGAGTGATTCTGGTATTTACACTTATTTGCAGCAAAGTCATTGCATTGTACATTTATGGTTTAGAGGTTTTATTGTATTTTTTTATGAGTGGATGAGATGATAGATAACGTTTCATCTCTAATAGCTATGCAGCCACTAGACTGTTAGCTTATCTTAGCACAAACAGTGGCGTTTTTGTTGGTTTTGTTTTGTTTTGTTTCTGACAACCAGACCAGAAGTAGTTCAATTAGAGCCACAGGTCACCCTAGAGTGCCAACAAGTGGAGGGGTGCCAAAATAGATTTTCTTTTCTTTCTTTTTTTTAAAATAAAGCTTTAACATCCGTGTTTTCTAACTAAGTAAATGTGTTCAGCACTGATGCAGTGTCTAATGTGTTCATAAATACGAGACGGTCTCCTATACATTTAGGCCTACTTTATAAGTAGCACGGACAAAACACATTGAACAAATAAGTGAAAAAAGCAAAAATGTGTATAACGTGAATCGTCTGTTTGAGATGGTATTTGCTATTTAATTCAGCTTCTTTTTTTAATTGTTTTTTTTTTTTTGTTCAGTCATATTTTTATACTGAAATAAAAGTGCACATTAGCACATTGTACCTTCTGACATTAGTATATTGTATTATTTTTGTTTGTGTCCTTGGAGTACGTTTGTGTGTCTGGCCACTAGACATCATCTTGCATGGGTCACAATACATACCACCACCACCACCACCACCCTGATGTCGCAATGTATTGTTTTTGTACAAATAAGACAAAGATGATATGAGATGTTAATCTGTGACCTGATAGCAACATTTTGTGCTATTTGAACACTTGCTGTTTCCTTTTAAGTTAAACTAGTCAACAGTGTAACTGCATATTCAGAATATTAATGTGGGAGTGGTATTGATCTTCTCCCCTTCTGACTACTGGTGAGAAATCAAATCATTTCTCAGCCTGGGGTTTAGGGCCACCTTAAGGATCCCAAGCTGGATCTGAAGGGTTAAATGATAATTCAAGAAATACACAGAGAAATGTTATTTGTTGCTTTTGTACTAATACTAATTTGTCACCCTCTAAAAAATTATACACTTGATTCTTTCACTTCTTCAGGTTTCTAAAAATAGGAAAAATTTTTTTATCCAATCCTCTACCACACATATGTGATGAGCGGTTCACAAAAACAAACAAAAAAAACAGGTTGGTAACCACTGGTGTAATAGGTATCAGCTGCTCTTTTTCTGTGTTATAGTTAAAATGTCACACATCAGCCAATAGAGGGAACCATAGCGCCATAAATTGACAATGACTGAACTGACAGTGGCTGTTCTCTTGTCACAAATGCTGTTTCCTGGCTGTCAGCTGGATAACCTAGTCTTGATCAATAAAATCAAGGAGCAGCTGATGGCGGAGAAGATCAGGCCGCCGCATCTGCCTCCTGCCTCAGTCCCTTCCCAGCAGCCCTTGCTGGCTCCCCCAAGTCAGGTGGAAAGTGGCCAGCAGGGGGTGCCCAAAGCCCAGCAGATGCAAGTTCTCCACAGCCACAGCCCATCTCAGCCTGATATCGCCCTGCATGCCCGTCCTGCCTCCAGCTCAGTCACAGGTACTCCTGATTTCACTACTCACCAACATTGGTGAAAACAGTCAACAGTCAAAAGATTATTCTTACACAGCTGAAATGTTGCTTGTGATAAATATATTTTGTTTGGCAACTTAATAACAATGGAGGTAAAACTTTATGTTGTGTATATTTTAAAAATTATACATTTTTTGGCATTTTTTTTACCAGGCCGTATTTTGGGGGATGTAAACTTAAATCTGGACGATAAGGCAGCTATAAAAGCCAGAGGATTATGGGAAGACTGGCATCTGCGTCAACTCATGGACCATCCCTCAAGGACAAACCACGTCTCAGGTAACCACCAAGCTCCCAAGCAGGGTCTATTGTTGTGCAAACAATGAAATGAAAAGAAAGGCCTGTTGTTCTACTCCGATCTGCAGAGTGTGATTAGGTAGGTTAAGTTAAGATAAAATAAAACTTACAAATTGAAAAAAAAAATTTTATTTTATGTATACAGCTGCATTTAATTGCATCATTCTGATTCATTTCAAATCAGTCCAAACTCTGAAAGGAAAATGCTATACCTCTTTCCATGTCAGCATTGTCTTTACCTATCTAAACTACTGTATATTCAGATAAATGTGATATTATCCTCTTCACATGGAAGAGGATAACCCACCCACTGTTTTAATCACACCCTTGATCTTGTTCTGACCTATGGCATCGAAATTGAACATCTAATAATTTTTCCCCCAAATTCTGTTTTGTCAGATCATTCTTTAATAACTTTCGAATTTAAAATGATGGATCATGCAGCGTCTGGAAGAAAATTCCACTACAGCAGATGTTTATCCGACAACGCTGTTAATAAATTTAAGAAAATGATTCCATCTTTATTTGCATCTATGCCAAGTATAAACATAGTGGAGGGCAGCTGCCTTAATCCTACTCCCTACCAAATTGATCATGTTGTTGACAGCGCTGTAACCTCACTGCGTGAAACGCTTGATTCTGTAGCCCCTCTGAAAAAGAAGTTAGTGATTCAGAGAAGACTAGCCCCATGGTATAATTTACATGTTCGTACCTTAAAGCAGGCATCACGAAGGCTGGAAAGGAAGTGGCGTTCCACAAACTTAGAGGAAATTTTTCTAGCCTGGAAAAACAGTCTACTAACATATAAAAAAGCTCTCCGTAAAGCCAGAACTGCATACTATTCATCACTAATAGAGGAAAATAAGAACAATCCCAGGTTTCTTTTCAGCACTGTAGCCAGGCTGACAAAAAGTCACAGCTCCGTTGAGCCCAGTGTTCCCTTAGCTCTCAGCAGTGATGAATTTATGAGTTTCTTTACAAATAAAATCACAACTATTAGAGATAAAATTCAGCAGATGCTTCCTATACCTGCAATAAATGAATCTTTTACTACAGTAGCTCTTGAATCATCTGTAGGACCTCAGTTATGTTTAGACTGCTTCTCTCCCATAGATCTCTCTGAATTTACATCAGTAGTTGCTTCATCGAAATCATCAACGTGTCTCTTGGACCCCATCCCAACTAGACTGCTTAAAGGCACCCTGCCATTAATGAACTCATCTTTATTGGACTTGGTAAATTTATCTCTAGTATCAGGCTACGTACCACAGGCCTTTAAGACTGCAGTAATCAAACCTTTACTCAAAAAGCCTAGTCTTGATCCAGGAGTCTTGGCTAATTATAGACCAATATCCAACCTGCCATTTATTTCTAAAATCCTAGAAAAAGCTGTTGCTAAGCAGCTATCAGACCACTTACACAGGAATGAACTATTTGAAGATTTCCAATCAGGATTTAGAGCACATCATAGTACAGAAACAGCACTGTTGAAAGTCACCAACGATCTTCTCTTAGCCTCAGATAATGGACTTGTTTCGATACTTGTCCTCCTAGACCTTAGTGCAGCATTCGACACCATTGACCACAACATCTTATTACAGAGACTGGAGCATGTGATTGGTATCAGAGGAACAGCGTTAAAGTGGTTCCAATCCTATTTATCGGACAGATTCCAGTTTGTTCATGTCCATGATGAACCTTCCACACGAACAAAAGTTAGTTATGGAGTTCCACAAGGTTCTGTGCTAGGACCGATTCTGTTCACCCTGTACATGCTTCCTTTAGGATATACCATTAGGAAGCACTCTATTAATTACCACTGCTATGCGGATGACACTCAGTTATATCTATCTATTAAACCTGTTAACACAAACCAGTTAACCAGACTTCAAGCCTGTCTAACTAACATAAAGGCCTGGATGACCAGTAACTTTTTACTTTTAAACTCGGAGAAAACAGAAGTCATTATATTTGGGCCTAAAAATCTCAGAAATAACTTTTCTAAAATTATAGCTACTCTAGATGGCATAGCCCTGGCCTCCAGCACTACTGTAAAAAACCTTGGAGTTATTTTTGACCAGGACATATCCTTTAACTCACACATAAAACAAATTTCTAGAACTGCATTCTTTCACCTGCGCAACATTTCCAAAATTAGGAACATCCTGTCTCAAAATGATGCAGAAAAACTAGTCCATGCATTTGTTTCCTCAAGGCTAGATTACTGTAACTCATTACTATCTGGATGTCCTAATATCTTAATAAAAAGCCTCCAATTAATCCAGAATGCCGCAGCCAGCGTCCTGACAGGAACTAGCAAGAGAGATCATATTTCTCCTATATTGGCTTCTCTTCATTGGCTCCCTGTAAAATATAGAATAGAATTTAAAATCCTTCTTCTCACATACAAATCCCTTCATAATCAAGCTCCTTCATACCTTAAAGACCTCATAGTACCATATTATCCCAATAGACCACTTCGCTCTCAGAGTGCAGGCCTACTTGTGGTTCCCAGAGTTCTCAAAAGCAGAATGGGAGGCAGAGCCTTTAGCTATCAAGCTCCTCTCCTGTGGAACCAGCTCTCAGACTGGGTTCAGGAGGCAGACACTCTCTGTACTTTTAAGGCTAGACTTAAAACCTTCCTCTTTGACAAAGCATATAGTTAGGGCTGGCTTCAGGCAACCCTGAACCATCCCTTAGTTAGTTATGCTGCTATAGGCCTAGACTGCCCGAGGACCATCGGTGCACTGAGCTCCCCTACCCTAACCCCCCCCCCCTCTCCCACCTCATGTATATTCCACCATTGAATGTTACTAACCTTGTGCTCTCTCTCTCCCCTAGTTTGTGCTCTCTCCCTCCCTCTCTCTCTCTCTCTCTCTCTCTGTACCGTTTTTTCTTCCGTTAAAGGGAGTTTTTTCCTCTCCACTGTCGCCAAGTGCTTGCTCATAAGGGAATTGTTGGGTTTTTAGTTTTAGTTTTTGTAAAGTGCCTTGAGATGATTTGTATTGTGATTTGGCGCTATACAAATAAAATTGAATTGAATTGAAATTGAACATGGTAAGTTAAAGTTTGTCCATCATACTGTTACTCTAAGTATCTACAGTTTTGTTCTGCTGTATCCATTTTGGGTATATGCAAACCCTCTGTGAAACTGTGATATTTCTGTCTATATGTCTTTTTCGTCTTTGCACTTCTCAGGTGTGGCACTAGCATCCAGAACAGGTAACCTCAACACCTCAGAGATAATCACCCCCACCACGCCCACATCAAGCAGCCATACTCGGCTGGGTGGGGCTCCCACCCCTCACTTCATCTCAGGGTTTGCCAGTGGCCACGGGATGGACCCTGGGAAGAACAACGGGGGTCTCGTGGGCCTCCTGGGGCCTCCTCCAAAGGAGGAACGAGGCCGTAAAAGGATCAAAGCAGAGAATGGGTCTTCATTGTTGGTTGTGCCCTACCCAATCCTAACGTCAGGCAACGACCAGTCCTGTGTCACCATCACTGCCAAAGAGGGAAAGACCTACAGGTATGAAAGGAATTTTTTTTAATGCAGCTTGTCTCATTTGGCAGTTGGACATTTCTTCCTGTACAGTACTGGTGCTAAGCAGGCCTGTATAAACACAGTTAACTAACAAAGGAATTCCTCTGACTTCTGGCTCACAGTTGTTTTTAGATAGTCTTGCAGGTTTCGGATATCCTGCTCTGCTCCCAAAGAAAAGGAGAAAATACAGTGATGACTACACTGGTGGTTAAGTCTGCAATGTAGAACACAAAAAGAACAAACCATATCCATAGGAATAAGAAATTATTTCTGACTCACCAAAATGTCAGAGCACATAAAACATGTAATTTATAGAACAAGCAGAAACAGAACAAAAGTAGCGTACTACATAACACAGTGAACCTTTTAGTGAAAAAAAATATTTAAACAAATACTCAAAGAATCCATAAAATATTAAAATACTAAATAAAATCCAGTGGGGACTAAAAATGTAGGTTGTTTGTTCGCCAAACTCACACTCCGGCCTCCCAGAGTTCAGAGCCTCAAACCATCAGTATGTTTGTGGTTTTATTGCTTGTTGTCTCAGTGTATGTCACTCAACTTAATCTGGCCTTTCCAGTTCTACTAAAGTCGTGACAAAATACACCACACACAGACATGCAAAGTGGTGGAAGAAGTATTTGGTTCCTGTAGACCAGGTATCACCAACCCATGTTCGTTGAGTTCTGCTGTACCTGTTTGTTTTCTAACTATCCCTGCCCTTCCAGTTTCTGAATGGCTGAACAAACAACAGGGATAGTTGAAAAACAAGCAGGGCTGTGGTGCTTGAGGAACATAGGTTGGTGATGCCTGCTTTAGACTGTATGGATTAGTCAAGCCTGGGATTAGGATATGTAGAAATACAAGCATTATCCTTAAAATGCAGTTAAATCCACATTGAATGCATGCATTATGCAATATATTACACTATTATGTTCTGTGTTTGTTTGGGCATATCATGTTTTGTGAATACATTTTTGGTCTGCAGAGTTTCTAGTACCTATAGCTGTTTAATAAAACAAGTAACTTAGGTTATTTTTTTTACTGTACTTCCAGTAAACACAGCACTTGTGTAAGCGTATGTAGTATACCCACTGTGACGTTTTCCAGTGTTATCACCATTTTCACAGTTTAAAAATTCTGAAGGTGAACAGAGTGGAAGCAAACACAGTGTAGAGTGGAAGCACACACAAACTTCCTAGTACAGCCAAAGTTGGTAGTGATTCATACGGTCTACAGCTGTATATATGTGTGTGTTCTGTTTTCTTCACGCAGATGCAAAGTTTGTCCGCTGACCTTCTTCTCCAAGTCAGACATGCAGATTCACTCCAAAACGCACACAGAAGCTAAGGCTCACAAGTGTCCTCACTGCACTAAGTCCTTTGCAAACGCATCCTACCTGGCCCAGCACCTTCGCATACACCTGGGTGTCAAACCTTATCGCTGCTCCTACTGTGAGAAATGTTTTCGCCAGCTCTCCCACCTGCAGCAGCACACCAGGTCTGACCTTTGAACCATTCCCAGCGTGTTTGTGACTGTGGGTTTTGTGATTTTATTATCTGTCGTTTAATATGATTGTTATGTAATATCAATTTAGCTCTAATGTCAGGTTACATTTTCATCTTCATAATGAGCATAACAATATTAAGCTGTGGCTTAATATAAACTAATACATGTAACATACTTCATGAAATTGTCTCATATGAATTGTTTTTTAGAAGGTTTTTAAAATATTTCTTTTCTTTCTGAATCCAGCAGGTATCAACGTTAACAATTTTGTTAATTCATATGCACAAATAGATTTTTTTGTTGTTCTCTCAAAAGACCCAATTCAATCTCAGGCACTTATGAAACTAACCTTTTTTTAGATCGCCTTGGTGGTATCTCAGATGTATTTCAAAACAACGCAAGTTTCTTCAGCTTCCTGTGTTCCTTGTCAGCTTTTTTAAAAACCCATTTCTGTTGGCTAATGTTGAGGTAACATTTTTTTGTTTCAGAATCCACACAGGCGATCGGCCATATAAATGTGCCCATCCAGGATGTGAAAAAGCTTTTACTCAGCTGTCTAATCTGCAGGTAAAGTTCACTGCGTTCTCTTCCGCAACTCAGTCCACAACCTTCTGCAGGAAAAGTGCTGCAGGACTCATTTGGTGTTATTTTTTTGTTGTCATTGCTGAAGTCTCACCAGAGGCAGCACAATAAAGACAAGCCCTTCAAATGTTCCAACTGTTACCGTGCCTATTCAGACTCTGCTTCGCTGCAGATCCACTTGTCTGCGCATACCATCAAAAACACCAAGGCCTACTGCTGCAGCTTGTGCGGCAGGGCGTACACTTCAGTGAGTCCAAAATTAGGAATCCACTTAACTTTACATTTTAGAATGAATGTTTACTGGGGTAGTGATGTGTAAAATTGTTTTTTTTTTGTTTGTTTTTTTTTCAGGAAACTTACCTCATGAAGCACATGGCCAAACACACAGAAGTAGAACATGTGCTGTCCCACCACTCCCCACAGCACAGGACAGAGTCACCCATCCTCCCTATACGGATCTCCCTAATCTAAGCTCCTCAACCATCCCCTTCTCCCATCAAGAGGTTTCCTGTGATATTGGCACGCCTCTGATAGACTTCGAATCCATATTTGGGTTCAAAATATGTGCCAGATTGTACCTGTATCTTGTGAAAAGGTGCTCTCTTAATGAGTATAACCTCTTTTTCTTTCTTGCTGACCAGATAGTATTATAGGGGACGTCCAAAGATGATTTCTCAGCACTTTCAGGCCTGAAAATGGAAGGTCTAAAAATGTTTTTTTATGTGACTTCACAGAAAAAAAGTCTTGCTCCAGGCAGCTACTTGGAAAATCTTTTAAACATGTTTTGTGTTATAACAAATCACTTTGTCTTTTTAATAGGGTCCTTTCTTTCTTTACTTAAGTTTGCAAAATCAAAAACAAAAAAACATTTGCATCAGAAATAAGTCTTCCGTTAGCCAGCTGGCCAAGTGTGTATATCCTGCCACTTTGTATTTGAGTGTTTGCAATGTTTCACCAATTACACTTCCAGAAAGTACACATAAAAAAAATGCATCATTGTGGTAATTTGACCTTGTTTCCACAGTCACCCTGACTGGAATTTACATGACTCATAATGAGATGGAAGTTTTTTCAGTTACACAGATTTTGTTTCATATGCTCGTCAACATAAAAAGAGAGAATTCAGACTCAACTTTTTGCAGCATTGTCACCCTTCATTAATGCATAAGCACCCACACATAGCCAGTGTAATTCCTACCCAAGTGTCTGTATCAACCGCAGCCACTGTCTCGCTCAGTTCCCAGAGTTTACTTCTGCATGTGAAAGCCATGGAGATGCTGTAAATCTTTCACACATATGTAGACATTTGGCTTATTACCCTTTTAACACTTCACTAACTTTTGTGAGCGTGGCACTTTGTTTGATTAAGCAACATGATGTAAATATATAATTCAACATGAATTTTCCACCACATGATCAAGGGAAATATTTTTAATCTTCAGTTTAATCGGGTTAACTTTAAAAAGTGTTAAATTATAAGCACTTAGTGTTTTATTGAAAATAGACTAAAAATTGAGTCAATTGATGCAATCAATGTGCGAGTTTCTTCTTCTTCTTCTTTCTTCCAGCACCTTTTTAAGTACTAGAAGTGAATGCAGAAATTTGTTTTTGTTAAGATTCAGTCAAACCTGCCTGAATATATAAACTATCAATTTATCTTGCCAAGTTCACCAAAACATTTACGTTTTTGTGTTACTTTTATATCAAATGATGCACTTATGGTACTTTTTGTCAACTTTGTATTTAATTGGCTGTACAGAAAAATAATACATGTAAGTGGCAAGACTGAAATGTTACTCTGCAACCTTGCTGCTGCCACACAAACTTTAATAATGAGTATCTATCCATGATGTATAATGGAATCTTCAACCTTATTTTCATTTTCATTTTTCCATTGTGTTATGAATGAACACCTGCCATTTTATATGCATTTAAGCCTTAACTTTGTTACAATTCTAGGACCCACTTTCCTGTTTTATCACTTGACATTTGATTTTTTATGTCACAGCATGATATTGTACATAAATTATGTTACCTGTAAGCCTGTTTTTAAATAAATAATTGGGACCTGAGTGACCCACACTATCATGATATGACCTAGTGAGAATACTGTTTCTCTACTGATGAATGATGAAGCACAGGGAAAATTATTGTTGTATTGTAAAGGTATTGTTAGTTTATGCCTTAATGTGCAGCTTGGACATTAGACAGGCAGGGAGCAGGGAGTGGCAGTAAGGAAAGCACACAAGTGATGAAAATATGACAGGAGATCATATGTGGAAATACATTACCAACACTGTAGTACTGTATGTTTATGATCTGATGATTTGTCAACGTGGGAGGCCTGTAAGACTGACACATCAAATACTGTTGCAACATTTGGCTCAGAGTGGCTATTTTATAGTGGAATACACCAACAGGTGACCTTGTTGGGCCATGTATTTCCACTCACCACTGCACTCACCCACCTGGCAAACAAACTCGCCTCACCGGTTTGCCTTGCCTCATATCTCTGTGTTTCTCTGTGTTTGGGTCCTGTACTAAGCTGAAAACCTGACATTGAAACAGAAATTAAACAGCAAGATGATTAATATCTCACCATCTTATAGGAAATAGCTGATATTAAATGTTGCACTGTGGTAAACCCAGGTTATTCCCTTACAACAGCAGCATATTGAGAACTGCATGACTAATAACAAAAGTCAGCACATCTAAGCTCAGAAGATAATAAACCCTAAGTAGAAGAAACCATTCCTCAAAAATGTTATTATTTATAAATTCACATTCAATTGTATTGAAAACCAACGCAATATAAAAGAATATATTTATGGCTATATTATTTTCCTAGTGCCACAGGTGTGTAGCATAGAAGTGTGGCCCAGACGTTATTTATCACCTTATTGTGAACAAATGAGATAGGGAAGCTGTGTCTGTTTGCTTAAGATGAAAAGGGGATTGTTTAGGGCCCGTGGGAAAGGAAAAATGGGTGCCAAGAAGAACTTTGATCACCAGAAACAAGAACAACTAACAACTGATTGACAGTAGACACAGCTTTTTTAATAAGGTGGTTGGGAATCACTTGTTCTTGAACAATGGTTTGTATTTTATACAAATAAATCATGTTTTTATGAAAAGTCTTAATGCAAACAGCTACAGCCACAAATAACAGTAGCAGGGGTACTTTTGTTTTCAAAGAAAAAACCCAAAACATGTCTGCTTACATGAGATAGGAGAGTCACAGCCTGCATAGCTATTCAGGTGTTTCAAACGTGCATGACGGAAGAGATGGTCAAAGCTTGTCCATGCTGATACCCTGGCTCTCTTCCAACTTAGACTGCCATCTATATGGAAATTTCTTTTAAAAATAAACAAATAAGAGGCACACACATCACTTTGTGTCTGTCTGTTATATTGGCAAGATGTACAGTATGATGGTATTAGCAGTTTTGTCACCAGTGCCAATAATAGTTAAAAAAAAACAGGATTACCTAATTTCTTTTCAGCCTACTGGTTACCTATGATATTTACAGATGAGGTTTCTTCTGTGTTGTCATTGGGTTATCTGATAATAGACACCAGCAAGGAAGTACAGTGTAATATGCTCTACACCATATAGCATGGTGTACAATGACTAGGAAAAAATTAATGAATTTAATGCTTCTAAAAATGATTTTTTAGACCTGCAGATACCCTGGCTGCACATTGTGCCAATTATGACCTCTCTGATGTTGATGTTAATGATTGGGATATCATTCCTAATGATGAAAAACAGCCCCAGGTAATGAATTTAAGATGCACCCAAGCACATTTTTGTGTCGAAGGGACATTAATGTTCCCATTGACCTTTTTGAAGGTGCATCAGAAGGTTAAACATGCAGCTACCGTAAGTCATAGCACCTTTTCTTTGTGTTGACTTTTAACGTAGTCTTTCAAATACTATAGGGTGGTGCAGTGGTTACCACTGTCCCTTCACAGCCTGTCAGGTCCACCTGGATAAGTGGCAGCTAGTGGATGGATGGAAGATAGTTTGTTTCAGTGATGTGTGATATCATTGGCAAACTGCATGTTTCTGTGTGTTAATTAACAACAGGCTGTTGTGTCTGTCAAATAGGCCTAATCAGTAACCCTGTTTCTGGTATGAAAATCAAAAAAGAAGAAGATAGATAATACTTTCATCATTAAATCTGATATTTATTTATTTATTTATACATGGGGAAATTATTCAAATATTCTGAGCTGCATAAATCTGCCCTAATAGTGGTCTTTGTGGCCTTCCACCTCAGCTCAACCATGTTTGCTGTAATTTATGGTCAGAGACAGTAACATTTACAGCAGCATAGTTGCCTTCAAGCAGGTGCAAAGAAAACGTAAGTTAATGTGAAAACGTATTTTCTGAGACTGTGACTTTGATCTTGAAACTATGGTTTTATGACAGCGCAACAGGCCCTGAATTTTATCTTGTTAGTCATTTTTTGCTGACTGTGTTACTAGTATGCTGTGCTGCTCGATGATTAACTTCATAAGCTGGTGCTGATGATAGTGTGAAATATCACGCCTGATGACTATTTGTAGCATCGCGTAAGCACTTCCTGATAACGCAGCGCCGTAAGTAGCCCCAGCTGTGCGTAATTGTGGCGCCAACGTATTCACGTTTATGTTCACCTGGTCAACTGGTTAACAACTTTCAAGTGTTGTGTTCGTTGTGTGCAGGCAGAACTAATGATGTGCTCATAAAAGACTAAAGGTATTGTCTTTCCTACTTGTCCAAATCACGTTCGTGCACACAAAAGATTTATTTATAGACCTAATGTTTTCTGTGTTTCTGCGCAAATTGCACAAGTTTTATTCCTGCACATCCATGCGGATCTTCATTCATCATGCGCCTCGGGTGTGTTGACATCCGATTGTCATAAAAAAAAAATTTCCCTCTTCTTGGTGCCACTACAAGTGAATTTGACTCTACAGCTCATATCATCTTATAGTGGAGTTGCTCTTTAATGCGTTGTCTTTTATGGAACACAGTGCATCGACTACTCCCTCGTACTGTATGTTAAGTGTCCTTTGGTACAGCCAAACGCCACCTGTAGCAGGCTGCACCAAAAGCAGAGAGTAGTCATGTGTGATTTAACGCAGGTGTTAGCTGAAATCTAAGTAGGGCGTCACTGTTCACGTTCTATAGAGAAAAGCCACTCCCTGATCGCTGAAACGTTTTTTTTTTTACCTGTGCGCACACGCATAAAACGACAATTTTCTTTCAGCAGCATTGTCTGTCTTTGAGAACCTTATAGCTTAAATTACTCACTTTGTGTTCTACCTTCCATTCAAGAAAAATACAAAGAGGTGGTTCAAATAGTTGACAGTGGACATTTTGAAGACGTTGGATGTATACAGGTGCCGGCGGCTCACAGGTAGGTTACTGAGACATTTAAAGTGCGTACAGTCTATTCAAATGACAATATATTTGCTTATTTAGTTCGGTATGTACATGTTCGGGTAAAATTTTAGATAGTATTAGAGCTGTGGAGATTTGGCCTTTTTAAAAAAAAATCGATTCTTATTTTAAATATTTATCTTCCGTGTGTAATTTCACGATCTGGAGCCGCCAGCGGTTTGAGGAGTATATCTGATTCTGATTTTTGGCTGTTAGAACTTTTATTTAATTACACCAGCATCTCCATATTAACGCAAAGTATTAAATCCTAGAGTATGCCCAAGCTGCTTCCCTATACACGCTTCTTCAGCTAGTCTAGTCACTCCAATGTCTCCCGGCCAGGTCGAGGTTCTGACGTACACAATATATTTCAATGCTTTAAATGATTATTTATGCAGACATACATACAATAACATAAGAGATGTTAGATATGGTTAAAAAAAATCTGACCTCATTAAAGGCTTCTTATCTTATATCTCAAATCCTGGGCTTATCTGTCTGCATTTCATCAGATTGAAACTCCACAGAAGACAAAAGGAAAAGAACAATTCTATGGAGCAATCATGTGGTGATTTGTTGATATTGGCAATGGACCTAAATAATGCAGCCACCCAACTGCACCAATGACAAACACAATGCTATGAAACAGTTTTGCCTATCTAATAGTGACAATTCACCAAGGTGTGCCGCTCATACAGGGCTGTTGGATCCAGTCTAACATAAGCACTTTCCTGCGTAGTCAAACATTGAAAACTGGCATCAAATTTCTCCTCTGATTCTTTCACTGCCTTTCTTTGATCAGAGCATTTGACTGCTTTAACTATATGTTGTCAACAGAGTTTTACCATGAAACCTCTAATGTTTATAAGACCGAAGACTTTAAAAAGCCTTTTAAACATAAAAAGTTGGACTTGCATCCACAATTCGAAACCCTCACGTTGTTTGCTTAGTCCCCAGAATAGGCAGCTAATATTGGCACACATTTAATGCTTACACCCATCTTAAAAGCACATATGATAAAACAAGGAAGAAAATTTCCTACATTGTCTGGTGTGTGTAGTGACATACTGTGCCAGCAGCTTTGTAAATATATTCAAATGTTGGCCAAGTCCTTTTTACAGGTGTTTGAGTTTGAACCTGTGTGTTCCTGTGCAGAATCATTTCCAACAGGTGTAACACACTTTCTCCTTTATGATCTCAGAGCTGACACGTTTTCCCTTGAGCCCACATCTGCCTTCACAACCTACCGAAGACTTAATTCTATGAAATTGAAGAACCCAGTTTTTCAGCAATGGGGTACATTAGATTTTAACAAAAGATTCTTTGCATTATTGTGCTACGTAGCTTTGAATAATTGTCTGAGTTGCTCTTTGGTGTTTTCATCCGACTGTCTGCTCTGTGTCCCTGCAGATATGTTCAGAAGATGAGGGCTGTTGTGAAATATGTGATTGTTTTTCCTGTTACACTGGTTGTTTTTTACTTCACGTCACCATCTCTGAAGTGAGTACCAAAACATCTTACCACAATTGCACTTAGTTTCCAGTATGTTAGGTACACCAACCTATAATAATCTAATAGTCAAATCAACAGTGCTGTAACTAATGCTCATTCACAGAGGAGAATGTTCAAATATGTTTAAGCTGTTTTAGAAAAGGTTTAATCATTGATGATTTTAGAGGTTGTTGAATTGTGTTTAGGTGTTTTTATTATTTTGTCCACCCCTATTTTTTCAGTGCAGCTAGTCTGACATGTTTCTGTAGAGTGCATTACACTTCAGCATTGCCTTCATGAAACTAGCATTTACTTGTGGACTGTTGAATGAGACTGCATTAGCTTTACCTCAGTGCATCTAAATCAGTGACTGATTCTAAACATGACATTATTATTATTATTTTTTAATTCGAAACATGTTTTTGTTGTCAGAATTTTAATAGGGATGTTACCAATGGAGAAATGCAATCTGCAAAATGGAAATTTGCTGAACCTGGACAACATTGTGGATGCCCGTCTCAAACTTATGTAAGAACATTAAAGGATGAGGGTGGTGACTTATTAGTTTTTTTTTTAAATTTTTTTTATTTAATCAAGTCCTATGAAAACCCCCAAAACAACAATGAACAAATCAAAAAATGTCTATATATTTGTGAGCTACATGGGTCCTTGATTATGTACCTTCATTATGCAAAATGTGGTTACAGCTGTTTGCAGAAAGACTGATTCAGTCTGTCTAAGACTTTGAGTTTTGGCTGCAGATGCTCACAAGATATAGAGCTTCATTAATTCATTTACTTATTACACAAACCATGAGCAGCACTTTTTGCCTTCAGTTCCTTGGCGATGGGTTGGCTTGATAAAAAGCTGTGTCAAATAGCATAACCTAAAATAGATGTGTGATTTAGAGTGTTTCTATGATGAAATCAATGTGCAGAACTAATAGCTGTTAGTGTCATGAATTTTAGTTCTGGGTTTCAGTATCTACAACACTATAAACTGTGTAACGTTTAACATATACATGATGCATATTAGAAGGAGGTCAAGTCATTCTTTATTCTCTTTCTAAATTAACTTCTTGGTTAGCAGGGGAAAAAGCATGTGTACGTTTCAGTACTTTATGCTTTCAGAAAACACAGCAGTGTATAGGTTTTGAATGCTGCAATTGGTACATTTTTATGGAAAAACAGACAATGTATGTAGTAGAACTGAAACAACTAGTCAGTTGGTTTGTCTCTTTTAAAAAAAAAAAAAAAAAACTTGCTTTTGAAAAGTTGCTACTCTGACAGACCCCTCTTCTTTTTTTAATAGTTTAAGTAGCATTGAGTTCATGCTGTCTTTAATTAATACACATCAAATTTAGTCATAGTTAGCTTTTTTTTTTTCATGCTAAAACTTTGCAGCTACTTATGGTTTCTAATTAAATTCAGTCATTAGCGCCCCCCAAATACACAATTTGATAGTGAGCAGTATGTTTGTATCTGCTTTGGTATGAGATGACGTCCAATGGTAGTTGGCTCTATGTTCTTCATGAATTTTTTTTCTTGTAAAATTATCACTATACATTACATAAACTGTTTCCTATATAGTTTTAAAGACTTTTATGTTCTGTATTATGTATTTTAAAAATGGAAAAGGAAACAAACCCTTATTATGGATATCAAAGTTTATATTGCATTTTTTTAAATGCTTTTTTTACACATATCACTGTTATATACTTTTAAGCAAACAAACAGTATCTGGTAATTGGGACTTTTGACCATACTGGGGCACCTGGTGCAACAAGTCAGGCTGCATTCCCATCATCTTGGTAAACTTTATAAAATAATATTAACACAGGTTTTGCAGTTGGTTACAAACATTTGTCATTGAGTTGACATTTTCAAAGCTGTTTACTTTGTCAGCATAATGTGTGTGGACCGCTTTGCTTTGAAACACAACACCTTCAGTAGACAAACATCAGGGATCACCGTCTCATTCAAACTACCAAAAAATCTTAGCCCATTATGTATGTTTACCATACTATTTTCAAAACCATGTGAAGTATAAAAACATTCATTGTATATGACACTTTGTTGCTATACCTAGATCTAAGGCGAGAAATAAAACTGCTGCACTGTGTTGCATGTTGGTATGCGGAACTGCGTGGAGAAATGTGTAACTGTCAAAGTGGTCAAAAACAAGTGATGTGAGAACAACGCTAGCTGTGTACAAAAAAAAAGTGACCTGTTTAGTATGGGGTGTTCAAAAAAAATGAAGGAACGTGATGCATGTTTCAAAATGTAGAACTGAAACAACTAGTCAGCTGGTTTGTCTATCTTTTAAAAAAAAAAAAACAAACTTGCTTTTGAAAAGTTGCTACTCTGACAGACCCCTCTTCTTTTTTTAATAGTTTAAGTAGCATTGAGTTCATGCTGTCTTTAATTAATACACATCAAACTTAGTCATAGTTAGCTTTTTTTTTTCATGCTAAAACTTTGCAGCTACTTATGGTTTCTAATTAAATTCAGTCATTAGCGCCCCCCAAATACGCAATTTGATAGTGAGCAGTATGTTTGTATCTGCTTTGGTATGAGATGACGTCCAATGGTAGTTGGCTCTATGTTCTTCATGAATTTTTTTTCTTGTAAAATTATCACTATACATTACATAAACTGTTTCCTATATAGTTTTAAAGACTTTTATGTTCTGTATTATGTATTTTAAAAATGGAAAAGGAAACAAACCCTTATTATGGATATCAAAGTTTATATTGCATTTTTTTAAATGCTTTTTTTACACATATCACTGTTATATACTTTTAAGCAAACAAACAGTATCTGGTAATTGGGACTTTTGACCATACTGGGGCACCTGGTGCAACAAGTCAGGCTGCATTCCCATCATCTTGGTAAACTTTATAAAATAATATTAACACAGGTTTTGCAGTTGGTTACAAACATTTGTCATTGAGTTGACATTTTCAAAGCTGTTTACTTTGTCAGCATAATGTGTGTGGACCGCTTTGCTTTGAAACACAACACCTTCAGTAGACAAACATCAGGGATCACCGTCTCATTCAAACTACCAAAAAATCTTAGCCCATTATGTATGTTTACCATACTATTTTCAAAACCATGTGAAGTATAAAAACATTCATTGTATATGACACTTTGTTGCTATACCTAGATCTAAGGCGAGAAATAAAACTGCTGCACTGTGTTGCATGTTGGTATGCGGAACTGCGTGGAGAAATGTGTAACTGTCAAAGTGGTCAAAAACAAGTGATGTGAGAACAACGCTAGCTGTGTACAAAAAAAAAGTGACCTGTTTAGTATGGGGTGTTCAAAAAAAATGAAGGAACGTGATGCATGTTTCAAAATGTAGAACTGAAACAACTAGTCAGCTGGTTTGTCTATCTTTTTAAAAAAAAAAAAACAAACTTGCTTTTGAAAAGTTGCTGCTCTGACAGACCCCTTCGAAATTAACACAAAGGCTCTTCTTTTTTTAATAGTTTAAGTAGCATTGAGTTCATGCTGTCTTTAATTAATACACATCAAATTTAGTCATAGTTAGCTTTTTTTTTTCATGCTAAAACTTTGCAGCTACTTATGGTTTCTAATTAAATTCAGTCATTAGCGCCCCCCAAATACACAATTTGATAGTGAGCAGTATGTTTGTATCTGCTTTGGTATGAGATGACGTCCAATGGTAGTTGGCTCTATGTTCTTCATGAATTTTTTTTCTTGTAAAATTATCACTATACATTACATAAACTGTTTCCTATATAGTTTTAAAGACTTTTATGTTCTGTATTATGTATTTTAAAAATGGAAAAGGAAACAAACCCTTATTATGGATATCAAAGTTTATATTGCATTTTTTTAAATGCTTTTTTTACACATATCACTGTTATATACTTTTAAGCAAACAAACAGTATCTGGTAATTGGGACTTTTGACCATACTGGGGCACCTGGTGCAACAAGTCAGGCTGCATTCCCATCATCTTGGTAAACTTTATAAAATAATATTAACACAGGTTTTGCAGTTGGTTACAAACATTTGTCATTGAGTTGACATTTTCAAAGCTGTTTACTTTGTCAGCATAATGTGTGTGGACCGCTTTGCTTTGAAACACAACACCTTCAGTAGACAAACATCAGGGATCACCGTCTCATTCAAACTACCAAAAAATCTTAGCCCATTATGTATGTTTACCATACTATTTTCAAAACCATGTGAAGTATAAAAACATTCATTGTATATGACACTTTGTTGCTATACCTAGATCTAAGGCGAGAAATAAAACTGCTGCACTGTGTTGCATGTTGGTATGCGGAACTGCGTGGAGAAATGTGTAACTGTCAAAGTGGTAAAAACAAGTGATGTGAGAACAATGCAAGCTGTGTACAAAAAAGAAAAAAGTGACCTGTTTAGTATGGGGTGTTCAAAAAAAATGAAGGAACGTGATGCATGTTTCAAAATGTAAAGCCTTAGTGTCATTTTGTTTCAGGTCCAGGCATGATGTACTAACATGCACGACTTGGAAAGCTCCTGTTATCTGGGAGGGAATGTTTGACCCAGATATGTACGACCAGATGCACAAGCAAGCGGGATCATCTGTGGCTCTTACTGTGTTTGCTGTGGGCAGGTTTGTTTTCTCAACACTATAACTCATCTGACTCATACTACATATCCTCTCACGAAAGCTTACATTCATTGACTCATATTTGTTTCCATCAAAGGTACCTGGAGGCTTACCTCATGACCTTTCTGAACTCATCTGAATATCACTTTATGTTGGGTTTGCCGGTGACATATTATGTATTTACGGACATGCCAGAAAAAATACCAGACATCAAGCTGGCTCCTCAGCGAAGCCTGAAGGTATTCAAAATAAAGAGGCACTCCAGGTGGCAGGATATCTCTATGTTGCGTATGAAGACCATATCAGATGTCATAGAGTCGCATATTCGCCACCACTGCACGCATGTCTTCTGCTTTGATGTAGACCAGGTTTTCACTGGGAGATTTGGCACCGAGGCCCTGGGAGACACTGTGGCTCTGCTCCATGCCCACTTCTACCACCTTCCAGAGAGACTGTTTACCTATGACCGCAACCCAAAGTCCAAAGCATACATGGAAACTGGGGATTTCTACTACCACGCTGCTGTGTTTGGAGGCTCATGGAAAAGTGTAAAAGCGTTGACTGATGCATGCTACCAGGCCATCATGGAGGATAAACAAAATAATGTGGAGGCTTTGTGGCATGATGAGAGTCATCTAAACAAGTACCTGTGGCTTCATAAACCGAGCAGGGTGCTTTCCCCCGAGTACTGCTGGGACACAAGCATCGGCTATAGGAGTGACATACGAGTCACCCGACTACTGTGGGCACCAAAACATTATGACACACTACGTATATGATAGTGTGTTTTATAGATGGTGTGCAAACTATTTTGGGGGGGGGGGGGGGGGGTTGCTCATCATTTTCCTAATGCCAACATTAACTGCTTGCTTTTTACTAGAACTAGTTTTCTGGGACTCTGGTAAATCAATGCAAATGCTCACTTTGTCACTCCCTTTGGAAGTTAAAACATCTTTGCTACAAGCTGTTCTGTCCAATTGTGAGTAAATATATACACACACACACACTACCAGTCAAAAGTTTGCACACACTATACAACTGGATTTAATGAGAAAGTGTATCGAAACCTTTGACTGGTACTGTGTATATACACACACACATATATTTATATATGTGTAGATAGATGCGTATTCTTGTGGCATTTTATCAGTGATTGTAAATTATCCAAGTAGCTCAAGGTTTTGTTTTTTTTTTTTTCTTTTTAGTTTATCGTGAGAGTTGGCAGTAGCAAAAATAATGAATTTCAACAGGCAATTTCATACTTCATCCCTGTTTCCTGTTTGGGAAGATAGTTTGCTGCTCTTTGTAGGTCTGCATCCACAGTATTCATACTACGAATTTTAGACATAACTGTAGTATCCACAATGTCAGTGACTCAGTAACTCTTTTAAACATTCAGTAATAGACTGGATCACATTTGGGAGTGACAAGTTATAGTCCATTCTGTAGTAACAGAGCATTTGTCAATGAAAACTTTAGTTCACTCAGGGATAAATAATACCTTTTTTTTTTTTTTTTTCTTTTAATGCTGTTACCAGATGTGTCATATTTTGAGTCTGTGAAGACAACAGATGGAAAGGAGAGGGTGTTGAGAGGGTGCAGTGGCTTCAGGATCACCTGCCCTCCCCACTTTATTTTTATTTTCCGTATTCATCTGGTTTGACAAAAAAAAGTGCGGGTAAAAAAAAAAAAAAGCTTTTTCTGCGTCAACTGAAAACAATAAACGGGTCGAAACATGATTTGTAAAATAGGAATTCTAATATCTCAGGTTTATGTTTTCTTTGACTGCTGAAAAATCCTCAAAGCTTGATCTAGCAGTTCAATTTTTCACTTTGCATTTTGCACTGATATGCTCTGGCTGCTAAGCACAAATTTGCTGATAGTTTATTTGCTTATAGTGTCTGTTTATAGTGTCACCATTATGTTTGGCCAGTTGTTAATGTTAATTTTTATGTTTTTGTTACAAGAATGTTTGATCATTACAAAAGTATAGGGTTTGGTGACAGTGTCATTGTTAGCTCACAGCAAGAAGGTTCAGGGTTTGAATCCTCTTCAACCCCAGGGCCTTTTCATGTGGAGTTTGTACATTGAGTCTGTGTGGGTTATCTCAAAGCAGTCCAGGTTCCTCCCATGGTCAAGAGATATGCAGGTTGGAGCTAAGTTAGCTGTGACCCTGAACAATGAGTGCTAAATAAGACTTAAAACAAGCTTTTGTTTTGCTTTATGATGATCTTTGGCTGGCTTATTTTTGATGTAGTTCATTTGCATACAAAATGATTGAGCCCCATCACTTCTCTAAAATGTCAAAGTTGTGGAGTAGTAGTACTGTTCACATTTCAACATTTACATTGTTGTTTTTTTTGTGTTAAATGTTGTACAATGTGCTGACCAGGTACCTGTAACATCCAACCAATTCAAAATGGATTGCTTTATTTGATTTATGGACTTTAACTGAAAAGCTAGAGTTGTAGCAAATGTAAATCCAGGTGACTTTCAGAAATTTGTGTGCCAACAAAAATTAATTTTAAACGTTACAACATATACCGCAGTTTTACCACCGGAACTGGCCCAAGTGCCGCGTAAAACAACTTTTAGCATCGGAGGGGGAAAAAATGCATACAAAAATTAACCTCTTTGTTGAAACTGTGACAGTCAAAATGTGCTATGGGTTGTATTTGCCTGAAGACAGCTTTCAATTTTGTACTTGCAATAGATTTTGTGACTTTATGTTCATTAGGAATTTAATTATCAGCTATTTTTAAATAAAGAACTGAATGCTGCAAGTTGAGTGACTTTTATCAGCCTTTTTGATTTGTATGTCTCTTTTTGATTTGTATGTAATGAAGATCTGCAGGATAAAAACAACCTACTGGCCAATAACTATAGTCTGATGGGAAGCCCAAACAGGCTATTGAATAACATGACAACGTTGGGCTGGGATTACTATTGCAACAACACATCATCAGTAGGGTAAAACTAACCTGTCTCACGACAGTCTAATCCCAGCTCAGGTTCCCTATTAGTGGGTGAACAATCCAACGCTTGGTGAATTCTGCTTCACAATGATAGGAAGAGCCGACATCGAAGGATGACAAAAGTGCCTGACTTTTGTGCAGAGTCCAGAGATTCAAACTTAGAAATGCAAATGAAAAATGAACTTTGCAGAACAAACTGTAATTCTGTTATTAATTTAACTTATTTACAAATAAAATAGTTCTGTACAGTATATACTTGTATTGTGCCTGAAAACTTCAGGAACATGTATTTTCTGAGCTGCTGACGATGTCTGAGGGGGCTGAGTGGTTCTGAGCAGAGGACAGGTTCAGGTAGCCCATCTCTGCTGATCGAGACAGGACCGCAGAGATTAAACAGTGAGGGGAAGAAGTCACATCTGTTTGCACCGTGCGATTGCCTTGAGTATCATCCATTAAGGTCTGACTTTTAAAAGGCTCAGGCATCATCAATCTGGGGACACAAAGTTAACATACATTTGTTTTTGTTTTTTTTATTGTTCCAAACAAATGGATTTTGATAAAGTTCAAGACTGTGATCAGACTTACTGTGAAGTTTGCGCAGAGGGAGGTGCAGAAATCTGAGGATTACAGATTTTTTTCAGTTCCTGATAAAACAAACAGTTCCGTTAGAAAAATACTACATGCCTAGACTCAGTCTTCTTAATCCATTCAACTATTTTGTTTTCTGGTGTCTATAAGGCATTACAGGGGCTACACGGCTTAAGAGATTTTAATTATGTCCTTAGTTAGGAAGGCTGTTGATCTAAACAATTGAAGCTACAATGACAAAAACAACAGGATCATAGCATGTATATAAAGATGAAGCAGGTTTTAATTGTGACCAGTACCTCAGCAAAGTGAAGTGACTGCATGTTCTGCAGGATTCGTTCCAGGACAGCTAGCTGATTGGACATCTGAAGTATTTTGTTTCCAAGTTTCTTGTTTTCTGTCTCCAGAAAATCCACCCTTAAGACCAAAGCAAACTTACCTTAAATACAGTAACTGTTAGCTCTAGAAATTACTTTTGCTATTTGTTTAAATGTGTGGACTCGTGCAAGCGAAGTGTTTAGGCCTAGTACCTGCATTTGGACAAAGAAGCTGTTCGATTACTGTCTTTCTTCTTGTGCTCCTCCTCATTTAGCTGTTGTAATAACCTTCTCCTCTCAACAAGTAGTTTATCATTTTCCACAGTTATACTTATGACAAGCTCTTTCTCCTGAAAGAGAAGAAAATTATCAAGTGAATCATTTTCTCATATTATTTTGTGAACATAATTTAATTTGTATTCCAATTGTGCTGACCCCAACTTTACTGTCCTTGCTATAGGACAAAGCTGCAGATTTACCTTTGTTAATGAATGGGAACACAAGGACAATTCTCGCTCCAGACTTCTTATCTTCTCATCACGCCATGTGATTTCATCAGCAAATTTCTCTTTTGCGTGGCACAGTTTGGCCTTGTGTTTTTCCTTCATCTCGTGGTATTTACTATATGCAGATGGACAACAATACATCCCCATTCATACAATCAGTTCTAAATATAAAATGCTGATTTCATCGTGGAAAGAGAAAAGCTATGCATTACGCACTGACTGTGTGTTCTGTAGTTTCTGAATAGTCTGAATATTGGATACAGTTTTTCAGCTGGCATTCACAGTGTGGAACGGTTACCTCCGCTCTTTGTCAAGGCGTTTCAGGGTTTCACAGATCTCCTCCGTAAGTGTCTTGCATTCATCCTGGCTGGACAACAAAGCTCTGACTGCTTCTTGATAATCAGGCCACTTCTGTAGTTCAAAATGCAAATATCTGCAGTGAGCACATTTTCTCTGACACAGCTATTTCTGGCCCTTACTAACTCATACTAAAAGGAGTAATGAGTTTTAATATTTCAGATCAGTTCTGATATATTACTGGCTTATTTAAATAATATACTGAGAAGTCAATACATTATAACCAGCATACTGTAGGCTCTCTTGGCCAGTCTGTATAAGCAGTTACCTTATGCAGTGTGATTTCCTTGTAAAGCTGGGTCTGTGGCTCTTTATCCTCTGTTTTGAAGGAGTGTTCCAGCTGCTGGACAGTGTTTCCACATTGTGAATATGCCTCTTTTTGCTTCCATAGCCTTTAAACACAAATGCCATTAAAACTCTGATAATATAATAGTACAACACTAAGTCCTCTGCATACAGTATTTGGAATAAAGGTACCATATCCTACTTTAGATCCTGAAGATTGTTCTGTTTGGTGAAGGAAGTAGTTATAAGGTTATCTGTATCATCCAGATGCTGCGTAAGGGAATGTATCTAGAAAGATAGTTAGGCAATAAGTAAAAGGAAACAGGCACAATCAGGCATGTTCTGAGCACAATTACATATCATGAGCTTTGGTTAATAAGATTCCCTAAAATTCTTAAGTCAGCAATAAATCCTGTTTGGTTAAAAAAATATATTTATATTCATACTATACCATAGTAACTCTTTTGTGCATGAAAAAGTATATTGTGGTGAGTTGTACTAGACAGAGTATATATAACAGTATATATATTGTTAGATATTGAAATAAAATGCTTTTCCAGTTATGATTGATTTAATCGTCTCAGGAATTTTCAAGAGTTTGTACAACGGGACTTACTTTTGCTAACTCATTAACTTGGTTGGCCTGAATGTGCACGGTCAGGAGCTGCTGCTCAGCCTGCTGCTGTTGTTGCTGCTCCTGTAGAGGTGACTCCACCTTCGTCTGCAGAGATACAACCTGAAAAGTATCAAATAAAAACACATGATCAAATAGACCATATACTGTATCTGTGTTTCTGAACAAGGTTCACTATCCAGAGAGTTGGTAGTTTGATCCCTGGTTTCTCTGGTCTACATATTTAGGTGTCCTTGCAAAACCACAAGCTGCTCTCTGTCTCTCCATCAATGTGTGTGTGGGACTGCCTGTTGACCACAGCTGCACTGGCATCAAATGGGTGAATGGGAAACCGTGTAATGTGCACTCTAGTTTAGAAAAGCAAAAAGTAAAACACCAAGATCATTTGCCATCTATTCTTTACAGTTTTTGTAACTCTTGTACAAGCTGTATTTTTGAATGGGATTATACCACTACTATGCATTATTGACAATAAATTGAGGTGTACGTAATATATATACACTGTGTTACAGTGTATATAATATACTGTAATGTTTGCTGTGGCTGTATTAGTGTTTTTAATCCCTGCAGTCAGGGGGTATAGGAGTAGGCACTGAGAAGAGGAGGAGAGGCTTTCCTGAGAATCAGACAGGGATATTAATATGTTTTTTGTGCAGTCTCTGTTCCTAATATGAGGCTTTGTCTTCCCAGTTTTATTCCTGTATTTGCCTAAATAAATGCCTAAATAAGTCTAAATGCAAAAATAACTTGAGAAATTAGTCACAAAAATTTAAAAAATACAATGGAAAGTGCTAAAAGTGAAGGGGTCTAATTACTTTCTGAAGTCACTGTATACTAAGTTCTGACTGCACAAACATGGCTCTAAGACTTTAAATGTTATTTTAATCAGTAGTGATTGAATTTCACTATAGCTCTTAAACCCTGGGCTCCTATTCTGAATGACAGAGTTTACACATATAGCAGCAATTTTGTTTCTATTGTTGAATTCTGGCAATGACATTTACTTTAGTGAGCTCCATAGCCTGTTCGGCCTGAACCTGCACAGTGAGAAGCTGCTGCTTAGCCTGCTGCTGCTGCTCCTGCAGTGCTGACTGCAGCTGCTCCACCGCCTCCTGCAGAGGTACAACCTGAGACAAACAAACCTACAGTAGTACAGTTGAATTGCAACAAATTGTTTTAATTACTGACTAATCTGACAATTATTTTTTTCATAGTTTTCCTTACAATTTCCAATAAGACATGTTTTTATATTCAAAGGTTTTCTTTTATACATCAGTTTAAAATTATCATTGAGAAAAAGAAAAACCCAGAAATTCAAAAAACTGAAACAATGAATTTTTGGTAAAGCATGTTTCTATCAACAAATTAACTGGCACAAATTATTAGGAGAAAGTATAGTAGTAAAAACTAAAATGGAATTTTTTTATAATGCACAGTTCACTTTCAAACATTTTGTTCCACAGAGGTGTGGAACAAATCAGTTCTATTTCCAGCTAATGTTTCACTAAACAGGAAGACTGGGGTCAGCAGAATTGGTTTTAAGTTCACACCGGTTTAACTGTCACTGTGGCAGGTTTCATATCTACTGAAAGAGTAACATTGACCTAATCGTAAAAAAAACACACATACACAAAACAAAGGTTACAGCACCTACCTATGAACGTCTTCAGGGTTAATTGTAAATGTACTTTACAATACGAAGATCATTCCAATTTTAATATTACTATACATTTTACATTTTTGACTACTCATAATTTATGACGTATGACTTACCAACTCAAAGCAACAATAAGAGTGAAGATCAGAACCTGTTTTGGGTACTGTATGAAGGTAAAATAACTTTAGTAATATACAACATTAATACACAATTACCAAGTGTACAGCTTTGACCAGTACTACAAATTTAAGCTTATTCCATTACTGAAAGTCTGCGCTGCAAAACAATGTGCAAAATAAAAAATAGCCATGTGTTATATTATCTCACAATCATTATATCTTACCATCTTCTCTAGAGAACTTCTCTCAGCATCCAGACAACGTACTCTGTTCCTCAAGGCTCTTATTTCGAGATCCAGACGATCATTTAGCTCTTTGGCCTTTCGCAATTCCACCAGTTCTTTTTAAATAAAAATCAGGTAATTGACTCATGTTAAAAGATTTCAATGTTAGGACTCATTCTTGTGTGTAATGACATTGTGAGGGTTGTTAAATATTGTTACTTAATGCAAACCAGACCATACAAATAGCAAATTTAAAACTGAGGATTAAAAAGCATTTTTTGAGGATTCTTTTTCTGATTTAAAGGACAGTCCGCAGTAAAAAATCTTACCATACTTCTTCAGTTTTCCTACTTTCTGTCTGAGCTGCTCTACCTCCTGCTGTGCTGCCTGAAGCTCCGGCTCTAAAAAAAAGCACAGGTGGTAGAATAAACACCAATGATTTTGTAATACTGTTAACAAAATTGCTGGCATGCAATCCTCTGCAATAAAGATAGATAAATGGAAGTATGTGGAAACTTCAGTTTTAGTTCAGGCACTGTTTGGGTAAAGTACGAGGATAAAATAAGGTGAACATTGTAATACATATTATTTATTGAGGACGTTTGTGCTGAAGTTTGTAATGTTTTATTTAATAACACCAATGGCTTCCTTGATTTTATGATAAAATTAAACAGAAGAAATACTAGGGTGTACTAAAGGATGTCATCACCATGTAACTCTCTCTATGAGAACAAAACAGTAATAGCAGCTGATTAATATCATTAACCATAAGCTCTTTGTGTCAAATGAGCAGACTCCAGCTCGTCAGTCAAACGACGGATCTCATTGTGGGCCATGGCCAGACGGCGGGAACCCTCCTCCACATCCCGCTCCAGACGGGAGCGCTCCTTCTCCACGCTGCTCACCTGGCCAGTCAAAAGTTGGGCCTCAACCTAAAGTGAGAGAGAGAGAGAGAGACCCAACTCACCAGATGACCAATATTAACAGTGATCACTCTGAAGGGAATTCGTGAATATACACAAGTATGTTTTGAAATACATGCATCAATAGACAAGTGACCTTCAGAAGTGCACTGGGTCAAGATCAGTGTTGTGGTATCTTGAAATTCTTCTGCCATGCAAACCTTCCTAGATTGTTGTGGTAAGACAACTTAAAAATGCTGAAACAAAATAAGGGTGCAGTTAATGTCAATGCTGCTGAACAGGAGGTTTGGAAAGACAACATGCAAAAAGATCCTCACATTCATACATCTGCCTCAGGATACACAAAAATGTCAGTGTCAATTCCAGCTGACCTGATTGCCGTTTTTAGTTTTTGTTAGTATTTAATTGAGATGCAAGAAAATTATTGTAGATACTATAAAATAACATACTGGAATAAAAGTATGTTTGCTCTGTGAAGTTTTGTGGAGTCCAAAGAGTCTCCTCCACGGACTTTGGCCATGACGTGGTGCCCCCTTGTGGGGAGACTGTGGAATAACATTAGATCACAGAATAAGTCACTTTCCCACAGATAATATTGCATGAAATGCATGCTGTTTTTAACAACTGGAAATAATCTCTTAAACATATCAGGATATGCAATTTGTCAGTGAATCGGACAGACCTTTGCTATAACCATACAAACAATGTTGCAAAAAAAAAGAAAGATCACATTTAAAAAGCAAAAACGAACAAAGAAAGTAACTCCCACTGAATTGTGCATTTCTAATAGTGATGAGAGCTTTGTGTATGTAAGTATAAAAGCTAAAATTTTCCACTTTAACGACAATACTTTCAGATCATATTTCCCACCTCTCTGAACTGTTAATTATGAAAACAGTTAATGTTCTTCTACTAACCTCATGAGCATTACTGTTTTTTACTTGTGTCTCTGTCCCGAGTGTGCTGGTTGTGTATCCATCACCCATCCGGCTGTCAGGATCCCCACTCAACTCAATTAGGGAGGCCCTCTCCACCAGCAGGTATGCCACCTGCTCACTGGGACTGCTGTGAATCAGTTCTGTGAGACCCTGCTGGTACAGCATTTTAGCCACCTCACTTATCTGGATATCTATCAAAATAACAAAGGGAACAGAAGTGAGAAGATTTTTTCTTTCTAATTCAGTAATGTTTTTTTTTAATACTGCTAAAAATGTGTGGTCCGGTGATAAGTGCTCCAAGAAGGAAGCCAGTGAGTTTAACTAAACCTACTGCACTAATAGCTTTACTTATACAAGTACTATACTTAAAAATTGTATCAAATCAGTCAGAGGAGCATGGTGGAGTGGTGGGTGGTGCCTCACAGCAAGAAAGTTCCAGGTTCAAGTCCCATTTTGACCAGGGGCCTTTCTGTGTTGTGTTTGCATGTTTTTCCCAGGTGGGTTGTGTAGGTTTTCTCTGGGTACTCTGGCACCTTCCCACAGTCCAAACACATGCAGGTTGGGGTTAGGCTAATTTGTGACTCTAAATTGCCCATAGAATGTTACTGTGAGTGTTTGTTTGTCCATATGTGCCAGTCCTGTGTTAGACTGTCCAGGGGTCCATGGACATGGACAGCTACCATGATTATGTATTACTGACATATACAATCAAGTAATTTTAATCAAGTGCCCTTTTGATTTATAAAATAATGAGGGAACCATCATGTCCTCAAATTATTTGAAAATATATAATATACTGTAATATTTGTCAATGGGCAAATACAAAACTTTGAAATAGTGTGCAGGTGACGTTTCAACATTTGTCATTACTACTCAAGCTTAGGGATAGTTCTTGTTTGTAGTAGTGTACTGATTAACATTTCTAACCTTGAATGGATATTAAGCGCCGCAGCTGGTCTTTGAGCTGATCATTTTCATCTTGTATCTCCTGAGCCAAATCATCCTTGTGCTCTGTAAGAATACGGATCTGCTCCAACGACTTACGTACCTTACAGGCAGACAAAAAGCCAACATTTTGGTGACAAACAGAAATAGGCTTTCATTTATTCTTTCTGAAAAATTCTGATGGGAATGGTAATTTAGCAATGACAACTTACCTCTGCCATCTCTGCTAAGTGCTGTGAGCGCTGGATGTCAAGATCCCGTGTCACGCTGCTTAGATGGTTTCTTGTGCGCTGGTGGGCACGCCATAGCAAACGCAACTGAGCATCCTTAGAGGAATCAGGAGCAAGTCCCTCCTGACTAAACCATGTGGCAATCTGCTCTAGCTCCTCCTATAGACAGTATGAGTGACATGTGGATATGGTGACCAACCACAATCGTATTTTTAAAGTAATCTGATGATACAGGGTGAAACAACAGTTCAAACATGGTTTTGTGGTGGAAATGGATTATTACACAGTTTTCCAGAGAGTGACAGTGCTTTCATGTTCCATCTGAAAAACTTTATGCGTGCATGTGTGCCTCCAACTCTGAATTACACTAACATATTCATCCTGGCAGTTACTAAAGTTGTTTACACATTTTGGGGAACAGCTGCTGGAGTGGAGACAGCTGCTTTGCCAATAAGGATCTATTGAGCTGCCTCTTCTGTGGTGGTCTAAAACCAGAAAAAACCACTGTGCAAAGAAATAAAAGACCTTATATTGTATGTACATTGATTAACCCCTCAAACCTGACTCATTATGACTACATTTTTTTTCACATACAATTGTGTTGCCACATTCAGAATTATTCTGGTGATACTGCAATTTTTGCATGTATCAGGAATGGACAGGAAGAGGAGTACAGAGGCCTGATAAAAGCCTTCAGGAACTTGAGTCACAAAAACACCCTCCTACTGAACACCTCTAAAACCAAAGAAATGGTAGTAGATTTTCGGAAGTCTAAACCCCCTCCTTATCCAGTCAACATCTGTGGTGATGAAATTGAAGCGGTCCCAGCCTACAAATATCTAGGCATGAACATGGACAATAAGTTGGACTGGTCACTCAACACACATGTACAATATAAAAAAACGCAGACATGACTTTTCCTACTAACACGGCTCAGGTCCTTAGATGTCTGCAAGATGCTGCACATGTTTTACCAAACTAGGGTAGCAAGTCTGCTGTCTGTCTGCTGGGAAGGCAGCATAAAGTACAAGGATGCAAGGCAGCCAGACAAACTGGTGCAAAAAGATGGTTCAGTGACTGGAATGAGGCTGGACTGACTGGAGGCTGTGGTGGAGAGATGCACACAGAAAAAGGTAGAGGCCATCCTAGAATACACTGATCTTCACTTTCACAACATCCTGATGGAGCAGAGAAGCAGCTGCAGTGGAAAACTTACCTCACTGTGCTGCAGGACTGAATGATACAGGAGATTCTTCATCTCCACTGCCATCAGGCTTTACAACACCTTAACCAATGGCAGATGACAGCTGACTACTGACTACTCTCAATACTGAACTACGGATTAACTAGCTACAAGTCTACCTGAATTTCCGCTTGGGTATGAATCCTTGGGCATAAATGAAGTTTATCTTATCTTATCTTATCTTATCTTATCTTATCTTGCCCACTTCATGAGGAACTGTAGCGACTGGGAAGTTCATTCAGCCACAGACTAATTCCTCCTAACGCCATGACCGAGATTCAGTGAATGTGTGTGTGTGTGTGTGTGTGTGTGTGTGTGTGTGCGCGCGCGCGCAGTACAGGAATAGATATTTCCATAAGAGGCGACAAAACTAAGACAGTGTTAAGGGACTGGGATGATTTCACCACCAGATCTACAGGAGTAGAACATAGTTAGCTGCATATACCAAACGTCACAGGATTTAACTAAAGGCTAGGTTTTAGCTAACGTTAGCCCTTTGGTAACGGTAAACTAACGTTAAGTTACACGAACAAAACGTACAGTGTGGCGTTACCTCTGTTTGATCCATTTTGTTGCGGTGATCAACAACTTTCGCCTGTAACGACCTCACAATCACAATTTACTTTTCGCTTTTTGTCTTTTCCCAAAAAAGAAACCGTCGTTGGCATGGAAACGGAACGTGCCCTCACGTCCCAGAACACCGCGATGTAAACACACGAGTACACCGCAGTTTTCTCCGTTCTCAAGTTTTAACGGTGCGTAACGTTACGTTTAAAAAAGTACGTACGTTGTTTTCTCGCGGTCGTTTAAAACGGTTATGACATAATAAACAAAGAAAGACGCACTCACACCTCACAAATTTGGGGATTTAATGAGCAGATACCCGAAACAGTCACGTCATAAACTAGCGACGTAGAATGAAAACATAATGTAGTACAGTGAAATATCGCTTATTGTGGGGTTTCCGAGGGACCTTGAAGGAGTCTTTTGCAACGAGTGAGTAGTTTAGATATCCTGGTCAACATTAGTAACAAAGTGACTTTAGGAATAACATTTTTATCTAATCTTTGGTATTTCGTTTAATATTCAAATGTTTCAGAGCAGCAGTCGCATGATATGTTTATTATTGAGTACTGCATTGTAACTAGGTTAATAGCGTTTGCTAAACTTTTTAACAGTAACTTAAAAAAATGGTTTTTACAACAACATATAAAATAGTTAGTTTTTAACACAGAAAATAGTAATATTACCACCACCCAGATGTGTAAAATGCTGTTTACACATTTATGCATTTATTCATGCATCCATGTATAATCTGTAATAGTATAACTTAGTGATAATTTCCTGCATTGTGTTCTTTACCTTAAGTATATTTTGCTATGGTACTTTTACTTCAGTGACATTTTAATGTTGAACTCAGTCTGGTATTGCTACTTTTACTGTGAAGTAAAGGATTTCAATTCCATCCCCACCACTTCTGTGTTAATGAATGAAATATTCCTTCATTGTTGGTGCAGCTATCAGTAAGAGTCTTACAGAAACCTAACATAGTTTGAATAAGTTGCACATTTTGCCTTTGATTTGCATTATGTGTTGTGCTTTAATGTTCTTAATTGCTTTTACTGTGTTCATTATCTTAGTTTTGACAGACACAAATAAATATTCTTTTTGTTTCTTTAACTTTGTGTGTTTGGTCTTGGGTGGTTGTAGATTTCCTGCACATTTATAATCAAGCAATCAGGGCTTATTTCCTGTCTCTCCATCATCACTGTACTATACTCCGGTGGTCCGCATGCTATACTACATAGCTGAACATCATGAATATGTAGCAACACTGGCAATAAAGTCTGGATTTAATAATACAAAATGATTCTTTGTCAGCACACACACCCAACACACTCTAAGACTCATCTCAAACAAATACAGTTCAACAGTCATTTCTCTTGCAGTAACATCTGGATAATGGATTGAGGCATGGCCTACCTCATATTTTGCTCCACATTTTAATGCAGAATGATTATCTGTTGTATACGTTTTGAGAAAATGTTGTGTGTTGTGCAGGTCCAAGGAAAGTTATTTTTGGTGCCGAGCTGGTCCAGACCATAGATTTGAGGGGGAGGGAAGGGAAAGTTTAGAGGAAATGGGTGTTGAGAACTCCTCCTACGTCAAACTCTACATTCCTCGTCTGTGCCCTTCTCTCCAAGTTTTGGATCTAAAACGTCTGTAGGGAAGAAGCACAGAGGGTGGATATCCAGAAACTGAGAAAAAAAAAAATCAGAGGATCACCGAAGGGTTCAGACTCCAAGACACTGAAACGAACAGGTAAGAATCTAATCAAAAATGTTAGTTTTGTTGAATTAAACTGAATAGATATGCGTAGATGTGCTTATGCTGGTTCCCAGTGATCAAATGCTAACAAAAGACTCATTAACATCAACATTTATTAAGAAACTCTTCTGTTCTTCCGCCTTGATATGTCTGTAGTTTATGTGCTTTCCTTCTGTCTGCGCCAGCTTCCTCAGACTTGTTAGGTAAGTCAAATTTATTAGTAGATAAACACAAGCCTCTCCTAACTGCCCACAGTGTCCTAGTAGTTTTCTCTCTATGAGCTGGATGGGAAGTGCCCACTCCTTAAAATCTTAATGCACAGTCAAAGGGAGCAATGAACAAAGATAAGTTTTTAAATGTAGCACTTTTTATTTCTAGTAGTTGCATTTTAAGACTCATCATATAATTTGTGAAACCAAGCAGCAGCCACAAAAACAAATGTGCCAAATTTTGGTATTTTACACTCAGCTTTTGCATTTAATTTGCATTTAATTTTTTATACCCTTTCTAATTCAATTACCCATAACAGAGGTTAAAAACATAGCAGGCAACACTTTGGTATTAATTACTTTGGTATTTCCTGCTGTAAGTGGGCAAATTCTGCATTTACTCATTTTACAAGTTAGATCTGGGTAAACAGAAATCTAAAACAAACAAATCTTATTTAAATTTAGTTTTTTATACTTGTTGAAATTCACATCTAATAGTAAGTTATGATCTTTTTTAGATACAAAGCTTCTTCCCAGGTTTATTTAGAAAAACAGTATGTCAGGCCATTGTTAGGTAGGCTACATGCTTGTTTACAAGGGTTATAGAGTACTGATGTTTTGATATATTCCTCAGAGACTAGATGTGCTCTGAAAATTGAGTGAATTCCCCCCTTGTCTGGCATGTTTGATAAATGAGGAGAGCTTGTTAGAGCTGATGTTGAAATGCATGATGAAAGTGTCAGAGTTTCCTTGCTGACCATTTTAAATGACGGTGGTCTTTAGCAGCGGCAAGTAGGGTTCCAAATGGATTTTATAGGTTTAGCACTCTTGTGAAAACTATAGTCAAAATAACAGCGTAGGATTGTTTGTTCACAGGACGTTAAAGTCTTCACTCATCTCCAAGCAGCCATGGTCTTTCTCCTTGTATCCCTAACTGTGCTACATCTGGTCACATTGTCCACGCTCCTCATCGCCACCCTGGAGAAGGTGAGATACACAGGATACAAATGGTGTGGTAATTCATGTTGCCTTTTTCTACCTGTAGATGTCACTGCTAATCCATGTATAATATTAAAAAAAAAAAACAATACAAAAATAGTGCATCAATATACTATATATAGCGGTTTTGCACACTGTGGCTTTCTGAGCAACTGTCTTTGAAATCTGATCTTTCAGTGCTTATAATTTATATGCCTGCTGAGTTTACCCAGTTTAGGCACAAAGTGATAACAACTGTCTTTATTTCCGTAGTCTTGGTGGATATGGGCGGATACAGAAATCACAGACCTTTGGTATAACTGTTTCCGTGATAATGACACAAACACATGGTTGTGTGCTACTGCCAATGAAAGTGGTAATGTATCATAGTATCTGTACCTGCGAGATGGTTTTACTCTGTAGCCATATTAGCCTTTCTGCATGATTGATTACATAACCTGAGGCTCTTAGTTTTACTTATGAGTTAGAGTCTTACACTCCTTCTCTGACCCGTCCTCCCAGATTGGCTGCAGTCTGTCCAGGCCCTGATGGCTCTGTCTGTGGTCTTCTCCTCAATCTCCTTCCTGGTTTTTATGGGCCAGCTGTTTACCATGGCCAAAGGGGGGATCTTCTACTTCACAGGGCTCTCTCAGGCCTTTGCAGGTGTTTTGAAGGCTTACTCCTTATTCCACATAAAACTGTATAAATGAAAACCCGACAAAAATCTAACAGTGTGTTAAGTTTTATTCTTTGTAGGAATGACAAAAAGCTTTTAATTTGTTTTGACAGTGTGACAAGTTAAATGCCTGTTATATTTTTATATTAGTTGTCAGCATGTGAGTAGATCAAGGCATAATGTGATGAACAAAAGTAGTCTATATTATGTGTTTAAGCTATTTTCTAGTTTTCATGAATCATAACTATATATATACTCATATGTTTTAACCCATATTTAGAATTTCAAAGATAAAGCTGCCAGTATTCAGGATACCATTTATTGTACCTTCCCATAAAAAATATCAAAATGAACAATGAACTTATTCTACTAACACTTAATATGTGTGTAAGTCCTGAAATGGCTTATTCCTCTGTACCATAGACCTCCATTGTTGCCCAGAAACTATTCAAATCAATGAGCCACAGCATGTGTCATGTTCTTTCATTCCCACAAACACTGTCCTATACTTGTAAATACTCAGTAGAGTATGAAACTGTGTTACTCCACAGCTACAGTGTTGTATCTTTTTTTTTTAAAAAAAATTAAACTATATATTTATGGTCCATTTTTGAAGATATACAGCCATAAAGAATTTATCCTTTTTGGGACATTATATAATATGAAATCCTAATAGGTACTTAAATATGACTGTGGAGAAATAAAATAACTTGAACTAAAACATTTACTATTATTATTACAGGTTTCACAGATTTTGCAGCCTGCCTCATCTTCACTTTCCACAGGAAAGAAATCTTAAGTGACTCCAGAGATCTGAGCAAAGGACACTTTGGCTACTGTTTTATCCTGGCATGGCTTTGTGTCCCTCTCCTCCTGGTCAGCGGAGTCCTATACATCCACCTGCGCAAAAAGCAGTGAGGCAATAAACTGGCAGGATAATATGGAAAGTGCAAAGTTCTTCATTCACTTCAGTCACTTCCCAGTTAACAGTAAGCACACCATAGCAAAAAAAGAAAAAAAATGGTGATACACTTCTGTTTGTTCGTTCACTGGATATCCACCCTACAACTCTTCACAGTATGCAGGACCTCACATCATCATAGTGGCATTGTTGTCTGTGAACACTCACTTATAAGCAGATGAAGAAATGCAAAAGTCATTGATGCTGTAAAAGCTCGAAGCTTATATTAAACATTTTAAATATTAGATAATAAATGCAGAATTTGTTGTGCTTAATGTATGATTGTGTTTATGGTGGGGCAATCCATCCATTTTCTATTCCCGCTTATTCCTTAACCAGTGTCACAGAGATCTGCTGGAGCCTATTCCAGCTCTCTTTCAGGTGGAAGGCAGGGGTACACCCTGGACAGGTCACCAGTCCATCACAGGACCACATATAGACACACAAAGACAAACAACCACACACACTCACTCCTATGAGTGATTTAGAGTCACCAATCAACCTAACATATATGTTTTTGGACTGTGAGAGGAAACCAGAGTACCCGGAGTAAACCTACACAAGCACGGGGAGAACATGCAAACTCCACATAGAAAGGCCGGGTTACAAACCCGCAACGTTCTTGCTGTGAGGCAACAGTGCTAACCACTCAGCCACCATGCTGCATGGTGGGGCAATATGGAGCTCAAATAACATGTTTTCGCATGTTGTACTTATGTTATTAAATCCACAATTCACTGACTTTCACTTTATTTAATAGTTTAACAGTTACCAAATGGCTTTACTAAAGAGCATTTCCATGGTTTACAGGGCTAAATCTATGTGAAGCCTGTTTTGTTTGAGGGCTTTATGTGTAAAAGTGCAGCTGCAATCATAACACAATCACATATCACTGCAGTTGTGAAGGGTGTGGTCTTTTTATTTAACCACTGATCATGTGTTTACTTTATTGAAGCATGCTCACTATTTTCTACAGAATGGAACTGACCTGTGATAATCAACAGATAACAAACCAGGATAATTCTATAGTATCAGGCTCTACAAATTCCTTTTCAAAAGGTATTTCCAAAGAAGTGAAAAAGAAACTACTGTGATTGCACTTGACACCTTTAGAGAAGAAATCTGATATCATATTGTGTGCTACGCTTCCCCACAAACCAACCTGTCAGGCTAGACTAGTCCAAAAACAAAACTGTTAGGTAAGCAGGAGCCTTTTTGAAAAAAGACTGACAGGCACGTTTTCAACACACACGTCACACAAATTATATGTACGCATATGCAGTGAAACCTGAATGTGAGACTCTGATTTCATTTAAATATCACAGTAAGGAACACCTAAGAGAGGAATAGCATACACCTAAGAGAGGTGTAGTAGGGTTGCGACTGTGTGTATGGGCAGCTAATCGATCACAAAGCTGCACAGAATCTTTGGAATCCTAAAACAATGTCAGCAACAAGGAGTGGAAGAGTTCAAAGCAAAGAGATGGTGCATCTGGGAGGGAACAAATCAAGAGCCATAGCCACAGAGCTTTAGAGTAATACCTGAGCGTGAGAGAGAAGACACTGCCCAGAAGGTGAGTTTCACATTATGTTGATTTTTGTGTGTTCAAACCAAGGATTTTTAAAGCTGACAGACACATTGACTACATGATCTTTTTCTCTTTTGTCAACATAAGCTTGACGGACAAGGCTGCTGTAGAACATGAAGTACTCAGGACTGAATTAAAGTCATCGTCAAGATTGCCAACATCATCGAGATATATCTGGTGTTCTGTTAAAGTGTTGCATGGAAATAGTATGACTTTTCACCAGACTGGTAAATTACATGATCGCTTTAGCTAGACCGAGTGTGACATGAGTTGACCTGGGGTAGTCGCGCTGTCACGCAACTGCAGTCAGAAGTGAGGAATTTGTTAATTGGCACATACATCCAGAGACACGTTAGGCTGCAGCATGTCGAAATACCAAGATCAGAGCCTCAATGAGGATGTAGTTTTCCTGCCTGTGAATGAGTCTTCTCCCAAGTTCCTCCACTGTGAGAAGGAGCGCCAAGCAGTAGAAAGACTCCTAAGTGCAGGACCAGAAGCCTTCTACAGCTCTATCAGCACAGAGCCCTCCAGCTGCTTCTTATCTTCTGAAGAGGTCAGCCAGATAACCAACTGGGCTCAGGAAAATCGTTTAACCCACGTACATGTGCAGAAGGAGGAGAATGGAGTGGAAAGTAGCTCAGACATGGAGGACGTCTGTTCTACTTACTTCCCTTGCCAATCAGATATACCACCACCAGACCTGGAGCTGGGTTGGCCAGAAAGAAACCCCTGGAGACAAATAGGAGGCATTAAAGTCTATACCAGTCCTCCTGCTGAGGGAGAACCTTCTGTAAGAGAGGTCATCAGATGGCACCTACAAATGGCCAGCCAAGTATGAAAATATGAAATGGATTTCAATTTGAAACAAATGCAATGCATTTTTTACTTCTGCATTTTACTTTCATGCTAATACATTTAAGAGCAAACTGTAGCTTTTGCTTCACTGTACATTTTTTTATTTGATGGTTCTACTTCAAACTTAAAATTTTATATTGAGATTTTACACTAAACATCGATATGATATTGTTATAATTTTATTTCAAATTAACATTACAGAGTGCCCAGACTTGTAGGATCCTCATAAATACAAGATTTAAAATCTTATTAACACTAAAACAAAGCATTCCTCCAAATAAGTGCTTTCAGTTTACTACATTTTGATTTCATTGTTACTTGTTCATTGTACATGATCACTGATTTTCCAAGTTAAATTTCATCCATACATAAAAAAGAAAAGTAGGTTTTGGGTTTCCATAAGTCTCTTTCTAAATTATACTGCCAATTACAGGTAATTGGTGTTGTGACAGACAGCTTGACGGATGGTGCAATAATTGGCGATTTACACAATGCTGCCTCCCGGGGTGTCCCTGTCTACATCATTTTTAATCAAAGGACCATCCAGGACAGTTTAACATTCGGCAGACTCAGACATCCGGTGAGTCACCTCCTACAAAAACCAGCACACACCTAGCAGCCATCCTCTTGTGTATGTTGACATGGTAATAAATGACACTGAGATTTGTATCTAGCCGAGCTCAATCATCACCAGTCTAGCTGATGAACACATTATGTAATGAGCTTATGTTAAACAAATGTCACATCTTTGCACATCAGTATCATTAAGACTTGCCATGCTGCATACGTACTTTTGAGATGTATCACATACACCCTGTGTGTTTTTTACTGTGACATCCTTGTGTGAGGAATTTAAAATGCAGCACAGCTAAACTGGTTACACACCGTTCAGCCATTCAGGATGGTCTGATTTTTTTTTTTTTTTCACAAGATGAAAGACCTGTCAACTGTTGAGAACAAAGTTAGAAAAAAATGTTATGCTACACATGACATTTATGAACATAGAGGATTAGTATTCAAATTAACTGAGCTGCAAATATTTAGAATTCACAATGTCTTAAGTTCATTTTCTTGGGATATATTTCATGGCGTTATTTATGTCCACTACAGTATGATTTGTAACAACTTTGGTGATCCCTTAACTTTTTATCTAGCGTTATCAGTTCAACTTGTAAAAATTTCTAGTACTTTGGTTAATGAATAAACAACTGCAAAACTAATTTCAATCCCTTTAAACATTAGTGTAGCAGGTTGAACTAAAATGGCGAACGTGTTAAAGATTACCTGCTAAACACCAACATATTAACATTGTCATTGTGTGCATGTTGGATTAGTGTTAGCATTTAGATCAAAGCATTGCTGTGTGTAACTACAGCCTGACAGAGCCACAGATATGGCTGCACACTCTTGTTTACATAAAAACCTAACAAGACCATTACACACAAAGTTGACCATCCACATTCTGTCACAGACAAACACCAAGCTTCAGTGTTATCTGGTCTTGATTTTCAACCTAAACTTGTGATCTGGCAGAACATGCGGGTCCGTCTCCTTGGAGGGAGAACTTTCTGTTCGAGGGCGGGAAAAACGGTGGTTGGTGAAATGAAAGACAGGTTCCTTTTGCTGGATTCAGAGATTGTGATTCATGGTAGCTACAGGTGAGCAATTATGTTTTTCAACTTATTGCTCTGCAGAGAAAAATCAGTGACTTGAATGTTATGTCACAAGCTGTCTGTATGCACTGCAGCCTCACATGGACAGATGCTCACCTGCACCGTCAGCTGATCACTGTCATAAGTGGTCCAGTTGTTGACTCATTTGATAAGGAGTTCAGGACCCTTTATGCTGCTTCGTTCCCAGTCCCAGACACATGGTGGGTTGCAGGTTCCCATGTAAACATGAGACATCACCAAACAGACTTCTCAGATGTCCCGTTCCAAAAACAACTCTCTTTGGAACCTGAAATTCCCAACCCTCCATCCCCTCCTGTTGATTCCAACCTGGACTGGGAAGCAATGGGTGTTCTCCCAAGAGACTCCTGTTTTCCAGACAGTCTCCTTGATCAGCATGAGGACATTGCCACCAAGGAAATGTCACTGCAGAACAACATGCCAATTGATAAAAATACACCTGCCATCGACAATTTTACTAGCAATGGAAACCAATTTTTGGATGCAAGAAGGTACAAAGACAATTTCAATGCTATATACATTACAGATATACATTACTGGTGGGTCTTTACTGATTTCTCTTGGTATTTGACAGGGTATGTGAAAACACCTCTTCAGTGACAGACCATGTACTATATAAATCAGCAACTTTCAAGTGAGTGTTGCTACAACCAGGTCTGACATTACACTGATTAATGTGTGATAGCCATCTCTGTATTTTTATCTGCTAACCTTTCCTTGGGATTTTGATAATTTACATAGCAACACACAGCCCTCGCCAACCAACCCAGTAACTCAAGAATCAACCACGAGGTAATACCCAGAAAATAAAGACATTGGATTAATTATTAGTCAAATGTTGAAAACAGAGTGTATTTTTTTCTCCTGCAGGGTAGAACATCTATTAGAGAAAGCTTTTTCCAGGCAAACATCCACAGTGAAGAACACCACTTTAGATGGTGATAAAGCAACAGAGTCAATGCACCATAAGGTTTCACTTTCCTCTGCTGGGAGAAAAGAGCACTTAAAAAGGGAGCCCATTTTGAAGGAGGAGAGCAGCACTAGCCCTAAAGTGGAGATCACACCTTCTAGAGTAAGTACCTGGTCTTCGCTGCCCATAACTGATACAAAAGCTCCTGGAGAAGCTGAGATGCATTTTTCTCCTCACAGAAACCTATAATCCTGAGGGTGTTGCAGTCTGAGAGCCTCAGTAACATTATGGAGAGGCTTCAGACTAAGCCAAGCACTTCAGGATTGTTGGAGAGCGGGTTGAATGCTGCTGTGCCAGAAGTGAGCCAGTCCATGATGGAGCTGAATATAAAGAAAACAGATACAAACTATGATGAGAGAGGAATCCCAGTGCCAATGTTTATGGTCAGTGTACATTTTTTGCATTTCTCTCTATAAGAAAGGGATGGTGGAGGAAAAAAGTTTCCAGCTAACAGAGATTGAAAGCAAAAACAAATGATTGATAAAAAAGTTGATTTAATAAGCGGTCAATTAAAAATAAAAACGCTAACTGCTTATTGTCTGCAAATAGTTTTATATCCATTTCCATATACTCCAAAACAGTGTAAGTAAATGGAATGTAATTTATGGTGTTCCGAGCATTGGTAAATATTATTTAATAATATCAAAAGCAATTGTTGTTGGCTATTTTCAGAAAAAGACCTTGTTAGCCTTGAAATCCATAGTACAGAGATCCAGTTTTAGCACTGAAATAGCTTCAGTATTAAGTTGTAAAATTATATGGGGCCTGTGGGCTAATGGGGATATTGATTACTGATTTGATCATATCGACTGTGCTTAAGTACTGTGAAGTCCACCAACAAAACTGAAGCTTTTTTTAACATGTGACCTCTTAAAAACAACCCAGTCTTCTAGATTAGGTTTAGGCTATTTAAGCACTTTGGTTAAGCTGAAGGAATGTATTTTAACATTTTGGTTAACTGTTAATAAACACGTCTCAAGTTAAACTAGATACTGATCTTCACATAAACTGAACCAAGTGCAGTGAGTGCCTAAACATTATTATAAAAAAATACTGCTATATACACTATAAACTATTGAATATTTTGGTGGAAAACAAAACAGTTGTGTTTTCAGAGAACATTTTTCCATTTTTTGTCATTTTCTCATTATGTTTAAGAGAAAATAACCTGGTCAGCATCACATTACCTTCAGTGTTGCAAATAAGTTGTGTCACGGTCATCTTAGTCCCCCTGGGCTGGGAACCACTCTTCTAGAGATTCATGTCAGAGCATTTATTAAAAATGCACTAACCTATAAGAAGTAATTTAATGCAGAAGGTAGTCTAGATGATCAAATAAAATTTCCTCGTATTCATGTTACTGTCAATCTCTGTGTCATTGGCAGTCATTTGACTCAACTCACGTGACACCTGCTTCTGCCCTGATGAAGAGGAGAAACAGTGGTTCGAAATCCTCATTTCTCAGAACTCCAAAGAACTTTATGGTCGGAGAGAGGCCTCGCAGCTCCAGTTATACTCTCAGTTTGGACTGGAGGAAGTCACTGACACACAGGGAAGAAGCGCAGGAATGATGAACAAAGACAAGTTTCCTTTAACGCTATGTGAGGACAGACAGCTGGAAGTGAATGGTTATCACTTCTGCAGTGTTAATTGCCAAAAACAGGCTCTGAAAATATGCATTATGTGACTAACCAAGAGTACGTAATGAATTACACAAACTGAAACATTCACATTTTACATTTTGTAATGTCTCATTAAACTCATCTGCAGGGTTGGGGTGGCTGCTTGGACATGCAATATCAGTATTCAAAGAATCTAAAGAGGCAAACTTACACCTGGTAATATAAATAAGAAGGGAGTGGAGCACTAAATTGAACAATGAGAAGTAAAAAAAGGTTTATTTACATGTCATTAGAAAATAGGTCTGATATGTTTATGAATGAGACTCTAAATTGCCCCATAGGAGTGAATGTATGTGTGTGGTTGTCTGTCTCTTTGTGGCCCTGTGATGGACTGGTGACTTTTCCAGGGTGTACCCCTGCCTTTCACCCAAAGCGAGCTGGGATAGGCTCCAGCAGATCCTTAGTTAGGAATAAGGTATAGATAATGGATGGATGGATGGATGGATTGATGTTTATGAATGATTTTCTTTAAACATTTCACAAGCTGAGGTGCATTTTCTATCAGATATATGGATCCTAACAATTTTCATGTTTTAAAAGCAGCATGTTCCTCAGAGTGCTACAGTGTAAATAAAAAGATATTAAACTGTTATATCTTGTTGTTTTGTCCACACTTGCAGCATGTCTGGAAGAATGAAGTCACTTGGTCCGTCAGTTCAACAAGTTTGGTCCAGACTGAAATACCTTAAAAACTATTAGATGAACTGCCATTAAATTTTCCAGAGACATTTATGGTTCACATGAGATGGCTCCTTATGGCTTTTCCTCTAATGCCACCAGCAGTGGAAGTTTTCACATCATTTTTTAAACATCTGCTTTATATAGTGGCAAAAAATTTGCTGTAGTCATTCATAGTTTCCAGATAATGTTCCCTAATCTCATTGGTGATCCTTTAACCTTTCTTTTAACCTTAAGTTAGAGGGGAATTTAAGAAAATGCATATCTACCAGGAACCAGTCCTCACTTCCCCAGAAAATAGATGAGGAGATCTAACACTATGCTTTATTTATTCCCAACAAGCAAATGTAGTGACAGTCCCATCAGCCTCATCTGTATGTTCCTTTAATTACAGAGGGTGACAGTGTAAATGTAAATCTACTTAACAAAAGCATGATTGTTTTTATTTTTAGTGTAAATCTGTTTAACATAATGTGTTTAGGTAATCAAAAAACACCTCTCTGCTCATTCATTTTATTGTTACCTAGTTGAATGGGCTATGCGTTGAACTACTGTATAAAGTTACTTTATAGACTCCCGTCCACTAGGTTGCGATATGCTTTGTAGCCCACCATCAAATTTAGAAAAGAAGAAGAAATTACGGAAGCGCATGGTTGTAAGTGCAGTAGAAATCTCAGTGTAACACAGTTGGATATTAAAGACAGTTTACAGTTTTTGTTTGGTTAGCAGTGTAACGTTTGTTAACGTGAAGCAAAGTTTAGTCCATTTCCATCATGGCTCGAGCGAAGAGGTGAGTTCAGCTAAAGTTATTTTGCTTGTTTTACTGCGAGTGTTTGCTACGTTAAATTAGCTTCACTGCTCTGTTTTCTTATTAATAACGTAATTAGCATGACCTCTTATAGTAAATTCAAGCTTTTAAAGTCAGCCCTGGTCAATGACCCTTATTATTAGGGCCAACAAATGGATAATTAGTATGACAGGGCCTTGATGAGCGCAAACTTGGACAATAAGCAGGCATAATGTGGTGGAAGTCATTCTTTCTTTCATGGTCAGAGGTAAACAGGCACAGAGGCCAAAGAAGACAGAGCAGTATGAAGAAGATGACCCTGAAGCCTATAAGGACATGCCTGTCCCTGATAAGGTAAGAGGATCCTCTCTCTTTGCTGTGCATGGCAATAAAACTGATTCTGATTCTGTGGTCTGCACAGGTTTTAGAACGTCTTCAAATTTTGACTTCAGTTTCCTTAAACAAAGGAAAAAATATTAAAACTGTTCAGTTTATTTTGCAAAAGTCTTGAATATTTTGTCCTGCCTGCTACATTCAGTAATGTGAGTTGTAAGATGTCTTTGTGTGTTGTTTGAAAAAGAAAAAAAAAAAACTTGGTAAAAATATATCCAAGACAACTGTGGCCCGTATCACCAGAATAAGAAATTATGCCACACTTAAAATTAAAATAGTTCATTTTATAAAAATGTATTTATTCATAAATATGATTTATTGTGTTTATCTCTGTAGTGGACCAAATCCAATACAACAGCAGCGCCAACAATTACAGACAGATCTTTAATAGTTGAGTATATAGACCAATGCCGATCGTCAGAAATCAGGACAGCCACTGGCCGATATGTGATGCTGATTTCATTTATTTATTTATTTTTCATTATCCATCCATTCATCCATCTCTATAGCAAATCTAGCATGCAGCTTGTTGAATTACAGTTCCAAAGTAGTCTAAAATTAACATTTCATATCTAACTAATTAAATATATAGGGCTTTGAAAAATAACAAGTTAAGCCTTACTGTTTTCTCCCATGATGTGCGTTTTACTCTCCCAAAAGTTAGCCAGCCTTCACTTAGAAACATGCCTTGAGATCTGGTGGAGCAGCAGTTTGATTGACCCAAAGGGCAGTGTCACAACAACAACACTGGGCTGTCAGCAGAGCCACCTACCATATTCGGCTGAATATGCTTAGCCATCAGCTAATGCCGGTTATTTTGAAAATGGCAAAAATCGTCCCAATTAATCACCCAACCAGTTAATCAGTTGATCTCTCGTTCAGTAAATTTGTGAATTGCTGTAGCAGAATATACACCTACAAATGACACTGAAGGACTAATCATTTAAAATCCACAGAAAGCAAGAGAAAGATGTTTATTCATCTTCATACAGCCCATAATTTGTTGCTCATAAGAAATATGCTGTAGAATCGTACCGTGGACATGAAGTCCTGTCAAATGATAATACTGTACATTCAGCAGTTTCTGCAACTTTTCACATTACTGTTACTTTCTTATATGAACCACATTGTCCATCAGTATCTAATCTCACTGTGTGATATTACATAAACCTTTGCCTCCCAATCAGATTTGACCATTGTCTCCTCTCCTCCTTTCAGAAATCATCACAGTACGTAAAGGACAAAATTGATGAGTTTCATGATGAGAAGATTGCAGTAAGTTTACTCCAGGTTGTTCTGTGGTTAGGGATTGTGCTGTTGCTGTGTTGTTTTAACCTTTTTTGCTGTTGTCCGTCTGCTGCAGAAACTTCTTGCCCGTGGTGTTCAAATGGAGAGCGATTCTGAGGAAGTGGATGATGAGGTGATGCAGTTTTTCAATTTCTGGGTTTGTTTGAACTTAGCCTCAGAAAATGAATCAAGCTTAGGGGTAAATTCAAGCTCATCTGAATTTCACAGGAGGAAGTGATGGCCCTGGATGATTCAGAGGAGGATGAGGAGGAGGAGGAGGAAGAAGACATGAACGAAGAGGATGAGGAAGAGGGGACAGATATGGGGAGTGATCTGGAGGAGAAAAAAGATGAAGGTAAACATAAAATTAGAAGTTTTGGCTCACGGTTTGATTATGTGGAACAAGCCTGTAATTTGTGTTATTTTTTCTTAGACCTTCCTAATGAAATGGCATGGGGCACCAAGAAGAAGATGTTCTATGATTCTGATTATGTGGCCAACAGTAAGTCTCTTCTATCTCCAGCAATATTATAATTTCTCATAGGTTTGTTGTCTGTGTGGTAAATTATTGCTTCAACTGTGTTATTACAGAAGGGAAATCGAAAGAAGATTTAGAAGCAGAGGAACAAGAGGAAGAAGAAGAGGCTAAAAATATCCAAAAACGTTTAGCGGCAAATCTGAGCGAGGAGGATTATGATTTAAACTTTTTTCAGGTATTTTTATTTTAAATCTTTCCTGTACACGATGTAAATTCCATTCAATAATCCATGCTAATGATGTCTTTTATTGTATTTCTGTGTGTCTAAATGCAGGAATTTGCTGTTGAGAAGGATGAAAAAAAGACGGCAGAAAAAGAGGAGAGGATTGTGAAAGACCTGCAGCAGATGTCTCAGAAGGAAAAAATGAAACTTTTAAAGAAGGAATCACCAGAGCTACTTGAACTCATTCAGGACTTCAAGGCAAAGGTGAAACACACAAGGACACACTATATTCATACTTAGACATGTAAAACAACCTCAGTCTAAATCTGTTTGAGTTACCACAAACAAACATATTAGAAATGGGAATTGTTTTTTTATTTTGCAGCTTTCTGAACTCAAGGATGAGCTTCAGCCCCTCGTACAGATGGTGAAGGATGGAAAGATCCCACCAGGAAAAGTGAGTGTATTTAGTTACATTTCTAACTGTGATTTTCTTAACTATAAATGTGCAAAAGTCCCTTGTTCACATCATGTAACAAGCCACTGAACAAGGAGAATCCTCTTTACTTTTATTGTTTTTTTATTCTTTCTTCTTCACTGAAGTAGAAAAGCAAACAGAACCATTTTTCTCTGGTGCATGATTATTTACTTTAAGGCAACCCAGGAAATTTAATGTTTAGTTAACACTGTCACACAGCCAGTACTGAATATGTATAAACTCCTGTGTCAGTTTTTTATAGCTGCATTTTTGTTCCTCTTCCATCTGGCAATGTTGAGCCTTTAAAAGTAGATATAAACATTTCAACCACCTACCTATAAGAACCATTGTTCTTGATTTTGGCATATGGATTATGTATGTGTGGGTAAATCAGCCATGACCATGATTAGGTTCTGTAAAATTACTGCAATCACGAGTTAGTTCATGGCCATGGGCATTTTATGGCTACTGTTAGATTCATTAATGATCAGTTGTTTTCTCTGTGTAGCTGCACGGGATAAATGTGGTGGTGCTGGAAGCTCTTAAAGCAGTGTACAATTCTGGGAGGACATATTTAATATTTTATCTGCATAGCTAAGGCAATAAAATGTGTGAATCTCTTTGTTCCTGTTTTCCAAAGGGTGCTGACTACCTTAAGACAAAACAGCAACTTTATCTAAAGTAAGATTTACATTGTTTTAACTTTAATATTGCAAATCCATGTCATTGTCTTTCATTAAATAATGACTAATCTTTGTCTCACACTACAGTTATTGCACAAATATCAGTTTCTACTTGGTGTTGAAAGCAAAACGAATCCCTGCTCATAACCATCCTGTGATTGAAAGATTGCTCACCTACAGAAATGTGAGTGTACACGTTGGTTTAGGCCTTAGGGAACGAGTTTTCACCCTATTGTCCAACAGTCAAGAAAACTGTACTGGTATTTGTTTTGGACAGCCTCCTTTAGTGTTTTTTTTTTTAAACTCCTGAACACCTGCCTGCAGCTCATCAATGATCTAGGGGTAGTGGATGCTCGGCTTACACCAGAGTTTCGCATGCTACTAGTTGGCGAGGAGAGTGGTAAGGTCACCAGCAAGCCTGCAGCGGGGAAGAAGACCAGAGTCTCCAGTAAGAAGGAAAAGGTGGGATTTTTGTGTATTTTCAGGGATCCTCCATTTACTGATATGAAGCACATCCTCAATTTCAATCTGCTGCTGATGTTTCAGATTAAGCATTACTAACGGATGCATGTGGGTTGCAGGATTCCAGAGAAGATATGCCTGAGTTTGAGGGGGACTCAGACTCCGACCTGGATGAGGAGGCGGCTTTGCGCTTCTACAGAGATGTGGAAGAGCGGGTGAAACTGAAGAGAAAGAGCAATTACCCAGAAGCTGAAGAGTAAGTGTGATTTGAGTCTTCAGCTGACACTTGGGACAAAACCACCTGGGGATCTGATAAAACGCCAATTTGTTGCAGGTTGCAGGTGAATGAAAATGAGGAAGAGCTAGATCCAGATGCTAAGAGAGGAATCACTTACCAGGTACTGCCTTACTGTCATTCACCCAGTTTAACAGTATTTGTAGTCATGACCAACAGTAACTTAAACATTTGCATATCAATCATAACAAGACACAGCCAGATGAGTCCTTACATTATACAAAGGTCTTTTCTTTATGTGGATCACTGCATTCCCACATCTGAGAGAAAGTGAAATGTATATGTACGCCACCTACTGGAGGGTCTCAGTAGTATGTCACATCCATATATTTATATAAGAATATGGATAAAAGTGTCTGTAGTTATTTCACCACTAAAACATCAAACAAACCGGGACTTTGCAGTTTATTTGGAAGCTGTGAATACATCAGCACAAAAAGAGTTTCTCTCACTTCTGCTCATATTTATTATTTATTCATTATTCTCTAGGGTCTTCTACCGCTTTGGTTTTGAGCCTTAAGGGAAATTTCTAGACAGATTAAAAAAATATTAACATTACATTTTAATACATGATACCCTTCATACTACACTCATGTCATACAAGCCACATCTTTTTTCAAACAGTTATTTTAATTATGTATCTGTACCATTTCCACAGATGGCCAAGAACAAGGGGCTGACACCAAAGAGGAAGAAAATTGATCGCAATCCAAGAGTCAAACACAGAGAGAAGTTCAGACGGGCCAAAATCCGCAGAAAGGGCCAGGTTTGTTTTCCACACATTTTTTTTACACTGTTGAAGTACAGATAAAATCTTCTAAGGGAAATGTCGGACACATTACCAACATCAATATTGAGACTGTTGTTCATATTCACCAGGTCCGTGAGGTGCGTCGGGAGGAGTCAAGATACAGCGGGGAGATGTCTGGTATTCGTGCTGGTGTCAAGAAGAGTATTAAACTAAAGTAACCAAGAGAGATTCCAAGATATGCTAACAAGTAGTGGATTGAAAAAGAAAAAACAAGCATGCTGTAGTTATTCATGAATCTTTTGGTAAAGTCCATCACTGAATTATTCAATCAGTCAGTTCTTGTCGAAAAGAAAAAGTTTTTCTGAATTCTGTATTATTGCACGATGGGAATAAATATTTTTAAAAACATCTGTAACTGGTATATTGTCCTTATACACAGAAAGCATTATATCCAAGGCCCCTTTCAGAACAAATAAAGTCTAGAAAAGGCATGGTGTGTTTACAGTCACACAGTAAGTTACTAAGGTTATGCAAATAAACAACATACTGACTATATAGTAAGCGTTCATCAGAACAGGCAGAATTTAAGCAGGGTCAGGTAAGAGCAGACACAATTTATAAAAATTGTTACTGTCAACCTGCTTGTTGATTTATAAACTTGTTGTGTGCTGACGTCAGGTTCCTTACTATTCTCTCCTCTATCTCCACCTCATTCTTCACATCCTCCTCTGTGAGGACAAGCTCGGCCTGAGTCTCAGAGGTCACCACCACCACATAACCCCGTCTGGAGTCCAGTACATTGGCTACCACCACCTGGTGCCTGTAGGTGTCAAGGGCCTGTCGAGCTTTGTCGATCAGGATGGTTGCATCTGTCTCGAGCTTAAAAGATATGACAAATGCCTTTGATGCCCAGTCCTTCACCAATGGAGACAGGATCTTGGGAACCATATTCAAGCTGAGCTGAAAGAGAGAAATGGGTAATACATTGTCCTTAATAACATTGAACTCCAACCAAAATGCTTCTGAAGCAAAAAATGTGTGTCTCAAACAAACCAATTCATGCAACAGATGTTAAACTTCTGAATTCAAAATTTCCAACTCATGGCGGCACTAGTGAAAGATTTTACAGGATCATCGATTCTTCTCCTATAGACAATGAAATCAGTCTATCACAGTCTGGCAACCTCTCCTGTAGTTGCTGTTGACATACAGTAGTTAAGTTTGGATCCAAGTGGTTGACTGACTTACAGAGCAGCATTATCATTCCTATACATTTATGCTGCTAGCATGGCTGAAAAAGTAAGTTTTGCATGTACGGTACCATTTGCTGGAAGTTTTAATTTTTTTTTTTCCCCTCACCTGAAGAGGTCCATTGGAAGACTGGATTTTGTGTTCAGGCATCTCAGATGCTGGGATATAGAAATCAGACACAGCTGCAGCCAAGTAAAACATAGCCTTGGATCCTAAATGCAGAAAAAGCATAACAAGTTAAGAACAATATGCCTGTGGCACAACTTTAACCAGTAGATTGTTATTTTACCTATTGTGCTGAGTGCCTGTGCTGCTGCTTTGAGCAAATGCAGATACTCTGAGAGAGTGCTAAACTCAACCGGCAGGAGAAGTCTGCTGTCTTTCACTTCCTGGTATCGCTTCAGTACTTTGGCAATGTTCGGAAGCACCTGCTGGTTAACCACCACTTCACCAGTGTTACCAGATGCCCCTTCTCCACTTCTGAACTGCAGGGTATCCAGCACGTTTATGGTTGAAAACGCACGAGTGTAGGGGTAAAGGGAGCGATGCCTGTGTAGGAAGATGACTGCGTAGCCGGAGTCTATAAAATACTCTGCTGAGGAGGCTCCTCGTCTGCCACTACTGAAGTTATCAAGAAAACGAACAGTGCGGGACTCTAGGGGTACTTTAGTGCCTCCTGATGTGATGAGAACCACTCTGCGACCTCTTGCTGCATGCTGCATGGCAAAAGCAGACATCTTCTCTTTGACCTCCTCAACCTGAGAGGGAACAGCAAATTCCTCAGCTAACTTCCCATCAATGGAAGATATTCTGGGTTCAGCCATTACCTGATGAAAGAGAGAGAGAGAAAATGACAGTTAAATTACAGGTATATATAAGAACTGTTGTAAAGGATTTAGACTCCAGACCTCTTTCAAGAGGGCTCTCAAAGAAAATACAATTTCAACATCATGTCTAGAAGCAATGATACCAGTCATCCCACAAAACAGGCAAAGATAAGGATAGCTGTGAGCAGACCACTTTAAATATTAAACAGATTAATTACATATGTCTATTACCTCAAAAAGATGAAACATATTCATAGGCAAATTAATAGATGAAAACCAAAGATGACTCACAAGCAGTTGTTAAATTTGAGAAAATAAAGAGAACTCTTCATATCAGAGCACAAAAGGAGAAACTACTGTTTTGGTGTGCACTAAAGTTCACTTATGCAGTCAAGCATAAACTTCTCCTGCCGGTTGAGGGGATTTTAAAACCAATAGTATAATGACTCATATTCAACAGTTAAAACAAGAGCCCCTTGCGAGAATAAAAAAAAAAAAAAAAAAAGGAAATTTGACTGATAAAATTTGGCTGCAGAGATCCACTAGACACACATGCTGTTCATCACCAGCCCTCTTGACCCAAATCAGAATCAAATCATGTATGGAAAGTAACTTGAGAATTATTTTGGCATTATACCAAGAATCATACCATAATGCCATGAATATCAAACACTCAACTAACTAGATAAAAGAGAAATGGAAGCAGAACCTTAATATTAAAATGACAGATGATTGCCAAATCATGTGTAAGACACATCACACACAACCTAATTCACATTAAGGGAATCCTCCTGGACAAATATGATGTGTATTTACAGTGAAGGGGAAAAGTAAGCTGTTACAGAGACTTCAGAAATGACTACGACTGTCAGTCATTCGACTGAGATGCTACATGCTACAACAAATACTGTGTTACTGTCCTTATGAGTTTTAAGGTACTTTATGTCTGAAAAAGTCTAAGGGGAAGTGACAGATTTTTTGTTTTGTTTGTAGCGATCAAAAAACTTTTCCAAAGAACTGGGGCAAGATAGAAGCACCAACAAATGATTAATGGTTTACAAATCTTTACACAAAAAAATGACACATATCTTGAGACTCCAAGAAACACATCTGGAAGAAAAATTTACATTATACAAGACTCAAAATGGCAAATAATCAAAACCCATCATCAGGACTGTAGGAATGATGGAAAAGTGAATGAACAGGTTAGGAGTTAGTTTGAAGTTTAGGTTCATATTATTAAAGTGATTGAAAACATATAGACATATACCAGTAAAGCAATTGTGCCAATAAAAAAAAGTAACCATGGCAAAGAACCTTGAATTCAAAATAAACACCTGGGGACAGATGATGAGCAATGTGGAGCTTGAGTTTGGAAACGGGGCATGAGTTTCAGACCGGGTGTGTCTGCTTTGAAACGCTGTCTGACACTGTTTTTAAATTTATCTGCTGAAAGAAAAAAAGTTTGTCCCTGCTCACCTAAAATCAGAGGAAATGTGCAGAATTTAACTCTTTCAAACCAGCTATTTTAACTTTATTATTGAAAAAAAAAAAGGACATCAGACACATATCATTAACGTCCACGACTGCTTCTGTTAAACTGTAACACTTATGGCATTTAATTATAAATACTTCTGAAATGTGAAGCCGTTTCAACATCCAAATATTTTACAATCACAATTTGTTAATAGACTCTTTTTAATCCTGACAATAGCCTTTTTTAGTATCACAGGAGGAACCTGAACGTCAGAGGTGAAGTTTGACCTCAGATCAATAAAACCTGATTTCTGGCAAGTTCTGCATAAACTACAATACCCAAACTCTTCAGACAGATAGATCGAGGACAACAAATGTTGAACATTTTCTGCATATATCCACAAACGAAGAAGGTCAACGCTTCTCATCTCTGGGTACTCATAACCGCGAAACGTCTCTCACAACACCCTGAACGCAATAAAATACAGACACGTATTTGTCAGAATAATAAAAGCAAAGTGCAAAACGCCATACCACGGTTTTTCTCAGCCAGGAGCTTTCACAACTTCTGCACTTCCTGAAACCACTGAGCTCAACTCTTTGGTGTTTATAAACACAGGAGAAAGCCGTCAGCGCCCCCAGCGGCCGAACATGTTGCTACTACTAACACGATGTTCTTGCGTCAGGTTGAAGAAGTAAGTGCGTCAATTACTTTCTCACTTTCATATGATGTGTCAGAGTGTATGCGACACTAGCATCACCAAGACAGACTCAGAGAGCACAAGGGGAATTTCCTAAAACGGGGATCTTTTGGACTGGGCTGTCCCACTGATTCAGCAAGCGTCATCAGAAACAACCTGAAGTTGGTCTCCTTTCTTTTCTTTTTGGTTTTATCAAATTAAAAGTGCTAGTTGGATCTTGGTGCACAAAGTGGATGTCTAATTATTGGTGAGTTTTATTAATTTATTTATTTATTGGAAGGGGGGAAAACTCAGATTATTATGCATTGAAATTTATATAAAACAGCATGTACAAAAATGAAATTCAGTAGGACAGTGAACAACTTATAAAAATGTTGGGGCTTTGTGTGTGGTTGCTTCAGAAAACTGCAAACAAAGTGAAAATAAACATTCAGAATATGATCTGCTTCACTCAGTTTACTTTAAAATATTTTTAGTTTTTTAATTCTTGAACTATTTATTATCTAATTAATTAATTGACATTTTTATTTTATTTTGCATATGATTTATATAATTAAAACTTATAGTTAAATTACAGTTTTTAAAGGAAAGCATGGGCTACATTGAATTTGAGAAACCAGTAGAGGAGTCTATTAAAAATCTTATGGTTTTAATAACTTTCTGGCATATTTTATAAACCTGTTTATCTTATAGTGTGTCAGATAATCAATAATATTGATGTCTCTGTTTCATTGGCACCTTAGAATAGAAGGGCAGGGTCAGTCATTATTGCTGTAAATGTTTTGATTTAAAATTATTGATCATTTCACCACACATTTTCAGGATTTATTAACAGCATTCTCCATTATTGACCTGCAAGGGGTGCTGTTGCACTGCTGATTAGATCACAAGAGGCACGCTGCTCTCTGTGATATATGTTCTGCATAGTTTGGCAATCTGCTTAGTAGTTTACACACATAATCTTACTACATATACTCACATTTGCAAAAAAAAAAAATCAAATGGCCACTTCAAATAGGACACCACCAGTTAAACAGATAAACAAAGATTTGGTTCTGGTCTTAATAAGCCAACTGGAGTCTTTTGTGTCATTTCAAGAATGAGTCAGGTTGCGTGCAACTGATGGAAAAGGTGCATAAAATCTAAAAGTCAAATTAGTTTCTACAACAAAGCTTTGAAATACAAAAGAGATGTGTGGGCTTTTTATATGGAACTTTTTTCTACAGGGGCCTGTTTTCCATTAGAGTGATTGATGTTGGCATTTTTCTGAATGCATATATTATGGGCCTACACACTGAACCTTGAACCCTCAGAGTGGAGGAAAGGAACTTGAGCTTGTAGTAAAACTGTAACGTTTTAGACGTTAGTAATATTGTGTTTCAAATACTTTGGAATAACAACTCATAAAACAATTAGATAAATCATCACTTGTCGTAACTTTTATTCTTTCTACATGTAAATTAGCATACTGATAATAAAACATACTACAACTCAAAAACAATTATATTGCAGGAGAAAAGAACACAAGGTTAAGAAAAGGTCATCGTGAACTCATTTGACGACTGTGTATCAGGGTTGTACATACCACAAAGGATAATGAGGGCATGTCCTTTGTAATTTTATGTAACCTTATGTTTAGTTCACATTATGCAGTGAAGGCTTAAACATGGTGTGATTTAAAGGGGAATACAAACATTTTTAAAAACTCATTATCTTTGATTAGATCAGTCAAAAATGATTCCAAATGAAGTTTAGAGTGGCTTATTTTTAAGTCGATTTTTCAATCACAGCATGTAACTAAAAACAACTCAAATTGTGCAGTAATACCCTATATTGTATGTATTCTATCTCTAGTGGAGTCAAGGACAGTAACACTATTAGGGCCTTGCTTTGATAGAATTTAAAAGTTAGAAATTCCACAATTTTTAAAAATATATATATTTTTAGTGGAGTGGGGCCTAATTTCTGCCTACACTTCTAAGAATATGTGCTGTCTATAGCCACCTTTTCCCAGCAGTTATGAAACATATGCTTCTTAAAGATGCATTTCCAAATGATGGACTAGGATATTTGACATCATCTTCTGTGTTCTTTGTTCATTTTTTGTGTTTGTGCCACATTAAAATAAAACTTTATAAAGGCTTTGTAAGTTGTAACTAATAACTTCAGTAATGGTTAATAAATCATTAACTAATGCTATATCAGTTATTATTCATTAATGAGAACATTTACTTTGGCAGGTTGTAAAAAATGCCTAAAGTAGGTGTTTAGCCACCAGCAGGGCCTTTAGTCTTTGTAGTTCCTTAAATTATCAGGACAACCTTTCCTCAAATAGAAAAACTTTGTTCCAAAATTTATTAACAGATTATTAACATGTAAACATGCAGATTAAAGGCTTTTAGTGTGAACCCCACAGGTATTTGTTATTTTAATATCATTATTTATTGTATAACTGCAAATAGAAACTAAAACAATAACACTCTTGGAAATAATAATTAAAATGTTTACACACTACCCCTACAAGATAAGCCCAAACACTTATTAGTCTATGACCCATCAACTGATTTTACACCGGAAACAGTACAATAGTAAATGAGTAACTGAAATCATTAGTCAATTGACAAAAAAATTAGCTGGCAAGTAGTTTAATAATTGTTTGACCGATTTTGTATGCAAAAAGATAAACATTTCATGGTTTAATAGATTTAAGTTTTCTGATTTGAACTACTGGTTGAACAATACCTATAAAACATTGCAAAGATGTCACTGTGGAATTTGGGAATTGCATTTCTAACTATATTCAAAATTGTTAGTCATACTGTACAGGATTTGCTTTTAATACTTATGCTAAGTATATAATCCTATATATAACATAGGAGTATATAATATCTATATTTCAATAAACGGCTTTATTAACACAGTACTTTTTACAGAGTACCATTAGTACTTCTACTTAAGAGTAAAGGCACTGAATACCTCATGCACTACTGCAAACACTGGAAAATGAGAGTAATAAGGACACTTTGTTTTGCTTATATTCCTTGATGTTAACTTCTTTTATTGTCATTTCAGTTTTTCATTTATTAATCACTAATCTAATATTAGAATGGACTTTAAGTGACCTAGAGCACTCTTTAAATAACGCCAGTTTTCCGATCAAGTAATAAGTGATCAAGTCGTAAGGTCACGTTTGGGTGCATCCACTGCGAGCTTGCGCGTTTGACCGCACTAGTTTCTGTGGCGGCAGGAATGGTGAGAGAGAAAAAAGCCTCCATGTGCGTCGTCTTATACGAAAGTAGTTCCGGGCACTTAACCCAGCGGGGAGAGTCCCGGATGTTGGCTCGGCCGCCGAGAGAAAGGCGAACGGGAGAAGGCGGAGAGACGCCGAGGAGGGACGCCACGGCACCGCGGTCACACCGGCGAAAGCTACAGCTACGGCGGCTCTTTGCACAGGACGACAGCGTCAAGAGCACGGGACAGTCCTGGGGTTCTTCCGCTAGTTGAAGAAGAGGAGGTGGAAGGAAGGGGAGGGGGCAGTTAGTCTGAAACTACCGTGAGGATTTACAGAGAGCCGCCGTTACAGCAGCCTTCACCCAGAGTAAGTGAGCTACACGGGCATGGAAGTTGAACTAAGGCCCACGAAATGGACGACTTTAACGGGGAAGTGAGCTGCACTGAAGTTCTGGGGATTGATCCCGGTGAACAGGCCCTGACACACAGCTTTCCGCTCGCCGTGGCGGGGCGTGCGGGGACACCTTTTTTCTCAGGGAGCCTGTCGGTGTCTTCTCCCCGTGGTCCGTGTTAGTACACCCCTGCCGTGTTGCTGCAACTCTCCAAGTTGACAGTTAGCCCGCTAGCACCACCGTGCAACCGGTGACAACTGACAGGGCAACTTTGACAGCTAGCTAGCCAGTTTTGGTAGCCAGCTAACTTTAGCTGAGCGTTATCGGTGCTCTCTCCTGGGCCAGGAAAAGGTGTGTGTGTTTTCCTCGCATTAGGTGGTGGTAATGACCCATCATAGCGCTATCGTTAGCTAGCTATGTGTCCAGCATGAAGTGTGTGAGCCCAGTGTCATTTGGCTTTCCTACGTGCTCTGATGGTATTTGACTCTCAGCTGTTGCAGTGTGTTTTCTCGTCTGTCAGTCGTCTCTTTCACAGACAGCTAGTAAATTCCTCCACAATATTGTGATCATCGTATGTAAAACTAGTTGACCCGCATGACAGGGGGCAAGTTTGTCACGTGGCTGGACAATCAACAAGTGCAAATCGTGTTTCATATGATTTTTATGCCATTGGATTTGGTCTGAGGGTTGTCTCTTGCCTTTGGTGGTGTACCCTTGTGAATTGCCCTGAGATGACACAGTCTGTTGCAGCTAAATGTTTGGTCCTGTGTTTTCGGGGTATGCTCCTCTTTGCTTTGATGTTTAACCAGTTGGTGTGAGATCGCATAGGGCAGATATTAACAGCTGTAGCATTTGCGTGCAGTTGTCCTTGATGGATGACTGAATGCTTGCTTTTTCCTCACCAGCTTGTGCAATTTTTTTTTTTTTTATGAATGAAACGTGTTATTTTATTTATTTTTTTAATGATTGAGCTGTGAATTATTAGCTTGTCATTACTGAATTTTGTGCTTAAATTTATTTTGTCATAAAGGCGTCATAGAAAGGTTGAAGTTATGACTTAAAGAAAAGATTATTAATTCTCCTGAACATCCTAACCCTGTTAGACCTTATGCTTCAACTAACAAAATGCCCATGGCATTAGTCAGCACCCACAATCAAAGGTCAGACCTGGTTTGCTTCTTAATCACCCATCCTTTAAATAGCAGGCCTACAGCAAGCTGTCTGGTTTGAGGCTATGTGTGCATGAAGCTGTAGGAGACACATGGTGTTCAAGTTGATGTTTCTCCATCCAGCTAAGCTGAGCCAGAGAAGTTTTGCAGCAGTTTAGAAGTGAGTTTTAACATTTGTCATGCAATCTTATTTTGTGAATTATCCTACTACTCCCACCAGAAATACACTAAATAGACTCCATGTACAGTGTATATTTGGTCACAGTTTACTGTAGTGTCCACATGCAGTATAATACTGAGAGACCTCTTAACTTCTGCATTATAAATACTTTGATCCCTTGCGTCAATAATGCAGTTCAACTTTAGAAATAGTGTTGCTGTTAGAAGTGGCAACTTAAGTGAACTGAAACTACTAAGTGATATAGAACAGTAAAATAATAGTGATGCACAACAGTAGTAACATTTACTGTTGTGTGTTGACTGGTTGTTAAAAAAATAAACCTTCCGTGCAGCAGATGCATGCTTTTTAAGAATTGTATGCAGAAATTCAAATCACAGTGCACATTTGCTAAATTTGCTCATTGGACCACTAATATTGCATCCATCAAATGCTGTCTGTAAGCAGTGTCTTGATCTCTGAGAATATTGTGCAGGCTCAGACTTAAATGCTTTTTTTATACACGTTTTTGGTGTTTCGTAAGTGCAGATATTCTTAGTAATATGACGACTCTTTATTTACACTCGTCTCATCATATTGAGCAAATGTGGTGACTTTTTTATTGATCACTTTTAAAGCAACCTTAAGGTTTTGATGAATGGTCTGTCTAGCGGTGAAGTTGGTCTAGAGAAGACATCATGTATGTTTATTCTCATGGTAAACATTTAAAAGTGTGAATGGAAGGATGTGATACAGCTTCTCCTTAATGGTGGTTTTAGGTTCTGCTCTTGGAAACCTCTGTTTAATGTTTTACTTCTGCAAGTTCTTCCTGCATTCTGTGTGTGGGCCACAGGTAGTATACTCATTTTCATCTTTGAAGAAAGATTTATTTTGTCACCATCTATAGAAGATGAGCAATATGGGATAACTACGTATAAACAAATATTAACATTTCATTGTTGTGTTAAGGTTAATGTTCAGCTTGACGGTGATAGTGTATAATTTATTAGATTAAATACAATAATGATATGATATGGGGTTAATTTGGATAGATGGTCAAGGGTCAGTAAGCTAGTATAGTAGATTGAACAGGTTCCTAGTTTTTGAATACCAGCACCTCATTTGGAATTCAGTATGTGGCCCTGTGCCTAGCCCTGTCTCACTGAGAGGCCTTTTAATTTCTCCCCTTGTTGAAGTGATTATTCAAATGGCTGTCCATGAGATGCAGTTATCAGACTCCTGGTGGTAGTTGAGCCTGTGGCAACATGAATGCCCATCACAGCCCCCCTCATACCTTGTGTAGTTGGACAGCACCCAACAGGTACCCTCTGTAGTAATCCCTGTTAGACTGCTACATTTTCCCCCTCAGGCTGAAAACCTATTGTTATGCGATTGGCAGATGGCAATTTATTTATGAGGATGGTTGATATATTTTTTTTGGCATGGTGCAGTGGGGATGCTGTTGGTCAAAGGCCTCTGTTTAGTATTTTAACAATGTCTTATTTTTATGACCTATTTTTGGTCTGAATCCAATTGTTTCATTATTTTGTGGAATGTAAAGTTATTTTAGGCTGGAGCCTCCTTTCTTTTCACTGGCCATCATCTTGTCCTTCAGCAGGTTTTTTCTTTGCAACAGCTGTTTACTCTGCGTGGTGGCTACGCTGTCCTGTGATGTGGCTCAGGCCAAATGACTGAATTATGTTTTTAGTAATTTCTTGTATTCTGCTTATAAATGTGAATGTGAAGGTTCGCTCTCACGGAAGCAGCGTTGTTGAGAAGGGACTGGCTCAGTCTTCATTAGCAACGCTGTGCATCACTAGAATGCAGATGAGCTATGAAGCCATTCATCTGCTAGAAATGCCTCCCTGATTCCAATTTGAATCTTGTTTGCAGTCACATTGTGTGAGCCCACTTCTCCACGTTAAAGAAGTCTCTTTATGTGAGAGATCAGAGGGGGATAATTGCACTTAAGTGAACCTCATTTAGTGCTGGCCAGAGCAATTACTGTAACTGCAGTTCTAGGCATTTTTGGGGGCCAGGAGCAGCTGTCATTGAGTCTCTGTAGCTGAGTTATCAACTGGTGAATAGAATGACATTGGCATGGCATCATGGGAATGGTGGATCCTTGGCTGGATTTTAATTAGTTTTTGCAGGTTTTTGCATAGCTCTTTTTTTCATCTGTAGAAAAGCGTAATTAAAAATGACAATTAGAAATGCATTATTTTAGTAATGATTGAAAATAAATTATTCTCAAGGTGCTGTAAGGTGAAAAAAGCCAGCAGTGTTTCTTCAGGCAAAACCCCCTGGGCTTGGAGGAGACGTTTTATCATTAATGTTATTCAGGAGCCAAATTTTGAGTTTTGCTCAGCTGGGTGCTTTAATCTATTTTTGCTGTAAATTAATGAATTTTTAAAGAGCCCCTCGCTGGATATGGGTGGATGTGGGAATGCAGCACTGGTTTAGTTTTCAAACGAGCCTCTACTCCACCGTCACCCCCACCCCTTCACCACCCTCCCTCCTCATGGGATGGAGAGAGTGAATTTACTGAAGCACTACACTTTCATTTTTTATTCATCCAGAAATATACTGCCTATTTCTCCTCATCCCACCTCCTTCCAATCTATTGGGTTGAACCTGTGTGTAAACTAGTCCTATATGTTCAAGTTCACGTCCTGGGTTGGAGTTGGATGTGGACCTGAATCTGCAAGGCAAGCAAGTGATGTTTAATTCAACTGGGTTGTTGCTTAATATTATCGGCACATTTGCTCAGAAACCTGTCTTATCTGGAAGTGTTTAGCCATTTCTCTCTACAGGGGAACTACAGTAACTACCCACACTAGAGCTTGCTGGGTAAGTTTAGAAAGTGTAGGAGAAAAGGGGTGGGGTGGGGGTTGCTGGCACCATGGCGGTTTCTGTGACTCATTCCAGTCTTGTGGTAGAAAAAAAGACCAATAATTTTTGTGGCAGGTTTTTTATAAATATTTGGTTTGATTTTATCTTTGCATTAAGTTCAAAAGAAGGAACCAGTTGAGGTATATAAACAGAAATCTTTATGTAAAAATAGAATATCCCATGGTGGTTATATTGCATTAAATGTGCAAAAGAAATCAGGGCCTACAAATCCACTCCATAAAAAGGGTGGTGGTGCTTAATGACATGTAAAACAAAAGTGTTCAAAATAAATGCAATGTATGTAGTAGCTGTGTCATTTGAGATTTTACTTGAGGGTACTGAATAGCCAAGTCCTAAATGAATAAGACTGGCTTGACCTTTCAGTACCTTGAAGGATTTAATATTTTATCATAGTGTATACTTTGTCCTTGAGTTTTCATAGATCCTTAGTATAAGTGTGTTTCTCTTAAGCTTTTGTGTTCTTTTCTCAGTAGAAGCAACTGATACGCTTATATGATTCACACTCTTAGGAGACTTTAGAGCTGTGTGCTGGAAGAAGAGTTTGCTAAGCTGACACAGATTAAGTAATAAGAACAGGGCTTTCATTGTAAAATTTTGTATCTGGTTTAATCATTACAGTGGCTCCTGTGGAAGATACAAATTCACTTCCAGATAAAATGGCAGAATAGAAGAGCAGAATAGATGAACTGCAGGCAGTTAATACATAAGAGATGGGGCCTTCTATCAGCTTTGAACAGGGAAATTTGAAGCTAAAAACAGTAGCACTAAAAACTGGCTAAACAATGCTGCTTTGTCTACATTTGACCAGACTTAGGACTGTCATCTATGACAGATCATACAAATGTGGGAAAGTGCTCCTGTACTAAAATCTCTTCAAGAAATGACAATTTAATAACATGATATTCCCAGATGTTACCTTCATCTCCCTCCTGTAGGCTACATGTGTGACATGGCAATTTAGAAGTAACACCATAGAAGTGACAAGTGTAGCACCCACCATAAACCAGACTTGATTGAATATGATAATCTCACTGTTCTGTGAGGCAGAGGTTGGTGCATGTGTACCGGAACAAGTGAACACTGCATGTTGTATGCATTACATCAGGATTCAGATTTACTGACTCTTTATTCAAAAAGATAGTATGGTTGGCCAACAAATTTACCACAGAGGGCTGGAGCATTACCAGATTGTAGGTGGTCAGTGATGTTTGGTGCAGTAATCCCTTCTCCAAAATCTACACATTTGTTTGTTGCATTAGTATAATGGTACTATCTCTAAAGGAAGTATGCCGTGCAAGTTGCAGTCATGTCAGCCCTTATGTTTTTTGGCTTATTACTGTGTGCTGAGTGTTGATTCTGCACCAACGTACAATCAAGAATATTTCATATTTCAATGTCATTCTGCAGAGAGTAATGTCAGGGACAGTTCTAATTAAGTCTATGATGCTATGCCTTCTTAGTAAGAGTAAATAGTGAAGTTTTGAGGATGTGGTTTTACTGCCACATCGCTCAAGTTCAATCTTCTGCTGACAGTCAAACTGCTGTGGGGCTGATCATTTCTCGTGCAATCACAACACAGGAACATTTCAGTGACATTGTGTTGGTTGATCAGACCTAAAGACTTGTGCATAGTTTCTCTATTTGTTTTGTGATTTCAGACAATGTTAATGCGGGCTGGTCCAGAAATAGCTTGGTGTAGAAGTTGGAGACTGTGTGTGTTGTGGTGTGTGAGGCTTATGATCTGTAGGGGCGAGTGCCAAGTTTTGCAGATGTGGTGTTGGTTGAGAATGAGCTGTGGTGGATGTGCTGGACGATTTATCATTTTTTCTTCATATCCCTTGCCTATGCCTCATTATCCTCTGCATGCTCAGCAGAATCATACGTCGAAACCCCTCTTTGTTGTCGTCATTTGTTGCTTTTTTCTGTGTGAAACCTGATGGATTAGCTTTAGATGTAGTACTTGGAGTCTCCATCCATGATTCAGAAAACCCCTAACAGAGGCCAAAGATTCTCTCCATGGAGTTGGAGGAAATGTTGATCTGTGAGCACCAGGAAACCCACACAAGTGATGACTCGCTCTTGCCCCATCATTCCCACCCCGTCTCTTTTTCTTGTTCTCACACGTAGTCTCTCTCCTGATTATTGTTTCATTTTTGTGTCCTCAATTCTTTTCCTTTATCTCTGTTTGCGCCCTACTCTCCAGTGCTCTTCACTCAGCAAACAACATGTCTGTAGAGAATTCAGAAGAATGCATCTTGTTACTAAGATGAGTCATACTTCCTCTGGCCTGCATGCCTCTCCCTCAGGGTGGATGAATGAGAGGGTGGAGAGGTTAGCTGGAGGAGGGGCTCAATGACTGAGGCGACATGGTTTGTGCCAGTTGCCCAGTGTAATTAAGAAAGTGTTGGTGTGTTGGTCACAGGGTCTGAGACGTGCACATCAGCACTGCCTCAAAATGTGGTTGTCCCTAGGTGGCTGTGTGACCGATGGCTTTGACCAGGCTGAGTCACTGCCTTCAAAAAGTAACTGTTTTGAAATCTCAGGCCTAGCTCTGACCACACAACTCAACCACTATGCCAAGGTGCTGTGGCCCTGGGAGGAAAGCCCGGTGCCTCGGCTCTGGAGACTGCACCTGCAACCTGAGAAATCTGCGTCTGCCTTACTGAGGAAAATTTATATGGTGGGATGAAAAGAGTGTAGAGGAGTTTGCATGCAGTTTACTAGACTTAAATGTTCCTCAGGAGGCCTGACTCAATATTATTTTGTATGTGTTAATTTATGGTACACTTAAGTGTGTAACACACTAGTTTTGTGGTTTTAATTCTCTAAATGCCTGTATCCAATTTAGTTTAATATCACATTGTATCTCAAAATGCACAGAGTTTTAAGTAAACCTGATTATCTTTATAATACTGATGAAATAGTATCAGTATACCATTAGGCCTTTCTCAGCTCGAGCTTTGTCTCTTCCATACAGTACCTGCTCTTCTTGGTCCCCCGCCAAAATCTATGACTCACGGGAGACTGAGTGACCTACTTTTTAAGTCAAGGAGTGCCAGAAGATCTTTTTTATTTGCAAGACAATACACTGGGTAAATATAAGTCAATTAAAATGCACTTAATGCACCCATTTTTGGATTTAAGCACCTAAAGGCTGTGTCAGCATGGCAGCCACCTCAGAGGATACCCTTTTATTATCACAAGGAAAGAAGATATATAGTAAACAGTTGAGCTTTGATATCTCATTACAGGCAAAATGAGTCTTAGGCCACACTGGCTCTCATCAAGCCAATTTAATATTACAACTCATTTAAGTGCTCTCCTAATCCTGCAGTAGCTGTGTGCTTTTTATATTTTACATTCCCAGTTTATCCAGGTAGGCAAGGGTTAGGGGTTCTTCTTCTAGGCAAAACATTTACTATATCTACATGAGTCAGTGAAAGTGGCTTCACAAGCCTCTTCAGTTTGTTTTAGTAATGATAGAGCTTTAGCTCTGATGTCGAGGTAAAATTTTAATAGCTGCTCTTAAATATGATATGGATTCAGATGGGAGATAAAACTTTGGGTGCAGAGAGAGTCTCCCCAATGGATGGTTTACAGTTTGCCTACCTCTGAGAAGAAAACAAGGATGGGATCAAAGGCTATAGGATCACTCAGATGGTTTGATGATTTGCACTGGTTTTTGATTGGAAAAAGATGCAGCTTTGCAGCAGATAGAATTTCCACTTTAATCACTAATTGCCTTTTTTTTGGTTGTTGTCTCCCATTGAAGCAGAAACAAGCTGTGTAGCTGAATGCGGTGCCTTGGCTGCTCCTTTCCCTTCTACAAGGCTTGGCTGCTTTGATATGTCAGTTTTGTTTTAGTCTGCCGCCTTCGTCTTGACACTATTGGCCCCGTTCACTTCGACCTCCTGGAAACCCCCCGGCATGCCCGCTCCAGGGTGTGTGTGTTCAGTCATTTATTCAGCTTCCTCTAAAAGACTGCCATGCCTTCACTTCCCTTCTAGTTTCCCTCCTCTTATTTAAGATTCAGAAGGCAGAGCAGCGTTTGGTCTGAAAGGCTTAGTGCTGTGGGGTTGGGGGTGGGTTTCTGATGTGTACAGTCGGAGGCTAAATAGGGGACTGTGAACATAGGGACTGTAATAACTTAATATGTCCCGTACACCACAGCAACACTCCCAAGCTAAGTTCTGTGGTACGTGGTCTGATTTCATACTTTTGTTGTCAGTCCAGTCAAAGTCAAAATGATTACAACGGTGACTCTAATTGGAGAGGAACAAATTATCAAGTCTTTGGTTAATGCTGACTGCTACTTGGGTTTATGCCTGATAATCCCCATTGAGTCATCTGAAATTACTGCCTTTTTGAAACTTGTTTTTTTTTTTTTTTTAAATATAGTCTGTTCTCAAATGAATTTTGTCATGGTATTTAGTGAAATTCTGCTGGTGCATTTAAAAAGCCCAGACATAAGTTTGGTCCAAGAGCACACCTACATTGTTGGCTGTATACTGTCTGCTCTGTGTGCTACACGAGACTGTTGTTCTGTTGTGTCTTCTACAAGATGAAGAGCTGGGGATACAGAAGTTATGAGACCACACATTATTTGCCACAGAGTATATGTACTTTTCAGTAACAGAACATTCAAATGAATTTTAAAGCTGGAATGAGCTACATCAAAATATTTTAAAGGTTCATTTTTAAGTGTGTGTAGAGATCACACACAGGCCTTAAATGCCCTGTTGTATTGCACAAGGTATACTTCACATAATTTAATATGACACGATACAGTATAACTTGTTACTTTTGCAACTTTTGCACCTTTTGCACCTTTTGACTAGAATCATCTCCGTGGCCAACAAGATTTTGGGTCCAGTTTTGTTTCATGCTTTGGAGACATGTTCGGCGAGGAAACTATATGGCCTATTGATTGTAAGCTGTTACTGTACACTTTACACTTTATGTAGGTTTAGCTTCTGGCTGTGATGAAACCTATCATGTACAATGTACATGTATACACTCTACCTCAGTCTTGCACAGACGGTGTTGTCCTATGCATCACTGCAGTGTCTGTGGGTGATATAGAGCAGAATATTTGACACATGCAAGATTTGCATCAAATGACAATTACTATAGACAGCTAGAATCCAGCCATATTAGTGGGACTAGTGAAGTGTTTTTTGGCACTTTTTTTGAATGTAATTCATGAAATACTTTGTATTAATAAAGACACCTTCAGTAGTCATTTATTTTTGTTGTGGAATAGGAAACAGTAAACAGACTTACTTCTTCAAAATCACAAAATTCCAACTAAAGCAAAATGTTATGGCATCCAATAAATTGATTCAACAAACCACTAGAAGAATAGATCAAGGGTATATGAACTCTTAAAACTGACACTATAAGCACTAATTCTACCATTACATCTTCTGATATCCATCAGAAAAATGTAGACTAATAGGAATATTCACCTTAAGAAAGTGAAGTTTCATTTGACTTTGTGGGAGTTACGTGTTAGCTTGTATACTTTGTTGTTGTGGTAACAGTAGGGTTCTTATGACATCAGCACCGCCATCACCACCTTTAATATGACGGTGCAACCTCTGCAACAAAAGCTTTCAAGACGAAACACTGAATATGATATTTCTGTCTGCGCAACAGATTGTGGTTTCACAATCGTCTTACCATGGCGTAGATTAAGCAGTGACGCAGTGTAGTTCCCTTAAGAGTCCCTGAACTATGGGCAGTCTAACTGTATAGTTACTTTTGTTATAAATATTTTGAGACAAGTAGTACAAATTAACATGGGGTCAGCTACCCTCTGTTTAGTGTTGGAACCTTAAATCAATCTTGGTTTTCTTTACTTCATTTGTTCAAATGCAGAAGTAAAAACTATTAATAATGAAAATTATCTATAAATGTACATATTCTCTCATTCTTCCTGAGAATATGGATCTTATGTCCAAGTTCTCATTTTTTAATTTCGCTTTATTTTATTTATGTGCATAGTAAGCCTTCATACTTATGAGTCAGAGACTGAGGGCTGAGTAGAATTTTCCTTGTCAATACAATGCAACAAATGCATTTTGAACTGCACAATGAGACTGTTTATAGCAGTATGCGTTTGTGTTTATTGATTTCTTTTAATAGTTAAATGAGCAGGATGTAAATTTAATTCATCAACTTTGACTTTTCAAATATTTCATTTTTTGACCTTTATGCTCCGTAGTTTACTGGTCATTAAGATTTATTGCTATTTTGCTCGAGAGGCTCGTGGTCAGTGGTTAACAATACAGATCAGGTCAGGAGTTTGCACAGTGTAGGTCTCTCAGCCCTTCTCTTTCACAGTGACTCATGTCGCATGGCACATGATGCACCGCTTTCACCAAGTGAGTCATCCTGAACAAAAGCACCTCATTTGACAGGGACCAAAAATGAAACATGGACTTTTTTCCCTTTTTCTGTGGTTTGCTGTATTTTTAGAAAAGTCTATGACATTTACTCATAGCTGACAAGACTGTGTGTCCTATTGGTTCATTTTGAAACAATGGTGGGCACTTGGTAGTGTCAATGTGTTTGTCTTTGCACGGTAGAATAGTATTCCATAAAATTATACTTAAAATGAAGACGTTTTGAATCACACATTTCATTTACTCTCTACTGTAAGTAAGAGAGAGACGGAAGTGTACACATTGCTGAAGTCCATAGAAATTGGGCATTTCAAGATATAAAAATCTTGTGATCAAAGATCACAAGATTTTGCTGTTCTAATTGTAGCCCTTCTCAGCACTCAGGACTGTAAAGGAGAGCTTTGGTCACATCTCCCTTTCAAATCATCCATGGGTCAATGTAGGCCGAGTTAATATCACAGTATTTATTTTGCCATTGTATCTAAAGATGTATTAATAACAAATAAGAATTACAAATAATTATTTTGGTATCAGTTAAACTGACGATTCTGTGTTTTTAGTCATCAGCTCGTTGTTGAGATTATGAAACACTGAATAAATGGTGAAAAAAAGATTTACCCTAAGGCCAAAGTCATGTTTTCATGTTGCTTGTTTTGTGCAACTAACTGTGCAAAAGATATTCATCTTACAATTATATAAAACAGAAAAAAGGAAAATCTCAAATTTGAAAATGTGGAGTTATTGGTTATTGGAATTTTCTGTTGATTGCCTAATCAGTTGGTCAACTAATTATTAGAGTAATATAAAAATCTACATATTGTTGAACAAATTAATTAACATCTCTAAAGCTCACACTGTGACAGATTTAGTTAATATTAAAGTTATCTTAATATGGCAGTTTTGTCATGATACAACTATAAATAAAGATGGCAGTCTATATTCTATTCGTAATTGTGACACAAATTGGCTGTAATAAAGTTGAGAGTACAGCTTGTGAGGCCATGACATACATGCAAAAAGATGGTCATTGTTCTGAAGTGTGTTATCTGTCACCATGAATGGAGATGGATGGCACAGTAATGTAACTTGTGGTCTCAACCTTCCCAGCTTGATTGGTAATGTGCAGGAAGGGAAGCAATATGCTGGAAGGTAGACCTCTGTTTTTCAATTTATTTGCTGCATATAGATATATTTATACTGAATACTGTGCAGCATAAATTCTTTCTGGGGGAGTATCTTTGTTTGTGTGTGTGTGTGTGTATGTGTGCATATGGCCCCTTTAAGAAGCATGCATTTGTTTGCTGGCTGTGTCTTGGGTCCAAAGTGGAGCTCTTTCTGTCAGATGAGTGAAGCTCTGCAGAGGCAGCCACTGGGAGTTCTGTTTCATCTCCTCTCATACTGCTCTGGAGCAGACATGCAAATGCGCTGTAATGAGCGCAGCCTGTGTGGTGGTGGTATTGAGGAGTGGGGATGGGGGGGGGTGAACTCTGGAATTTAAAGTGGAGAACGGGAAGGTGGAGGAAAAAGGTGAGAAGACGACTGCTGCGCCAGATAGCAGAGCACGAGAATTTAAGGGGTTTAGGAGAGGGTTGTGTCAGCACTGAAAGTGACAGGAAGTCTTCCCCTCTCAAATCAAACATTCATTAGCCCACTGTGGCTGCTCTCTTTGCTGTTGAAACACTGAAGTAAAGATGCAAATGTGCCACATTAATTAGCCTTATCTTTTAAACCAGCATGACGTGGCGTGAAAAAAAAAAACAGTGTATCATCATCATCACTGTTAGCACATGTAATGAGGCTTTTTTAGGATTCTGCTGAAAGTTTAGCATCCTAAAATGATTTGAGAGTATCTGGAGTTTTACAGTTTACTACATAGAAGCAACGCGTTAACCTGTTACTGCAACAAAACATTTTGAGTGATAGTATCTTGTGCAAAATTGCATCATTTAAAATTCTTAAAACAAGTTGATGTAGTTTTACTTCAGTAGATTCTGTAATAGTCCATAAACCCAGTGCTTCATCTAATTTATGAAGATGGCTAAGTACAGTGCAGTGGGTGAGCTGACTGACGGGCAGCAGGAATATTTTACCTGCCATCCAGGCTTCAGTTGGTGAAGTGTGTCATAAACCCCATTAGTCTGTGCTTGGCTGTCCAATAGCTGTGCGAATTTGATTTTATTCACTCATAAAGAATTAAATCCCCGGTCAATGTTGGGATGCTTTGCCCTCTGTCTCCATTCAATAATGTAAAGCACTCAAGACTTTTGATGAGCTCTGCAGATCGATATGAGGTTAACAGCCACTTCACACAAGCTGAGACCTACAATATGTCATAGGGTCTTTAACTATTCAGGGGGTATAGAAGTATAGTAGGGATTTTTGCCTATAAGCTCCATGATAAAAAAAAAAGTCACAACTAGGAAATAAAGTCGTCATCATGATTTTTTTTTTTTTGTTTTAATTATTTAGTTTTTTTTACCAGCCATAAAGATTAGGCAAATTAGACTGGATTACAAAGCTTTGTTTAAAACAACAGAGAGTCGTTGTGCTGATCCATGTAATACACTGCTGTTTTACACATTAGAGAGAAAGAGGCACAGAGGTTGTGCATCTGTCACTTTTTAAAAACTGCTCAGCTCCATAAATATTGATCAGTAACTTTAAAAGCACTTTGCATCTTTAGCCCGTAATATTGATGCACATGACAACTAATGCTGTCTTGCTGTCAGAATGAATGTTGTACACAGTTAGAAAACCTTACCTTGAATGGTGAATTCCACACTGTTTTTTTTTTTTTGTTGTTGTTGTTTTTCCCCTTCTTTTTCTTCTTCTTACTACTAGATGATTGTCATACCTTTAGAGCACCTTTGGGGTGTGGGGACTCGGAGGACTTTCCTGTTACTGATCTGCCGGCTTTCTTGGTGCTTTGTTTGTGTGACATAGAACTACAATGATTAGATTTGTTAAATGACATTGGACATTCCTGATAAACCTTTGATCCCAATGTTACAAACTATTGGTTGAAGCTTTTTTTGGGAGGCTATATTGGGGCTGCTGACCAATTATTGCCAGTATTATACTAGCAGAATAAAATGTCTGCTGCCCACACAGCTTCTTTACTTTCCTCCTCTGAAATTAGAGTTCCCTATTGGAAAAAGCCACAGGCAATTTCACAATAGCAATACAGCATCTCCTTCTGCTCTTGCCTCCTGTCTGACAACACTATCAGACTACTGCCCGACTGTGTCCTCATACTGAAGGGAGTTCCTGTGTTTCTGACAGACTGGGCTGGGTGGGTACGTCATTGTAGTTCCTCAGGGTGTCTGAAGCAGCTGTGACCTTTACCAGCCACTGACTGACTAACAGGTTGGCTATTGTTCATCTTTACTTAAAACCAGTGCAGAGTGGTTAATTGACAGGTTGAGTCTATATGTTTATAAATACAGTGTTATTGCGATGAATTTAATTTTAGACTGAGCTTGATGTGTGATATTTATAAATTAAAAATGCTAGATTTAGTGGACATTCAGTGCAGTTTAAGATAGTTTCAACACCCTAAAAACATTTCCTCCATAAAAATAGAAGATAACGGACATGTGTTGTGGCTTTGAATTCTTGTAATTGACACAATCTTCACTGTTTCTCTGCTGCATGTGCTGTACACCCAAATTATCCTAGTAACAAATCCAAAGCCTATAAGCGTTGTCACTATTTTGGAGTTACCACTAAATCTTAACTTGTCAGTTAAGCAGTGGAAGCCAAAAACTTTTGACTCTAGGCCTAACTCACGTGTCTGCTTTTTATTATGGCAAATCCTCTGGTTTTGTGATGACCTATTGTAGCTCTTGTAAGGCAGCAACCTCACAGTGATTAATCCATTTTTAGCCGGGAGGTATTTTGTCTGCAGAGCTTAAACCAGTGTTGACTGCTACTACTTTCCCCGCTCATCCACACCCAGATAAATAGCAACATTGTCTCCAGGAGACCAAATTAATTGAAATGATGTGGAACGGAGCAGGGTGAAGGGAACAGGTATAGACATTGACAGCTGTCTGTTCCAAAACAAATTTTTGGTCTGTCATGGGTGCTGTAGAGAGCCTTGATCTCATGTTTGACTGCTGCTCCTGTCCTTAATCAGCAGTAGACGAAAACCAAGCTGCCCCCAAATTACCATGGAAGTCATCTGGAGAATGCCCAAGGAATTTATTCGCTTATATAAACACAGACAATTCCTGGTGACGTAACACAGAGCTGGTTCAATTCAGCAGCTGATTGGAGTGTTTTCATACTGTATATTGCAGTACTGTTCGACTGTTTCTGTGGTAAATGCTTCCCATACATCTCTTCAGGTATGTGATGTATTTTGATCAAGCAGATGATTTATCTGTTGGGCTTTATTCCACTTGGCCTTGTGTTTGCTTGTACATGTGGGCTGTTGACGTGTGTACGTAACCTGTAAATTCTGTAGCTGAAAGAACAAAAACCTGACACAAAGAGTGTTTTCTCTTCAGCTACACGTGGCTACAATGTCTTATTAGAGCAGAACATGAAGGACTAAGAAATCATACAACTATTGACCTGTGACTTGTAATCCCTCTAATAGGTTCTGTGTGGTGTTGTGCAACTTCCGATGCAGACTGCTTTATCACTCAGGGGAAAGGGCACAAATTTATGGCGTGTAGCACCTCTTAGCATAGATTCCCTTTTATTTCCTGTGAAGCTCTTGTATCCAGTAGTCTTCATAAGCCTTACATTTGTCGTGTATATGTTTACTCATGTAGCTTTCAGTGTTTCATGTTAAAAGCCATGTCTCTGTAAGAGTGGAAGAATAGCCACCCTGCATGTTATCATTGGGCTGTGTTATTATCTGCAGGTACAGTATGACTCCAGGAGCATTTTAAAGAGCCTGTACGGAGGCGCAGTAAACCAGTGAGATGGGACATGAGGAGTCAAAGAGCACCGCTTCAACAGCTTAATGATGTAGAGGCATCCAGCTCTGTCAGGCAGTAAACTCTTTAATATGCTGTTAATTATTTCTGAGAGATTGAATATTGATTAAAAGGCAAAATGGTTTTAATTATAACTCCAGCTCTAGTGCCATCCTAAATGAAGATGATTTTTAGCTTTACGTGAGAGGAACATCTAACAAATCTACCAAACCTCAAGCTGTTTCAACTCTGTTTGAATTTTGTTTTTACTTTATATTTTTGGGGTTTGAAAGTGTCTGTCTCGGTGTAACTAGTGTTACAGCTCCTTCTCTCAGCTCCAGCTTCAGAGCTGCCAATGCTGATCCACGGTCTATATTTGAAATTCACAACTTGATTCCAGCTCTGTGTAGCACTCTCAGTACATGCACTGCCCACCTAGGTGATTCCTTAAAAACATGCTTGGGTAATTCAAGCATAGTTTCTTTTCATCACTTTGTGTTACACTTGAAAATATGCAGTTGTTTGAGAGGGATGACATGGACACATTTAACCATGCCACAGTATTTGTGAGCTGAAAGTGTGCTATGTATATATGTATATATGTATAGTTACATCAATATTTTGTTTATAAGCTCTGCCTCACTGTTTTATTTTGTCTGTTTAACTACAAAATGGAATTGGACTGAGTTTGCTAAGGGCAATTGAGTGAATAGCTGCTGATCCCGACAGACTGACTCAAGCTCTTGTTACCTCACAGCTCACCTCAGAGACCGACTCAATATTTAACATCGCTACTGAGCTAGAGCTAGAGACTGCAGATGAGGATAGACCCTCAAGATTGCCACCAAAATGCTTAGCCTGCCAGTGCCTTAAGTGGTCTATTTGTGATTCAGCAGCAGGATCTTGCTGGCTGCCAGGCTGGCATAGAGTCAACCTCCCAGGGGGGACTGTGTTAATGTGGGCCCCCAGGCCGTGGGACCGGGGTAATTGGGTTCGCATGGTCAGTGTCAGAGCACCCCTGCCACCTCCAACACAAAGGCCACCTCCTAGGCAAGCTGTTGGGGACAGAGAGACAAACCCCTCCTGATCGTGCCTCTGATTCACTGAAAAGGCTTATTCAATTACTGGAATGTTGTATGTGTTTTTTTTTTTTTTTTGTGTGTGTATTGACCTGCAGATTGCACAGTGATCTGAGGGCCTTCTGCCTGTGCATGCTCCTTTAATCTGCCTAGATCTCTCTGTGCCTTTATATAGATAAAGGCACAGGAACCAAACCCACATTAACATGGAAAGCGGTTGACTGCTGACAGCATCTCTCTAATATCTCTAATACCTTCCCCTGGTGGATTGATTCACACCTCTCTTTTGGTTTGGTGGTGTCTGCATTTAGGGGTCACAAACCCTACTGCTCGCTTTGTGGCCTCTCCAGACAGCCTGAAGCGATTCAGTTGATCCACAGCCAACTCCCAGATCTTCCACTGCTCTGATCTTCTGTCCCTCTGCATGCTCGGCCTGCCTGTCTTTCTGTATGTCTGCAGCAACTGGATGTTTTTTCTCTTTACCACATACTTAGAGACTCCCTTTGTTTTGCAGTGACTAATAAGACAAAGGTGTCTCTCTAGCCTTTTTAAGGTTCAGTGGGTTTAAAGAAACTCAGGGTTTAGCATTGCTTTGTTGACAACTCTCTCTCCTCAGCGTTTTAACTGCCCCACAGCCACAGTTGCGCTCCAGATTGATTGGCAGAATAATTATGGACTTGATTTGTTCAACCACAGGCGAAGTGGGATTGAGGGAGTAGGGGAGCAGAAAGAGCATGTGTACAATTTTTCTTTTTTAAGAGCGCAGCAGAGAGGTCTGCTTGCATGCATCTTAAAAACCAACTTTATTACAACATAGCCAACTAATAACACTGACACATAGATTGCACTTAAAAACATTGCAAATTCTGTAAGCAGCGAGAGGCCCCGGTTGGCACCCTGCTCTGCTGTAGGCTGCAATAAGCTGAACAATGTGCTCAGCCGCGTGAGTGTTGAAGTGATAATTGACACATCCTAAAAATGCAAGTAAGGACTGGGTTATTAATGCTTTCTTCCTGGGGGTGGTTTCAGCGGAACCATTAAGCCTTTAATTGAGAAGGAAGACTGACATTATAAGCGGTTGCCTTGGCATTGCCGTTACCTACTTTTTGTTTTTTAATGAAGATGAGACTTTAGGTAGTTCTCTGTATGACTGCAGAGCTCACGTGCAACCACAATACTCCGACGCACTGCTATTTTAGTTTGAGAACTCTCAAAAATAACTCCCTAAGATCTTTGCCTCTGGGCTGGAAAAAATGAGGAGTCTCCCTTTGACTGAAGGGCAGGTGAGCTGAGTTGCCACCTCTCCCTGTTTATCCCCCTTGCAATCGCTACAAAAACAAAGGCTTCTCCCACGTTGGATATACAGCTGTTGATATGGATGGTATGACCCAGGTTTCGGTCGAGAGTAAAGACGCCAAAGGCTTGTTACCAGGTTACATCACTGTTGTTGTTGTGAGTGCATGTGCCAAATCTTCAGGCATAACAGAGGGAGCACGCTTAGCAATTCCCCTCCCTTTTCACAAGTTACCATCACACTACAGTAAGATTCTTGTCATAATAAGCTCCATCTCTTTCTCTCTCTCTCCCTGTCTCGCTCCCTGCCTCTCTACACACAAACACGCACACACAAAAGGCTGAGCAGCATTTAACAATCAGTGGTGTAAATGTTTATTGTGGTCTAGTTGAATCCTAGTAACATTGCGTTTAATGTGGTATTCATCACATCTACATCTCTGAGGTAGCAAATACTGCGGTACAGTCATCACAGGCCGGAATGCTTCTGTGTGTAGTTGAACAGACACATGCTGTTGGAGTGCTACCCAGGACGGATACATGACTGCAGTAAAAGGGGATTAATCGTGGAAATTGCAGATAAGTGCAGGAGAGTACTAGTCTGGTACCTATCAACAGCCTTGTGTCTGCAAGTGGGAGTGAGAATATGAGCTGAATAGCCCACTCTTTCCTCAAAGAGGAAATGATGACAGTAGTGCGCAGGTATTTGAACAGAAGTTGTTCTAGGTAGGCAGTTATGTGTTCTAGTTAGAATTTAAAACAGGTTACCTGTGGTGGAGTGTTATATAATAATATAATACACTTTTTTCTGTGTGCGAGTGCAGTGTGTCTTTAGACAGAAACACAAGATGTCTTAACAAAAAAAAAAAACACGGATAACTCAACATGGAATTTAATATAAAAAACTAATGCTTTTATTTAATATGTTTCTACGTTTAAGAAGCTGTACATTGTTGCAGTTTATCCATAATACAATATTGAAAATATTAATTCTAGCTTAGCAAATTGAATTGCAAAAAAACCCCAAAAAACAACCAATGATATTGTTACATGTATCACAACATTGGGCATAGTGATATATTGCAGACACTCACTGATTCAGGGGTAGGGAATGTCTGAATAAAAAAGGACTGGTAAAAAATGACTCCATCACTGTTGAATATCTTGGATTTTATTCACTTCAAGATTTAGTAATTGAAATGAATCCCAGAGAAATGTAAATAGTTCTCTGTTGTGTTTTATGATTTGACTGAGCCACTGGTAGAAAAGACAACCCTTTACAACAGTGCCATTAACCTGAAATAATTATGCAAATGACTAAAATTTCACTGAAAGTTCTGGCTAAAAGTTTGAAGTAATGCTGAACACACTTAAATTAATGATCACACTAAGTTAGCAATGAACACCCTTACATTAAAACAATAATGTCTATAAACGTCTTAAAGGTTGCTGTTATGCCCTTTACATTCCTTTTCCATGAAACCATATGCATAGTATAATTTGGCATATTAAGCAGAAGTTCAACCCAGTCTTGACCATTGTTAACAGATACAAGGTCAGCAACTGCTTACTTATATGCCTCTGTTAAGCAATGCCGTACAGCTAGCAGTGTAGCTTTATTTTTTTTTACATAGATATGGTGGACAGTGCAGACAATGAAGGATTTATTTGCTTAGGTAATCTTTAAAGTTAATGTAAAAGTAAATGCACTTTCATCCAGCTGTTGGCCCAGAAATAGTTACAAAACATAATGTTCCCATAACCACAAATCTTCTCTATATTTCTGTTTTTTGTCTATGGATTAAAGAAACAAGGTACATGTTATTAATGATCTTCAGGGTGCCTGGGCAGACTTTTGAACTTAGGAGAAAGCCAGCCTAGTCATTTCCCACTCCTTCAGGCTTTTATGGTAAGCAAACAGCCATATATTCTGAAATCTTGAATTACTTCTTTAATTTTACAAGATATCTGTACCATATACAGAGAACTAAGCTTAAGCTTTATAGTTATGGTTAATCATCTTTCCACTCAAGATGAGTGGAAATTATAGCTCAGGGTAATGCAATATGCAGTTATCTGTTGTATAGAAAAGCTTTTGTGTTGTCAGTGGGCGCTGTAGTGAGTATAGGCACAGTGACAAATGCTCCTTTCAGATAGCTTCACCCCTTTAGGTTGAACAGTGTCAGACCTCCACCAAATGCTGGTCATGAGAGGGTCTCATGTCTAATATCCTATGATGACTCGTTCACACCAATGAGAAATATGGATTTCCTCCCCCACATACTGCTGTTGTCTGAAGTAAACACAACATATGATTTTGCCCTGTCCTTACTATCAGCTGGGTACTTTGCCCATGAATTTTCTGTTTCTCGACCCACCAAGCATGCAGGTAAACTGATGTGTATTTGGTTAGTCTAACCAGTACAAAAGAATTTAGTGGAGTTTATTGACCTTACATTATTAAACAGAAATGGTAGATGAAAACAGTAAGTGTGCATGCTGACTATTTCTGTTAGGGTACTTATCCTTGACTAATACTTCCTGTGGGGTGTCTGCTCCCTACTGGGATTGCACTACAACATGATTTCTGCCCATATGTTTTTCTTTTGACTGAGAAGATTTCAACTGTTATTCAACGACTAGAACAAGTTTTATTCACATTTTCAGTTTTACCTACTTCCTTTTAGTGTGCTTCCTTTACTTCTGCTTCAGTTAGTGGGTTCCTCTTTTTTTCATGTGAGTTTCATTCAGTAGAATTGGGAGGTTTGATATGCAAAGGTGAAGTAAGTTTATTATTGGATATTTTATATTTTTGAGTAATTAATCTTGGATCCTCAAATCTGTGGTTTTAAATTGCTTTTTATCACAGGTGTACTCGGCATTTGTTGTTTGATGTCTGAGGCATTGTAGCTGGAAGAATTTCTGGCACTCTACTGTATATTCAGTATTAAAGGCACATGCTGTGGGATGTGACAGTTTCTAATATTTCTAATGATTTTAGCTCTTTGAGATATAGAGTAATAACTTTCACATTGATTTTTGATGTCCAGACTCAGAGCGCTTCACAACAGATCATAAACAGTAGTGCAGTACTTTCAACTACTATGCACTATAACATAATTTTGATAAAAGTAAAATTGGACATATTTACCAAGATGGATTATCTACCTTAGTCAAGTCTTTGGGAAAAATCACCAATTTAGAACAGCACACTGCTTCTGCTCTAAAAAGCTCTGTAGTATTAAAACGGATAATAATACTTTGTTCTGTTGGGCCAGTCCTGGTAAACTAGATTAGGCTATACACTGTTATTTGTGACATTGGTGAATGGTGTTTATGTGCAAATAAATTTTGTTTATTTGCGGATGGAAAAGAGACTGTAGAAATACTAAACTACTACTTTCTACTACTACTCCCCACATCAAGAATGTTCAAAAAGAACTGATTCGTACAACATGTTGCTCAACCACATCTGAAGGAGAAAATATGAAGACGTGAAAACTGGCTTTATTATAGAAAGGAGCGAGACACGTTGATGCTTCAAACAGCATAGACTTTCTCACAGTCTTTCCTCGCACTTGTTTGCACACATGAGCAGTAACAGATAAGTTGCTTAGAAAACTCATTGGGCATTAGCCTGCGAATTGGCACGTTGGAAAGGACAGCAGGTCTCAGGTACTGTTCCATTGTGTGGCAAACACTTTTGAATTACATTATTTACATGCCATTATAGCTATTTACGACCTAACATACCCACGTTCAAATTCGGCCAAATTCAAATTAAGGAGCTGATTATTGTAATCATATAAGATGAAGCTGAAGACAGATAAGTGGCATTCATTGTAACAATATCGCATTTAAAATATTAAGCACATTCCGGGCAGTGAGTTGTTAGAGGTACTAAAATTTTAAGACCTTGCGAAGTACAGACATCAATTTTGCAATAGAAGAGATGGGAACAGCAGTAGTTTTATGACGCAGTTGCTGACTTGCATCTCGGCACACACTTGCCTAACATGACAAAGCTGACGTAATCTGCTATGTTTTAAGTAAGCCATGGTTGGTTACTCAGCTTGTTGCCTCATTGGGGATTCTTCAATAAAGAGAGCCTGGCACATGTATAATAACCATGCTGTCAGTATGATTGAACCACTTCAGATTTAGTAGCTGAGACACAAAACACAATCACTAAATTGCTGTCAGTGCTCTGTTGGCTGTAGGAATGTTGATAAATCCTGTCAAGAACTTGGTAAATTAAGACGTTTCAAAAACGCTTTCAATTTCTCATTCAAACCTAAATCTGCCATTAATCCCTGAAGGATAAAGAAACTTTGAGTGTTGAATAGAGAATGAATTTGACCATCCATTTCTCCCTCTCAGCCCTCAAATGCTCTGTGCTCCATTTGAAAAACAAATTAAAGTTGAGAGAGAGAACGAATTTGTCGTTTCTCTTTTTTTGGCAGTGACAGTGACGGAACCAAATTTTCTTAGAACCAGATCAAACAGCTCCACGTGTGTGGGTTTGCAGTAATCAGAGAGCCTGAACTCAGAGAACTCTTCAATGTAGATACTGTTGGCACTTCTGAACTCTTCCAGGCCCGATGCCAGCATGACTGAACCCTTCACACCCTCTCTTATTGCTCCATCTCCCCTGGCTCTTCGTCTCCTTAATACTTCTCTGTCTACCCCCAGACCCACTGTGAACATACTCAGACAGTCCTGTTTGACGTGGCAGCAGGCTCAGTCTTGTCCCTGCTCTGACTGTCCCACACCCTGGCAGCATAATGAAGGCAGCAGGGGGCCCATCTTACTGCCGGGATGTGTTGCGCTTCATCATTCCTGCCATGGCCTAAGGTTCTCTAATTAAGACACAACTTGGCCCTGCAGATTATGTAGCAGCTGGATCATTAGCGTGGAGGGTCAAATGGCATGTGTCTCTATGTAGCGGGTGGCATGCCTTTCATCAACTCTTGCCTCTGTCAACTCACCTTCAGCAACAACCAGAAGGCTATGCCTTCTTCCCCTTGCTACCTCCATTCATACTGAGAATCTGGTGTTAATGGAAACATTGACATTAAGCATTAACACATACAGTATGGCTACAGTGAGCACCTAGCTAAATCTATTACACTCCAGTGCAACAGAAACTCTACCAGTCTGTGATTGAATTGTCTTGGGTTGTTCCAACTAATCATTGTTTTCATTATTGATAACTAATTGATTGTTCAGAAGATGGGATGCCCAAAAAATGCACCCATCAGGCTTGCACCTACCCCATGGTGATGTTTTCAAATGTTGTGTTGTCCGATGAGCATACTGTCCAGCGATATTCAGTTTGCAATGAAATAAAAGAGGTAGAAGCTATAAGTACTGTATTTAAAGAAACTGAAACCAGATGTTTAGTATGTTTGCGTAACGAATGAAATCATCAAAACAGTTGTCTGTTAATATTCTTTTGATTCATTGTTTCAGCTCTTTTGGATATCATGTCTAATGGTGCAAGGGTTGGACAAAATATTAAATCTACAGATGATATTACACTCCATCAGTGAACAATATATCACTATATATTTTTTATAAAATGGTCTCATTTACTTAGTCTGTGTTTACAAAAAAGCTGTGTAATGTCATATGATCATTGCTTAATTATGGGTCAAAATTAAATGCTAGCTTTACACAGAAAGTTCCTTCTCATTGTGCTCGAAATATGTTCAGTTAGAACATGTTTAAAATACTATTAACTAAATTCACCTTCGATTAGTTAAATATTTAACACTCCAACATACACTTGTGCAGTTTATTAGTTACACTTAGCTAAACAGAAGCAACCTGTCTGGCAATACATTGTCTCTTCATGATATTGATAATGTTCAGCTTTTGTTCAGGCTGTTTTAGAAAGCTGTGTGGTCGTTTTAGAGGCTGTAGTTTGTGCTGTTGTAAAATTGTAGTGAACTTGTACACTGCACGTGTACATTAAAAACGTACAGAGTTTATGCTTTTTGAGTGATGTGGCAGAAGCTTAAAAGTGATGTAATATCTAGATATATAGGCCAATAAATCTACCTCTTTTTTTTAGGCTGCCATTTAAAGAGAAAATTACTGTCAGGAGCTACTTGTGAGTCATGTTCATTTGAGTTACAGGGTGGAAATTCCTTGTTTGATTTGTTTGTCATTTCAGAGATGAGGAACTGTTCTCCATTGTCAGTAGACAGTCAGCAAGTCTGCATCATCTATCAGTCTGATCATGACTGCAGAGGTTGCGAGAGTAACTTTAAATCCTTTGGTATTTTCCTCAAGGCCTCCAACCTGTGAACAAATGTGATGCAAGTTTTCCCCATTTAAAATTTCATTCAAGGTCCACAGCTACTGTTTCTCTGCATACCCGCTTTTCAACCCTAAAAGGAGAAAGCTCAGAGACAAGAAATCAGATAAATAAAAATGTAAATGCATATTCCTCAGAAAAACTTCACAGCAACTTATGTAGCCCAACACTGATTATAAGGGAAGATTTGAGACCAATGCTCCACTTCATTAATGATCTCCCCCAGCCATATTTGTTTTTTCCCTTCACAGAATTCTGTTTGGATGTATGAAAAAATATTTTCATCATCTGGCTCTGCCTGTCTACACTGATAGTGGATATTGAATTGGCTGCTGGGCACTAGCTAACCCCTGCTGTGAGAGATCAATTGAAAGGGACATCCATAAACTGTTTCTGACCGACTGCCGCCAAAACATTTTGCCCAATTTAGGAATTTCTTACTGTTGAGAGCAGAGGCCCATAAAATTATGTTTTAAAAATTGCTTGACACATACTGTATTTGATTTGCTGATGAAGTATGGCAAATGTAAACAAATTTGAGATTTTACATATTGTAAATTGTTTACTTATATACTAATATTGATACTAATACATTCTAAAGCAAACAATGCTGAACATGTTAAAGGCAAAGATTGTAATCCACAAAAAGAGAAACACAATTTGTAATTAATGTCATAATGATAAATTCTGTTTAGCAACAGTGTGAGAATAATCGTAGTGTTTGAACAAAAATTTGAAAATTGTTTCATTTGTGTACACTACACACGCACATGCTATTTCTAAATATATTTAACCTACCGTGTGTTGTCATAACCATATGTATTCTCATTCTGATAGCTGGAGTATCCTCTCAGGTTTACACAAAAACACACACACACGTGTGAGAGGATGTTTTGTGAAGAGAAAAATCCTGCATGTTGGTGAGGATTTCTTATTCTCCTGCCTATTTTGTTTTACCCCCCAGCGAGATTGCAGTGTCATCCTGTTCAGACTTTTACCCGCCCCCCCCCACAGATGCCCATGTTCACCTAAGTTTGTAACTTAAGGCCTTTCTACTCTGCCCCTCTATTTTAAGACAGGGAGGGCAGTATGCCGTGAGGGACAGGGAGACAAGCTGTTGCAAGCTGCACTCTACACAGCACGGCCGACACGCACAGAGCCGAGGGCAGTTTGCAAGACGACACTCTGTGGCTTGTTTACGGCAGAGGCTCCTTTAGGGGGGAGTAAGGAAAGGAGGCAGGCAAAGTGACAGGCAGGGAAGAAAGGAGAGGGGGTTTACTACCCTCAAGAGAGTCGGAATTCCTCCTGAGCCATTCCCCCATTTGGCTGGCAGTTGTGAAAACAATTGCCTGGCATTTACTCTCTCTCTGTGCAGATGGAGTCCCAGCAATGAGTCAGCTTTGAGAGCAGCAAGTGGTGGGCTTGTGATCTCCTGCACAGCGAATATAAGCATACTTTACAGAGACACTTTGTTTTCCTTTTTTTTTTTTTTTTCAGTTTTTTGCAGTATTCCTGATATGCATACCTTTTATTTCCTATGATCAGTTGTTCCTTATAACAAAGAGTAATTGACTAATAAAGGTGTGTCTGTGTCTTGTTTCTACAGAGTTTACCTGCAGAAGATGCAATGCTGATGTCCTGAGCAAAGGGAGTCCTGTCTTCATCCTCAACCTGCCACTTATTTGTTATTCCACACCTGATCAACTCTCAATCAGTCACTAGGCACCGACAGCAACCCCCACCACCTCCAAATCTTCCCCACCCCCCCTTGCCCAGCCTGCCGTCACCATGACGTCGGAGCTGGAGAGTAGCTTGACCTCCATGGATTGGCTTCCTCAGCTGACCATGCAGGCTGCCATCCGCAAGGCGGACGCCCAGAATGCGCACGGGCCAGGCATGGGCAAGAAGAGCACCCTACTGGATCCTAACACCACGTTGGACCAGGAGGAAGTGCAACAGCACAAGGATGGAAAACCGCCCTACAGCTATGCCAGCCTCATCACGTTTGCTATCAACAGCTCGCCAAAGAAAAAGATGACACTGAGCGAAATCTACCAGTGGATCTGTGATAACTTTCCTTATTACAGGGAGGCAGGGAGTGGCTGGAAGGTGAGTAAGAGATATAACCATAATAGTTTATTAACATGCAATAAAAATGATTTGGATTTTGTCGTAGCTGGGCTTTTAAATTCAACAACAGTCAAATTTGAAAATATTTAACCTTGTCATATTTACAGCTCTTTTAAATTAAACTTGGTTGACCTTTAACTTCTGTCAATGTATTCACTTGTGGAAATTCTTATTTGACCTTATAGTCTGTAGTCACTTGTTGGCAGCATTTGTAGAAGAGTTGGAATTGATATTCCTTAACTTGAATCATTGTTTTGTGGTCACTAGGCATCTTAAACAAAGTGAGATGCAGTTGGTAATCACCATTGTCACTTCTGAGAGAGCTTAGAGAAAAACTATGAGTGCACCAAATCACACAAAGTGCCTTACTGCTCCGTATGAAAAATGGTGCAGCCCTGAGAGAACCATATGAAGTGTAAAACCCTGGATTAATATTCAGAGAAGTGGCCCCTATCTGTGCGAACACAGACTAAATAGCCCATTCATGGGTGGTATTATTCATTGCAGATGCCTTGATAGGAGAAGGCCATTATGCAGAAGGAGAGAGCCAGTGCTGTGTCATCATCTCAAGGAGCCCATGATATACCGAGATGAAGCTATGCTGATTGGCTTTTAAAGGGCCCAGATGGAAATTGATATTAGAATGAGTTTTCCAATCAGTTGACGTTTATTGGAAATAGAATCTTAGGCACTGCTTTATTGCAGTCAGACAAGATGTATGAAGCCCATTTCCTGGGGCGACAAGATCTGGCATGTGTACAGGCTGTGTGGAGGTGTGTGTGTGTGGGTGAAGGGGAGATGAAAAAGCGGGTATTATTGTAGATTGATTTTAGCTTTTGTGGCAAGGCCTTTTGTAAGGAAATGAATTGTTTTATTTTACAACCTTTGTTCCATCTTTTACCTTCATCATTCCAAATTTAGTTGTCAGGAACACAGCAGCATATGTGTTGTCAGTTTGCATGTATGTAATCTACATTTTCACTCCACTCTGACCTCAGGTCTGTGTGTTGTATATCACCTGTCTTCTTTGACATTGAATTTTAACAACTAATTGTATATAAACGATTTTCTCTAGGCATTGGTACAAGGTTTCAGCAGTATTCTCTATTATCTTTGTTGCTGCATTTAAGGTTCAATTGTTGTGCATGTAGTAGTCAGTGGACAGTCTGTGGCCATTTACAAACTGTTAATATTTTTTTGTTTCCAGAGGACAGTCATAGGTAAATGGTAATTTAAGTGGTTTGAGGTGGACATATTGAACTTTTATGTACGTGACTTTACTGCTTAATAATATAAGAGTGTAACTGACTAACCAAACTAAAATGCCAGTAGATAAGACACATTTAGTTGACTCTTTTATCCAAAGCACTTGAATTCATTCACTTTTTATACATTTTAGAGTGGGTGGCCTCAGTGGAAATCAGGCTGGTACTGCTGGCAGGGTTAAAGCTTTGCTCTATATACTGAGTTACAGTCTCACTGTTGGTGCTGTTAAAAAGGACTACACAACATTAATTCACCAAAGGCTTGCTTTTGCATACGGTTGTTAATGCGGTTTCTGCTTTTTTGCTGTCAAATGTGGCTTTATCATGAAATCACATTGTCAGGAAAGTCAGGAAACTCTTACGACTGGATGGATGTAAAAGCTTGTTTCAAACTCCTTGCGATAACCATAAAAGTTTTGGAAATTATTTTAATTGATTTCAGGTTTTTAAAAATGTTTAAATCCTAGGGTGTGTTTTTTTTTTCAAATTGACAGTTAAGATGATTGGTAGCTAACCATGGAGTGGGTTCTGTTGGTACCTGTTCAAAATAAGTAAAGATGTGAAAATTTTGTTTAAAAGGATTTCTTTCAGGTTTTAAAATTGTGTGATAGAGTGTGATAATTCAGAGTTCTACTAAGGGGTTATGTGCATTTAGTGCTATTTTTACTTTGCATGTTGCACTTTATTTTATAAGGATAATCCACTCCTAATGTCTGAAAGTACTGCTTTCGAGCCAGGTCCTAAGTACATAATACATAGCAGTCATAGCAATGTTTATCCATTAATTACTTTGGGAAGGCTCTTATGTTTTTGGCTCTTTTTAGATCCTATGTATTTTGGTAAGTAGACCATTTTCGGATCAAGGAACAATTGATTACAGGATTTATGAGATTTCCAAGTATTTTTTTCAACAGCGGAGGTGGAACAGACACTATATAATGTTAAATATCAGGTGTAATATAGATTCTGGAATGGGTATAAAACCATGTTATAGAATTAGTCAGCGCCAGTGGAGATCGACGCTCTTCAAGCACTTTCTAGTCTAGTAAAGGCTTGCATAGATCAACACATTCTGGCCTAAATGTGGACTGCAACTGTAGAAATACCCTCTCATTTAAAAGTGTGAAAAACCACATCACTCTAACCAGGATGCTGTACAGCACAGGAAACGCAGAAAAAAAGCGGTTTTATGTGCTTATAGACTGAGTCTGCGTCACAATTTGTTTCTCAGTTCTTGTTAATAGGGTATTTTCCCTGCCATTGTATTTTCTGGGAATTAAAACAACTGAAATAATGTGTATAGAATAGATATAAAATCTTATTGCATAATAGACTTATGAATTAAATTCAATTTCCTTGCCCTGGGCATTTGATGAAGCTCCAGTAGCCTGAGGTTTGTTCCTAATGTTTTTGTCTTTCTGGGAATTCTCATAAGCCATACTCATACAAATTATATTTTCATTAAGCCTCAGCAAAAGTCTGGGAAAACATCAGCAGGTCACTGGGAGCTTTTACAGTTGAAGAGGTTATGATTTTTAAATCCTCAGACTTGTCTTTAGAAGTATCATAACACCTAATTAAAATTGTATAATTCATTAATTTGAATGCAGCAGTAGCAGTCTCCCTGTACTGCGACTGTTACTGTGATATGAGTCCACCTTTAGTATTACTGACAATGCATGTTTTTGTGTGTAATTAGCTGGAAGCAGGCCTGTCTGGGTGGGGTAAATCTAGGTTGGATGTTGTCATGGCTCCTCTGTTCCTCTCTGGAGATATCAGTCGCTGGAATTTGGGACTCAACACACGCATGCGTCTGTTCTTTATGATAATGCAAGCTGTGCCGGCGAGATGAGACAGGGCTAATCTGGGCACCGGCAACTCGTTTAATCATCTCAATAGAACTCCATTAGCCTGCGCTTTTAAGAAATATCAATAAGTGCTGTCAATAAAAACAGATAATTCATCAAGGTCAAAAAATGTGAACACCGCCTTCGAGAGTGCAGAATATGTGCTTGGCATCTATGAGCAAGCAATTAGATGGTGCTTTTCTCAACACCCTCTACAGCTCTCAGAAGCACTTTTGATTCATTTTTTGTAGGTTTGTCTAAGCAGCCTTGTGTACGATTCGGCTTGCATACTGTTGCTTCTGTGTCCTTCTGTTGCATGGCTTTTCGAAGATCTGCCAGATTGCTTAAGGATATTTCACATATTGGGATTCATAAGCAAGTATATCCAAAAAAGGTATAGAGTTTTGCATGTTGGACTTATAGTGCAGAATACTGTATCTATGTGCTTCTGATTTCTGTGTCCTCTGTGCCAAGATTCATATCTGGTGCTCAGTGCCTTCCATTTTAAAAGCCATATGGTCAATGTAAGATAGCCCATATGATTCCTGTGATATTAAAAGGTAAATGGGAACAGTCCTCTCCCACTTTACTATCATCGATCATTTCTTACCTGTCAAGAGCACTTAGCAAAGTTAAGACATTCTATACATATATATATATATATATATATATATATATATATATATATATATATCTTGGAATTTGGCATTGTACTCTAAAGAAAATATTTTATGTGGAAGTATTTAAATTAATGGAAAAGATAGTTTTCAAGTCTGTTGTCACAACTTCTCAAAACTGCTGTGTCTTTTTCACAGATGTTGTCTTGCGTGTCATGAATGGCAAATCAGCGTTCTCTCACTTTCGCTGCAACTGTTTGTGGGGCATTTATGATTTGCAGACACGTGGCTGCTGGGGAGTGGGTATTCCCCCAGTCAGCCTGTACCTGCCTATGTCATGATGGTTAGAAGGGCTGAATCTTAGCCAACTATAAAATGATTTGTCTCCCAAGTTTCTCTAACGTAAGTGTTGCTTTGTTCATCAATCATTGGCCCGTTTTCAGTGTTGCATTATCAGTGTCAAGTAATAATCTGTGTATATATTTTTTTAGAATGTTAAATCATGCAATTTTTATACAGGGACAATTGTAACTATTATATGAATAATAAAAACAAAGTAAAAAGTTTTGTTTTAAACAATAAATGAGTATTACATAAACAGTATGTGATAGAAACTCAGAACTTTAGGTTGCCTGAAGATGCATGAAACTCATGTGCTTGTACATTAAATAAGAAGGGTAAGGTATTCAGTGGTGACAGATCAATATTTGTTACAAAACACAATGTAGTAAAAGAAATGCATTTAAACATATATTATATTACAAATGATCCTTATCTTACTCACAAATGAATAATCAATATTTAGAGCTAAATTCAAATTCCTATTTCAAACATGATTTAAAATCACAGGTACATATACAGTATTGGCCTTATACTGGATGGCCTAATTAAAGCAAAGAGTCCTCTTAATTCATTTGGATGGATTTCGGAACCCTGTTTGTAGTCCTTCCAGCTCCAGCTCTGATCAGGTTTTGTAAAAATGTGAGACACTGCACACTTCAGCTCAGTCAAAGACAGAGTGACAGACTACATAATTTCTTTTCTGCTAAATTTTCAGTTAAAAAAACTGGTCAGGAACAGTACTGAATCGAGAAACTCCACTTACACTCTCAAACGTTGACCCCCATGCTCATCTCAAACCTTCTTCCTGTTCCCTGTAGGCTCACTTCAGGCAAAGTGTGTAAATTCCCCTCTGCTTTTCTTACAGGTGAAGAATGCCAAAGAAGATCTGGAGCAATTTTCAAACATTTTTAAAAATGCTTGAAATGTTTGCTCTTGAACTTTAACTGTTGAGTTTGTTGCTACTGGCATGATTTTATTTTATTTTTTTTCGTCTTTCACACCTGTGTACAGGAAAAGAAAATTAGCTGCAAGAGAATGCAGGCTACTGTTGATTGCCTAAAAACACTGAATCTCCCACTGCATTTTCACTGAGGTCCATAGCTCTTACATGATCTTGTTAGCAGGGAAATATAGCTGTGGACTGTAAATCGTCCGGTGTACAGAGATGGGGCACAGAGCTGCCCTGGACCTTGCTTTGATCTCATTATAAAATGCAAATACACAGTACCCTAAACAGATCAAAGGTTCAACTTCCCATTGGATCTTAGGCTTAATAATAGCAGCCTGGAGCAGTTTTCTATTTTTTAAGAACCGATTTGGATTGCTACTGGTCCTCCAGGATATTATTTACTCTGGAGATAATGTTCCTGCTTCTGACTAGTGACTAGCCACAGCTCAGAAAATCCCTGCTCCTATTGCTTATTTAAATAAGATTGGTCAGGTATAAGCATTTGCGTGTACTTCCCCTATCTCCAAACTCAAGCCTAGGTTTGTAGGGCCTGAAATCTGAAAGTGTAAAATTGCTTTGGTGCTAGACTCTCTGATACCTTCATCTAATTTCTTAGCCTGTATCATCATTACACTGTAAAGCAAGCATTTAAATTTTAAGCAGTGTGCTGAAATTAAACTTTTTTAGCAGAAACATATTTGAAGAGGTGCTCTGTGCAACTGCTGAGCGGTCCTAAAATCATAAATGCCTCCTTTCCAGTCTGGTGTAAAATGAGCTAAGATGAAGTCTGATCAGTGATGAGGTGATGCAGCAGTATTTTTAGCACTTTTGTCTCATCCTAGATTCCATGTTGATTGTGGAGACAGCAAAAGTGGCTTCATGCTGGCCCAGCGCTGACTTTGTCAGGTGGTGGGAGGGGTAGTGATTCACTCGGCAGCCAGTTTGATCCTGCTGTGAGGCGGGTTCCCGTGTCAGGAAGCTCCAGCCTGGCCATCCGCCCACCAGCCTCACCTTGCACCCGCCTACCGGCGCCCTACCGCTCACGCTCTGGCCCTTAGAGTGGGCGGGGAGAGCAGGCTGGCAGGCCTTGGCACAGATACATTTTGGCAGGAGCTGCTGTCCCCACACTCCGCCGAGTGAAGTGCTGACTGCAGTGCAGAACATAAAAGGCCTGAGGCTTCTATTGCTTCCTCTTGTGGCCTACAGGCCTATGTAGATATGCTGGCTTCAATGTTGCATGAAACTGTAGCTGCCTTTTTGACAATCATGGCCATGGCACAGTTCATCCCCTATATAAATATATATATACAGCTTTTGTTATCATTTTAATCAAACGCTATTAACCATTAACCGCTCCCTTCCATCTGCTCTTTTTGCTCAATGAGATGTGATGCAGCAGGCAGTTGTAAATGCAGTTGACAGTGGTTATCAATTGCTTCGGTGAACTTCCTCCTCTGTGATAATGAGATCTGTTAAAGTCGATACATGACTCACAGGCTGGGAGACAGCACTTGTGCTGCCATATTTTTTTAATTTTTTTTTTATTTCTAAGAATCATTTATAATGCAGATAACACTGGACAACAATGAGCTGTTGATCCCAGCTCACTTTCTTAGTCACAGCTTCAGGCCCTTGAAAAAACATTTAATCATTTGTACTGTTAGGGCATGCTCTTCAGTTGGTAATCCTGAAGAAATATGAGAGGCCAGTGATGTAGGATCCCTGTCTGTGTAGTCAGGGCTGTTGGGTAACTAGTTTTCCTCTTGTTGTGGAATGGGTTAAGGCTTGGCCTTTGTCTCATTTGGATGGGTTTGGGTATGAAAACCTATGGAGTAGCCTGAAGTATTTAACAGGCATTAATGAAACTTAAGACTTAACACTCTTTAATAAATGGGAAAAAGTTTAAACTCTGTATTTCTATTTTTTTGGAGAGCTGCACATTAATATGGAGAGTGAGATCATCACCTCCAGTTGGCTGTGCCCTTACTTTGTCACAGATCTGTAGCCTAAAGTGCATCTGGGCAAGACAAACCCAGTGTCACAATGAAAGTTATGAACTGTAAGGAATTTTAAGCACATTTCAGGACAACTCATAACTGGAAAAATCATTAGCTAGTTTGTAGATTGTTCAGAGAGGAAGGTGAAGGGCCACAGGGAACTGCTCATTGACTCTTTAGTCATCGTTCTGTGACTAGAAGGATTTAGACAGAAATATCTCTTTGCTTTCCCTATATTTTAACTAAGGTTTTAGTTATAATTTTTTGTCCCCTATTATTTTTCTTCTTGGTCAGCTGTCACCTTTGCACAATGCAGCATATGTACAGAAAGAGCTTAATGCTGGCTATGAATTCTACAATGGCAGCATGGATGTTTATTTTCATCAGAAAACATTAGTGAGCTTAGTTATCATCAAGTGTCAGTTTGATATTGTTTGATGCCATTTGTGGCCTTATGCAATAAATATCAATTAAATATGTTAATTACTTAGCCAACTAGTTTACAAATGTGACCCTTAGGTTGTGAAATGGGTAATACAGAAGCTGAAGAGATGTGCTTTCAAACAATCTTGACTGACTCATTTATTTGACTTGATTTAAGAGACACAATAAACTGTTTATGTAAGTGTTCATGTTTATGGTAGAGTGATAATGTACTGTTGTTATACAAGAAACTAATGGGTTTGGTGGTGGTATTATTTTCCAGTTGCCAGACATCTTACCACTTTTTTCACTAGGAAATAAACAGATATTGTGAGTGTTTACCTTATCCTAACTGTATGTGGCCGTACACCGTTAGGGGATCTGGAGGCTTTAGTTTGTGATTGATTGGGGGTAAACAGAATCTATAAAACCGCTAAGAAGACAATATTGAACTGAATAATGGACTAATGGGCAAAGACTGAATAATGGTGTAGTAACATAATGGCCTGAATATTATACTACCTTTTGTTTACATTAGGATCACAGATGGTGCCTTTTAACTCTCTTGTATGTGCAGTGATTCTTGCCCTGACGAGGAGGACGAGAAAGGAGAGGGGTACACTGAATTTGCCATGCTATAAATAGAGTACAGTTCTTGGAATCCGCCTTTAACACTAAATCCGCCCTGTTAAATTCATCTAAGTTCAGTTAGACTGGCTCCCACTCCCACTGCCACTGGCTCTGTCTGTATATGAAATCCTGTTCTGACGACTGTTCCAAATAAGTAAGGTGTAATAATTTCAACAAATATCTTTTAGTATGAGTGTGATTGATTGAATTTTTTTTTCTTCTGGTCTGTTTTTTAATGTAATTAATAATATTCATAATTAAAGTAGCCTGTTCTCCCTGAAGAACAGTTGCTCCTGTGAAGCTTGCAGCTAATTTATCTGCCAGCACTGTAGCGTGCACAAGTTTCCTTTTTGGAAATGAAAGGGAAAGAGGCTGCAGGACTAATTAGCAGAGGCTGGCAAAGAATCCTTTTAAAAGTCTACAGCAACCTGAGACTGCTTATATGGTCAAAGGTCTGTAGCCAGACTGAGGTAAACCCTCCAGTGAATATCACCTTAGAGCAACAGGGAGCTCAGCCATGCTGCCTTACATCCACAGTGTAGGTCATTCATATCTGATAGTCATTTTAAAGGGAGTAGACTGACCCTGATGATTGGCATGTTGATAAAATCTGCATGGCAACTAATTATCATGGGAATGCATTTTTTATTTGTTTCATTTCATCTTTGTTTTAATCCTCTCCTCTCACATCTCTTGCAATTATTTAACCCCTGTCACCTTGTGTGTCAGTCTCCCACAGCTAATGGCTTCAGTCTGCGCTTCACAGTTCCTGCTTTTTTGGAACGAAAGGCGTGCAGCCCCCGTGTCTTTACACGACTTTGCTGCTGCATGGCATTAAATGCTGCTTATTGATAAAGATGTCACTGTACTGGAGGATACGAATAAAAAGGGATTTTTAAAATTTTTTTTTTTTACTCTACTGGAGTAGGGTGGCTGTCTCTTATCCCACAGAGATATTTGATCATCCTGGTGGTGCGTCCTCAGTAGGGTCAGCAGTCTGAGAGGGGGACAGTGACACAGCTGTGGCAGCCAAGTGGAACCAGTGATGGATGACATGCCAGAATGGGCCACGCTGCCTTCCCAGGCGCCTGTATTGACAGGCGCAGCTCTTGCATCTCACATTCACCATCAGCAGGGCTAATCGCAGGTCATGCCGGTCGCAGATGTGACACATGAATATCGCTCCTGTAATTGCTCATTTGTCAACGTCACATTCTGAAAGAGCAGGTTTCTGCAGACACATTATGGAATGAAAGAGGTTGTAATGGAGAAACATTAAAAAGAAACTGATGAAATTAAATCTCAAAATGGACCAGTGTAAGCATTTCACACCTTTATAGATTCACTCTGCGAATGGTTCTCGTGGGATAAAAGAAGTTTTTAGAGCAGTTATAATAATTATTTTTATAATAGCAATCGCATGACTGTATATTAATGGGATCACTTTTAGTGATGAATCCTCAGATTAACATCTAGCTCTGCGGTTCTTCTTAGCTTTATAGAGCAACATTTATGTCATTGCTTTGGTTTTTGCAGTTAAACTGTTTTTATTTGCTCTTGAAGTTTTCAGGACAGTATACAACCATATCAAGCTGCAGTTGTCAAATTTTTTTTTTTTTTTTTTTTTTGCTGAGGAGTTGGAAAAGAACGAAATTGAACTAAAAGGACAGTGATTTAGGGATATGCATATTCACCATTTCAGTATAAATGAACTGTTATTCCATACTTGGCAACTGTTCCATGTAAATATTAAAGATGATGGGTCAGGGTTTTCATAACTTGTTTCCACTGCCCCAAAGAGGCCATAGAAATCAGTTATCTCAGCTTTACTTGGACAGTATTGTAGCAAAATGGGTTTAAACAGTAATTCAGCCAAGGGCCTCTTAAAATCAGCAGTTTAAGGGATAAATATGGTGACGTGTAAATGATTTTCTACATTCTCTGTTACTACAAATGTGTTGGCTCCGTTTTAGTAGTATGTAAATTGTGCGTGCGTGCGCCACATAAACCTTGGCTCTAAGCCATTCAGCCCCTGCTCCACCAGCCGCAAGGCCACAGCCTCTCCCCACCAGTTAATTGCATCTGAATTAGTCCATTAATGTGGCCATGTAGAGGGATGAAGGGGTGCATGGAGGTGTCTAGCCTCTTTTGACCACTGCAATGTATTATTAATGGGTCAGCAAGTCTGGCAGCTCTGCATTAACTTGGCTAATGGACTGTACGGTGGGTCTGTGATTCCCTTTCAGAAGGAAATCAAAGCTAGAACATGTTACTGAAAAAAAGGTTTTCTTAGGGTTTTTTTCCCCCAAGAGTTTGTTGGGGAGAGGAGAGCAATGATTTTTTTTTTTTTATTATTATTATTAAATTAAGCTTCTTTATGGATTTTCCCTATGCTGTGGGGAATCCAAGGTTACCCTGTGTCATAGACATGTACAATAATGTAGTTTAAGGAAAAGCTATGTATCAGACCAGGTTAACATGAATGATGGTAAATAATTTTTGTCCCTACTAGTTTAGTAATCTTTGTTCTGTGTGTTTTCAAGAATTGGGGGATAATTGTAGTTAGCATGTGTGTAAGAGTGATTGTGAACATGACTGTTTAAAAAAAAAAAAAAAAAAAAAAAAAAATTAAGTCCTTCACATAGTTAATCCTCAAAATTTGCTACTAGACACCCGCACAATGTTTTCTTTTGTTTTCCATCTGCACAGAAGTAATAGTTGTATATAGCTGTAGTTGCTATTGTGTAGTGTATTGTGTATGAGCAGTCACCAGTCAACAGGATGTGACTATGCAAAGATAGAAGGTTAATGAGTGCATGTGACTGGTTTGTTTATTTTCAGTCTGATGGTAATGTGCATATCAAGTAGTAGCATAAGCTCTGTAATGTTTATGTAAACTTGCAGGAAATATAAAAGGTCAAAATGTCTGTTTATCTTTTGTGTGATCGACTGTTTTCAATAGGACCAGTTTTGCTTTGTATTTTATTTTCCAAATATCATTTTTTGCAGTCTTGCTATTTAGATGTGAAAAGAATATACACTGAAGTAGCACAAACAGAATTTGATGCCATTTCTTAATTTGAGTAACTCTTAAATGGACAGTTGGCACAGCGCCGTCACCATTAGTAGCTACAGTCAGTTCTTCATTGTTAGTGGGCACTGTAGTCAGCAGGCTGCTGTGAGCCATTGTCAGAGGATAGCATCAGAGGCTCTTCTTCTGGCTGATAATTAAGTGGCGTACTGACAAACGGCTTTCATCAGATCCCTCATGTGGAACTGAGAGCATGCGAAGGCTTTCAGGGAGGATAAACTGGAGGACGTCACTTTGCCTCCAATCTTTCATGGCCTCGTGCTTCCTCTGCAGTGGAGAGAAAAGGCACCCTGTGTAACAGGACAAAAGTGTGAGCCTGTGACGCTCAGAGAACCAGGCTCAATTTATAGAACTGTGCAAGGGAGCACACCTTGCTGATATTGTTAGTCTGTACCAGTTTCCCAGTTTGTCTTGAGTGACCAAGCATACTGTATGTGCTGTTTTTTCCCCATTTAGAAATATGTCAATTATTTTTTTGTTTCCTAAAGGCTAACATAGCTTGTGATGACTTTAGACACTGAATGCATGCGTGGATAGACAAACATTATTTGAGTCTTACCATGCTATTGTGTCAGTGACATAAAATGTGCTGTTAGTACAACTTTTCTACAATTAGTTTCCCCATATAAATAAAAGGGCAGGCTCAGTGCCAATAGCAGCCTTCTCTTTTTTAGGTTTGCATTTGAGATTTTCAACAATTATTTTGCAAGTTTGTCCAATCTGAAAAATGTTGGTGTCTTTATGCTCAACTTAAGACAGTTTATTAGCTGATGTTACCTCATGAGATAAAGGGGAGACTGAGTGCAGTCAACAAGATTAATTTGCTATCGATATCTTCAGATAAATTGTGATATACAATATACTTACAAGCTGTTACCATAAGTATATAACTACAGAGCAGTTGCCATTAAATTACTTTCTGCATTGATTTAAGTTTTGAAAAGTTAATTTTAACATTTGAATTGATATATTTGTTATCCCTAAAGAAGTATTTGACTTAAAAAAAAAAAAGTTAATTTCACGCAAGGTGGTAATTATTGGTAAGGCACAGTTAAGCCCTGTTTAAACAAGGGGTCTGTTTTCTCATGTATTTTTGGTTATTGATTTTATAATTTTAAGTTTTTCATTCTGATTAAAACTTTAATAATTTAAAATATAATGTAAATTAATATAAATTCTTAAACACCATTAATGTTTTTAGTACCAACTGGGTGTACAACTTTCAGGCTGATGTTTATTTTTCTTAATGAATGGAGTAGTGACCTGGCAGATTTTGCATAATTTTATTTTCTTCACTTAACTCTAATCTTGCCATGTCTCAACCTTTTCTTGCCAGGCTAATCTACTAAGTTCTACTGTCTGTTTTACTGGTAGGTAGTGTTGGCACTTCATATTGTGCCAATTTCCAAAGAGGTCCATGTCTCATCATTATTTCTCCTCAGTTCTTCCTGATTCATTACTAATGACAACCCTGTCAAAGGTCAGAGATGTTCTGAAATCTTCCACTTAATGGAATCATGCTGGACTTCTGCACTGTGCCAATGTGTAGCAGCACCAGAGGTTGTACAAAATGCTTTGACTATGTGTGGTGTGGCTCTAAGCGAGAGAGTGAGACAGAGTGGGAAAGGCACAAATATCTGCAAAAGAGAGACAAAGACAGATAGCTCTCTGAAGGACTGCGATCAAATAGGCCTCATATGAGTGGCTCAGGGCTTTTGTTGTAGTGTGACCTGCCATTCACTGTTGCATTAAGTGAATTTTTCCCCCACAGCTTTTCAAATCTGCAGTGACTGTCTCCTAATTTATGAGGGGAATGCTCGAATTTCAAACGCAGTATTCAAGCCAGGGCTGTAACCTTGAGTGCACCTAGAAAATAATGCAGAAGTTTTTTTTTTTTTTTCCCTTGAATTTCTGCAGGTCCATTCCAAGGTTGGCCTTACAGCAACAAAGCAGCTAGAGGAGGGAATGTGGGTGCATGTGCCTGAGTGAGATTGAGTTCAGAACATTTATTTTGGAGCTTTTAGTCTCTAACCCTACTGCTTCTGTTGAAAAGGGAACATCCTTGGTGCAGCATTCATAAACTTCTTATATGCCACTAGAGAACTATGGGGGTTTTGTGTTGGCTCAGCCTATTGTCTGAGCTCTATAGTATGCAGTATCCTTGGATTACCCTCAGCAAAATTACTTGGCAGATAAAGTTGGATTGCTTTGTTTACTTGGTGTTGTGCAGGATTCCACACTATCACAATAGGCAGGTAAGCTGTTCTTTTATTATATGTTTTTTAGATTTCTTTGGTTGATGTGTATCGAAGAGTGTATATGTAGATAGCTTCATTCCTTATAGCTCACAGAAGTTATAAGAAATATTCGAATTTTGTTGTAGACATTTGTTTAACTTGCTTACAATTGTCTCGAATAAATGTCCCTCCTTACACCTTTGTCTGAGGTAACTTTCTTACAATGACAATGCACACTTGTACCTGCAGCTGCACATGCTCTCTGTACCTTTGCTGCAGTTTAAATATATATAACTGGCCTCTGCCTCTGTGAAGGCTGATGCAAGCAAATCACCAGAGTTGTGTTTTGTGTAGATATACAGTGGGTACGGAAAGTATTCAGACCCCTTTAAATTTTTCACTCTTTGTGTCATTGCAGCCATTTGCCAAAATCAAAAAAGTTCATTTTATTTCTCATTAATGTACACTCAGCACCCCATCTTGACAGAAAAAAACAGAAATGTAGAAATTTTTGCAAATTTATTAAAAAAGAAAAACTGAAATATCACATGGTCATAAGTATTCAGACCCTTTGCAGTGACACTCATATTTAACTCACATGCTGTCCATTTCTTCTGATCCTCCTTGAGATGGTTCTGCTCCTTCATTGGAGTCCAGCTGTGTTTAATTAAACTGATTGGACTTGATTAGGAAAGGCACACACCTGTCTATATAAGACCTTACAGCTCACAGTGCATGTCAGAGCAAATGAGAATCATGAGGTCGAAGGAAAGCTCAGAGACAGAATTGTGGCAAGGCACAGATCTGGCCAAGGTTACAAAAGAATTTCTGCAGCACTCAAGGTTCCTAAGAGCACAGTGGCCTCCATAATCCTCAATGGAAAAATTTTGGGACGACCAGAACTCTTCCTAGACCTGGCCCTCCAGCCAAACTGAGCAATCGTGGGAGAAGAGCCTTGGTGAGAGAGGTAAAGAAGAACCCAAAGATCACTGTGGCTGAGCTCCAGAGATGCAGTAAGGAGATGGGAGAAAGTTCCACAAAGTCAACTATCACTGCAGCCCTCCACCAGTCAGGGCTTTATGGCAGAGTGGCCCGATGGAAGCCTCTCCTCAGTGCAACACACATGAAAGCCCGCATAGAGTTTGCCAAAAAACACATGAAGGACTCCCAGACTGAGAAATAAGATTCTCTGGTCTGATGAGACCAAGATTGAACTTTTTGGCGTTAATTCTAAGCGGTATGTGTGGAGAAAACCAGGCACTGCTCATCACCTGCCCAATACAATCCCTACAGTGAAACATGGTGGTGGGAGCATCATGTTGTGGGGGTGTTTTTCAGCTGCAGGGACAGGACGACTGGTTGCAATTGAAGGAAAGATGAATGCGGCCAAGTACAGAGATATCCTGGAAGAAAACCTCTTCCAGAGTGCTCAGGACCTCAAGCTGGGCCGAAGGTTCACCTTTCAACAGGACAATGACCCTAAGCACACCGCTAAAATAACAAAGGAGTGGCTTCGGAACAACTCTGTGACCGTTCTTGACTGGCCCAGCCAGAGCCCAGACCTAAACCCAATTGAGCATCTCTGGAGAGACCTGAAAATGGCTGTCCACCAACGTTCACCGTCCAACCTGAAAGAACTGGAGAGGATCTGCGAGGAAGAATGGCAGAGGATCCCCAAATCCAGGTATGAAATACTTGTTGCATCATTCCCAAGAAGACTCATGGCTGTACTAGCTCAAAAGGTGCTTCTACTCAACACTGAGCACAGGGTCTGAATACTTATGACCATGTGATATTTCAGTTTTTCTTTTTTAATAAATTTGCAAAAATTTCTACATTTCTGGTTTTTTCTGTCAAGATGGGGTGCTGAGTGTACATTAATGAGAAATAAAATGAACTTTTTTGATTTTGGCAAATGGCTGCAATGACACAAAGAGTGAAAAATTTAAAGGGGTCTGAATACTTTCCGTACCCACTGTAGTCAGACCTTGACAAGTTTCTTTTTCGTTTTTTTTTAGATTTTTTTTTTTTATTAATTGCACCGTGTATATGGAGCCAGAGCAGTGATAGTTAAACTTTGGCACTGAAAACAAAATTAGAACTGAAAAATAAAACATTGTCATTGAAGTGTTTGTATTTTGGAGGGGTGGTACTTTGGCATTAAAAAGTATTAATATTTAGTTTTTGTTGATAGTCTTTCTTAATGCCAAAGTTGTTTTTTTTTTTTTTTTTTTTTCTCTGCTGGTAACAATGGTATTGTGGGATATCTTTACCATTCTGACTACGGAGAATACAAAATTGACTAGGAGTAATATCATGGATATGTAAAATGCAACTACAAACAGTTGTGGGGGTCCCATTAAATGTTAAAAGGGGTTGCCATGGACGAGTCTCTCTGCCTGGTCATAGACCAAAAATGGTCATAGACCAGCCCGAATTTAGCTGGAGTTTCCAAACTACAAGTAAGTCTGCCTTGATACCGTTTTACTCAGTGATGAAGTCCAAGCATCTCACTGTTGAAGATGTTCTGAGAAGGTTTTTATTTGTTGCCGTCACTGTTCTCACCTCTCCTGATAACATGTTCTTTTTGAATCTACACTTGTAATCGCCTACCAAGCTAATTTTTTCTTGCATGTATTGTCCTCATTATATGAGTCTGCCAGTGGAAAAATGGGTTTAATTTAGCCAAATGCTCATTGTTAGTGGGGTGAAGGGGGGGGGATACAATTTCCCCATAGTGTCATCTCCTGTAGCTGTTGAGTTTTAATTACTATAATACCTCAGCGTGCTACACCAGATGACCTGGGTATAGATAGCAAAAGTTTGCAATCATTTTTGATTTTGTGGTTGGCCCTTTTTATTTTGTTTTTGCATCATGGACATAGAAACAGAGCTGTCTGACCACACAGTAACAGGTTATGTTTTTGACAGATTCACCTTGCATGTATTTTTTTCTGCAGCAGGCAACTGTTCATGTTTTATTAAAACTACATACAAGTGAGTAAAGATCAGAGACTAAGGGTTTTAAAATCTAGCATGCCAACAGGTTACTACTAGATGCCAAGGGAGGCAGATCAAATGCCTTTGAAGATGGAAAAAAAATCAAGCTGAAAATCATTATAGTTGACTTCATTGGTATTTCAGTGTGGGCTTTAGGTCTCAGTAGCTTTGCTAGATGCAAGTGTGCTCTGCGGTGTGTTAGGCGGTGTGCGTTGGCAGACTTCTTGAGTCTGAAAGTATAGTGTCAGTAGGGGAGGGGTCACTGTATTCAACAGTGCATACAAGCATACATAGAGCTAAATAGAATTAAATATCCTTTTATAGGTGCTTCATGTAATTTTTTGAAGCTCAGGAAACTTAGTGTAGTCAGTCTATAAGCTTTTTTTTTTAATCAAGTTTGTGTGTGATTGGTGTGATTGTATGTGGTAAAACAGGAGGTCACAGTGACTTTAAGTGTTAAAAATGTTGAAAATGAAGTATACAGCAACCAGCCACACTTTTTGCCACGGCAGGTTTTTATTGAATCAGAAGAGGCTCGTTCCAATGGCCTTGGGGTCACAGCTCTTCTCGCAACCAACAAAATTAAATCATCTGATGATCGCACCTGGACAGACCTACCTTTCTCTACCTGCTTGTGTGTGTGTCCAGGCATGCTTTTTTTTTTTTTTTTTTTCCTTTCTTAAATGCAGTGCCTTGCTGAGCAAATGCAGTGGCATCCCACATGCCTTCCCACACCCACTACAAATAGACAGCGAAGGTGCTACATTCCGTGGCCTCGGTGCAGATCCCCGAGGCTGAGGAGTATGTTATGTGTTGGTGGGCATGTCACAGGGTCCATATGAAATAACAAAGGCCTAAAAATACAGTAATCTGTGTGTGTGTGTGTGTGTGAGTGAGTGAGAGAGAGTTACTGTATCTGTACTGATTCACTTCCCTCTCCCTTCATTGTTGTCTTGCTTGCTGCTCTCAGTTCTTACCTCTCCGTACTGTCACTGAGATGTGCTTCTTTTCTTTGTTTCTTTCCTTTTCTTTCTGCCTTTCAGCATGTCTCTTAGCCAAGGTTGGCATAGATTTTATTGTTGGGGAAATTGTCAATTGGAGGGAGAATGTGTTTTTAAGTCAAAATTAATAAGTTTCCTATTGCCAAAATCTGTCACTGTGGTTTCAGTGCTTCAGAACATATTTTGAATCCATGGAATAAACATTATTTTAACTCTTGTCATTTTGAATACTCCATAGGAGATATAACAGTCTGTTTTGTAGCCTGCAACCAATGATTTTCATTATCAATTGAACTGCACATTTTTTTTAAGCATTGTTTTTTTTAAAAATTAAAATATCAGAAAATAGTAACAATTTACCACTATAATTACCAAAAGTTAAGGTATCAAATTTAAATGGGTTGTTTTTTTTGTTTTTTTTTACCAGCAGTCTTAAATTCAAAAATATCCAGTTTACTGAAGTGTACATTTCACAAAAGAAAGAAACAAGTCACTTTTTAAAGGTTGGAAATCATATCTGAGAAGCTGGAACCAGGAAATATTTAGCTTTTTTTAGATTAAAAAAACTCTGATATTAAAATATTTCACAGTTTTATGTTAACTAATCATTTCAGATGTAATGTTGTGATAGTCATTGCAGTAATTAGTTTTGTGTTTTCATTGTCTAGGTCTTTTTTTTTTTAACGATTACGATTCCAGTTTTACTTCAGCTTATTGATCATGATTTCTGCTGAACTGTGTTTATCATTCTTGTCTGATTCTTGGTTATTAAACAAACAAGACAAAGCTAAATATTTTGAAAGCAAAAAACACACTTTTTCTTTTGTTCTGTAAAATTGGGCTCTCATTAATCACTTGTGCTGTCATCCTTGATGACTGGGGACATCAAAAACGCGACTTGCTTATTGCACGGAAGCAGGAAATGCTTTGTCTTGTTAGACAGACTTCCTCTCTAGCATGAAAACAATGTTCACACAATCATTAAATTGTATTGTATCACTGCTGTCCACTGTAACATTGGCCACTAAGCAAGTGATCTGGTCTACCATGTTGTAAACACAATTCATTAAAATGTGGCACTCTATTAGGTAAATCGAGTCTAATACAGCAGTCCTATAATAAATACACCTGTTAGTATAATGCAATGCAGTGCTAGCGTGCTTAGCTGAGTATACCTAGTAAAAAGACTACGCAGCCCTGAGGCCTTTCTGCTGATCTGTTTTTCTCTCTTTTTGTCTTGTTGGTCTTATTTGACTCTCATTCACTCACCCACTCAGTGATTAATTCATTCCTTCCCTCTATTCATTTGTTTATTCAAGAGATCTTATTTTGGCTTTTTTTTTTTTTGAAAGATTTGAAGGATCTATCTTAGTGGTGGCTCAGGTCCTTTATATCCATCCACCATTCAGACTTGACTTGCTGACAGGTCAATTAGAGGTTGAGGTCCTATTTTCCAAGCGATGGTACTTGCAAGAATGATTGCTTTGGATTGTCTGATTTGTCATCCTCCCCTCCTCCATACAGACACTCCATACAAGATATCAGATGTGGCAACACAGGCTTGTAGATTATTTCTACATGGCTGTTTTTTTTCTGCTCTAAAAGTCCAGTGGTGCATTTACTGTTCTGTTTCACTGTTAATTTGAAAAGACATGATGATTTCATACAAAATGGGATAAAACCTAAAATGGGAGGGTCACTGAATGGGTGCACAGTGTCTCCTTAACCAACCTTGTCTTAATCTGAGCTCAGAACTGTGTACACTTTGCTTTTACTGCCCAGTTCTGCTCTTTACTGGAAATGTAAATTAAATGAAGGGATAATTTTTTGCTTGGAATGTTGGCCTTTATGAACAGTTTTTGTCGTGGAAGTTATTGTAATGTTTCACTATTGCTTCCTGATACTGTTTACCACCACCTATTTTCCCACACACTGCAGTGCTAGGGAGAACACTTTGATCACAAAGGCAGCAAATCCTGCAGCATTTAAGTTCCCCTCAATTTAGAGTTTAACCTTAACACTTTTAGAGCACCTCTAGGTCATCCCGGACACTCACTTGGTCTCAGGGATTCTTAAAGTAAATTCACAGTTGGACTAATACCTCTTGTTTCTTTTTGTTACTTGTGGGAAATATGAGTTGGCAAAGCCAGTTGGTGGTTAGAGCCCCTGTACACTTTATCTTTTTTTTTTTTTTTTTAACTTAAAAGTATAAAGTTGCCAGAAGATGGTGTAAATGTGGGAAGGCCAGAAACCTATGAGGACATGAATTCCCTCCTGCCCACCCCCGCCCACAACAAGCCACAGTGTGACTTCTCCTCCCCCTTGGTACCTGGTGTTCATCTCTATGTCATAACTGGTACGTGTGCATACATGCCTCTGTCCCAGCATACCGAGTGTGCCCCCTTGGGTTCTTGACCGTGTGCACAGGGTGCATCCTCTTCCCCAGCTGTGAGGTGCAGGGCTCTGACATGGCCTGTCCCTTTAGCTCACTATGAACGTTTGACACACCAAGCGCAGAGGTCAGCCTGACCTACTTTCCCCTGGCGGCCCTTCTGCTGAGCTGCAGCACTCCTCAGCGGGGGGGCAGCGAAGGCGGAGCTACTTACGCCTCCACTGCTGTCCTGGTGTGTTAAATCACCGTCATTTGTTAGGAGACACGTTCCAGTGTGTGCATGCTTTTTTCTTTCTTTTTTTTTTTTTTTTTTTTAGGTGTGTAGGAGGCATCCCACATATACAGACACACAGAGGTTTGTGCTGAGGTTGGATATGAAGTGCTCTGTGGGGGTTGCAGGTAGATGCTGGGCAGCACTTGGGTAGGACCCCTGCAGTGAGCTCTGTCTGACTCACTTTGTGTACCACTGTTCACACCCTCTGACCTTCTCCACCCACTTTACTTCCCTCCATACTGTAGATCCAACTTACAGCCTATTGTCTTTAAGCAAATAGTTTGTACTCACACAGACTAAATGGTAAATCTAAGGAGCTGCTAAAATGCTGACATTGTTTATATATGCAGCAGTAATTGGCCTTAATTTTTCATCAGCCTATAGTTGTCTTGCTATTTCATTTCTCTCCTACTCAGCAAATACACATGATCTATCAAATACTGCAACTGTCGCTGTCATCACATTTTCTTTTTTTTTTTTTCTTCTGCTGCTACTGTAATTTTTTAATGTTCCTCTTTTGTTCTGGTTCACCTCTTCGCCTACAAATAACCCACAGCTTGTAAGATTCACACCACAAAATGTGTCTAAAGCAGTGGAAAGAGTTTGTCTCACACAATATGGAGGCACAGGGCCTGTCAGGAGAAGAAGAGAGCAGGCAGGGTTCATTAAAAAGTAAACTTCTGATGTAGTAGCAGGCCTAGGCTGCTTGACTGTATCAATGATTTAGGCCCAGCAGAAGGTCCTTAATGGATAGAGTCACCTCTCTGTGCAAGTTCAGCTGCTTCTGTCTTCATGGCACCAAGTGGCACAGTCACACAGAGGCTGTGAAGAGGAAATGTTTTGAAGTATTTAAGTATGTATAGCATTGCACGGTACAGATTGCACCACACACCGTCTCACTCAGACACTCCCCTGTTAGACATGTCTCAGAGTTCTAAAGTGGCGTAGCCTGGCTAAATTGAGAGCCTCATATCTGTTTTGTAAACCATCCACTATGCATGATCAAACCCTTTATTCATGTTGTTTTATATATTGGAACTAATGTCTAACAGCAGCAAGGAAAGGGACAGAGTGTGGCTAAAAGGACAAGGCCTGTATAACTGTGCTATCACTGCAGCTTGGCATGAGCACCTATTGCCTGAGAGCTGGCAGGCTATCTAATCATGTTGTATTCAACGTTTCAGTCAGTCATTAAAATCTGTACTCCTATTTCTGCCAGATCGCTGTAACTTTGTAAATGCCTCACAGTTTAAATAAATATGTTTGGTCTTTGCTGATTCTACACATTGGCTTTTTCTGCATAGTAGCAATGCAGGTTCTGGCTTGGAAAGTAAGTGGCTGTTGTGGCCATATTACAGTTAGGAAGGAGACCCAGAGTTTTGAAGATCTGATAATGGTGAGTTGAGATCTTTCCAAATGTATTCTGGTGTGTACCAAAGACTGTAATACATGACAATGTTCCAATGCCAGTGTTTTTACAGTTGTTCATTCAGGCAAATTTTCAAGTTCAAGCTTCACAAATGTATGAATTTATTTGTTCAGACTTGAGCTGATATGGTTTTGATTTCTTTGTCTTAGCTACAGCAATGACATTGACAACCAGATATTACAGTATATAACAATGTAATATCTATTGTATTCTCTTCTATTGTCACTAAATGGATTCAAGTTCCTTAGCCCAGCTATCTCGTTGATACTCTATCAAACTCCTCTTACCTGTCAAACACTTAGCCCTGTGGGCTTTAAAAGCGACTTAAAATTGAACTCCTTTACATAGAACATTAGCTGTGGTTGGCTTGAATATGGGTCAGTTATGTTGGATTACAATGTTGGCAGGATAAGGTGTCAAAATATCCTACAGCATTTTCCGGTTCTCTACTGTCCATTGTCATGCTCGGTGTATTTCAAAATAAGGCTGTTTATACTTGTGACATGGAAGGATCCTCTTGAGCAATATTTTGTTGAAACAATGACTGGAATGTCAGGCTTAGAGAGGTACAGCACTGCAGTGGATTAAATTTCAGGTGTGCCACTGTCTGTCCTAACAACTTCTCATTTTTACATTAGATTAATTTCTTGCATTTTTCCAAATCATCTTACTATAAATGCCTCCAGCCTTGATAGGAAATGATTATCACACCAAAAATTTGACGTGCAAACAACTCAAACTTTTAGTGTTGCAATAGAGCTGCTTAGAACAACTTTTTTTATGTTTGTAAGAAATAAGACATAAATTGGTATGTCAAGGATTAGATGAAAAGTTATGTTTATGTTGTGAACAAAAGCTTGAAGATCCTTTGTTGCATGATATTTTTGTAAAGGAGAAAACTTTATATAGCCTCCTTTAAAGCCTATGGGGGTACGCAGTAGGTTTCGAGTTGAGCTTCCCTTTCAGAAAATATTCCTTTCTGGCTAAAGAACTGAGTTATTTTGACCATGGCAGTAGTTTCTCTCTGACAGAGAATGGTGTTAGACTTCTGGATTGCATTGGCATTTCAGAGTGATTTACACAGCAAGATTGACAGCATTACAATGATGCCGTCATTATCATCTGTTCTGTGGTATAATTACCTATAGTGTTGAACAAGCAGCTCCCATCTTTTGCACTTGGAGGTCTCCCCCCCATTTCTCTTTCTCCCTCTCTCTCTTTCTAACTGCCACTCTCTGCTTATCTCCTGCATCCGTTAAGCTCATCAGTGAATCCTACAGCTTTTTAGTGTGGCCATCTGTCAGTACCACTCCATAAAGTGGAGTGGAGAAATGTGTGCATCTATTGGCTCTTGTAAGCCCTCAGCTGGCCTTCCTCCAGCTGGTTCTGAGGGCTTTGCGGTGGCTGGTTAACCCAGGCCTGGAGCATCGCTCTCCAGCCCTTGTGGCTACTTCAGCCTACCTCGCCTCCCCAATCAGCTGGATGAACCTCCCTCTTCACCAATGTGAAGTACTGTAGTTTGTAACACTGTAATGAGTTAACATCAGACTGACTAATTTATTTCCTGCCCCCACAGGAGCCCACTGAAGCATTAATTACTATCAGGACGTGGTATCTACAACCACCCCAGTGTGGGATTCCTCTTGGCTCCAATTTTTGGCAACTGTAGAATTCAGTATAATGTGCGACCAGAATGCAGTTTGTTGGACATTGATGAAAGATATGGCTTACTGTTGGCTTTGTAAACACATTTGGCTTCTGTACTGTACAGTATATGTGTGTGGAGTGAAAGCTGGACACAGTTGTAGGGCAGCTTTCATGCCCCCAAAACAAGCTGACCTCGATGACAGGAGTCTATGACTAAACCTAAATGATATATGCCAACAAGTTGTGTGCACTAGTTCCTCCAGGCAATGATGTTCTCCACACTCAAGGCATGAAAGACTTTGTGATTTCTGATGTGTTCTCTCAACACCTTTCTCTATATCTCTCTCTATTTTCCCCCACAGAACTCAATACGGCACAATCTGTCATTGAACAAGTGTTTTCTCAAAGTGCCTCGCTCCAAAGATGATCCAGGAAAGGTGAGACATTTTAACATTCACTTTATCATAAACATAGAAGAATGCTTATGATTAAAAACAGAATAGTAGAATAATATATTTTGATTGCGTACCTACTGTTAGCAGAATTCACATTTAAAACATTTTTTGGTGTGTATCATGCTGTCTCTGGTAGAAAAATGTTACGTTTGAGTGGCTGCCAGGACTTTGGCAGTCTGGAAATGCATGCTATGCTCGTAATCTATTATGAACCTCCCACCCACACAGAATTGCGTTTCAAATGTAAGGTGAGACTAGTTTTTTGGACCATCACAGACAGTTGTGGAGGGGGGAGTCAAAGATTGGTAGAGATGGGACTGTAACTGGGTGGAAGTTGGGCCGCTTCCAGAGTATGGCATCCCTGAAGTATTTACTCAAGGTGATGAACCTACTTAGAAAAAAGTCAGACCTCATTTGCTTTCTGCTCGGCTCTGTCTCCCATTTTTATTTTCTCTGTTAAAGGATATGTAGTCCAACATGTAAATTTGACATTTGAATCTCAGTTGGACCACCTAGAGTTTCTTTAGCAGCACAATTTACTTCACAATCTCAACAACATCAACCTAAGGGGGTAGCTTAAAAAAAAAAAAAAAAAAAAAGAAGGCTTTATTTAGTATGAAGGTATCCATAGGTCTAACCATATGGGCCTAACCCAGATTTCATTCCGGCACTGTCAGAGCATACGCTACATATGCTGGGGGAACTGCACAAATAATTACCCAGACGCACACACACACCACCACATGCATGAAGAGCTACGCCTAGCTGTGTAGAGGATGGGGACTGAATGCTAATTTCATGTTTTGCTGTAATCCTCTGATATTGACACTCCTGGGAGCTGCTCCACTAAATACAAAATAATCTATTGCTGTATGGATCCCATTCCAAATGCATGGCCAACATGCTTGCATCCTTAATGTTTAATTTGGAATTTTCCTCACTCCCTTCCCCCGAAGACAACTTCAAAGAGGCGCTAGCCGCTCTTGATATGTTGCATCAATATTGTAATGTGGCAGGAATATGAGAACTGCTGGTTGGATGAGATAGGAGAGTCATGTCGCTTTCTTTCTCTGTCTGTCTCTCTCTCTGAGATGGTGTAAGAGATGACAATTGGCATTGTACATACACACACCTGGTCTACCTAGGAGCTAGAAATACAGCCTATTACATCCTTATTTTAACTGGTCTTGTGTCTTGACCTGAAGTTGCCAGGATATCAGCATACTTTTTATGTTTTCCTGTTCTATTTTACACATAAAAACGGGAACTAGATGACATTATTTATGTTGGTGTATGAAAATGAGCTTTGTCATTTATGGGAAGAGAACAGGTAGAGTGCTGTTGTTAGGATTTGTTTTTAAAAAAATCTGTACAATGACCTTTGTTTTATGACTACAGAGAGCTTTGCTAAATTGTTTCCCCAGATTTCACTCCATCCTTTTCATGGCAACGATACTGAAAATTGTGGTATATTTGTGAACAATTTAATGACTATATATTTTTTATTTTTTCCTGCCAACTGTCTGGTGTTTGCCCCCTATTTCTGGAACATCTATATCCCTGCAACCCTGCATTTAACTCCTGTATCTTAGGAAAGAGATAGATTAGATGTTGATGCAGTGTGTCTTACCTTTTCATATTGTTGTTCAGTCAAGCTACTGTACAGAACATGGGTGGTGTAATGAGGTTTCTGCTGCATTTTACTGTAGGTCCACTTCAATAGGAGATGTTTCTTCATCTCTGGTTGATTGTACTGTGAGTTTTTCTTCCCTCTGAGGAAAATGTTAATTGACCCCAAAGCCTTGCACTTATTAAAACCTATAATTTTAACCCCCTGACGAATATAGGCCAACCCTGGTATTTTCATTTAAGAACTGCAGCAGTGGTGTATGTGAGCTGTGAAAATAACAGATTTGCTTGGTTAACAAGAGTAGGTCATTGTGTATGCAGCAGTTATTGTATATATACTTGAGATACAGCTTGTTTTTTGGCCTCTCCTGTTCAGAGAATTTATGAAAATATCAATTATTCTTTCTGCTAAGGAAGTAATTTTAAAGGCCCTGATCTCACTTTTTCTTTACAATTGAGATTCCATTTCGGGGGGCGTTACATGAAGTATTAAAAATAAATTCAGAACTTGCAAGGCCTTAGGGTAAAAATCTCATTTTTAACAGCTGTAAGTTCCTTTTGGCTTCAAGGAGGAACACCATTGAAAAATAAATTAAATGGGGCCGACTGAAAAGATAAATAATGCAGCTTAGTTTCGGAATTGCTAGCTGCAGCCTCAGAGCCAGCCCCAAATGTTCTCTCCTTGATTAGCCTTGCTCAGACCTAGGAGAAAGCCACACAGCAGGTCTAATGCTGCCTCAATTCTTGGGCTGAGAGTGTAGTGCCTTCTTTCTTGGCAACACTGCCCTGACTCAGTACCTGAGGCTGAGGAAGTACAGCTTCAGGAAAGGCTTAGCATTTCACTACCACCAGCTGCCCTCACCACTTTCTCATTGAGGAGCCGCCGCAGAGGAGGAAAAGCCAAGCCTTTCTTACTCAAAGCCCACCCACACACCATACAAACTCACAGCCCAGATGAGACCTCTGAGTTTTAAATAATATTCTACTAAAACAGGTAAATAGCGCTGCCAAAGAAAGATCTGATGCTTGCGTCCTGTTGTGCCGGGGAGGAATTGTCTCAGTCCAATGCAAACATCCCAGGGATGTCAGCTGAGAAAGCAATCTGTTGTGTTTTATCAGCTCACAGATCTTTTTTTCTGTCTGCAGGGCTCTTACTGGGCCATCGACACCAACCCAAAAGAGGACGCCTTGCCTACGCGGCCGAAGAAGAGGCCGCGGTCTGGAGAGCGGGTGAGTCCGATGACAGAAACACTGTTTATTCCCAAGAAAACACATTTTTCTTCATATGCTGTGCTGCTAAATCTTCTGCCTATGTCTCTGCAGTATTTTCTGTGCCTCAGAATCTCTACTTCTGCCTCAGTTTTCTTTTTCTTTTGCCCTCCTTTCTCTCCCACTTTCTCTCACTCTTCTTCTACCACATGCAGACACACATGCAAACACACACACTGGCTCAGTAGGAGTTCATATCGAGACTTTATGTAACTGCCTCTCCATGCTGCTTCACTAGCCTGTCATGAAGTGGGCTCCTTATTAATAAACTGTGCCCCAGGCAGCCATTACATACATTACGTTCTGCACTCACTTTTTTTTAACAAACATCAATTAATGTAGATCCGTGCACGGCGGCTATTCTGAGCGGGAGCTTTTTTCTTTAATTATGGATGAGTTTGTCCAGCCTTATGTACAGCTGTACAGGTTTTAGTGAGCTGCTCAGATTGACCTGGCCCAGGGGCATCTCGACTCAGTGAGCTCTTGTCTCCTCCCTTCCCACAATGTGGCTGGCCACAGGCTACAAGGAAGGGAGGATTCTGTTAAGCTGGGGAGGCATATTCTCTATCACACGCCATTGTCTCTAAGACACATGCACATAAGCACAGAGAACACATGAAACTTAACATGCTGCTCATGAATCCTCCCTACAGCATTGAGATAATATCACATTCATTCAACAGTCTGCTTCACTTTGCTGGTGCGAGATTTTCGAGATTTTATATACAAGAAATGGTACAAGAGAAGTACAAAATTTTTTAATATGTGGCTCTGGCAACGGTTTCAGCTAGAGCTCTCGTGATGCAGCTCTGTTCGTTTGAGCATGACATAAAAGAACACACCAAGTGAATGTTTTTTCTGTAGGACACATGCGCCATGCTCACCCTTCCCCCGCTAGACACTGTCTGCCTATAAGGCATTCCATTAAGAGTCTCAGACATTGAAATTGAGAGTTTGTGAAATCTCATTTATGTTTATCATGAATTAAAAATGGTATTGTTGGCAGCCAATCCTCTTACAGTAAGCAGTTTTGGGAGACAGGCATGGCAGAGTTATCTCTCACAACAGTGAGCCTATACAGCAAGAAGAGGCAATGCATGTGTGTCAGTTCATACAGTATGTGTGCAAGGTGAAAGTGGGGATGGGGTCTGTCTCCATCTCCTCAGAATGCACAGTTCAAATGTGACCTAAATAAAGGTGTTTCTCATATGACAATATTGTTTTTGCGTCTTGCAGATAGACGTGCATCCAGATTTGTCACAAACTTAATATAGGTCTTTTCATGCAGTGCGCAGTGGGAATCTAATGTTTTTGATAATTGAATTATGTTGAATTTTTTTTGTCTGCCTCCACACCTTGCCCCCAACCCCCACAGGCTTCTACACCGTACAGCCTGGAGTCTGAGTCTTTGGGGATGGAGTGTATGATCCCTGGAAGTGCCTCTCCAACGCTGGCAATCAACACTGTGACTAACAAGGTACTACTGCCAGCCATCCAGCCTCCAGCTCCAACACACACCTGGCTACATGGCTGCACCCTGACCCCACCCACTTCTCCAGCCACCTACAGCACTATTCCCCACAGAGAGAGGAGCACTCTAGTGGAGGGGAGAGACACAGGCGTGCACACAGTCTTTCTATAGTTGTGAGGACATTCATTGGCACAGTGCATTCCCTAAACCTTTACAGTAACCTCAACTAACACAATTAAAGGCCTAGCCTCAACCCTTCCTCTAGCCTTAACGTAAACACATTCCAAATTCCAAGCTTTACTCTCAGACAACCCGTTTAAGTTCTGAGGACTAGCCAAAAATCCTCAATAATTTAGAATTTGCCCACACAACTATAGGAAGTCATGTATGCACACATACACATAAGCCTGAAGCCTCTTTGCTATGCAACCCATACCAAAATACACAGCTATCTGCACTGCAGTACCTTTTTTTTCTACAACAGGCAGCAGGCTCTTGTTATCTTGGGCATAGAAATATGATATACTGATACTTGGAACTTTGCAACTTGATAGACCATACACAGTCCTGTGCACACTTGTAATAGGATACTTCGTGTTGTAGTCACACCTGTACTAGAAGTTGATGCCCAGAGTTGTTTCTCATTCTGTGTCCACATGATGAGGGCTGCCACACTACAGGTGACCACCCCTAACTGCTGGCTCCATCTGCTCTTTGTAGTTTTTTTTTTTTTTTTTTTTTACTATGTGTAAAAGCTTGGAAACACTTGTACATCACAGAGCAAAGCTGCTGGGACTGCTGGCTGTTAGATGTAAGTGTGCCGCTCACTCTGAAATTTAAATAGGCTTTTTAACCTTAAGCTCTCATCCTCTGGGCCCAGTGGGGGCAGCTCTCAGGAGTACTTTTAAAAAGCCTACAAGAGTCGCTTATTCATTTGCTGCAAGCATTATAAAAATGGTTTAATGTGAACAGGGGTGTTCATAGGAAAGAGGAGATTGTGTGTGAAAGAGGGAGAGAGACAGAGGCTCAAAAGTCTGAGTGAGCATATGTCGGTGTGTGTTGTGACTTGTGTATACATGCGTGTTAAGTATATTACAGAGTTTCTGATTGTTTTAACAAGCGTTTTGGTGACAGGAGCTATTTCTGTGAGGAACGTGCAGTTTTTCATGTTCCTGGAACAGACATTTTCATGGGTCTAAGTGTGGAGAAAGATGACCCTTTTTCCCCTGTGACTGCTGCAAACAAGCAGTTAGCCACTTACTGGTCTTCATCAACAGTGACTGTATAATGAGGCTCTAATATAAAGAGCTGACAGTTAAGAGTTTGGATTCATGCCATCAAATACCTCCAGTAAAATAACTCAGAAGAGAAACTAGCAGAGAGCATTAAAACAACACAAAACACTGCTACTGTATGATTTGGATTCAAAATCTGATGAAAGGATAGTTTGATTAGTCTCTGTGTTCACTTGATTGTGACAAAAACTGCTGCGGTGGTGAAATGAACAGAAGACAAAGTGGAATAGCAACAGATCTGAAGACCTAAATCCTCAGAGAGAGCTTGTTTCTCACTGTTTTACACTGTAAACACATGACAGGCCACGCCTCTTTCGGTGCAGTGTGCCAAGCCACAGGAATTCCCTCTCTGTTTTTCTCTCTCTCTCTCTCCCTTTCTATTCCAGTCTCTCTCCCTCCTTCCCGCCTTCTCACATAGGCCAATGGGAGACGCTGGCAAAATGACTACTGAACAAGCAAGAATTTATTTTTTTCTTTCTTTCTTCTGTTGGACATCCCTGCAAGATTGTCCTACTTCTTCTCTTTTTCTTGTGTATTTTCCATGTAGATCTTTCTTCCTCACCCCAAAATGTGGTGTCCTGAGGAGAACTTAAACAATTGGTGTGAATGTAAATCTGCCACTAAAGTGTGATGATGAAGGAAAGGAGGGGATTGTGTGCAGATGAATATGGTGGACTGTTTTCCCTCTTCCCTCTGTCTGTCAGTCAGGAATGAGCTGAACATTGACTGGAATTGTTTGGAGACACCTGGGCCAATCTTGCTTTGATTTCATAATCCATGTCTCATGCTCCAGATTAGGCAGCCATGTAAAAGACACCTCTGGCTTTTTACTTAATTCACTGCTAAGAATAGAACTCTGACTCGCTTGCCTGCTAGGTAACGTCGTGCACAGTATTTACTGAGGAGTTGCTCCTGCCTGTATAAGCATGCTTTCCTTTGCCTCTGTGTTTTGGCCCATGTGTCATGTGTTTGCGCATGCTTTAACATATGTAGGTGAAATGGAACTGGACATTTTGTCTGTGACAGTGTGTGCTTGAGTGGACGTCTTCACTCAGGGGACCTACGGGTCTGCGTAAACCACAGACTGAGAGTGAGGTTTTGAAATGATCGCACTTTATGGGTGAGTAGGGTAAAAATAGGTTGCGGTGAGAGACTTCAGGCTAAAAGCCTGTTTTATGACTTCATTACACATAACATTTATATTTCTGTGGTGCACTGTTTTTGATTAGCATTGTAGGGCTGATTTTGTAGACATACTTAAGCCCTCAGTCTTAGCTGCTCATTGAGTTCCCCTTCACACTAATGAATACTGGAGCCAAGCCCACACTGAGTGGAGGAAGGCTAGAGTTGCCTAATGAGCTTGTCTTACAACCCCTCTATCCTCCTTTCCCTCATTCTCATCCCTTTTCCATGAACAGTTGTTTGGATTCAGGATTAGTGCTCTCAATGTTTTTTGAATCCATGTTTTTTTCTCTCTTATTTTACCAGTGCAGATATGGCTACTGCACTGGTAAAATGACCAGTCGGGCGCCTCAATCTGCATGTGTGTGTCCTGGATTTCAGCCAGCATTTTATTCAGCCGGTCAATCAGTCAGAGCAGAGCAGAGAAGGCTGTTGGGGCTGCCTGGGTTTCCTTGCCTCCTTGTGGCCTCTGTGGTTGCTTGCTGTGGCTCAGCAGAAAGACAAGACGATTCTGTCCGCTGCTGCTGCTGAGAGGCAGGGTTCTGGGCATGGTCAGGCCAATCTCCCTGCCTGAAGGTTGCTGCTACTACTGTCTCATTGTGCTGAGCACAGAGCCCACTCTGTTCCACTCAGTGATGAGCAAAAACCACCATGCTGGACTCATCCATGGCCATGCATGCACACACACACGCCCCACTGCAACACCATGAGTGCATTTCTGCCATTCCTTTCTCACAAACCAAACTCAACATGAGGGCTATTCTCTGTGGGTATCATTATATTCATTATTTGCATCATTCTTCTTACTATTGTCCTAATTGTCTGATGGTGCACTTTATTTAGGAAGGGTGGGAGAGGGTGGGCGGGCTAAACCTTGTTAGACGATAATTAAGATTGTCGTCCTGAAGTGCTTCAGCTAGTTTCACTGCATATATTGAAAGGTCAGTGTCTCAGCTGCACTGAAATCCTTTGTGAGCTGTCCCAAACGGATTTGCGCTTGGTGAGCAGATGTGGCTGACATCGCCAGTAGTGTGACCTTTAGTGATGGGAATGTCTCAGCTGTCTCCAGACCCCTTCACACATCCAGCATAAACCCCCTAGTGACTGTTGTGGGTGTTCAGCCGCAGCACCCTGTCTCTCCTACACACACTGACAATAAAGTACTCTACTATTGTGACATGTCATTGCAAGCAGTACACACACACACACTCCTGAACTGTAGGCCATTAATTAAACATTAAACATTAATTTTCATACCCATTATCACTGAGGAATGCTGACATGCTCTGCCATCAGCAAGAATGAAGATGACATTCGTAACGATTCTGTCTGTGTGTCTGTGTGTGTTTTGTTTCAGGTGGCGTTGTACAACACAGACCAGGAAGGGAGCGATAGTCCAAGAAGCAGCCTTAACAACAGCCTGTCTGATCAGAGTCTGGCCTCTGTCAATCTCAACAGTGTCGGCAGTGTGCACAGCTATACACCGGTAAGACCGCTCTTCACATGGATACTACTGTACATTATGAGATTTATTTCAGGGGTCTTCACATATCCAACAATCTGGATATCATGCAAAATGCACCCTTGGAATTCATTTTCCAGCAAAACACCCAATGCAAAAGACCCCTGAGGGCAGTCAGACCTGGTCCCAAAAAGCCCTGAGGATAATTAGGCATAATCCTAAATTTGATTATGATATAGAATTCAGTAACAGCTGATAGGGAGGCCAGGACCCTATCTAACACGATGCATCTGGGTAACGCTGAACTAAAGTAATATGCATTATGCACTGGAAATGGTAGACGAAACAACAAATATGCCAGAGCACTATCTTGGTTGCCAAATACTCTGTGCCCCTGTAATTCTGTAAAGGTTAAACAGAGAGTAGGATGGTGGTATTTTCAGTTATTGTAGATGTTGCACCTCATGACCAGTTGGATATTTATAACAGGGTATTTATATAAATGTGGTGTAAGTGATGTTTTTTGAGCACTAAGCACTAAGGCCAAATGATAAATTGTCATTTTACTTACATTTTTCAAGCTGTGGGGGAGTCACCATCGCTAAATGAAACACTGCCACACTTAGAAAGTGTACAGTATCCTATATTTCATCTGATCAGAACGCCCCAGGAGACTTTCTTCAGAGGAGCCAGCAGTAGACAGCAATAGACAGAGGTTCAAGGTGGACATGCACTAGAGTAAAACATCAGGAAGGGGGTTAAGGGAAACAGAGAAAAATGAGCACACTCCTGGAAATCAGACAAAGAGAAGCGCTTCCTCTGATGTCCTCCCACCAGAGCTGCCCCTTCTTTGGTGTGGTCCTCCCGCATCCTCGAGTGCTCCCCGCTCCAGGCGCTGGGCATCGATCGACTTAGCCTGATGGATGTGCTCTCTCTCACAGCCAAAGCAGCAGCTCACAGTAAACACTCTGGCTTTATTATCACCTCTTCACTCTTACCCAAGCCAGACTGTGAGCCATGCACTTCAGCAGTCTGCCCACATCTTGGAAGAGGAAGATGTTATGATCAGAAATTGGACGTGACCTCTCTTGTAATGCTTAACCCACAGTGGACACAGGTCAGGTCCTGCTTTGTGAAATAGCGATGGTTTTGCATCGCTGCCCTTGCTGTGATGAATCTCTTAGACAAACTCGTTGCTGGAGGGAGCACTGCTTGCTGTCTCACACCCAGGGGCAGTGCATAACATTGACTGCCCACACAAATACATGGATAAAATGGCTGCTTATTTGTACAAGGTATTGCTATTGATTTTGTTTTAAATACATTTTGCTTGGCCACCTGAGTATTGGCTTTGTGTCCATTTGAGTTGCTCTCTTAATGTTGTGTTAGCCAAGGCAGTAAGCACTGACCTAAATTGTTGTGGTCTGTGTAATTGTTCTTTACATGCTGTGTGGCTGACACCTCTACAGACAGAAATAAGCATTGTTTCAGTGGCTCCTCAGAAGATTCAAACATTATCATATTTGACTTTAGCGTGTTTGCAGCATTCATTCACGTAACCCACCACTTTACATGGTGGGTATCTTTTGCAAAATATTGGTGTGTATGTTTAAACACTCTAGATTGTGTCTCTTATCATCAGCCAGCCCTCATGTCTGTGGTGTAGATGACACATAACTGAGTGTTTCTTTCACATATATGTGCTTCTTTTTTTTTTAACTCAACATTGTTCCCTTTTCAAAATCTTTCTTAATCTCTTGATTTCCCCCCACCCCCCTCCAGGTAACCAGTCACCCAGAGCCCGTGTCTCAGTCCATGAGCCTCCAGCAGCCCCCACAGTCCCAGTACAACATGCCAGACAGGGACAAGCAGCTCCTGTTCTCCGAATTTGAAGATCTTAGTGCCTCCTTCCGCAGCCTTTACAAGTCTGTTTTTGAGCAGTCCTTCAGCCAACAAGGTGAGTGGCCTCACAGGAGCATCAAGTGGAAAGCTGATAGAGAGTTTAAGCTTCACTTATCAAGGAACAGGGTGATTTTCCTGTTTCTACTGCAAGTTTGTTCTTAACAGCTGGGGCTATAAAACGTCTTTAGCCAGTAATTAGGTTTACTGAGAAGTGAGCATGTATTCAACAAGCTATATACAGAGCATTTTCATGGTGTTTTGCCAGAGAAATGTGGAAAACACTTAATTTCATATTCGAAAGCAGAATCTGAGAGTTGATTTCAATATTTCATTAAGGGTTGTAAAGAGATGTTACTAGATTTATTTTATGGTTAGTTAAGAAATAATACACCATCCTTCCTGCTTCAATTCTGTGATTTTGTTTTTTTGTTTTTTGTTTTTTTCTCTGCATCATGTCATGTTTTTTCATGTGTTGTGTATCATTAGGGGAGTGGAAGAGGTTACAGGCAGTCCAAGTCCTCAGTAAAACTGTTGGATTTTAGGTTGATTTGTCATAATGATGGAGAGTTTGTACAGTTTAATACATAGTGGAGGATAGAGCACAGCTTTCTAAAAGCCTGTGAGTCCCTGTAGGACAAAATACATTTTTCCTTGTAATCTGATTGACCGATAAACAAAGAGCACTTGACAAGCGGGTTATGTGCAAAGTAGACAGAGCTTTCTGTGTATAACCTACTTTCACAAATCAAATGCATTTCATACTAATGTTTTCAAAGAGTTCCTCTCCTTTAATCTATCATCTATGTTTCATTAGTTGAAAGTTGTTACCTTTTTTTATATGCATAAAAGTGAAATCTCTTACTCAGACAAGCTCTAGCAATTAAAAAGCGTAAATAATCGAGCTAGAGGATTTCACACTCTGCCGCTGTAGACAGTGAGCTAATTCACTGGCTTTGATAATAGGTAATGAGCTCGCATTATTATTCTGGTGCCGCGTTAATTGCTTTCTGTATTTCCCTCGTTGGACAATGGGCTTTCTGTGCCGATAAGAGATGCACCTTTGTCACCCCTGCAGTGAGTGTTACATGCCGATTGTGGAGGTGCAGGGCTAGAGTCAGCTCTAAAAGCACTCCAGTGAAATAGGTTTACTGTGCCAAAGCTGTGAAGGACAGGGCCTCTTAAGACCACTCCCCGCCACTCAGATGATTGTAGTCGGGTGTGCAGATGTTCATACTTCAGTCATGTCTGTTAAAGAGCCATGCAGCAACACATTGAATTTGTCAAAGACAATGCAGAACAGTGCAATTGGAGTGGCGAGGTGACGGCAGCTCGGGCTCACGAACCTCAGAGACACAAGTGATGCTGACTCATTCCCAGATACAACAAAATGGCAGCTGGTCTGTCTCAAGTGCATAACTACTTAAACAGAGAAGGCCCACATCCCATTACTGTAAGATGTTAAGATACATGACATAGAGTAGCTGATCCTACATGGCTCTTTCTTTCTTTGTGCCAAAGTGTATTATACTAATTCACCTCAGCCTCAAAACCTGTGACTGACGTTTGTGTTGGATTTAGTCGCATTTCACCGGCTGGGGCCACAGATTAAATACAAATTTTAGCATCAGTTATTTTGTCAGCTATTTTTAGTGATTCCCAGAGTGAAGTGTGTCTTCTACAAATTGCCTGAGAAGCTGTAACAAGCAAGTGTGAAAATGTTATACACTGTTTAAGCTGTTCATTTTTATTATACTGTTTTAATTTAATGTTAATGATTAAATGAGCAAGGGAAAAATCAGAAAACCTTTTATGATTGATTGTTTAATGTATCGCTTTAAATTTGGGGGATTTGAGCTTCTGTCTAGACAAAACAAGTTGATTAAAGCCGTCACCTTGGGCTCCGAGAAAATTATTACATTTATATATATTACATTTTATAGACAAAACAACTAATTGATTAATATAGAAAATAATTAGAAGATTCATCCATAATGATAATAATCATTTGTTATTTTCTGTCAGTTGACAGATATTTAATTACAATTAAATGTTTGTTACACCACTCTTACAGTGTTGGTGTGTTTTGTTTCCCAGGTCTCATGGGCATGCCGTCAGATTCCTCCCAGCAGACCCACACCTCCTGCTCCTATCAGCACTCCCCCAGTGGCACCATTAGTACCCAAAACAACCTATCAAACAACCAACCCAACAGCCACCCAAACAGCCACTCTACCAACAGTGGCCAGGTGCCCCTGTCTCATCCTGCCCAAGCCCAACCCAGCCATGGCTCACCTCACGCACAGCACATCCCGCAGCACGGCGGACCCCATAACCAACACAACCAACACAACCAACACAACCAACACAACCAACACAGCCAACACACCCAGCACAGCCAACATAGTCAGCACCAACAGCACCCCCAGCATGCTGGGCACTCCCAGCACGGGCAGCACCCACCACAGCATCCGTCCCATGGCCAGCACCCACAGCAACACACACCCCACCCCTCCCAACACACGCAGCACAGCCAGCACCCTTCTCAACACGGACAGCAGCATCAGAGCCTCTCCCACCAGCCCCATCCTACCCAGCAACAGATGGCCTGCAACACAGGTAAGACCCTCTGTCTGTCATTGTTTTCCTTTGAAGCAGTGTTACTGTTTTGCTTTCCCTTGCTCACCACACTGACACGACTACAGTAAAGACATGTTTACAGCTGGCTTTCATTTTTGTATCAGTCCTTATTTTTTGTCATAAAGCTCTAAGCAGTTGGTTTAGGTACTAACAGTATATCATCATCTGATTTATTATCTGTGCAGCGAGAACAAAGCAGTGCTGCATCCAGTGACTTCAGCAGCCTTTATAGAGATGACTGGCTCCTCCTAGTGGCTACATAAAAGTACTGAGCTGATTTAAAAAAAAAAAAAAATCCTGATAAACATATTTGGTGTTACCTTCTCATTCATTTGGCACTACAAGATTGCCTGCACAGCTATAAAAATGCAAATACAATGAAAATGCATCATTTGGCCTTATTACTGAACCCATCATAAATAACAATCACAGCAGCAATTATTGTGCAGTTGTCCGTAAATTATGTAATTAGGACTAAATTTGTATCTGTCCCACGAGTGAACTTGGTGTTGGAGCCAAAATTATCTGTATACTTCACATCTTCTGTAATGTAATGTTACAGATAATATACTGTGTGTTTGTGTGTGTGTGTGCGTGTGTGTGTGTATACAGGATTACTATCTGACTGGTACCCTAATCTGGATGCACTGAAAGAAAGCTGTCGTATTGCTAGCAGCTATAACTGGGCTGATGTTGACCTTTCACCTTTCCAAGGTGCGGATTGGAATCCAAAAATGGAATTTCTTTCATTTCTATTTTTGAAATAATGATATTTCACATTACAGTTTTCTGTGTTAGATTTACATCTCTGCAGTTGCATATGCTCGGAAGAAAAAAGGAGCTGATAGTACAGTACTGCCCGAGCTTTTGATTGAGTGCTGAAGTGTTGACACTGTGGAGTTGATTAGGACTTTAATTAAACTGAGCTCTTCAATTAAATAACACTGCCTTCATTTTTAATTACCAAAACACCGTGCTCAGCAGGTCAGTTTATCCAATTACAGTATAGGATTGCAAGGTAGGGTGTTTTTAAATATCACCCACTGAAGGTTACTGACATAATGAATATATATTGTAACCAAAGTTTTTGCTTCGTGTTTGTAAATTAGGTTCTCTTTTGCTAAATTTATTTTCTTTAGACCACTGACTGGTGTAATTTATACATTTCACTGTCTCAAAAGCAGAAGATGCTGTCTGGTTCTGATAATACCTCTGGTTTCCATGTGTTGAGATGTGTGTGTTTTATGTTCCGAAGGGTTAAGAGAGAGTATGCGGCAAGCAGAATTAAACAACTGGTCCTTAGAACCAACCCAGATTGCGGACCTCTGCTCGTCCATCAACCAGTTTTTTGCCCGCACCGGTGTGATCCAGCCACAAGGGACAGTGCAGCCTCCTGTTTGTCATGGCTCCATGCACCCCAACAAACCCAGCCAGCACATCAGCACAGGTTGGTCAACCACTCATTAGTTCTCCAAACCTTATTCAGATTATCAGTGTTTGATCAGTGAATTTGTGTAGATGTTGGTAGTTTGTGTTTTGAAATGACAATCATTTCTGGGCTAGAACCACTAAAATTGTAAAGTGATGTTTATCATAGAGGCTAAAACTGTATCTTTGTCTCTGTGATGGTAGGATAATAATATAAATATCTTTTAAAGTTTTAGTCATTTCTACTTTGAAGTGGTTATCTTTTTTTCATTTATTTCCCAGAAAAAAATATCATAGTACACTGTATACTGTAAATATTTAACTGAAAATGTCTTCTGCATTCTCTGGGGTTTGACATTGTTACTAAACTCTGAGTCCTCTAAAAAAAATTTCATAAGCCCTGAGGTCTGATGTATGCATCTTGCTGAAAGTGAAAAGCTCTACTTGCTTAGTGTGCCAGTGGGTCCTAGCCTGTTTGGCTTGTGACCCCTTTAAAAGTAACAACATCTAGCTGAAACCTGTATTTTTCAAACAGTTTGACCACTCCAACCAAACAAGGATTTATTTCTTTGATTTGTTCTGAATAAAGTCCTCTGAACTTTTTTTGATCTGAATCCACAGGTTGGGATTAGGTTCTGTGCTGTATGATATTTCACTTGAAGAACGCAATAGAAACATACATAAGAATTAATGCTGCTCCCATGTTTTTGAAAAGCCATCAGCAACATGATAGTACAGTGCAGTTCTCACCACATAAGTGTCCAGTCACAATGTAAATGAAAGCGAAGATTATGATGTGGGTTGAAACAATTTAAAGGAAATTACAGATACAATTACTCCTGTAGAATGTCAGCCCATGCAACTTTACCTTACAGGGCCTCCTTATAAAGCAGATTTTGTTTTCATGCATCACCCGAATTGTGGTTCATGTGAGATTTATAAATAGTTTTATTCTGATTCTCTCTTCAGGAAATCTCTACATGGACTCCAGACAGAGCATGTCCATGATGGCTCATCCAGGATATCCTCACATGCCACCCATGAGCAGCGCAGGACCCACTATGACAGGTGCCATAAAGTTACATGTGGCCTATTATGTAAAACATGCTATGACCTGTTTTAATGCAGAGACCCAGCAAATTCAGTTTTTGTGACTTGCCTAACAGGAGGAAACAACCTGACCGATGTGACTCTTCCTTTTGCTCTGTTTTCTCTAGGACACCATGCACAGATGAACCAGCAGCACATGATACCTACCAGAAACTTCCAGATGCATCGCATGCCAGCTGATGACATCCAGGATGACTTTGATTGGGACTCCATTGTCTAACCCCTAGACATCCTTTGTTTTTTTTTGTTTTTTTGTTTTGTTTTGTTTTTTTGCAAATATAAGGGAGCGAGGAAAGGAGGTGGAAGCCAGAGGATGCCAGGCTGGGCTGAAAGGCCACAGGAGGAGGCAGAGGCGTAGGCCACTGTGGGTGGGATGCAGAAGAACATTTAACAAGCTTTGGAGAAAGACTTCAGAGTCCTGACATTTTTACAAGAGCAAAGTGTTACTTTGAAGACAATCATAATTAGCCGGACATGTTAAAGTGATTGCTTACGTGCTTGTCTAGAGACAAGTAGAACACATTCATATCTAAACCACGTGCTCCTAAGCTCCTGAGTCAGCCCTCTCCCCATCCCTAGCCAGCAGCCTTCCAAAGTCTGAACCCCTCTCCCCCCCAACCCTCAGCTCCGTAACCGTTATGTGATTTGAGCGACGTGTTCAGCTTGTAATTCGTGTTGACATTGGCCTCAGCTGCCTCTTGGATGAGTTTATCTCTTTTTAAATTTTATTTTGTTTTTAAGAAACACAGGCCGTCTCTGTGAGTAATGTGATGGTGCTCGTTGGTCACTTATGGGAGAAAGTGGGCCCCACTGTGGCGGGTTTGGTGGTAAAGTTAGGTTTACAATAACAAGGTTTTGAACAGGGTGTTAAATATTTAAGCCTTGATGTTAAACAAAGCAAAGGAGAGACAGAGTGAGAGCTCACCAAAAGTATCCTGATCTGTTCTCATAGCCAACCAACTGGATCAGGCTCACTGCAACAGACTAGTTATGGGAATTTTCCTAGTTCTTCGTCTAACTTCAAGATGAGTCAGTATGATGAGTATGAGTAGATAAATAGCAGGGGAGTCAGATTTATTTGGTCTTTTATAAATTACTTTCAATCCACAGTATCCTGAGGCTTATGTTTTCTATTTGTGTCATCTTGGTTAATATTTGCTCCACCGTCAGAAGCTGTTGTAATATTAAAAAGTACATTTTGTTGGTAAAGTTTATCAGTTTTAGATGAGTAGCCTATTGATCAGTAAACAAGTTAGTAGGATTTTAAAACAAACAATTAGAAACCACTATATTAGCAAGGTGGTATTTTTGATTGATCTAAATTTTCTTTATCTGGTCCTTAGAACCCAATGATGTATCAGAGTTGGCATACGTCTGCCAATAAGTAACTATACAGTGGTGTGAAAAAGTGTTGGCCCCCTTCCTGATTTCTTATTTTTTTGCATGTTTGTCACACTTTGTTTCAGATCATCAAACAAATTGAAATATTAGTCAAAGATAACACAAGTAAACACATCATGCAGTTTTTAAATGAAGGTTTTTATTATTAAGGGAAAACAAAATCCAAAACAACATGGCCCCGTGTGAAAAAAATGTTTGCCCCCCCCCCATTAAAACATAACTTAACTGTGGTTTATCACACTTGAGTTCAGTTCCTCTAGCCACACCCAGGCCTGATTACTGCCACACCTGTTCGCAATCAAGAAATCACTTAAATAGGACCTGCCTGACAAAGTGAAGTAGACCAAAAGATCCTCAAAAGCTGGACATTATGCCAAGATCCAAAGAAATTCAAAAACAAATGAGAAAGAAAGTAATTGAGATCTATCAGTTTGGAAAAGGTTATAAAGCCATTTCTAAAGCTTTGGGACTGCAGCAAACCACAGTGAGAGCCATTATCTACAAATGGTGAAAACATGGAACAGTGGAGAACCTTCCCAGGAGTGGCCGGCCGACCAAAATTACCCCAAGAGCACAGCGACGACTCATCCAAGAGGTCACAAAAGACCCCACAACAACATCCAAAGAACTGCAGGCCTCACTTGCCTCAGTTAAGGTCACTGTTCATGACTTCACCATAAGAAAGAGACTGGGCAAAAATGGTCTGCATGGCAGAGTTCCAAGACGAAAACTGCTGCTGAGCAAAAAGAACATAAAGGCTCGTCTCAGTTTTGCAAGAAAACATCTTTTTGGTAAAATACTCTGTGGACTGACGAGACAAAAGTTGAACTTTTTTGGAAGGTGTGTGTCCCATTACGTCTGGTGTAAAAGTAACGCTGCATTTCAGAAAAAGAACATCATACCAACAGTAAAATATGGTGGTGGTAGTGTGATGGTCTGGGGCTGTTTTGCTGCTTCAGGACCTGGACGACTTGCTGTGATAAATGGAACCATGAATTCTGCTTTCTACCAAAAAATCCTGAAGGAGAATGTCTGGCCATCTGTTCATGACCTCAAGCTGAAGCAAACTTGGGTTCTGCAGTAGGACAATGATCCAAAACACACCAGCAATCCACCACTGTATGGCTGAAGAAAAACAAAATGAAGACTTTGTAGTGGCCTTGTCAAAGTCCTGACCTGGATCCGATTGAGATGCTGTGGCATGACCTTAAAAGGTGGTTCATGCTCAAAAACCCTCCAATGTGGCTGAATTACAACAATTCTGCAAAGATGAGTGGGCCAAAATTCCTCCACAGCGCAGTAACAGACTCATTGCAAGTTATCACAAACGCTTGATTGCAGTTGTTGCTGCTAAGAGTGGCCATATTAGGTTAAGGGGGCATACACTCTTTCACACAGGGCCATGTATTTTTGGATTTTGTTTTCCCTTAATAATAAAAACCTTCATTTAAAAACTGCATGATGTGTTTACTTATTATCTTTGACTAATATTTAAATTTGTTTGCTCTGAAACAAAGTGTGACAAACATGCAAAATAAATAAAATCAGGAAGGGGGCCAACACTTTTTCACACCACTGTAAGCGTGGAAGATATTATTGAGGTCATTTACATTGACAGGCATATTTTCAAACTGTAAAGTCAATGGGGGTAGGTTTTTCTTAAAGGAATATTTCTGCATTTTTTGGGGGAATCAAGCTTGTTTGCATTTTTGCTAAGATCTAGATGAGAATGTTTTGTACTTAATATGAAGCTACAGCTACTGTAGATGGTTTCTTGGACAAGATGCAGTGACTTCCTGGAGACATAACTGCTAACTGATGATCTTCAGAGGTGCTGCTAGGTGGATTTTACTGCCACTGGACAGAAGTAAACTGTTTCTTCCTATTTCCAGTCTTTATGCTAAGCTAAGCTAACTGGCTGCTGGCTGTAGCTTCATATTTCTCATGCAAACATGAGAAGAAATGTAATTGCCTCATCTAACTCTTCCAAGAAAGGTTATGAGCATAAAGTATTCTTTTAAACGTGTACACTTTAAATTATATGCAACCCATATTGTAATCATTTATACTAGTTATGGTAAAAACTAAAATGTACAAGATGCAGTTTTTAGAGTAATGGTTTTAAGTCTCAGTGACTTAAAATGTAGCTACAAGACAAGTGTGAAAGCTGCTTCTTTAACTCATCAATGATCAATAGGATATGCATCAGATGAACCTTAATACCAGGCAAAAAAGCATGAGTGTCATGGCATTTCTTTAATTTGTAAAAGAGTTGGGAGTTAGATTCAAGCCTTTTCTCCACCTACTATACAGTTTTTCAGGCTGCACTGTGTTTGTTAATTTTGGCATTTAAATTCTGGCGATATGCCCAATGTTTAGTAGTGATATTTAGATAGCGTAAAATTTTGCTATTATACAATCATAACGGAATGAGAATTGTGACTCATTTTACAGTACATACAGTGTGTTTGTTCGTTAAATGTGTGTGCGTGCGTGTGTTTTATTGTAATTTTAGGGCTATGATTGATTGCTGCAATCATCTCTATGCTATCTATGAGCACAAAAGCAGATGCACACAGTGATTAAAAACTCGATTCGAGATTTTACGTTTTCATGAGAAGGGTTTTCTCAAGCACAGACCGGGGTGATCAGTGGTTCTGGAAACCTGTCCTCTGTGTCCGCTAACAAGTGGCTCCTCAATCAGACAGGTGCTGAACTTTAGAGACACTATGTTAGGAAAAAAAAAAAAAAAAAATCCCTTTGCACACTTTCACTTTTTTGTTGATCTTAGCCGTTTTTAACATGCAAAGCACTTCCTGGATCTATAAAGCTATTCACTCAAATTTGTACTCATTCGTTTGTTCATCTATTAATTACGGCTTGGTTATGAAGCAGATTATTTCTCCTCCCTGCAGATGCTTTGCATCTATGACAGTGTGTCTTTGTTTAAAGAAATAGTTTAACATTTTAGAAAATACAGTTGTTTTTCTTATGAACATTGAGATAAGCAGATCGATGCCACTCCCATGTCATTACAATTAAATATAAAACTACAGTCTGCAGCTGGTCAGCTTAGCTGAGCATAAAGCTTGGAAAAGCTGAAGCTTGTTAATTAACACAATATCTTTTACTTGTTTGCCTGTAAAAATAGGTATATTAATTAATGAGCTCTTTTTTGGCAGAGGTGTTTAAACTTTGGATGGAGATACGCTAGCTGTTCTCCCTGTTTTCACTCTTTATGCTAAGATAAGCTATCTAGCTGCAGGCTTTAGCTTAATTACAGTATAGTCAAGAATGTGGTAATATTCTCATCTAATTCTGAGCAAGAGAGAAAAACGGTTGACTTCTATGGACTCTAGTAGTGATCATAGTTGGTTTTATATTTGGATGACAATCATTTTTTTTTATGATATTCCATATGGTTTTTGTTATTGTGAGGAAAAGGCACTTTTATGTCTCACATGATTGTTTTATTTGACATTGTAGAACCATGTTTAAACATATAGGTTATTTCAAACTAGCCCAGTTTTATCCTGTTCAGATGAAGATAAGTTCTCCTTTTTTTTTTTTTTTTCAACTGATACTGCCATTTATTTTTATATTTTCTGCTAATGGTTTTGTTGCCTGCCAGTCATATCTGTCCACTCTTGCTTCTTTCTTGCTTTTTATTTGTCTTTGTATTATCAAATGTCCTCTGTATGTGCAAGACTGCCTCGTCTGTGAATTTCAACAAGTTTTTAAGTTTTGTTGCCAGGATTTCATAATTAGTGCTCAGACTTGATACTACCCAGAATCATGACTCTTTGAGGTGAGTGTGGGCCAAAGGACTGCAACTGAAGACAGCAGTGAAAAGGAGCATCAGTGTGTATTCATTAGGACTCAGTGTACTTGAAATAATCAGCATCTTGTGAGTCCTTTGTTAGTGTGAAGGTGAAGTGTGTTTCAGCTGTTCCAGGTGAAGACTGTGAACACACAAGCTACCATTTGAGCACATCAGACCATAGGAAAACAAAAGATTTGATCAAACAGATGTGGCTAAAAGGGAAAAGGTGAAGACAATGACTGGATCGCAATCACAACCTTACATTATGTCTATATGTGTGTGTGTGTGCCTGTGTGTGTGTGTATGCGCGCATGTGCTATGTGTGTGTTGGCTTGTGTGAGTTTAAGTTCTTCAAAAGACATTTTAAGTTTTTAAATACCGCTGGACATGTACCTGCCAGAGAGATTATTATTGGGGAAAAAAGATTAAAAAGCTAAAAAAAGCCTTGTTACAATATGGGAGAGAACTGCCAACAAGTACTGCTGATTGGGGCCTATTTTATTCAGTGCTGGTGTGTTATTGTGCTTGTACATATATGTCTTTTCAAACATCCCTTTTTTCCTCTTGGGGGTGGGGTATTACGGAAGGGGGTGGGTCATGTTCACGAAAGAGAGGAGGGAAAAGAATAGAGTATTTTGTTATTGTCCAATCAGAGGGTGACAGTATGTATATATCTATATTGTATATATGTGACGAAAATGCATTGGCTTTTTGTGTGACACTACCTTTTACCTGTACTATGGTTCTACATTCAGTGTTTCAGTGTTGATAATATATATTTGGTTTGTGTTTTATTTTTGTTTTTTGTTTTTTTTTTTTTTTGAGTTTGTCTTTGTCATTTCTTGTATTTTTCTTTTCTCCTATTTGTTCTTTTTTGTTTATTGCACGGTTTACTCCTTTTGTTGTCCAATGAGGTGACACAGCTACTCTTTGTATTCGTTTAGTGCTGTAAAATAACTCAAGTGTTATTAGAATTGTCAATATCCACCGCCCACCCCACCCCCCTCCTCAATATGCATGAATGGCACTTAAAGTAATAAAATATGGTAACTTCACTGTGGAATAATGCACTGCTTGAGCTTTTTTCCTGAAATTTTTTAGCGGGTGTCCAAAATCATACATTTTTTAAGAATTTCTATGGAAAAGAATGATCATGTAATGACTTTTAAGCGACATGGGTTGAATGCCAAAGATGCTGGCTCCTACATTTGCTCTAATGTAAATCAATAGTCTTTAAGTTGCATGCCACAGGTTTTTTTAAACACACTGTAAAATGAAGCTTTGCCTGCTTGTCATTCTAACGTAGTACATGTCAGCATGACAAAAGATTTCAATTCTTAACAGCACACCCAACTACAGAAAAAAGTGAACTTGAAAATCTATCTTAAGTTACATCTGCAGTGCATGCTAGCTGAGAGGAACCTGGCTACAGAGAAAATGGTGGATTGCGATGGTGGCATCGGCAACATTGACCAGAAGTTGACAACTTTTTCTATTAATAGGGTTAAAGTTAGCATTAATGTTAGCTGTAACCTCTAATCCAAACCGGAACCACAACCAAAACCATAACCTCTAGTCCCAGTCATAGGCCTAACCACAAACCTCTCCAGGTTAACAACTTCCACCTAATGCCAAGGTTGTCAGTTTGCCATCATGTCGCAACGAGCTGCTCTGGACCTCATGTTTGTGTGTCTGGTTTGAGGTGCATTATGGAGGATTGGCGGTAGAGGACAAGCACATGTCTTTCTCTTGATCACCTATTCTCATCTGTTGTATCAGTCCATTTTAAAGGTGAGAAAATTGGTTATAAACATAGTGCAGTTGATTGGTCTATTCAAAGACTCATTCTGTCGATTCCACAGCTCATTTTGATTTGTCGATTAAAAGTCTCATTTTGATTGGTTAAGGCTGGTGACATGCCAGGTTAGTTATGTTGAAGTGTAAGTTTATATTTGAAGGACTATTAAAATCATTTTAATAAATAAACAAATTTTAATCAAAAAACCAAAACCATGGTGTACACAAACTTTTTTAATTTAGCAGAAAAAAATGTAAGTTCAAATAACACAAAAAAATTCAGTTAATTTAAATTTGTTGGAATAAACAAGAACAAGTTTATAGAGCAAACCACATAAAGCTGAACCAGATTTTAAACAACTAGTAGGCTAGTAAGGATAGTTCAATACATTAACAAATACAAATAAACCAAATGAACAGCATTAACACGTGGAAAAATTGAAACAAGATAACGTGCTTGTGTTAGAACAGTTTGTTTTTTCTACTTAAACTATAGATAATGTGTATTATGCAAGATTTCCATTCAGACAAAATGTTTTCATTGACTGTCATAAATGACAGTTTGATTGAAACTTTCATTGAAATGTCATAGATTCCCTCTCTCTCTATATATACATATGAGTGTGTGTGTATATGTATGTATACATTTCCTAACATTTATTCATGAACAATTAATTGATTAAAAATCAATAATACATTTTAATAAATAATAAATAAAAATTGGCATTAGACTTGTACTGGCACAAAACAGTCTGTAGAATACAATGATACAACGTGTAGTTTCAACAACAGTAAAACTACATTTGATCCATTGGGTTTATCTGCTTTTGCAATGTGTCATAGCACCCTTTTTCACCATTTTCAAAAGCTATTTAATGTGGCTGTCGTGAAGGCCACAGAGGACATCTATGATAAAAGAAGGCTGGTTTGTAGTTTTCTGGAAGAAAACCATAGAATCATATTTTGCAGCAGATTTCTATTGTACCCACCCAGCCTTCCAAACACTCTCCAAATATTTCCATAAAATGTGACACTTCACAACACGTGTCCCAACTGACACATTACACTTGTGTGTCGCCCCTGTAGGATACTCATTCACAGCAGGGTCACCCATCTAAACACAGTACCAGCGTTACTGCAAACTGTTTGACTCTGATGAAGCGACATAATGTTCAAAGCTTCCTCTCTGCTGCTGATCCTGGTCCTGAATATTCATCTGTGTTCATCAGCACCGATATGTAAGCCATTCATTTCCTCTGAAGTAATTTGATGGCAAGCTTCAGTTACACTGAAGGATAGATCACACTTAATAGAATGGAGTACCAATTTATTTCTGGATTCACTTATGTTTTGCAAAATTATTTCAAATCTACTTTATTAGATTATTAAAGAATTCACTGTATATGTACAGTATTACATTTAAATACACATATATACATTAGTTTTTTGGCTAGATTTACATACAGTGTGTATAAAATATGCATAGTTCTCAAAATGTTCTGACATTTAGATCAAATTTTATTAATAATTGACTTTCTTAAAAACATTTAAGGCGGTACTAAGTTCCTAATTTCTGTTGCAGCTGCCAGTGTTGTTCCATATTCTGTTGTTGCTGAAGATCCAGGTTCACAAGAAACTGCAAGTACTGTGCAAGAACCAGAAACAGTCGACACTGAGGTATCTCCAGATGACGCTGAAGTAGAAGTTGCCTCAGCAGTTGCTGTGGAAAATGAGTCTCTAGATCAGCATGATGTGGATGATCCAGCTCAAGAAGCACCAAGTCATGTCCAAGTCATCCCTTTAGACAATGGCGCTATAGAGGAAAGTGCACAAGAGGTGGAACCAGATTCCAGAGAACCTCTTAGTAGAACACTAGGAAAGACATCTGCTGTGTCTTCTGAACCAGAGACAGAAGAGGTGGATCAAGATGAATCTACTGCAGAGGAACCAAAATCAAGCCCAGAGGATCCTGTTATTGTCCTGGAAGAAAGCACTGAAGAGGACCCTGCTATCAACGAACAAGCTCCTCCAAGTACAGCAGAAGAAGAAGAGGAATATGTTGTCCTTGTTCCTGCAGAACTTGAGACAGACATGGAAGGTCAAGAGGAAATGCAAAAATCATCCCCAGATAAACCTGTTGTCGTTGTTTTTGTAGAACTGACTAGTGACGAACTCACTCCAGATGACCCAAGCCTTGTAATTCCACCGGATGACCCAGAAGAAGAGCCTCCAGAGGATTTCACAGATGAAGTACAATCGCATACTCTTCCAGAGAAAGCAGCACTTGAAGAGGATGTAGATCCTCAAAAGAATGAACTCCATGACAGTGACCCAGAGATAGTGGATATATTTGTGAGTGAGACTGACCAGTATCTCCGGATCATAAAGACAGTACTGGATCCCACTGAGGAAGTCCCAGAAGCTGCAAGAGAGATCTTAAATGAAGCCTCGGCTGAACCTGTCATAGCTCCTGCACTGGTTATTACTGGTGCAGAGGTAGAAATTGTTCCTGACACCAGCTTAACAACACACAGAGGACACCTTAAAGCTGCAGTTACAGTGGTAGATGATGAACCTGTAGGTAAGAATCTGATGCTGAACTATTTTAAATCATTTATGTTTATTCATATTTTACTACGATGTAAATGTCCCACATTTTAAACATAAACCTCTGTCAGACTTCCTAACCTGAAAAGATTAACTTGAACCTATATTCATTAGACATTCAAGGCTATAATTATCCAATTATGATGAAATCCACTAATGACAGTTTTGGTCTCCCAGCTCTGGTGAACAGGGGGGCTGTACTCGGCGCTGCATTCTTCACACTGATGTCTTTAATCACTATTGGATTTGTTGGGATAACTATATCCAAGGAACTGCGAATACATGTGAGTACAACAGTGTCACTATACATCTAATCAGTTGTTAATCCATTATTAGTTTCTATAGAAATGTATTGCTGCCACCTTTAAAATAAATAAATATCCCTGTTTATTATTATAGATCAGTTCCTATTATGAATCACAATCATTTTTTTTTTCACAGGGGTGGCAAAAATACGCTGAAGCAGTTGTCAGATATTTTAGTTTTTTAGTAAATTTATTTCATTTATTTAAGAGTTGACGACAGCCATTCTACAAGCACAGTGGTAATTTGAGCTAAATGCTAAGTCAGCATGCTAATATGCTGATGATAACCAAATAATTTTTACCAATCTCCTCTTTATTTAGCTTATTAGCATGATAGCCTGTGTTAATCAACACTAAGCAGTTGAGGCTGTTGGGGGAACAATCAGAAAACACAGAAACCTCTTCTGCACTGATGTTCCCAAACAGCAGTGATTAATCTGAACTTCCACTCCTTTCTCCTGCTCTAGGACACAAAGACCATTTGACAAATTATGAAATCTACTGAGTAGGTGAAACACTAAGCTGAGAAGGTTTCATCAGAGCACAGCATGTCACTGGATCTAAAGAGAAGTCCACTGAAGAAGGGTCTAGCATTCAAGTTCAGACAGCCAAAAAGCAACTGTAGCAATGGAGTCCAGCAGTAGAAGAGGTAAACAAACAAAAATAACAGAAATTATGTTCAGTGTGTCTTAACACATTGTGCAAAGCTTTTGTAATTTTTTTTTTTTTTTGTAGATTTGAAAATTCTGTAGTGTTTACGTTTTATTTTCGAACAGGTGCCTTTGCTTTGCATGCATACAGTGTTTGTATTCTTCTTTGTGCATTAGTAATCAGCAGCATACCCTGAAAGTAGCAGCAGTAATATTTATTATATCACCCAGGTCCTGATGCACATGCCTAATACAAACTTAGAAGGGGCCTACTCGTAAAAACATTGCTCCATAGCACTGCTCGTGGTCAAAAACTCAACAGGCCACCTTTAATGCCAATGCATCATGTCGTTACAGGCCGATCATAGGAAATTTGAATTTTTCTAAGTAATTACAGGTGTCAGGTAAATGCAGTGGTGCAAAAACTATAATATTTACCTCTGAGTGGTGGGAACGGGAGGATATCCAAATAAAATACAAGCAGTTACAATTGTACAGTTACCACCCCTGATTTCCATTGGCCTCATGGCCTATACATCCTGTTCAGCACATGCATTAAAAAGCATAAACCTCCTGTATGCTGTTTTAGTGCAGGCAGGCCTATCACTTTTCCTATTCCTGCAGCATGAGACTGAGAGCTCTCCTATCAATCTCACTTTGGCATGTGCAGCACAAGCTATAAGTCTGTGGCTCATCCTGTACACAGAAAATATTTTTAGGATGGTAAGGGGGACATGGTGTTCCAAATGAATGTTTTAAACTCTGTTCTGTACTGAAACTGAACCATCTAGGATAAAGATATCCCACCAAAATTGTTGCTCACTTGTTATTGTACTTCTTTCAAAGAGCCTCAGTGAAATCAGTGCTGATTTTTTGCAAGACTGGGGAATAAAGATTTCTACATGTTTCTTGTTTTATAAAGAAAATTGTACTTTTCACTACATATACTTTTGGAGCTTCTGTAATTCTAATATATATTTTGGTAAAATATTATTTAAATAATATTTTTTCAGGAAGCTTCATTGAGCTGCATTAACAAATGTGATTTCTGAAAACAAATAACAGCCATTCAGATAAAGCAGTCATCCTAGATACAAACATAAACAATTATGAATATCATTTAAACTATCAGAAAGTAAACTTTACATATACTTTGGCCTGGCCTAGCTGATATATCTTCTTATATTAGTCACCGCAGATGTATCAGTGTGTCAGTACCGATAAGAAGAATTTGAAGGTCAGAAATGCCAAACTAGGTTTAAGGTAAATTTAGAAACAGTGTCACCATTACAAAGTTTCTCCGCCACAGGCCACTGGCAAAGGTGCAATTTGCTATGTAAGCATGAAAGGTCAATTTTTTAAAGACTCAAACTTGAGGAATTTGTATCAACATCATTTGTTTATATAATGTGCTTATGTTTTTTTTTTAAAAAAAACATCTGCTTATATTTATTTTAAAATAAATATCAGTATGATCTAGCCCTCATAAATCATATATCGTATCTGTTGGGTTGTTGTATGTGTTGCTGTTTTCAGAATATTGTAGATTTGTTAATATTTATGCAAACTTCAAAGATATCCTCTACTCCTGTTAATGATTTTTGGGAATCTAGCATAAGGACACTAGCAGTTAATCCCGTGGGAGACAGTGAGTTATGGCTGTCCTAAAAACCGGCAGGTCCTGTGACAGCTGTCAGCGGGGTGGAGCATGAGTGGAGGAATTTAGTCTTCCAGTTGTGGTGAAAGGTTGTGAAAAGGTGGAGAGCAATTAACACATAATTGGGATATTTGTGTAATGAATAAACCTGGAGATGCATTTAATATGGAAACCTGAGTGCTCTCAAGCGCAGTAAACCTACCAACTATGCATCTTAAGGTGTCATGAAGTCATGCCTTAAGTAATTGGTAACACCAAACCTTTGATTATCATTAACAGGACAAATGGTGTTATTTCCTGTAGGGTTTATGTAAGAAAACACAACTAAAATAGCCACAGTTTGTTGCCTAATTCCTCCTGTGCACTGGGCATACAGGGTGATAAAACAAACGCTGCACAGATGTGTTATTGTGACAGCATTACATAAATGGACACAAAATTCTGCCTTCAGTCCCAATCTACCTACTCAAAGTTCACAAACCTGCAGACATGACTCATCTGATGAGAACCCGACCTGTTAGTTATGGCACAGCAGCCTCTAGTGGCCGCAGACACTATGATATGTCATCACATTGTTTCGCCTTGAGGGACCAATATGACTTCTGTATGGGGAGGGTTGAGTCAGACCATTGTGGACAATCTTCATGACTTTCCCTACTGGCCTGGATTATTTTTGATTTGGTGTGATGAAGCACTAATTTGTCAGGCAAACAGATATTTCAGTTTAGTTATGTTCCTCATTAACTGACTGATGTTCTACAAGGTGTAGGCATTTTTTAAAACACGGACAGAGTAATTGCCAACTCCTAATACAGGTCTTTTTCCTCTGACACAAAGAAATCTTTTATTTTCTCACTGTTTTTTGCTGACCTTTTGTGACAAAAAAAGGTTTTTGGTACAGAAAAGCACATAATTGCTGATCTGTCCACATCATTTGACCTTTATTTCAAAAATAACAGTTACAATCTTTAAAAAAAAAAAAAAAAAAACTAACTGAAACTCTTCTGTTGAGACTCACCCTGTGAGAACAGCATATTGTGTTGGTTGGCTCCTGAACTTGTAAAAAATGACACTTTTATTGTGAAGTGTACAGAGATTCTGTGCAAAAAAACAAACAGATATTTGTGGTAAAATATATCTTAATTTCAAGCACTTATTCTTGGGACAACAATCTGTTTGTTTTTTTTTAAATTATTTTGAAATCAGGTAGATTGGTAACTTGAAATCATTATCATAATGATCATCCCACTTCATCAGTGTAATGGGATTATGGAAGAGAAAAAAGCACACAAACAGGATGATAAATAGAATAAAGAAGCAACAGATCGCTATGGGCAAACTAGACCCTTTAAGTTTGGGACATTTTACCACCAAATACCACCCTTTTGTCTGCATTTGCCTGCTGTTACTGGGTCTTTCTTAGCAATTCATGCACATACAGATGGCACCAGCCTACAGGCCTATTATGCTCACAGATGAATCTAAGCAAGGTATTTAATTGGCATGGTTTCATGTTAGGCTGCGGTGTGAACAGGACTCGAGCCACTGCCTGCAGCAGAGGAGACCGGGGAGCTTTTTTTTTTTTTTTTCTCGCCGTCTGTACAAGCCTCTTTGCCTACAGCCTGACTTTGAACGTTACTGCCCCATCGGTGCGTGTGCGCGGGTCTGACAGACTGCCTCTCCCAACTACACCACACCACGATCCCAGTTACTGAAGAGGCTTTCGGGCTCAAGCCTCCATCCGCCATTTTCAGCAGATTGAAAGCAGGTAGAGCACAAAAATCACAAGCCCCGGGTCAAACAAAAAAACAAAAAAACAAAAAAAAAACCAGCAGGTAAGTGCGCGCAAGAGTAGCCTAAACCCCAAAACCACTCTACGATAGGCAACATTAGGGGAGGGGGAGAAAAAAAAAACAAAACCAAGAAGCTCCAAGCACCTTACTCCGGCCAGCATCGGGAAGAATAAGGAGAGCTGACGATTTTGCCTACAAGGGTAACGATAAACTACATCCTTCAGTCTGTGCGCCTTACAAATTCGTCTGCTTGATTTGTCTTCGTCAACTTTTTTTTTTTTTGATGAATAGAGGAAAACGCTTTAAAATCTGCTTTACACACACGCATGCACACACACCCACATACAAATGTCCTGCGCCGTTTGTCTCTTGAACTTCAGCTTGAAGGGATTTAAAAATGTCTCTCATCTTCAGTTCCATCGGCTTGTGTTGAAAAATATATATATATATATTTATATATATATATGAGCTGGCTAATAAATGTGCTTTTTTTTTTTAATGTACGTTGAACAGCCTGAGCCTGAGCAGCAGAAACCCAGACAATAAGGTTAGCCTTGGCAAATATCTGCCTCAAGATAGTATAAATATAGTATCATCAGGTTTTTCACGCCAAAATGTGTGATGTTGAACATATTTTTATTATTTTAATTTAAAAAATAGCTGTCAGCTGTGTGAGCTGAGCAGCACAAGGCATGGGTCAGCAGCTCATTGTGCTCACTAACAATTGGCTTTTCTGCCAGCTGGAACAAAAGCAAGTTACTAAAGCCACAGTTAAAGAGCCTGTGGTGGAAACTATTTTGAATACTCCACACTTTCATAAATCCAATAAATCGTTGATAAGTGACTGATAGGAAATGTATTGGCAACCAGGCAAGTATTAACTCCAGCTTCTCAGATTTGCTCCTTTTTTCTGTTTTATATATTTGGAAATTTAAAGTATATTTGGTTTTTGGACTGCTGGTCCAGCAGGCAGACAATTTGAACATGTCGTCTTGGGAAACTGTGATAAAAATGTGAGAACATTTCACTTTTTTCATTTTAAAATGATATTTGGCGGGTTAATTCACAATCAAACCAACCAGCCTCTGAAGCCTAAAAGCTACACTTAACTGTATTTATGAAAGGGGCTCAGAATGAGTAGTAAGAGTGGAAATGGCTACCTATGGCTAAATGGAAATTAACTCAGTTTTTACCTTTCTTCTTTGTAATTAATTCACTTTGAGAGCATCCGTTTAAGTATAGTTCTGCTTTTTAATCACTTTAAATGATATTTACAGTCCATGTAATATCACTGCACTGTGACTTTGTGCCCACTGTCCTGTGGAAACCAACCTAACCAACAGGTGAAATCTGATCCTTAAAACCAAAACTAAATTCATAGATATTTACAGATTTTTCATTTGCTATGTATGCAGGGACTTGGGACTTCTTAATAACATAAGAAATCTGCCCTTCATGTATTAAAGGCCATGGCTATAACTGGAGGGGCTGTGGAAACCCTAGATGAAGTTCCAGCTCATATGTGGAGGGGTTTGCCTGAGTGTTTGAGTCTTGGACCTTCAGCTATAAATCAAAGCCGCATTGGTGAGTAAATAGATGTGTCTGCTCAGTTTAGATAACTGCAACCTACCATGTTTCTTCAGACTTGATTTGTTTTATGATGACTGCACCCAGTGTCCACTTTATTTGGTCAAACTGCACAATCTCAAACAAGCCAAGTTTATAAAGGACATAATATTGAGTTTACTGGGATATTATTGGAAACGTGCAAGTTACCATTATTATTGAAGTCACAATTAAAATTGTGGAGTAATCTTTGAAATACAATGGGCCTTAGATTACTGCTATACTGTCATTTAATTAGGATAAAATATTGTAATGTCTTTGCCATTTCATTGTCCTAACAAAATACAACTAAATGAATACAAGTTCATCTGTGGACAGAGATAGAAACTCAGTCCCAAACAATCAGTATTTATGACATGGTCGCCTGTCCTTAATATCCACATCCTTGTGTCTCAGACAGGGATTATGCTCAAACTAAATTTCTATGTATGAATTTGTATGTTTGTATGAAACTATTAGGTCATCTGTCAAGCAGATCTGTTGAAGCAAATCAGCAGAACTGCCTCCATGATTGAATCATAAATATGATAATCAACATTCATCAGGAATGTTTTAACCCTTTCATTTTGGCTGATATTCGCTGTAGTCAAACTGTTTCTATTTAAAATTAAATGCGGCAGAGGACATTTCTCTTTGGGACCATTTGTACGAAACACATTCAGTGATGATAACATCAGAAGCAGAGATGTTTTTATGTGTTTTTATTTTCAGGTGTCTGGGCCACTCAGGTCATACCTAAAGGCAAGAGGTTTGGTCCATTTGTTGGAGAGAAGAAAAAAAGGTCCCAGGTGACCAGTAATGTTTACATGTGGGAGGTATGTTGCAGGCTGTTCTGTTGGTTCCCTTCACCTAAAACACTCACCTTCACATTCGTGGCAGAGCTAAAACGAACCACGAGTACACCCTCTGTCACACATTGCACCAACAGTTCAAAATAACTTGGGTTCCATTTTGGGTTTGGGTTTCTTCTCAATAGTACTATATACATTTTATATATACTATATATTTTTTTTTCTTTACAGCATTATCTTTGTGTCTATGTCCTGTAGGTTTATTTCCCAACACGGGGCTGGATGTGTGTTGATGCCACAGACCCCATGAAGGGGAACTGGCTGCGATATGTGAACTGGGCACGCTCCAGTGAAGAGCAAAATCTTTTTCCCCTGGAGATCAACAGAGCCATTTACTACAAAGTTTTAAGGGTATGTTAAATGCATATTCATTGCACATAAACAATATGAATAAGTAGATGAATGAAAAGTCTTCTGTGTTGGATTTTGTTGTAAGGGAGGCATGCAGGAACACTTTTATGATTTTAATGATCCAGGTTATGCAGTATGTGAATTACGGTTTAAGTGCAAACATATAACAAAACTATTAGTTAAAAATTATATATTAAAGTTTTGGAAAAGCATTGAAGTTTATTTACAATGATTTTCAATTGAGTGCTGCAGCTACCCTCTGTACCTTTAAAGTTACATTACACAGAAAACAATAACAGTACATAAAAACACTTCATAAACTTTAGTAATTGAGTGTACACTCCATATATTTTGGTATACATCTAAAACGAATGCAGTTTTATATAGCAGCTCTGCAGTAAATCCTCTACCATACAGTTGAATCAACTCCTTTAAAACAGCTTCAACAAAAAACTGAACATTCTGACCTTCATGAAGGGAGACTTTAAACAAACCTCTGGTATTAGATATTTGGTCACTAGGATTAGTTGGTGATAAATGACCAAGAACTGCTCTTTCACCAAAATCATCAATAATAATCAAATGAGTGTGTGTTATATGAATCTGTTTTATTGGTGAATGTTGAGAAGGTTTCTGCCAATTGAATGTCTGTTGGAAAATAAAAATATTGACATATTAATATCAATATCATATCAAAAGTGATGAGGAAACCCCAGTTCTGCACTGCAATGTAATTTACAGCTTCTTTACTTGACTAGTCACATATTTCTACTTCTAGTCATACTTTCTGTAATTTGAGTTATAGTTATTAGTTACTTGAATTTCCCTTCAAAGAAATTAATTATAAAGATTGTCTATCTGTCTGTCTTCTTTGTATGTTATGATTTTAACAGTGTGTCCACCTTAAACTACAATGCAAACACAATGACTGACATGATTGACTGACACTGTCAGCTAATAACCTAACTGTGTTTACTATTGAATCTGTAATTACTGCTAGCGGTTGAGTGGACTGCAAACTACAGTAATAAGCAAAGTAAAGTTATTACCTGTCTGACAGTGTTAATCAAAACTGAACATTGTCTTTGTAAGGAGTGAATTTATGTCTGTGTAGTTGTAGTGGATAGGCAACAGATTTTGCAAGTGTACTTGTATATATATATTGATGATACATTCACCTCTTCAATAATGATATGTTGCTGGTGAAAGAGCAGGCCTTGGTCAATTTTTAACTGTGTGGTCATTTTGGAGGATGCTTACAGATTTATATCAATGAGGATAACAGGATCATATTTTTGTATGATGCAGTATAGTTCAACAGCAGCACGTAGGCGTCTTCAAAAAAAAAACCATGATGCTGAAAAAACATTAACACTGCAGTATGGCTGTGTTTTACAGAGCATACATGTATTTTAAATTACTAACTGTAAAATATCTGAAGATGATGAAAATCTAAGTGACATTAAACTAAAACAAGTAAAAAATGAGCTCGTTTTTCCCAATGCATGCAGTACTTTCAGTATACTACTCAAAATAATGTACTGCAGTAGAGTATGAGGAAAACATAGTAAAAACTGCATACACCCCTAGACAGATTAGATGCACTGTGGCCCAAATATCAGCAAGCCGGGCTGTGATTGGAGGCCGAGCTCATCTCTCTCTGTTGCAGCCTATCGGGCCGGGAGAGGAGCTACTGGTGTGGTACACCGTGGAAGACAACCCGGAGATAACAGCTGCACTGGAGGAAGAAAGAGCCAGCAGTCTGAGCAGGAAAAACTCACCCAGGACGAAGCGAGGTGAGGCCTTACTCTTAACCGTGCTGCCGTTTCTGCTAGGTTTTACCCCCCGGTGTGCCACGTTAGGTTAGCCGAGGATTGGTGTCTGCAGCTCGGGCGAAGTTGTGACTGCTAACTAGCTAGCCAGTGGAAGCTAACGTTAACGGTTGCGATGTGTGGGGCTCCTGTGCACTTTCGTACCCGACCAGAAACTCGTCGTTGCGGACAGATTTAGCTCCAAATAACCACCCGTGAGCCAACCGGGTGCTGTAAAATATCCCTTTTGGCTGACGAACGCGCAGGAGGGGGACTTTTAGCAGCTTTTCCTCCTCCTCCGGGTCTTGACGTTGTCGAGGATGTGACCTTCCTTGAGTTCCCATCCATCGGTGAGCCTCTACTTGATGGTGGCCTAGCTGGTTAGCTAACTAGCTGGCTGCTTATATAAATACAGGCTAACTACAGCGCAGGTATTAGGTACCGACCTGATATATAGATGACTTATCTTGCGGGGAGCGCTGAAAGGTAGATTTTACGTCGATTTGGGTCCAGAATAACCAGTTCATTGAGTTGTCAGACCTGTTAGCATTGAGGCTAAAAGGCTAACACACGGAAATACAAGATCAGATGGCAAACTGGATTGAATTATTATAGATATATTGGAAAGAAATTTATTACAGTGGCGCTAATTTCATCTGGCCGTTAAAACTTAAGTGTTACAGTCTGGTTGGATAGAATTAAAAATTTGAGACGTCAATACAAAACCTAAAAATAACGCCAGACAAAAGTCACTAAGGTAACCTTTAGTACATTTGTTCAATTGGTTTATAAAAACTACAAAACTTAAAACATTACCCCTGTTAAAGTGAAGGATGTACCATCACCTGAGCCCCGAAGTTTGTGTGAAACAGAGCTGGTAGACATTTGTCAGTATGAACTTCGGACATGGTGTTTTTGTAAAAGACAACTGGGTCATGTGGCTTGTTAATGAAGGAGAGGGGGTCTGTAGTTTTTACCAGTTCTGGCTTCACCTATCTGCATTACTTTTGCCATGGGTCATCAGAGGTATTTTGTTGTGTTTTTGTAATGTAATACATTGCAAGGTAATCTAACAGAAACACTACAGAGTAATACCACAAGAATGCAACATCCCTGTGTAATTAATATGGCATTTAGACCATTACAAAGCTCACTTAGAAATTCTAATCCTGTGTTAAGGTATAATTACAGTCACACATAAAGGCAGTATAGAGAATGTCAAATCCATCCCCTGAAATGGCTGTGAAATAAGGTTGAAAACAAAGTTTGAAAGCCTGTAATGTCTAGGACATCATCTCTCTATAATGTAGTGTGCAGCCCTGTACTATACTGCAGTCACACTTGACAGACTTGATGAAGTGGGCATACCAATCCTGTTGGTTTCATTTTAATATCAAACATCCTGCAGGTTACCTAAACAGTGTATGCCAGAGTTGATATGGCTCTACAGTGAGTGCGAGATTAAAACATGAGAGAAAAGGGTGTAGTTAGATTATAAAGATGTTTGGGTAGTTCTGTTGCTCCTTTAGCTGAATGCCTTTGACCATGTTGTCAGGTGACTGACCTACAGCATGTGTTCTCTGGTATGAATTAGGCTTTGTAGGCCAGGTCAGGTGACCTTGTTGACACACTCCTATGATGGGGAGGTGCCAGGGAAGCCTCTTGAGGCTTATAAATTCAAAGTAGTGTCATGTTAGGCTCATGACTCATTTTATTTCATTGATTGTTGTATTAGTGATGCATACAAGGTTGTAATAATTAACAAAATGTAGTAGTTTTTTAAAATTTTCTCCAAAATTAGGATGTACATTTTATTTGAATTTGAAAGCAGTTACTTCTAATGCATATTAATGCCTTTGCAGTTTTCTCGCATGGCAAAAAGAGCAGACAAGTTCAAAAAGTAATATTGGGTTAAAGGTCTTATTTACCTAAGTGTCATGAGTCTTTAAAATGAAAAGGATTTTACAGTTCTGATCTTTTTATAAGACAAAGCCGAACTGGTTTTCAAGATATACTGTCTTGTTTCCAGGCCAAGGGCTGTTTTCTTACTAGAATCAATTTGCAATAAATAACCAAACTGTCGTATTTGGGCAAACATTTATTTGTAGCTGCAGCTCTGTGATTTTGCAGATATAATTGTCAATAAATATCATCATCTACATGTTGAATGGCTGTTTAAATTAAATTCATTATCTGTTCTGTTGGTGTGTTGTGGACATTTCTGCCACCTAAATATTTGTGAGAGACAGCACTGGCAGATAATGTAATACTGATTTCCGAACTTTTTCATTTTTACACCTGTTAGCTCAAGCCTGATACAGAGTACATGTGCATATTTCTGCTTGCAGCCAGAAGAAAGCTGCTGGAGAGGGCCAGACAGGCTGGTTTGGGTGGATTCAAGAAAACAAGTGGAACCAAATCTACTGTCAAGGAGATGTGGGATGGGGAAAAAGGTAAGTTAACTTAATGTCAAGGATAATCACTCACATTTTCATGTACATATATTTTGAAGCTCTGAAAAAACTATTGATATTTAATTTTCAACTATACTACATGTATATGTTGAAATTCCTGCTTGGTGCTATGAAAGAGGCTAACTTTGCTGTTCCTAAAACATTGTTTACAGGTCCGAAGGAGGAGGACACAAGGCCATCAACCTTAGAGACCTCACAGGAGCTCCAGGAAACTCCCATGGCGAGTACTCACCTTAAGGATGTGCAGGACATGTCAGCAGGAATGATGGACAGGGGAAATGGGGGGCAGGAGGATGATGAGGAAGAAGAAGAAGGAGAAGAAGAGGATAATGATGAACATGAGGAGGATGCTGGTGATTTGGTGGATCAAGTTGAAGCACTGCAGCAAAGTGCTCAGCCTTCACCTGTGGCTGAGTCCTTGCAAAATGAGCAGCCTGGCTCATCGTTGACCGATGGTGAAGAAACCCATAAGGATTCACAGGTAAATTTGGAGTCTTCCTCACCTATAGGGCAGGAACCAGACATTGATCCTGATCTTGAGCTTGATCCTGACGGTGACCTTGAAGGTGATCCACATGGAGAGTCATACCCCTGTCAGCACTGTGAACGTTACTTTACCACCAGACAGGGTCTGGAGCGTCACATACACATTCATGCCATCACCAACCAGCAAACACAACTGTTCAAGTGCAGATACTGTAGTAAATCCTTTGGCTCACAGGTGGGCCGGCGGCGGCACGAGAGACGACACGAGAGTGGATCTAAGAAAAGGCCTGGCTCTCTGGCTGGAACTGCTAGTCCCTTCAGTCTGGCTTTGCAGACTGACGGTTCAAGTCCTGACTGCACCAGCCCAACTAGTCACTATATAGCCATAGGGTCCCAGTTTAGTGGAGGATCTGTGCACAACTCTGACATACAGAGAAAGGAGTTGGGGTCCCATGCTGACCGTCCCTATGATGAAAATGGAGAGTCAAAGGAACTCCATCCTTGTAAATACTGCAATAAAGCATTTGGAACACACACCAATATGCGGCGACACCAACGCCGAATACACGAACGACACTTGTTACCAAAGGGAGTTCGTAGGAAAGGCATGCTACTGCAAGAAGTATCAGCACAGCAGCCTGATGAGTCACCTAGCACCAGCCCTCCACCCGTCTATGTGCCTAGTGCAGACACAGAAGATGAGGCAGATGGGGACGATTATGCAGTTGATATATCCAAAAATATCTCTGAGAATTTGACCTTTTACATTGATGGCAAAATTGTGTCCACCAGTGCAGTGAGCAGCTGTGACGTGATAGAGGTGGACTCCAGATCTGCAGCTCTGTTTGGTCTGGACACAGTCATTATTAGTCAGAATCAGATCAGTCAGGCACTAAAGGTGGAGGGAAGAACAACTGCTACAAAGCAAGTCTCCAACCTCGGCCAGCCAGCAGCAAAAAGGAGGACATCTACACCGCCACTTGTTCCCAACCTTAAAGTGGAGACAGACACATCATTCACCACAGCCTCTTCATCATCTTCATCATCATCTACATCTTCATCATCTAACTTGCTAGTGGGGGGACTGTTTCAACAAGCTGCAGATTCATCAGCATTTCAGCGAGAGAAAACAGTTTATCTCTCACCTAAGCTCAAACAGCTCCTTCAGACACATGACATTCAGAAATCAACCACTTCCCTTTTAACAGAAAGCCATAGACTGGTATCCCCACTGTCAGTCATGCCGCTGCAAGTGGCTTCGGGCAGGTTTAAAAGAAGAACAGCTTCTCCCCCATCATCTCCACAGCTCAGCCCTGCATGTAAAACTGAGAGCTGTAAAGCTGACATGGTGAGCACACAGACCCTTAAGGTGCCAAAGGTAGAAAGCCACAGTGTTTCACCTCCTGTGAGCCTATCTGACAAAGATGATGAAGACACCCATAGCCCTTCTGGAAATAATATACACAGCCAAACCTCTTCTGGTAGCGGGGGAAATTCCTGTAATCAGCAGCCTTTGGATTTGTCAAACTCTGTCAGCAGGGGAAGTGACAGCTTGAGCAAGGTGTTGGGGGATTCGGCTCTTGATTTAAGCGTACATCATAAGGGCACCATTGAGCCTGAATTAAAGGGAACTCCAGCACCACACCCATTAATAAAAAAGAAAAAGCCCAACACCAGCATGCTCGAAAAGGTGCTGATGAATGAGTATGTATGTTTAACCTTGCCAGGAGAGGAGGGTCCCTCAGCCTTAGCAAACACTAATTTCCAATCTTGCTCTCCAAATGTTGTATCAGAGTCTGCCCATCCCTCTCCACCCTCTTTGACTCCTGTCACTATGAACCCCTCTTCACCTGGTACCTCTGGTGTGACATCTCCAACACCACCTCCCCCTGTTCTACCTACCATACCATCTCCACCAGCTATGCCTAGCTCTCCTCTGTCTCAACCTTCAGACTCATCTGCACTGCCCCTTCCTGTCCTTTCACCAAAAATGTCTCCAAGATCTGTTGAAATTAAGTCCCTGTCAGACTCAGAGGAAATTTTGTTACCTGAAGAAAACAAAGATGAGGAGAACCACATGTCTGAGTCATTGCACTCCCCAAGCACTCCTCTGGAAGATCCACTTAATCGTTCCGTGACACCAAGCCCTCCTGAGCCTGCATCAGTAGATCTGATCACTGCAAAAGACGTTTCTCTGTCTGTGACTTGCAGCAATCTGGTAAATTGCAAATCAAACCAAGGCCTTGACTTAGTAATGGAAAAATCCTTAAAATCTGACTTGACTACTTTTTCATCCCAGCCAGAATCCTCAGCTTCCTCAGCATCATCTCCTGTATCACATGATCCATCCCCGTCACTAGTTCCACAATCTCTTCCTGAGATTAAAACGGAAGAAGAGCCTCAGCATTGTGTCAACAGTTTGCCGGTGATGAATCGTGCACCTCAGGATAGTGTAGGCTCCTCACCACAGCCAGCTGTCTCTGATGAACCATCTGATAAAATCTGTGAGGCAGAGGAAGTTGACTTGACATACTGCAAGACATTTGTGTGTAATGTCTGTGAGGAGCCTTTTAACTCCATCAAAGAGCTCAGTGGACATATCACTGAACATGCTGAAGACTGGCCCTTCAAGTGTGAATTCTGTGTGCAGCTGTTTGGTGATGCCCCAGCCCTGTTGGCTCACCGGACAGCACTACATGGGGTGGGCAGGATCTTTGTGTGCTCCGTTTGTTCCAAAGAGTTTGCCTTCCTCTGTAACCTCCTGCAGCACCAAAAGGATTTGCATCCAAACGGGACATGTTCACATACCATTGTCGAGAGCGGCAAGCTTAGGCCACAGAACTACACAGATCCAGCCCGAGCCAAAGAAGAAAGCAGTCCCTCAACACCAGCATCAGAGATGACTGATGAACATGCACCACACAGTGACTCTAATTTGGCAAAAGAAGAGGCTGATTTTAATGGTAATCATGCAGAGGATGTTGCAGAGGACCCCACTGAAGAACTGTACACTACAATAAAGATCATGGCCTCAGAAGGAGGGAAGCCTAAAGGCCCAGATGTACGTCTTGGCATAAATCAACACTACCCCAGTTATAAACCACCCCCTTTTCCTTATCATAGCCGTTCCCATGCTGGCTCTGTGGCTTCAGCTACTAACTTCACCACCCACAACATACCACAAACTTTTAGCACTGCCATTCGCTGTACCAAGTGTGGCAACAGCTTTGACAACATGCCTGAACTGCACAAGCACATATTGGCCTGTGCCAATGCTAGTGATAAGAAGCGTTACACTCCCAAGAAAAACCCCATCCCGCTCAAGCAAATAGTGAAGAGCCCAAATGGAGTTATGTCACCCACAGCAGCCCCTGCAGCCCAGAGTGTTTTTCGTAGAAGAGGCCAGCCAAAGAGACTTAACTTTAATCAAGATACAGGTAAAATAAAAATGACTGCTCTTGAGAAGAAGAAAAACCAGCTGGTTCAAAAGGCAATTTCACAGAGAAATAAAGCTGCCACTAATGCAAAGAAAGCTATTGTTAAATCAGAAGAAGGGCAAACGTCTAACATTTGCCCCCACTGCAGTCGAGCGTTTACTTATACTGCAAGTCTCAATAAACATATGTTAGTCAGCTGTCCCATGAAGCCCGTTGTGAAAAGGGGCAAAAGAGCTCTCGCAGAGGTAAAAAAAGAGGCAGTGGGTGTGGTAGATAAAAACATGAATCTTAGAAAGAAAACTTCAGACTGTGAAATACCGCAGACAGAACCAGCACCTAAAGCTCTGGGAAAGACCAGATCTCGTAGCTCTGGTGCGCTAGACCCTGAACCCTCCCAGACAAGCAAAGGAAAAGCTGCTGCTACACTGGGCCAACTAAAGAGGCCTGCTTCATTCCCCACACCCATTTCTCCTAGCAAAAAAACTAAGAAGGGCCAAGTTCAGTCTCTACCTCCCACTCCTACAGCCCCGGACACTCCCAGTGACAATGCACAACAGCGATCAGCCATGAGAATGCAGCGTATGGGCAAGGAAGCAGCACCCAAGAGATTAGCAGAGGCCAAGTCACCACCACTGCAACAACTGAAGAAAGAGGAGCGGTTCTCTCTTCGAACAAGGGAGAGAGTCGGTGGTCCAGTCACCAGGAGCCTACAAATGACCAACATGACTCTGACTGCTGAGGTTAAAACTGAGGAGCCACCAGTTCAAGAGCCAAAAGAGAATCAGGTGAGCATAAACTGTGTTCTTTTGCCTTTATCTGATCTTCATTAACCTAAGATCAATACATCACTCAGGCCAGTAATAGTTTGTGCAGACGTACCGATATTGCTGTGTATGCTGGCTGATAAGAAATTGGAGTACAGCAATAATTAGATACATTTAAGGTCTTCATGACATTTCTCTCCTTATTTATTTCTTACAGGAGGTGCTGATGAAGTGAGCCATGTTGATATCGTTGTGCTCTCCTGGGAGTACAGTGTTCACCTCTCAGGTAACACTCTGGACTAATCACGGCACTGACACCAGTGAAGTTGACCTTTGTCGTGGGATTATTCACTAAAACCAAGTGAACTCTGCTTATCTCAAAAGCCTTTGCTGGATCTGAGGAGGGAACTCTCTTCCATCTGTCTTATGATCTGAACTGAGCCTTGTGTTTAGCCAGCCTTGCAAAAAAGAGAAAAGAAACTGTAAATGACATTGAGTTAATATATACAATTTGTCATTACTTGACCCAAAACATTAATTTTAGGGCTCCGTTATTTTTGGAAAGTTGATATATTGCATATGGCAATCATCTGTCAGCTAGGGTTAGGGAACCTTGTTTATTCTTTCGTTCTGCATCTTCCCCATTTGATTGTCTTTAGGTTTTTGGATGTTTAAGGAGTCTCCTAATGCATGTGCTTAATAGAATATAAAACTAGTTTAAGCCAATTTTCATGTCTCTCCCAATGGGCACCTACTTCAGTTTATACATTATTTGCAAAGTATGTATGTTTGACTTAAATTTCTGTAGTCATTATATTGTAGAATATATCTTATTAGATAGTGTTTTTTTTTGTTTGGGAAACAAAAATGAAAATGGCAGTTGTCTACTGCAATAATTGGTCCTCAGGAACACTGTATATGTGTGTGGTATGTGTATGGTTATGGTTGGATGTGTGGCCTGATAGCTATTCCTTTAGTCTGAATCTCATGTATGTTTTATGTTTTTAATTTGCTTTCATTTTTTTTTTTTTTTTTTTTTTTTTAAATCTGAGTATAGCATAGCCGGTAATTCCACTTGAGAATTGTGTTGTATTCTTAAAATAATCTCCGTCTTGAAAAGATGTCACTCATACAGCCCAGTGTTCTTACAGCACTTTAAAATGCTTTTCAAAATTTTGCAATCTAAAAATTGGTTGTCTGTTCAGCTATTGAACAGGTGAAAATGACACATGAACTAACTTTTATGTGCCAAAATACATTATGAGTCCACCCCTTGAAGAAAAGTTGAATGCAGCATTATTATTTTTTTTGTCCATTGTAATTGGACATGTGAAAAGTTGTTTCATGTGTAGATTTTGTGAGCCATGCCATTAATGTAGCTGAATGATGGGGATAAAGTGATGTTTCAGTGAGTCCATGATGAAAATGTCATTAAGGCCCTACCAAACGCTTCTTACTTTTGGATTATAGCCTCACCCGTACTCAGCCCTTTTTCCCCTCTCGGCCAATTCCAGTTGTAATGCAAAAAAAGCAGACAGGCAGTGCTTAAATGCTTGTAGCATGTTATGGGACAGTAAATTGAAGATCATGATTTGAAGATAATTTAAATTTCCATGATAAAAGGTCATGTTTTTGCGTTTCAGCATCAAGATTAGTCATTGTATTAAAGAACGAACAAAGACAAAATCATCAATGACCTCAAGCAAAACATTGCTGTAATTGACAATAAAAAACTGTTTTTCCAATTTGTGTAAAGCTGTTATTGTTTTTGTTAGTGTTTCCTATTATACCCACATATGCAAGATGCGGTTGTAAACAGGTAGGTTAGATATTTAATGGATGGAAACAGTCTTATAATGATTGTGTGCACTATATAGATCCAGCTCAACATTAGGAGACTGTTTCCATCTTATTAGATTTTGATCCTTCAAACAAATTGTGTTTTCAAGTTCATGATTTAATGTGCAATATATATATTTCTACGTTTTATTGGTTATTAGGTTATGTAAAAATCAAGTATCACTTTGTGGAAGTTGAAGGAATGTGATTAACTGTTCTCATAAGTGGGTCTGACTCCTTGCAGGCTGTTTTACTCTGAGGCCTGTTTTTTCTTTTTCTTTTCTTTTTTTTTTTTGCATAATAGATGTCCCTGCCACTGCAGCTGTAATAAAGTTTTCCAGATTACATTTGCTGATTGCCTTCTCCACTTCCAGCATGTCAGGGACCTGCCTGATTATGAAAAAGAAATGTTTGTTTCCATGTTTGATGGAAGGTCATATTTAACAAAAATCAAATTTTAAGTTGCTGCTTATGCTCCACAGGTCAGGAAGCTGCTACCGGGCAGCCACGGCCATCATCATCTTGCCGTGAGATCTGTATCTATTTTGGGAGCAGTGCACTTGTCAGGTTGCGATGTGAGTCATACAGTAGCTTAAATTTTTTTCTCTGTATTTTATGCAGTTAAACATGGAAAATGTGAACAAACAGCAAGATGGGTTTTTTTTTTTTTTGAGTTGAGAAATTTTTATTATTCATTATTGAATCAGGACTTTGAACAACTTGATGCTAAATGTTGCTGTAGATGCAGTCACATGAGCCTGGCTATTTCCCATCTTTGTATTCGTTGGGTGAGCAAAATGTAGCTAAAATGCCTTACAATTTATATGTTGTTCCTTTATATAACCACTACAATGCACAAGGTTACTCATATATTACCCTCATAAATCACAGCAGGACTGATGTCACAAAGGAAATGAAAACATTAACCTCTTCTGTGTAGTGCACGTAATCATCAATTATTCCTAACAATTCACATGCTACATTTCTACTTTATGGCAGCAACGTATTTAATTCATATTTAATTTGACAGGACATTGGACATGTAAACATACTTGATTTAAGCCAATTATATTTGGAATACAGGAAGTGTATTAGGTGTGTAATAGCTGGACAGAAAGCCAAAGCGTCTTTGTCACTGATGGTACATATGTTGGTTAAAAACAGCTACCTTTTGAGGTCTGATCTCTTTTTTTGTTCAGGCCCCTATCCATCACACTCTCGTATCTTAAAGAACTGTCAGGTCATCTGGGCAGACGGCGTGCAACTGAAACGTGATTCTAGTGTTGGAAGCAAATTCAAACAACAGTTATGTCTCATGATCTAGGTCCTTGCATAGGGCATGGGGTGATGGATGGCATTGGTGAATTAAATCCAATTTGTATGTTGGATTTGATCCACAGGCTGGATTTTTCTTTTTTCAGTGGAATGGGGAGATGTGTTTATTTGCCCCAGTGCCATGATGGCATAGTTTATGGGTGGATATAGTTTATGGGTGTTCAGCTGTGTGTGTGGAAGGGTGGGCACCTGGAAGAGTGCCTCACCATACTCATGCTGTCAGGGTGAAATATCACTGCACTCTCTCTTGATTGCTGTGTATGGCGCTTCAGCCCTATTCATAAAAATGCAATTCCATGCAGCTCTATGCCTGGCAATGTAAACTACTACACCCCAGAGAGGCAGATTTAAGATGTAGAAGAGCACTGAGGCTCTTCTAGGGATTGGTACTCAATTGCACATGCAGAAGGTTCAAGATAAGAACTCAGCTTGATACTCAGATGGTACACACTAACAAAATCATATAAATTCACTATAAACTGAAACTTGTTTTTATTAATGTAATTATATTTTGAGCATGATGGTGCTCTGAGGTAAGCACGTTAATGTGAACAGGTTAAATATGTATCAGTTTTTTCATCTTATTTTAGTGTGATTGCATAGTAATCATTAATAAGTACTAAACACAAGTTGGAGCTAGGGCTGATGGGAATGATAATTATTTTGCAGGTATTGGAATTAAGATATTGGAAAAGTTGTGACCAGATGAGGGCGATAGATGAAAAGTTGATAATCATTCTGGAGAAGCTGCATGCATCATTGTTTTTTATGGAATTTTTGGCTTGAAAATTATTTAAATTATTCAATAATAAAAATGGTTGTCAATAGGTTTTCTATAAATTACTCGTCAGTAATTAATGATATAAACAGTATCGTTTTAATTTGAATATATGACTAGAGGATATTTTGATATTTTCTTACAGCAAAAGACCTTGTTGTATAGTAGGAATCTGGATCAGACTGGATTTCTGGTAATAAACTATAGGATTTTCTGTTATCTGCAGACAGATAGCCGCCAGTGACAGGAAACACAGTGGGAGAGGATGACAGCAGCCTATACATGACAATTTACAGCCTTCTAACAAAGCTTATTATGCCCCTGCTTCCTGTTCAAAGAGAATGGCATTAAAGTTGATGAAGATGGGGAGGAGATTTATTCTGCTGGGCGTTAGTCTGTCAGACTTGAAAGTGTAGTTGGGTCTCGAGTCCTGTCATTGTTTATGAAATGCCAGTGTTCAATTTGACCTTAGCAGTTTGCAGATTTTAGTTGTTTGTTTGCTACCATATGCTGTTTCTTACTGCTTTCAACTATGATTTTGATTGTCTTCCCTTAAGCCGCTGTGCTTAATGTCACAGCTCTTGCTTTCATGCTTTAAATGCTGAGCATAGTTTTGATGGATTGCAATTACCTGCAAGAACCACCTGTGTAAGTCATCCCGCTGGCCAAGCCTTGCTCACAGCTCCGGGTGCAGCCCGTAGTGTCCTGCCATTTCCTTTCAAAACAGGAGGATGTGATGCAAGGATGTGAGCGCTGTGGTCAGGTCCCTGGTGTGCTCACCTTGCAGAGCAGCGCTGTGAGAGATGGCTCCCTGACAATGGGCTCCCTGGCAAACTTTAGTTTTTGCACCGGAGAAAATAGGCTATTTAATGTCAGTTTATAGGCTGTAGAAGGGTTAGATAGTGCAGAGATGCCCTGACTGTGAAAATGTGCTGTTTGAATAATTGTTTAAAAGTCTGGGCTGTGGTGGAGGTCTCCATGCCAACCACTGCACAATGGGCATGATGTAGATAATGGTGCCTCCAAGGCCTGTGAGGGTATTTTAAGACCTTATTATGTGCTGACATGATATCATTGCGTTGTTAATGTTTTATTACAAAACCTTCATGTACCTTTTGCTCCTCTTTTTTGATGAGAAAGATCTTTTCATGAATGTCAGAAACTCATTTTTGCGTCGCTACACTAGAGCTGTTGCACTATATAGCAGGGCAAGTAAGACTTTATAAGAGTTATTTTTCAGTTGAGTATGAGCTAATTTTTATTTTATACTCAGCAGTTTTTTACAAATTCTCTCAAGATGAATCCTCTGGAAACCAGCAGCTGTACCAGCCCTACTTTTCACTTTTTTTACTACCCCTCCACATTCTCATCCTGCTTTTTTTTTTCCTCAGCAGTGAGGGAAAATGAAGCCCTTGAGTTTGCTAGAATCTGTTTCTCAGCAGCGGCACAAGCTTTAAGATGGATCGAGGGGATTTGCATGGGGTGGGGTGGAGAGAGTAAGAGATGCGAGGGAGAACAGGAGAGCATCAGAGGGAGAGAGGCAGAGATATGTTACTGGTAAGGCACAGCAAATGAGGGCTGTAGAGAGAGGAGGAGGGAGAGGGAGGGGAAAAAAACGGGGCATACTGGCTCAGATCAGAAAACAGTCCCGTCCTGTGCCCAGAGGACAGACGCTGCTGTCTATTCACACCCGGGGAGAGGGAAGGAGAAAGGATTGACTTTTACCTGCCACAGACGCCGCACTGCCCCCCTTGCCCTCCCCTCTTCTTTGCTCTTCCTTTCAACCCACCCTGACTGGAGCCGCAGAGGACTGTCAGCCTGTACAAACGAAGCACAAGATCTGTGCTAGCAGAGCAAGTGTGCCTACAGCTCTGCTACCTGCTTTACCATCCTGTATTACTGTCTCTCTCACATGCACACCAAAATGCTCTCACAGGCACACATTCAGAGAACTTTCTTGCACGCACATGCACTTACATCCTGACAAGCAGGCAGGCAGTCAGCTGCACACCCTCCCATTATCTGTGTGGTGAGCAGTGCTCCTCACATTGATGTGAACAGTGAGGGGCTGTATTTCGCTCCTCCTCAGCAGCAGCAACAGCAGCAGCAATAGCAGCAGCAGGACGGGTTCAGAGGAGAGCAGTTATCAGAGATCACACACCAGCTTCTATAACTGAAGGCAAGTCACACTCTCTTCTTTGTCCTCCTTCTTCTTTCTCACTCTTCTCCTCTCTCTTCTTTTCCCCTGCCTTAACGTGTCGCAGTGTTGCTGACCTCCTCTTGTTCCACTCCCCTCTCTTTCTGTTCAGCGTGTGCCAGTGGGACAACCATGGAGGACACCCTCACCTGCAGCCATGCCACCTTCTCCCAGGTATTTGGACGCCAGGGACAGCTCATGCAAGCCAGTGAGTAACCACAATTACACCACCTGCTTTCTGATAAATCAGTAACCAGCTGCATGTTTCCCATGTCAGCGTAACTGAAGGATCTCCTCCCTCAGCATTTCTCCCCGATCCCCTCCTGAATCTTGTTGCTATTTTAATAGACCTGATGTTACGAAGTGAAACAGATCTCTCTTAAAGATACAACAAAAGTATCATAGGTAAGATAATCATGGGCTGTTGCTGTGACAAAGCATGGAGTTTTGGGGGAAACAAGAAAAACTGTATTATTTTTATTCACTAAGTGAAGGATCTCGGGGTTTATGTAAAGAGCACAGAAATAACCATCTTAAGGTTTTCGCTTTTCATCATTTATAGATTGTGTGATTGTGGTTGATGTTTCTGTCAGTGCTGCAAGTTTCTGAGGAGCAGGTTGGAGGCATCAGCTTGTGTACTAAAGAGAGATGAAAAAACATTTTTTCACACAGCATTCTGAATGAACTTGGGGCTGTGGCAAAAAGGATCTTCACAGGGATTTGAATTCATAAAGGAAAATCAGAAGTAGGGTCTTTTGTGGACGTGTCATTTATTAGGAAGGAACCTTTCCATACTGTATGTTTTTGTCATCTAATTGAATTCTAAAGTAGCCGATCTAGATATTTTTTTACTGTCAGGTGTAACACCAATAACAGATTCTAGCTGATATATATTTATAATGCTGGTGCACAGCATCAAGGAGGTTGAGTCTGACAGGCTGAGACACTATCAGAGATGCTCTCAGAGCTCAGACTGATAACTGAATTATTGAAATCTGAATCTATCAAGATTTTCAGGGCTGCAGAAATATTGTACACAACCTTAGAGCACTGCAAATGGAGCATACACCAGTGATATCTCATTATGTAACATACATGGTCAGATTTCATATTTCTCTCCAGAGAAAGAAAAAAGGGGGAGACTGACTTGCCTCCAGAATGAAAGTGTCAGCTGCATCCTCCCTCATCTGGACTGGTATCTCTCCTCATGGATTTGCGCTGCTACAATATAGTCAGTGCCTTTGATGCCTCCACTCAGCCATAAATGCAAAGTGATTCTTCACACTGTTATGATGGATAATGAGGAGAGCCCAGAGCAGATATCAAAATAAAGCAGCCTTTAGAGTTGCATCCCATACACTGACTTTGCTGCATCAGTTTTATGTTCCTGTGTTTCCCTTCATTGCCACCTCGAGAGAGACGTGCCTGAGTGGAGTTTTTAGGCAAGTGCCATTAACAACAAGCCCAGCCAAGACTGCACTTTGTGTGGTTAATAATGGGAACGCATGAATAATTTTCCCAGTCTGTGGAAAATTCATGCTTCTCAATACATGTTTCATAATAAGCTCTGTTTGGAGGATTCCACCTGTTGGGATTTATTTTGTCTGTTTGATTCATGGAGTTAATTGAGGATATAAATATAAAAATACAGCATTCTGGATTGTTGTTGTTTTTGCTGTTGCTCTTCATCCCCTCACTGAACAAGAGCACCCTTTTATAAGTAATGCACTTTGTTTGAATGTGTCTATGGGCATAGCACTGCGTTGATAAGAATATATTACTATTAAAGGGTTGCAGGGCCCTGATTACTATTCTGCTTCAGACCGAGAAATGCTAGAAGGATCTTTACCAAATGAGTGTTTTTGGAAAGATTCTGGTCTGACTTGTGTTTTGCTGGTTTCATGTTTTTGTTGTGAGCAAAAAGGCTTATGTGCAAATAATGTTGAGAAAACACAGGATAACTCAAGGATATATGCAAACTATATTGCAAGTACTGACATGTACGTTGAGGTTTTCACATTAATTCACATTAATCTTTGTTGATGAATTTTTCACAGTGCAGAATGTGCGGCTAAGGCACTTTATCTGGTGGGCAGAGCAGTATAAAGGAACTGTGAAAGAAGAAGAGGGTGTGGCAGTGCTGAGGAGTCATATCACAGTGCATCGATGTTTACCACATCGATGCACTAACCTACAAAATAAAAGCATGAAAGTTTTGGAATAATTAGATTATAGTAGGTATTTAAAAAGCAGCTGTGAAACACTGTGTAGTCTTCATCAGTGGCTTTTTTCCTTATGACACTTTACTTGCCGTTTACTAAAAAACAGTCATGACAGGTTGCAAACGTGTGAACTTGGCACAGGCCAAGCAGAATTTACTTCCTAAGTTTTTTTTATTTTGATATTTTTTTAGAGACCTATTAAGGTAAAAATGTCTAGTATTACACAGCAAGGAAAGAGCAATAAAACACAAAAAATAATTTGTTGAATCAAATTTTTTTATCCTATAATTCTTTCTCATGACCCTGTCAATTGTATCAAACCTCAGGTTGGCTACAGCGTACAGTGTATGGTATGTAATGGTGTAGAAGTACATTCAAGCCAGCTATATTTAATCTACGAGATACACAAATATACAGATGAAGCCCTGCACAGCCTTACTGATTCTTCTGTTCTTCTTAATTCATGTGACTAAGTCATTTGTAAAACTGCAGCATCTGTTTACATTCAGCTCACTGTGTCTGTTTTATCACAGAAAGCCCCATGAAAGTGTGGTGTGATACACTATCTGCCTCATGCAAATTCTGTTTGATTGGGTCACGGTGAATGAGTTAGTTGTCAGAGTGGATGCACAAGCAAAAGGAAATCTAACAAATATGCAAATCACAGTTCCAGTTAGTTCGCTTTTTGTTTTTTGATGCATTGAGTTTAAATAGGGTTCTATGCTTCGTGACTTTGAATATTTTTTTAACAGCTAAAAGGAAAAGAGATAAAACCCCCTCCTTCCTGCATGCAGAGTATAAAGTACTGTCTAATAGTTACATTGACAACATATATTAAGCAAAACTGTGGCAAACATTTTTCCATTGGTGCATCTTGACTACAACTATAAATTTACCCTGAGCAAACGGCAAGTGCTGTTTCTGAGAAGCGCATGCATTATTCACCACATCTTGACTCTTTTGTGTTGCCTCATCATTGCTGGATTTCTCTTCTTTATCTTTGTTTTTAATTTTACCAACATTTTGTCCTTCTTTTTGCCCTCAAACTGCTGGCGGCAACAGACAGTTCACAAGGGTTCAGAGCTGCATGAAAAAAAAAAAAAAAAAAATCTCACCTGCACTATTACTGCGTTTGCACAAATCTTTGCAAGCGCAGCCTCCGTTCCTTCTTTCCCAAATGGCCGTAGAGCAGTTTTAGTCACCTTTCTGCTTCACTGGACCACAGTGATGTGAGGATAGGCACAGTATAAAGTTGTCTGCAGTATAGTCCACAGAGGAAGTCCATAGTGGCCCGTTTGTCTGAATATTTTTATTTTCTGTCTTTTGTAGAACCAGCCTCATGTCTCAGGGAGGTCAATGTGCTGGCTTATGGCCAATGTTCTCATCCCTATTAGAGTCCTGGGCTGCTGGCCATACAACCTAATAGCAATATAATTCAGAGAGAGAAAGGCAAATTTAAGTGCTTCTTTAATTGAGTCATTTTCAATGCAGGTGAACACTGAAATATATCCTCTAATTTTTGACAGATATAAATTTTCCATCTCTTCTTCATGGTAAAGACCCAATCAAATTAATTAAAATCTACAAATCTGTTGTTATGGCTGAATTGGCCTAATATGTCCCTCACACTGGTTTATATTATCTTCCTTACATTATTGATCCTAGTCCCTGGGTACCCCCAGTATCACCGAAAATCACTCCAGTGGAGTTGATAGAGGCTTAATTTAGGTCTCCCTCCCTCTTCTAATACCTATATTGGATTTGAGCACTGTGATGCAGTCAGTACACCCTGATTCCCAGCGACATCCTCAGGTCACTCAGAGCAGCTGTGTAATTCTACATAAGCTGCTGTTCCTAACTGGGGGTTTTATAACACGAAACATCCCCACATGGTGAGGATTGACCAATTAGGTCATTAGGTTATGAAGCTGTAGCTTTTAGTGTTTTTGAATACATACAAATAATATAAAAACAGACAAAAGATGTCACAGGATAGTTCAAGAAACTAGCTGTATATAGTGGTTCTATCCTATAACTATATGGAGAACCTGTACTAATTAAAAAAAAAATACAGATGCACAAAATTAACACAACACTGCTGCACATTTGACAAAGATCTTGGGTCAAGAAACAAGATTAAGAGTCTAAAGGTCTGCTAGCACCTTTGTAATGCTGTAACTAGACACAACATGGTGTTGAGTTAAATATTAACCTCAGTATGTGACAGTGTAATGACTTTAGCAGGTATTATTTTGCCATGTTCATAATCTTAGTTTAATGTGTTAGCATTTAACATCTGCTAATAAAAAAACACAAAGTAGAGTTTATGGCTGATGTGTAATGAGTTTTGCAAGTATTTGGTCATAAACCAAACTATTTGACAACGTACCTGGAGATGAAACAAATTGTATTTTTTCTGGGTTTTTTTTGTGCCCTTGGTAATGCGGCATAGAACCTTAGGGGGAGAGAGGAGAGCAAAGTTATTATAATTCGTCTTGTGAGGGACATGAATGTGTTTACCAAATTTTATGATAATCTATCTAGACTCACTCAAATCCATAAATATGAACCTCATGGTGATCATAGAAGAAAATGTCAGGGGATCAGCGAAGTTATTGGGATTCATCATCTGTACAAATGTGTCTGCTTTTTTTTTTATATCTAAATCATTTTGTAGATGTTAGGATAATTCAGTAGATGTGGAAGTGAAAATGTTCTGTTTGTGCTTGTTAATGGGTTATCTGACAAAGACTCATTAGATTTTCTAAAATAAACATATTGACCATCTCTTTTCAATTTTAACTATAGTGAACTCTTAATAATATGTAAATTGGACTTTCCATGTCTATGCCAAGAACTCTTAGCGAGTTTGTGCTCTTCAGTCCAGGCTTTTGAAATAGTGATGTCAGGGGTGTGCTGCCAAAATCAGCAGTCTCATGTAATCCGACAGATAAAAGACTATCAACAAAGAACAACCAGGACAGCAAAGGCACAAGGTGCCCCGCATGAACTCATCAGCCACCTAGGTGTGGTCACGCAACCTGCATGGAGAACAGAATATTACACTGACAGTTTATTTATATGTGTGCAACACCCATACATCATCGTCTATGAGCTTTAAATTTTTTACATACTCAAGACCAAGTAAAGGACAACATCAAGCTGTTACAGGGAGTGAGGAAAAGGATTAAATATTACGGATTAAGTATTCCATATCTATGCACCATAATACTGCAGGGAGTTTGTGGAAAGTTAGGGATCTACTAAAAAGGATAGATCATATACTTTTTATTTCAGAGTCTTACTAAAAGGTGCATTTAGAAGCTGTTCTGGGACTTTATGTGTGCAATTTTCCTCTGGAGGTGGAACTTGACCAGGTTATTGGAAATTATTTTGTCAACTTCTGCTTCCAAGGTGAAGAATGAAAGCTCAGTCTCTACATACTAAATATGACTTCTGTTGTATATGGTTTATATTTTGGAAGTGGGGGCACAGCACAGTGCTTCATTTTGCAAAACTAATTTCAACCCGATGGTTGCTGCATCTCTCCCTGTAGTTCAGAGGGGAATTTGTTGCTTCAGCACACCACTGAACTCAGTGGATTTTAATGTAACTCCAGGATTTATTGAAGATGAAGTGTCGTTGTGTTGTTTCAAAAGACTCTAGTAATTTCTCGCACTTTCAACTGTGCTTCCTTCTACTCTTTCCCTTAACCTTCTTTTTCTTTCTCACTTCTTTACACACACACACACACACACACACACACACACACACCCTCACACACACACACAGAGTCAGAGTCATAAAAAAATGTGGTTACTGCAAAATTTTAAGTGGATGCACATAAGCTGAATACTGTGCGCTCAGCAAGCACATCTCCCGGATTTAATAGTCACTCATCTCCAGCACTTTAAAACTGTTAAATTCATCACTGCTCAATCTACTGTGTACACAATAAGCTGCCAGGAGAGTGTTTAAGGTATGAACAGCAAATTTGACACTGGGGCTAATCCTGCTCATCTCTATGTGATTATGTTTGTGCTTCTGGGGGTTTTGTGTAATAGTATAAATGTGTGTTGTGTATCCAGCAAGTGTAATGTAAGTTTCCTTTGAGTTCCCAGCAGGAATAAAACACACATTCTTATCTTAATCAGGTGCTGGACCGAAAAACAAAACTCACAAAAAAAATGCCCCGTTGAAAAATACTCTTAATAAATTCATACATCCTGCAGAGAAGCTCCCAGCGTGCCATGCTTTCTGCGTCATTGAACACACTGCTGAGTGTCTGCTGACTCTGCATATCTACCTCATCGTGCCCAGTATTGCTGTCCTCCTTTTCTCTCTCTGTCCTCCATAAACCTGTTAGTTACACTGTTCATCCACAGTCTGCAGACACATGCTGAGCTGCTTTTCAAAACATCAATGTTCATCGCACAACACACGACAGAGCAGACTGGGAGACAGAGGGAGGAGATGAGGGACGCTGGGACAAGAGAACAGTCAACACCTATAGCACAATACAGAAACTGAAAACTTAGAGACAGCTTACATTTCTAAAAAAAAAAAAAAAAAAATTTCAGCGTGTAATCTGCAAAACTGACAACTTACTGCAGTTAACATAAAATATGTGAGCAGTAAAATGTTTGCGCCATGTTATACAGCTCAGTATGACTGTAAATACTCTCCTATTCCATCAGACATCCTACTTTCTCATCAGTCAGTGCACTATAGAACTGTGATGCAGAAAGCAGTCCTAAGGAGAATCTGGCATGCTTTGAGTCTGTAGAAATTTGCATCGAGAGATAGGGCAGGCACTCCTGTGGTGATGAAACCCAGCCTATTCTCTCAGGCGCTTCTCTTTAACATGCAAGGCATGCTGTGAATGGATGGGAATTACAGAGCACAGTGTATGTACGTCAGTGTTACAATGAGAGAGAGCGAGTCTGGGCTGGATGTCACCTCCAGTGTATAGAAACACAGTACGGAAGCATTTTTTTGTTTCAGCAGGAACAGATGTTTCTAATGAAATGTCTGTTTAAATGTATAGATGATGCATATCTGTGTTTCTAAAAAGTTATCTCCCTAAATTGTAAAACTGTACATAAAGTTCAGCCATATTTTGCTTTTAGTGTAAAAGCTAATGACTACAGCTCTCTTTGAAACTATGCGCTGTAAATCACATAAGCTTGAAAAATGAGATGCTTGACTGTACATGTGCATTGGTACCAATTTATCTCACTAAGGAAAGAATATGTTTGATGCCAAGAGTTCTTAAGATTTCTACAGAGAATGGATGTAACAAAGAGACCGGGTTTAATTCATGTCACCAGATCACAAAACTATTGACTAAACCGGAGGTCATGATAAGAACCTTATCTTTAACAAAGATGAGAGTGTCTTTATGTCTGTATGTGTTAACCAAGCAGCCAAGCACCACAGTGATATCAGGCTCATTGCTTGCTTTGTAACTATGCCCGTTGGTAATATGACTTAATAGAGCTACTGGTTTGTCAGATTACATTACATCAGCTGCTACTTATGTTGAAAGATTTTTCAAACTCACAAGAGCCGACGTCAAACCCTTAATGCTCTTAGAAAGGTCTGTGGTGAATTCTACATAAATCTGCTGTGAATCTGCTTCTTTCAACCTGTTGAATTCCTGTTGCTTCCTTCTAAGACTGAAACAGAGCAGCTACAGTACAGCAACAAATAATCACCGGTGCGAATGACAAAATTGTCTGTTTTTATCTGTTGGTACGCATTATAACTGTGATGTACTTCATTCTTTGAAAACAGTGTTTAGACTCCTCTGAGGACAATCCCTGTGTAGCGAACATTAAAATGTTCATAATGTCAGGTGCGCTACACTTGAACAACTTGTTTTCTAAACCCATAAAGTTATAGCATGGGCATGGAATCAAATTGCCAAAAACTCCTCACACACTATATGTCTTCAGCTTTTTTGTTTGTTCCCTCATTGCAGAACTTTTTGGGACATCAATCATGTTCGAACCCCTCTACAGGATACGCAGAATAGATAGATGGATGGATATAAGACAAGGAGCAACTTTCACATTTGGGAAACTGGTACAATCAGATTTGTAACCCAGCAGCCACGAGTTAAAACTAACTGGCCCTTATACACCAAAAAAGTGTAAAACGGGCAGAAAAATAAACGTACGTCAGTTTTCTCTACTGATTTAGTTAATGCAGATCAATTTAGAAATCTAAGACCAGAGACCTTGAACTAAGACTTTAAATCAGACTCAAATGCTTCGTCCTGTTTCCCAACTGCATCAGACCAGCAATTATGTCAACGCGTTTCTGCATCACAACTCTGATGTCAGCTCGGTTGGAGCTGTCCTCCAAAGGCGCGTACTTGGAGAGACATGCTCAGCATCATTAAGCAGCGCTCAGCTCTCTGCTCTCCAGGCTCACGAGTAGCAGCCATGTGAATATGGAGAGTGAGCACAGTTTGAGTGTTTGATGTGAGAAGGGAGTGAAAAAGCCCACAGAATATGCCAGCAACAGTTTTCTCAACACAGGAATGTCTAACTTGGTTGAGCTGATGCGCCTTTGAACTCTTAGAGTTGTTTACCTGCACAGAGACGTGTTAATGAATGATAGTGGTAATACCTGCAGTCTGAACTCAGGGTAGCTTAGGTTATCTATACTATTAAAAACCTGCTCTGAAATTGAATTTTGGGCATCAAAGTGGCCGATAATGATAATGTATTCAGAATCCATCCCTCTATATTACAGCGAATTTTAGCTATTTAATTCCCATCTATCTCACTTCAGTTTTGTCAGATGTGTGCTGCCTGCCATTGCACTCTGGCACAAAGAAACTCTGCGGCTCTGACCCACTTTCATTCGCCCTGGATGACAGGTACAAACACTCAATCGCAAACAGTCCTAATTGGCTGCAGCCTTGTCACCAGTTCCGCCTGTGCCCGGGCTCTCAAAAGGCACTCCAGCATGCAGCCTCTGGATTTTGAAATGTCGTGTTTGAGCTCACAGAGGTCTGCTCTAACAAAACGTGTTTATTCTGACTCTGTGAAAAGACGAGAGGATCCCTGTTCCCCCACCTTATCTCAGGATATGCAGAGAGGCGTCTTCTTTTCTGTCTGCCAGTTGTACCTTCAAAGTTTCTCCTTAAGCTTATTTTCATTGGAGCTGCTGTTGAAAACAGCTATTAGTGATGCACTTTGCTTTTCCGGCTCCATTTTGTGCTTTTTCTTGGTTAAGTAGCCAAATGGAGGCAGTATGTTGAGATATTTGCAGTACAGCAATAACTTAATAGCAGTCATTTTTTCAGGTGGAGAAATGTGTTGTATAATTAGTAGTATGACTTTCTCCAACAATGCACTTGCAGAGTGATGTATTTTAACAGAAGGCTTTTGTCTTTCTTTGCATCTGGTTCTGTCACTAGTGTTATTTTTCTCCGTCTCCACAGGTCGTTGTGGCAGGTTCACGCCTGTTCTTATTAAACCAGTTTTCGGGGAAACATTTAAATTCTAACTGATCGAGTTGATGCGACAGATTGCAATAAAATGTGTTCACCAATAAAATAAATTAAAACTCACTGACTCCTAGAGTGCACCGAACAACAACAAATGATTAATATGTAGGAGGACCAGAGGCTGGATTTTTCACTTGAACTTATATACGGCTGTTAAAAGATTTCACTGCTTTCTGTGCTCCCTGTGCCTTTATTTATAATTGAATTATCCTGAGAGTTACTGTGCACACTAATTTAACATTCATCATTGAACCAGTCCACGTCACCTGGTCCTTGACCTTTTGTACAAGCAGACAGTTACCTCTTGACATCACACACACCATTACACCATTACATTACATGATATCTGCGGGAGCTACCTCTTATCTCGAAATTACCTGTGTGTGAACCTGTGTGTGTTTGTCTTGGTTGAGAGGAAGCATTTTAGTGAGAATCACATTCCTCCAAGTGGTTTCATCAAGTGTTGAAGAGGAGGCCTCAGGCAAATTATTAAAGGGCCATTGGAGGCTTTTATGTTCTGTCGACAGTGCAACACTCCCACCGGGATCTGTTTTTCTAAAGTCTTTGACTCAAAGGAAAAAACGAGAAACCTGGCTTGCCCGCTGTTGATCTCTTGTACAGGTATATTTCACTAGGTGGCACAATGATCAAAGTTATGCAAAATCAGTGGGTATGTTACTCAGGCGTTCCCCAGACTCTTAAGTACCTTATTTTAATTATATATCAATAACAGGACTCAGAGAGATCAGAGATTACCTTTAGCTTGTTATTCTTTGGAGATAATTACATTTTTATTCTAAATGGTGCTACTTGTAGAGTGGTTATGTAGATAAAAAGTTAATATGAATGGCTATTCATTGGCTATAATTGATTATTTGGCACAGTTAGACTTTTAAGTGTGTGTGTGCGCGCGCGTGTGTGTGTGTGTGTGTGTGTGTTTTAATTTCTCTGAGGTAATGTCATGGCTTTACTGTGTGAAGGCAGTAGGAGATATTTTCAGTGGTCAGACACATGTATGCACAAATGTCTTTGCCACCGCTTCACTTCCTAGAAAATGCAGCTGTTCAGGTCACTCTCAGTGATACGTTTTCATTTCATGTGGTTGCACCATGTTTCAAATCTACCAGGTGGTGGCAATGTTGCTGTGGGCAAAATGAAATCCCTCCTGCAGTTTCTGCTTCCACACTGGAGCTAGAAGTCTCTATAGGCTGTAATGCAGAGCCAGTTATCACAGTGAGATGCTGCTCGCTCCATTCCAAAGTGTCTAAAAGGGTTTTACTTTAGCAGAATATTTATGATTTTATTTGAAAAGGTTAAAGGGAAACACTTTATTTTTGTATAGTAGAAACTGCAAAAAATTCATGTGGTAGATTCTTGATGGTTAAATCTTCAGGATTATTTGAGAAGTGTTTGATCTGTTAGCCAGTAGCTGCTGTTTTCAGATATGCACAATGCATCGTAATCTACATTAAACTAAATTAGATAATACTTTATTGAGCCCATGGGAGGGAAACTGAGGTGTTAGTAAGCAAAAGTAGAAATGTAAAAATGGTAAAGATTAAGAGTATGGAAAAACACAACATAATAATAGCACTAGGGTGTCATGTAGGGGGTGGGAGGTGTTGCTCATGATGCTCATCACAGTTTGATCCTGGTTTTCTTATCCCCAACCTCTGCCACTGGGTTGAGATTGCACAGAGGTAGCCTTTATCAGTTTATTTAGTTTCTTTCTGTTCTGCTGCTGCATTGGTATATGCTGTAATACAAAAACTAATAATTACATAATCTAATGATTCATGGGAGACACAGTTTGTGCTGCATATGTGGATAGCCCTCTGTGCACGCTTACATACTTTTTATCTGGAGCTTTTATAAAAGGTTTGAAGTAAACTGCTAGTTTCAAAATAGGTGACACTCTTTTACACATGTAGGTGTGTTTGCTTGTATGATGACCTCTGTGATCTGGAGGAAGTGTTCAGTATATCCAGCGTAATGTCATCAGGGTTATATTAGCTTGACTCTAAGGCTATGATGTTTTTTTTAGTAGGTAGTAGTAGAAGGTATTGTTAAAAACTATAGTTTTAACAATGTTAAATAGTTTTAACAGAAATGATTTTTTGATTTATGTCTCAACCTCAAGCCCATTCAACACCTTTGGGATGAAATGAAATGAGCCAGCTCCTATCGCCTAATATCAGTACCCCACCTCACTAATGCTCCTATTACTGAATGGGAACATATCCTTGCAGCCAGGTTCCAAAATCTTATGAAAAGCCAAGAATGCTACAGCAGCACATTAACAACATATCCAAAAATCACATATGGGTGTAATTTGGAGTGTCTACATACTTTTGGCCTGATATAACAACATTTTAAAAATTTTAAAAAGATTTATCATCTGTCATCTTTTTGTTTTAATATCCAATGAGCTACTGCCAGCAAGCTTAAGAAACTACATTTTGCACAATGTGAGCTCCCAGAAGTCATTTTCATTTTTCATTTACATTCTTTTTTAAAGAGACTCTGCTGGGAGAGCCAAAAACATTGTGAAGATGTTTTCTTTCAGGCTGCCCTCAAGGTCTTCACTGTCTTAACTTCCACTTTTTTACACCAACTGAATATCAGATTAGAAAATTAAGAACCAGTTTGAGGGGAAATCAGTTTATTTCATTGGCAGCTGTAACCTATAAAGAACTAAATTCACACATTACTCAAAACACCCCAGTCAGACAATTTCATGGCCTGAAACTGTTTTGCAAACATTTTCAGAGATTAATAACACATGGCTTCAAGTTTGAATTGCAGTGTTTTTATTTTTAATTCAATTTGATTTACCATCCTCAGGAGAACATAGTGAGGGCGCATGTACTATATATATATTAAAATATATGAAAAATAAATGAAAATCCACAGTGTCTGTGGTAACCACAATATGAAAACATCATATTGTAGTTTAATTTTTTTCATGGTATTTTCTAACATCTATCCATGGAAAACATAAAAATCAAGAAATCGTCATTATTTTTTTATTTAATGTTCACTGTCACTGACACATAATGTGGGAAAAACATCATGCAACATATTTTTTAGGTTTTTTATTATTTAGAAAGCACTTATGTCATATGGACTGACAACTAAGCTCATGTTTACAATATATTCAGACAGAGGATTTTGATTATATAATTCTTCTATACAACATCTGGATGTGGGTATCATAGTGTAGGCTATGTATATGGGCAAACAACATATGTGGAGTTGTTGATATATTTGTACATTACTTAAACTTCTATGTCAATAATGATATATCATGTAACCTCATGCAGAGAAAGGTCAAACTGCATGTTTTCCAACTATCCCTGCTCCACCCACTGCTAATTACCTGGATCAGGTGTGTTCATCCAATCAGAAATAGAAAATACCAATTTACCTTGTCTTCTCCCACTCCACCCTCATCTGGCATTGTATTTCAGGTAATTAGCATGAACATGGGTTGGACACCCCTGGTTTAGAACAATTTAACCACTAACCCATTATAAACTGTATTTCAAATATCACGAGAACTTGACAAATATGGTGTTGATACTTCAGGATCAATTATTGTCATTTTGTAGATCCATGAACCTTTCATCTAGTGCCACTATCAGGTAATATATTTTTGAAATTTGTCCAGTGTTTTATTTTCTATCTGTTCTGCCCCAGTCTTACATTGTGTTTAGTCCACATTAAAGAAAGCATGCTCGTATCCTTACAAAAGATGTTCAACATTCCTACAAACAATATACAACCTGCTGCAATCAAATACACATACGTCCGCCGACATCAAGTCAATATTGGCCAATCACCTGTCAATCAAATGATTTACGCTGGGGTGAAGTTTTGGCATGCAGGGATGTTTGTGGTTCTTTTGGAAAAAGAAATGTGATCATTTTTTGTTTTTATGAGACAATATAAAAGAAAGATTTACAATAAACAAAAAGTGGGTTGCCATGGATTCAGTGAGTTATCCTGTGGCTTTGCATTAGGAAGCTGTTTTAAGGTATTTTTGTTTACATTTCAGCAAATTGAAGCAAGCTTAATGTTGTTTCAAATTGGTTACCATCCCTTCCTGTCAGCGTTAGCTCTGTGTCATAGGATGTGACGAGCCTCTATCAATGAATCACTGATATGAAGGAAACTTAAATCACGTTGAGCCTTTAGAAAATGATATAAGGAGCCTCATCTTTCTGCTACGTCTGTGCAGTTCATGGACGTTTTCTGGTGCCTAGTGAACATCTGGGATAATGAAATGTGAGTAAATCTAAAATGTGCATCATGTTTGTTATGACACAAATTGTGCCAATTGGATTTAAATGTGCCTCCTTTAATTGACTGAAAGCAGTAAAACTACAACTTCTGTTTTTTTTTTTTTTTTAATTTGCAGGAATTACATATATATGAAAATGATGAGGTTGTTATTTGTAAATGGAGGTACACTATGTGAGCCTTTAAGATGTCTTCAGTAGCCTGAACCATGTGAGTTTTGGATATTAGTACATGGTAAGTGGGTACACAGCAATTATCTTATTCAGATGGTTTTTGTTTGGCTTTCAGTTTGACTGATTTGATGTGATGCGTGCATACAGGTGTTTAGTAATATAAGACATGAGTAGCTCTGAGCCAGTCTCATTTTGTCAAATTGAGGACGAAAGGCTGGAGACACCTGGTCTGATGCACGGTTGAAGTACGGTCTCATAAAGGTGCAGGCAAACTGTAGAGGAATGTTCCGTTTATTTCATTATAATCCAGCTGAATGTTTGAATCAGTTTATCTGATGATGTTCTTCATAGACCTGCTTGTGCACAAATGCAATCAAATCTCCACAGTATGTAAATCAACATATATCCACAAGTTGCTCACTGGTCACTGTTTGGACGATGCCTGCTTACGAGCAGTGAAGTGGGATGCAAAATACCAACAGTGGACATGTGTGATGTTCTTGATCACATCCGATATGGTTTGATATCTAAACAAGACAAAACATGCCTGTTGCATTGTGGGAACTGTGGAAATGAGAATGAAATGCATCCTCTCTTAGAGGCCGTGGACAGAGAAGAGATGCTTGGCAGTCAGCCTCACTTCCTGTCTGCTTGATTGTTTTGGGCAGATTCTGTGACTTCTCAGCATTTCAGTTCTGGGGGAACGCGATGACACAAAGAAATAGTGAACCCATGCAGTTTGTTTTCCACAGAGGTCAATCTTCTAAATCCAATGTCACAATTATACTCTCCATGTTGACATATTCCCAGCTTTGCCCATAAAGGCAGACAAAGCTCTGTGCACACAAAGGCCTCCATCTGCTCTGCATCAGAAATTAGTGGACACCAGCCAAAAGGGGAAGGATCGAATACTTTCTGGGGAAGTGTGGAAACATGACAGCAGAAATTTAAAGCATTTGCCATTGATCGAGTGTGTGTGTCTGCCAGACATAGAGAAAACACTCATGGACCATGCTTGTAATGCACAGTGTGCTTATGGTTTGGCAAATTCATTAATACTCAAAAAACATGAATGCTATTCTGGTTTGTTCAACATTTCAGAGACACAGGATCCTGACATCCTGCCACATTTTTCAGATATTCCTTTGGGGAAAATCATGTATCCCCATTCTCAGGGGAATTGCAATACCCAGATTATCAGCGGGTGAATTAAGCCCTCTTGCAGATAGTGATGCAGAACAATGAGGTAAACAACAAAATTATAGGCTTGTGTTGATGTTGTCAGATACAGTAGGATTCAGTGATTTCTATCCAGAGCAAACTTTGCTTAGCTATAATTGATCTGTCCAAATCTCTGCAAACTTGCAGTTAGATTTACAGTGGCATGTTCACTACTTTCCATTCTATGCAATGTGGGATATGGTATTACGCCATTGGTTTAGGTACAATACAGGCTTTTGTCCCCGAGCAAAATTGTGTTGTGTGCTTATCTGGGATAGGTGTAATTGAAATGTTGCCAAGCTCTCCCCTCTTGGGATTGCCTCAGATTCTTATATGCTCCCTTGTTTTTTTTTGTTTTTTTTTTAAATCCAGCTCTGGGCCTTTTGGGCTCCAAGTGTGAAGTTGTTGGAGCTTCCTGAAATTGACTTGGCAGAGGATGGCTGGCTACTGTGACTCTCGGACTATAACTGTCAGTGCCTAAAGTGAGCAGAAGCAAAAAAAAAACTTAGTATTTTTCTTGTCACATTTTCTGGTGGGACAAGCTGACTGAACTGATTTGGAAACATCTCACTGCAATCCCACACATGCATTAAAAATCAAACCAAAAAAAAAAAAAAAACAGAAAAGAAAAAACTCTCTTGGTCATATTATGTGATTTCACAAATTAACATCAATCTCCTTTATAGAAAATGGAATGGATTATTATTGCCATTTCTTCTTTTCTGGAAGAGGGATTGCGTTTTATGAGTAATCATACAGACATTATATTCTTCTTTCACAAGGACTGCAAAGGCTGACACCAACATGCCTCATTAGAGTTCATTGTTGATGTTGTTCTGCTCCTGTGGGTGGCTACAAAGATTGTAATGAGCTGTCCACATCTCACAGTCACCAGCAGCACTTGGCCACCTGTGTGTGGGAGTGCACTTCATGCAAAAATTCAATATCTCTCTGATTTAAATGATCATACCTATTAAAAATTATACATAGATGTGAAAACATGGAGGGTGGGGCGTCTTGTATAAGTTGTTAATAGTTATTGAAAAATATTCCAGGATAAAGGACATACCTATGAGATGTGGGGAATCAATGGAAGCCTCGGTGATGACAAGTTTTATACAATTATTAATTCATCTAGATTTCCTTTTTGAAATCTACAATAACATACTGTAGCTATATGTATTTATAATATCACATAGAGACACACTGAGTAAGCCAGTTGCAGATGCAAGGATTTCAGACATTTATTGTATACCTGTTGGCCATAATAATACTTCCAAAAGAAACCGTGAATAACTATTTAAAATTGCATACCTAGGCCTACAGTGAAAAACGTACAAAAATAAAAATTTGTAAATATGCTGTAATTTAATTTTGCATTTCTGCAGAGCTTCTGTGTAGCAATAGTAAAATAATAATTATGACAACCTTGAACATTTCCATAATAATAATTTGAGCAGTGATCATTGAAGCTTTGGACATTTGCATATGCACCAGGCATTTTTCGTGCATTTTAGTTTTCTATCAAGTTAATGCTTTGTTAAAGTCCTCAGCCTTGTGATGAGTTTGTGCTGAAAAAAAAAAGAATACAATACAAAGAACCAATTTGAACAAAACAATGCACAGAAATTGCCAAAAATTTCCCAAAAGGAACCAGGATTCTAGAGGGTCTTTCCTGAAATATCAAGATTCTCCTCTCCTGACGTCTTCTTCATCATTTTAATGCTTGAGTTCTCAGCCAATGTGCTTTACCTGCTCATTTTTTATCTGACCATGCATGTGAAGACATGGTTTGACGTTTCCTCTCTTAAATATTCTCAGCAGAGGACGGGGAAGTGTGCTGCTGCCTCGTCTGGTTTGCTCTAACCAGAGCACCGTTGAAGGTGCAGGCAGCAATGAATAATTGTAGATTTATACCTTAAGCTCAACTGAGCTGAACTGCTGTCAAAGGTTGATCAAGGATGTCAGCAGCCTGGAGATGAGTTTCAGAAATTTTTTTGTAAATTCATGAGTGAGGAGGAATCACTTATTGCAGATGGCTCAACAAATTCAAATTTGTGTATATGTGTGCGCGTGTGTGTTCAACATGCATCAACATGTGCATCATATCTGTCTGGTGCTTTATGACTTTGGCCATGAGCTGTGACATTTTGATTGTGATAAGGTATGCTGACATATTCAGGGTAGTCAAAGTAACATTGCTTTTGCAGAAAGCCACCTGTCTCCTCCATCATGTATCACAGTGTGTGACAGAATGCATTGAATAAAAATTGAAAGTGGAGCAGAGAGAAGAGAATGTGTCTTCTCTCTGACTTTGACAGCATGTCATTTTCAGCAGCACAGTGCCTTTACTCAACGTGTTTGACCATCTTTGGGGTAGAGAGACAGACTTTGTAAATGTTGATCGTGAAATTAGAATCCAATTGTCAGCTGCTGTTGTAAACATTTTATTTTCCCAATCCACACGACCACCCACCCACCAGCCCTGTGTGGATTTGATGTATGTGGCGTTCTCTACAGGGCTGCTGTGTGCTCGTAAACATGCCTCAGTTTGTCATGCTGCTGTAGTTCAAAAGAAGACTGGAAAGTGTGGCCATAAATCTTTGATTGTTTTGCTGAAAAGTCGACCTTGGCTGTCATTAGTGTGAGTTGCACGTTGCCTCGTGCTCGCCGGAATTGACCTCCTCAAATATTCTCTCTCTGTAGTAATTAGTCCTGTATCAAGTAGTCAATTAGTCATTTGACAAAATTAATTGACAATGACTTTTATAATTGACAAACATTTGCTGCTTCTTCCTTTTTAATTGTGACAACCTGTTTTAAATCAAAAGGTAAATTAAATACATTTGGTTTGGGTGTATTTGTCAGACTAAGCAATTTCAAAGTGTCACATTCATTGTGGAATATTGTGACAGGTTCAAATTTTACATATACCGATTAATGCCATTAACGTTGAATTTAACCCCTTTTATTTTCTCCTAATCAACTTTAAATTTAGAAAAAAAAAATTTTATTCCTGTCTGACAGAACGAGTATATAATTTTTATCAGTTTGGTCAGACCATTTACTGAAACGATTTTATGCCGAGAGTAATATTCAAACGCCAGACAGGTTTTTGAGACTGCACCCTTTATCGTTTGGAAATATTCTAGATGTTTTGTCCATCATTTAAACCTTATTGCCTCAAAATTCTTTCTGACGTATTTGTTTCTTTTAAAAATCTGGCCCTCATTTGCTGCCCACCCTGCTGGCTTGCTTTTAACCTTGTATACTGTTGTCAGTATTGATCAGACATTTCTATCTTACCACCCACTGGCTCTGACCAAAGAGCTTAATGGAGACCTCTGAACAAAGTAGCAAAGACATTTCTGAACTCCATATTTTGTTGATACAGCCTCTAACTAAACAAACAACCAACAGAATAGACATTATTACTAGGACTATCTCTATGAGGAAAAAGGATTAGATAATGTTTGAATTTGAGTTTTTGTGTCTTGGTAATAAATGTAGCCTAATGATGGCCCTCTTTTCCAAAAGAGGGATTATTCTGAACAGTTGGAAAAGACTGAGCGGAGAATGTGGTGAAGCAACTGTCTCACATTGCACAAGTCTGATATAGAAAAATCCCACTAGGAATCCCACTAGCGAGGAAACAAACTTTGGACTCTTTCAGTTACATGGCAGTAGAAGAAGGTAGCACAGATTGGCTGTCATGAATGCTTGTGTATGTATCTATGTATGTGTGTGTGTGTGTGTGTGTGTGTGTGTTTTATGTCGTGTTCATTTTTCCTAACCCAGTTCTCTTTTGCCTCCTTTGCAGCGGTCCAGTCTCTCAACAGCCTGAACGACCAGATTGCTCAGTTTATGGTGACCAGACCTTGTAGCCTGGCTGATGAGGAGGAGACATTCATGCCAGGAGAGAGGGACACCTTGAGAAAGTCCATGACCCTGATGAGACACCTGCTCATGGATGCTCAGGTCAGTCTCCACCTCCTCAGCAAAGTCCAAAGTTATTCAGTGTCTGCAAGATTATTTCTGAAAAGGCACCTATAAACAAATGCTCAGTGCTGAGGAAAGATATTCATGTAATGAAAGTAGGATAGAAACATCAGAAGGTTTCTAGGTGCACACAGTGGGACAAGTCCTTAAGTATTAAAGTACATGAGGACATTTCCAGAATTAATATGTATCTTAGTTTTGTGCAGTTTTAACTTTTTTTTTTTTGTTATAAGCATGTTTTCTAAAACAAACAGAATAAATTCAATTTATTTGTATAGTGCCAAATCACATTAAAATCATCTTTACATAGAAAGCCAGCACTTGGAGAAAGTAGAGAGGAAAAACTCCCTTTAATGGAAGAATCCTCCAGCTCAGTTCGAGCAGCCATCTGCCCCAACCAGTTGGGGTGAAAATACAATCTGCTACTATAATACTGCATTTCTTGTCCCAGTGGCAGTGTTCATCCTGTAAGTGGAATCACACCTTTGCCCTTGTTTAAAGTACAACCAATCCATCTATCTGTTATCTGTCCTTTATCCCTCCACGGACATGGGAGGGAGGGCAGGGGGACTGTGGGAGGAAACTGAAGTACCTGGAGAAAACTGAGAGAACATGCAAACTCCACACAGAAAAGCCCCAGGTTAAAATGGGACAGTGTAAACCACAGTACAGCAGTGGAAAACTTCTTTTTTTTGTAATAATTCATAGAGGAGAATGTATGTTTCTGTGAAATGATGTTGGACACATTTTCTTTAAATTTACTTTTGCGCTCTCTTAAGTCTTTAGGGTAAATCAAAAATCTTTCTTTAAGCATTTTTTGCTTTATGCAGGCTTGTGAAAACAATTTAATCACTTTTTTCCTCCTCTCAGTGACAATTCATTCTGTTACTGTTGCAGCATTTATGCCTTTATATACATATATTCCTTTTACATTCTGATGAATGTTAGATGAATCTTGACGCGTTGATGCATTTGGGTCTTCCATTTACCTCCACTGTAGACATGCATGATGGATATGGAGTCCCCTGCCGTTCTCCTGGAGATATTTTCTCCAACGCAGTGTCATTGATTAAAGGGAAGGTAATTCAGCAAAAGGCCATTGCTTTCACCTCAGCTCACTGGTATGCAAGCTGGAGTGAACGATTGTTAGCCTGCAGTCAGTTTTTTCTGTTACTCAAGAATATAGCATTGGGGGGTGATGGATGAGTGGGAACCTCCGGCGTGGATGGAGTGCCGATTATCTCCCCAAGAAGTTTTACTGGGTGGGGGGGGGGTTTGCCAGTAGTTCAATGTTAAGTGAAGCGTTCAGACACCAGGCAGCATGACTGATTTCTCTGCCTGATGGCCTTGTTGTGTCAGATGCTACACCTACATGCTTTACATGTTTTCCACATTTTTTTTTCTTCGAAGGAGTGTCAAATGGATGCCTGTGTCAGCTGGGAGCTTGCTGCTGTATTCTGTCAGAGGACAAAACAGTTCACCAGGGGATACTGACATGTGACTGACAATTGTATGTTGATACGTTTGTTTACTCCAAGGCTACAACCGGTTTCAAAAGAGAGTCTTTGTATCTCAAATGTCGGCATGTGCCAAATACTACATAATAATTCAAAGCAGGTTTTGAATTTCTAGTGTAATCACACTGGCATGGGGACAAAATGAGCCGAACACTTAAAGCGTGTTTGACACAGTCTTCCAAAATACAGTACACAAAGAAAATGAAGGATGCCTGGAGCTGAAGGAATTGTGAAAGGTGGTGACACAGCTTCAGTAAACAACAACAGAACCAGCAAATCTTAAGAAAAAAATGCTTTATTGTCTATTTCTGAAGTTTAATTTTCAGTGACGTTCAAACAAAAAAGGGAAAAGAACTGTCTCGCTTACACTTCTTAGCTAATTGGCTTGAACTAATTGACTACTCAGCTAATTATTTGCAAGAGAAAAGGAATATTTTTCTGTAACACTGCTCTACAACCACAAATAAACTGGTTGTTTTTGTAGTTCAAGAAATTCATCAGTGTGGTGTCTCCTTGCTAGAGATGATCTGGCTATTGAAAAAACAGTCACTAGACTTTCATGCAGATCAAATCAATATTTAGAGTGGAACACTTTATCACTGCTGAATCAGGACCTCCTGTATTGCCACTTCTACCTAACTACTCCTAAATTGTGGAAAAATATGGCATGCACTTGAGACTGAAAAAAAAGTTAGCAGTTTTAGTAAATGCCCCAAGACAACTTGTCAAAGCATCAGACTTTGACCAGACATTGCTATTTGTTTCCTGTTCCCAACTGCTGTGACCACAATAATTCTATAACATTAAGCAAATGCTTATTATTGTAAGCCAAACCACACTGTTGCCTTAACTTTAGCTAAGTATTTATTAGAAATAAAAGTATGATAGTTTCCTAAGCCAAATCCAATCTTAACCATAGAATTGTCCCATCATAAGGCAACTTATTTCTCAAATGTGATTTGCAAAAAACAAAATGACATAGAACACGGAACACGGAAATTGCAGAACTTGTTTCTGCTGTCTATGCTGATTATGCTGATTAGAGATCTTTTGAGTTTTTGAGTTTTATTTGCATTCAATAACCAGATATGATGTTAGATATGGATTTGGTACTGGAACTCCGTATCCAGCAAGTCTATTTATTTAATTCACCTTATCAAAGCATAAGGATTGAGCTTTCACACAGTCTGTCACTGCTCAGGCAATAAACATACAAATTATCAATCTGATTATTTTTGTTCTCTGAGTCTCAGGGGTCAGAGTCAGGCGTGATCCCATCATGGATAGCAGTGCTTCCACTGTCAGAAGGAATATGAAATTAGTCCTGCCCTCCTTCTCTTGTACACGCAATGTTTGATGTCCTATTTCAAAGTGATTGCTATTCTTTCTGTGCTTCAGGCCAGGCAAGTTACCGAGATGCTCTCACGTTCAGGTTTGCTGCTGAATTAGAATAAAGAAATCTCCAAGACATCCTGTCAGTTAAGGAACCTGTGTGTGTGTTTTTTTTTTAAAAAATGATACTATTTACATCTTTTGAAAACATTTCCTGACACCAAATGATTTAGTTTTTCAGTGGAATAGTAAAAGAGTAAAAACATCATCTGATGAATTCAGCATTAAAATTTTGAGTCCTTGGCCAGTAAAAGGCAGAAAATTAATTTAGAAGGGATTTGAATAGTTTCCTTTTGAATGCTGTCCCAGAATTGATTGCCTCATTTGTCATTTGCACAGATGAATTATTTATGTCCCTGTTGCTGTGCTGGGGGGACTAATCAAATGCATTTCAGTGGGTGTGGAGGCTGTGAATTGATGTAGTGGAACGTTGCACTGCATTAGCTACTTTGGTCGAGGAGTCAGCGGGGCTACAATAGTGACCTGATGATGGCGTGACGGAGGAAACGTTGCTCACCATAACGCTTTAAAAATGAAGTCTATTCATTTAAAGTTGGGTCCATTCAGAGCAAATCCTCAGCTGTATTGGTCAGTAATGACAAACAGAGCATTTAGGAGCACAGCTGATCTGTGTAAATTAGAAGTACCTTTACCAGAGGCCCATTATAGATTTTTTTACAGCCAAATTGGATAACTGATCCATTTTTTGGACAGGATGTTATTTCAGATCAGATAATCTGAAGATATTATAGTCAGCAAGGCTATAATTATTAAAGTTTAACCTTGATCCACTTAAGGTGATAATTTAAAAGCCCTTAATAGATTTGGACTACTACATAAAAAATACACACCAACTTGTATCAGCACATTTGTCTCATTATAATATTGATTGGAAGTTTGGGAATGGGAAACTCTGCATACTCTGTAAACCTCTTTCAAATTTGTTTTTGGCCATGCTAGTAGAATGATAAAAGCTCTCTCAGCTCTTAAGCATTTTGCGAATATAAAACCGCTAGGGCTTAAAAATTCATGATACAAAGAGCACCAAATTGGCTGCTGAGTGGCTGTATCCTCGCTGACATGCTAATGTTTACTGTGGTCATAGTATATCCTCTAAACAGCATGCTAATATTATCACTGTGAGGCTCTGAGCATTAACATTTAGTTCAAAGCACCAAGGTGCCTAAGAAGAGCCTCAGAGGCACTAGCATGCTTGTTGTAGACTCTTGGAGACTTCCATTTTCACAGTTTAAGTGAAGTGTAAACCTACTTTGTTAATTTATATGAATATTTTTTAATTTAAATGTCACACTTTATACTCAGCATTACAGTGTGCATTTCATCTGACGGTTTATTTATTTTTTATTTTCCTTTTTGTTTACAGCTCTTCAGTCTCAGAGAGTCATTATCTTTTCCCTAAGTTTAAAATAGAGCCTAGGATAAATGAAACTGAAAAGTTTCATGTGAGCCAGAAATCACAGCTGATTGTGGCAGAGCAGTAAGCTGCCACTTTAGTCATTTTAATTACAATGTTGGCAGATCTACCTTAATTCATTATTGACTAGATAAGACTTAGACGGATGATATGAGCCAAAAGTAAAATAGATTGGGAGGCTAGATTAATGATGCAGTGAGGGCTGTGTCGTCCTGCAGTTGTTATTGAGAAAATGGATCAGTTCTGATCTAGTACATAATGAGCTAATAAACTGTTTGACACATACAGACGAAGAGATATAGTCAGGGAAAAAGAAGAAAAAAAGTGCACCAGGGATTGCAGCAAAAGTTTATCCGCATCCTAAAATCGATCCATGATTTCTATTATTTCTATTCAACCATTTTGAGTCTCAGTGCTTGAAGGAAATGTAGGTTATCATTTGAGATCCTCTCTATGCCAGTATGTCTTTGTTCTGTAAGTATCTTTGGGTGTTTGAACAATGTTATTACATGAATCTGTCAGAGGAAGCCAGAGCTTTCATCTCCTGTCTCATTTTGAGTCCCCCCCCCCTTTATCCTATTGTTGAAATCAGTCCACCCATAATCCTTTGCATCTATTTCTATGTGAAATCCTTTGTGTTCCATTGCAGGGTGAAATGGGCTGGACTTTAAAGAGCCGGGGTTGCTGTTTTTTAACAACTGCAGTTTCAGCCAAGATTCGCCTCTCACCCGTTTCCACATTTCCACCCCACTCAGAAACACCACGGGAGCAAAAAAGATTAATGAGTACACATCAGAATGACCATGTTGGAGCTGACTGCAGAGCATGCTTTAAAACATGCCTGTCACCTCTGATGATTAGGCATACCTGAGTGCAGGCATAAAGTGACAGCGTAGATTTATGTATATTTCCCGATAGGGCATGAGAGATTACATATCTTTCTAAATCCCATGAGGCAAATACATTCATTTTTGTGTCACATTATTTTACATACATGGTAATCTCTCAACCAATCAAACAAATGCTGTATTTGTATATTAAGTATCGTTCAGTGGATCAAACTTCCACTGTGGCTATTACAGGATGACAATATGGCCTCCATCAGTTGAAATGATGCATGCCAGATTGTGAGACTTCATCTTCTTTCAGCCTCTCCAGAAGCCATCTGTTGATGTGCTTCAGGATGTTTAAGTGTGGCATGTTTGGAACGCACATGTTTCTATGGAAACCCGGAGCACTGTCACAAAGCTGATCCGGATCAGTACATGCATCTTTCTGCAGATCAAAGGTGCTCACCTCAATTTCAGAGGGAGTGTGGGTGTTATGAAAGGGCTCCTTTCCCTGTCAGTCACCTCTTGAGTGACAGAAAATGTTTTTACTCTTTTCTTCCCTTTGTTGTGTGGTTGCTGTGTCTGCCTGATGTGAGTACGTGTCCAGGATCGGCTCGCTTAGGCAGGAGTCTGAGAGATGCGTAGAGGCGGCTACATATCCATCTATGACTGTCCCTGCTAACCACAGGAAACTTAAGGTCCCTGGAAAGATTTTCAGTGCCAGTATGTGAGCCCACTTCCTATTGTGTTTTGACTCATTCAGAGAAAAGAAAGAAACTGAGCTATCACTTCATTATTTGGCATTCAGCCTTAGGTGAGGTTCCTTATGGTGTTGCTGCTGGAGTTGCCTCCACAGCGTCGAAAACCTGAATAATTCATGACAAAACATCATCTTGCACATCATCTTCTGTATTTGGCACACACGAGTGGGAACATTAATGTGACGTGGAGCAACATTGGTATGCCTCCAGTTTCCCTCATCTTAACTTTTTCCATGTCAGCTCAGCCTAAATACAGTTATTTGTCCCTCTCATCTTGTTTACTTTAAACCTTCTTGCACAACGTCTCATCAAAGGCAGAATGTCTGCAGAGGCGAGAAGAGCGTGGAATCAAAGATAGGATAGTTATTATCAAAGCCACTGGGTTCCCTGTTGACCTTAGACGAGATTTAAATGCTCCCTGCCTCCACAGCTTGTGGGGTGGTGCAGGAAATATAAATGACTCTCCTTTCTATCTGATTCTATGCCAAAAGCAATCGCTCCTAGGAGTTGGGCCAGGTGGGCATATGGCCCCGAGCTGCTTCACACACCTCAGATTTTTTTTCAACCAACACACACATGGAAGTTTTTTTTTTTTTTTTGACTACTGCATCTTCAGTTTGGCCACTGACAATCTAACTAGTTTAGTGCTCTGTTAGTTTCTGTTCAAATCAATCAATATTTTTTTAGGTGATAATTCTGTATTAAATCTTCTTTTAGATTGTATCTTGCCAGATTATTTTTTTCATATAAATATAATTATTTATAATTTCCTTCTTTTAGTTTTTCCATTTCACATGAAATCATGTTGTTCTATTGAATGTTTACATTTGTCTTCACTATCTAAACTGCATTTTACTGTATGTTATAGCAAGAGCACAACACATCATAAACCCAGTAATTCAACATATAGCAGAGCATAATATTCCACAAAAATCTATAAGATCATGCTGCATGAAACATCATATAAAGCTTATTCCCTTTGATGATCATATAAATCATAAATTGTTTCTGGTCATCTGCCTCACAAGCTTGTAATCTGGTTTGTCAAACATAGAAGTTATCCGGCTGCAATCCCACCAGGCTCCGGCGGTGCCGGTTGTTGTAGACCACCAATCTTTGGTACCGGAGGTCAGGATTAGTCCTTTTACTTGTCCATTACACCTGTTTCACCAGACAGCGATTCACTGTTCTGCTCCTCTGTGGAGAGTATGCCACCAGGTGGTCATCCCACAATCAGCTCAGTTCTCCTTAAGAATAAGTCAAATTGCTGAAATCAGATTATATAATACTTTAATAATGATTAGTTAATGCTTTTTATTGATTTATTTTGATCTGGAAATTTTGTGAATTTTAATGCTCTCTGAGTAGTCATTTCTATATGGCTGCTAAATCCCAAAAATGATTTTCTATCTTGAGAGTTTTGCTCATTATTTTAGTACCTTTTGACATTTTTCTATATGATATGCTAGAGTGGCACACAAAGAAAGACCAAATCGTTCAACAAATTGAAGCTTTAAAAAAAAAAAAAATTAAGAAGAACATGATGAAAAAGTAATTTTTCCTTTTACTGTGACTTCAACAAGTTCACTGATCCAATATAGCTGAGTTATGAGAACACCCATGGACGAATGGATGGTTTATGAGACAATGGGTCTCTGGGCACAGACAGGTAAAAGGCTCCCTACCCCTCCTACTTGCAGTAGCAGACCTCTATACTGTGGTTGGTTCATGTCTCTGGTTGTTTTCTGCGACTTTGCTGCCATTTCACATATCTTCATAGCCTCCCATTTTGGGGAATTTTTGTTGAATCTTTGTTTTTTTTTTTCTTGTTTTTTGAATCTTCCTAGTAACTTCATTGACTTTCTGAAAAGAAATATAAGTTACTTTAAATGGAGGTGCTGGACGAAGGGCCACTGACCTGAGGGCCACCACATCTGTGCCCAGTAGGCCCATCTAGTAATCCAATCATACTTACACTAGTATATGTGCTAGTAGCCTGATCCGATTCTTTGTCAAAGTTATTGTTGTTTTTGGCACCGAAAATCCTTCAGAATAATAAATTGAATTACCTAGAGTTTTCGAACGGTAAATAATTTGTCATAGTTGTGGAGAGTCTTCTGCAGACCTGAAATAGTGTCCCACAGGGGAAGGGGGTCTGCTGTATTTTAACAGGTTAATGCTTAAATCTCATGCTCTGGATGCATGTTACTGTATATATCACGGTTCACTCAGCCCATGAATCTCAGTCATCCTGGGGGACTGGACCCACAACATGATAGATTCATAAAGAGGCCTTCAAACATTATAATGAAAAGCTTTTCTGAGGAAGCATGGTGATATGGAAATGCAGGAAAAAGGATTAGAAATGTCACAAACAAACCCCATTTTCAGTGTGACTTTATTGGCCTGTTTTTAAAATAGAGGCCGTTAGTTTGATTGTGCTGTGTACACCTTTTTGCGTAATGAATCATGTTCTTAATGTGCTATTTTGTTCTTTCCCAGACTTATTAGTATTCATGAGTATGATTACGACTGCTCTCCTCGGTTCCTGCTCTGAATCCTCTTATGCTGTCCTATGTTTCTTCATGTATAAATTTTGTTAGTGTGTGGCTCTGGCTGGTTGCTGTGCTCAGCTCTGCCTGAATGCTCCACTTATTGCAGTATGGCTGCTTCAGTAAGAATGTGTTTCCAGGGATCTCAGCTGAAAGCCTATCAGCATGCATAATCATGCATCGTCTAATGCTGCTGCTGCCAGATTACTGAATCTTAAATTTTTTTTTTTTTTTACAATTCCCCAGAGAGCCATTCTGCTCTGTCATGAATCCTTGTGATTTTTTTTTTTTTTGGTGAACAGATGGTATTTTAATGAACTCCACAGAAGATACTTTAATGTGATGCTTGTCCTCTTGCAACCCTGATGTAAACTGCCAGACAGGTGCTTTTGAAATAGCTATAATTGTTATTCTTCAGAGGCAAGGTGAGGCTCAATATTTCTGTTATGAATTGTAAATCACAGTCATGTTTGAAGTCTAAAGTCACTTAATTTTAACAATTAAAGATGAATTAAAAGTGTTATAAACAATGTTAGGTTTATTACAAAAATATGTCCTTATCGTGTTGACAGCAAACAATGATAGTCATAAAAATTGTATGCAAATGACTATATTTCTGAGCTCCCAGGATGCAACCAAATGTACTGTATAATTCGTCACTATTTCTATTTTATGTTATAAATTTAAAGGATGATGCCAGTGAGCCTCTGTTTTATTATTTTCCATAACCTCTATACAATCATTAAAACCAACAATGGATTTTGCGTACACACTCAGACTGTGAATCCAGATCCTGGTTTAGCGTATTTGTCTGTGCCGTAGATCTCTGTTGTTGTCCAAGAGCTCTTAAAAACACACCCATAAGCCATACTGCTGCACTGGGGGACAGTGTTTTTTGTATTTATATTTATCCCTCACAAAAAACAGGAGTTGTGTCTTAATAGTGAAGATAACACATGTGAGTTGGCATTATAAGTGAATACCCATTTAAATAGCATTAAAATTTGTGCTTTACTTTATAGGTCATAATGTAGAAAATGCTTGAGCAGGTTAATATGCTGATATTACCAGCGGGCATAGCTGCAAGCTCATCGTTTTATCATTTTGCTTTTGTTTTCCTGCAAAATCTGATTTTTGTAACCTGATTAAGTTTTAGGCATTTTTCATGGCATCATTTTGACTGCAGATTACAGGTGATTGCAACCCCCCCCCCCCCCCCCCCCCACAAAAAAAACAAAAAAAACAAAAAACAAACCTAAAACCTTGCTGTACACTACCTACTCAGCACCAGGCAGCAGAGAGAGTAGAGCATTTAGCAACTAAAGAACCAGATATTCCTTCAGTAAGCTAGCTGGTACAGACCAAAAACAGAACCAAAAGAGATTTAGTATTGGATTTGGCAAATAGGACTCCAAATGAATGCTGATTATGCTGTTTGTAACTGCTAAATGTGTAAAGAGGCAGCTGTACACCTACCATTACTACAGTCTCCACTGCATGGGAAGGTAATGCTTGATCTGAAAAAAACATTGCTAGTAACAGTGCCGATTATGTAAAGGATATAAAAAAATATATACACTATAGTATAAGTTTAAAGGATATTTATAATGAAGCAGAGAAAGGTTAGATTTTTATGGAAGTAACAGGAAGCAACAATAAGATGACAGAACCTCAACAACCGTTAGAATTCTCAGAATAATGTTTAACATGTAATAAGCGATTTTGAACAACATAGTGCACTGTAGGCGAATGCATGTTCCATCACCTTATTTAGATCTAGTTAGGAGTTAAGGGACTTAGGGTTAAAGGGTGGTGAACATTTTGTATATTTCTCCAAAGTGATGCGGAGGGTGCGCTAACTGTGTAGATATGTATTTAAGTGTAAGAGCTCTTCACTGTTCTCTCAAGCCTTCCTGCCTCATCTGTGGTTTATGTTTAGATGTCTCTTCAGGGAGTAGCAGAATGACCATTATGCTTTCAAAGGCTTCTGTAATGAAAGATGTTTTAGGTCTTGAAGAATTGCTTTCCAATGTAATTATTATACTCAGTAAACAAACTACCTTTGAGTATGGCTTTAGGCTCCGGTGATCAACAAATACACTTTGTCATCCTCTTTCTTGCTTCAATCCTTCTTTACTTCATCTGGCTATTTTTTGCATTTGTCTCCATTTTCTTCTCCTTTTCTTGATAGAATGACATGCTAATAGCAGGGCAGCAGAAATATTTCTTTGAAATGTGGACACATAGAGCACTCAGAATTAGGTTCAGATATATATTGTGGCTAGAAACATTTACATTTAGGATCACACTGTGTCATGTTTTGCAAGGAAACTGCTTGGGTACATATTCTGCAGCACACTCATTTGTTTGGCAATCCTGTAAAATGATACAATGGTAATTAGTTTGCCCACATGCAAAATTTCTAGAAACCAAATGGAACATTACATTGTTTTGCTTTCCATGGATCTTAGTATTAATGCCCTGTTATAATCCCTTACAAGAGCTCAACTCCCTGAGCCAGACGAGTTTTGGATTCAGACAAACTAATTTAGCATGCAGATTAATGCAATTCCCAGCTCCTGCAGGAGCCAGCTTATTAAAACACATTTAAATCACATACATTTACAATTAGAATAAGTTGGAGCCATTAAATAAAAGACATATTACAAAAGTAGCTCATCAGCACAGTTTATCTCTCTAAACAAATTTGCATATGTGCTTCACCCTTTTGCATAGAAGAAATATATTTGAAGTAGTCACACCCTCTGACTGTAGTATAAACCTTTTAGATATTTAGTCCTTTCCTTCAGTTATATTCATGGATGAGTCAGCCATATTGCCCCAATTAAAATAATCAAACTCCTGCTGTCAGGTTGGCAGTTCTTTGGCAGTGTTGTGGCTTACATGTAATTGCTTTTGCATTTTAATGTTTGCGCTATCTGTGTGTGTGCATTTGTCTGAGTGCAGATGTGTGTGTTGCATATATGTTCATGAAAAAGCTTTCCATGCAGAACAGTTTGCTAAGCTTGGAATGCTGAGAGAACTTGTGCTGGTCATCAGTGTTCCTTTTACTGACTTTCTACTGCACGCTTGAATGTCTTTCAATTTAGTCTTTCTGATAACATGGCTCTCTTGCAGAGATAAATGTTGAAATATAATAAATGACTTTGCAACTTCACATGTTTTGGCTCTAACCTCGTCTCTCTCAGGCTTCCTTCGTGCTCGTCCATTTCTCTGCCTTATTTATCTTTCTCTCTGCTTCCCTCGTTACTCATTTTTCAACACGTTTTTACAAGTTTCAGATCTTGTAGTATTAGCTTTAGCAAATAAAGTAACTCCCAGTACATAGTGACTTATAGTTCTTAGGAACACTCGAATTCTCTTAATGTCACTATAATGTTATTTTATGTAAACAATGAAACCAGAATTTTACTGTTTTTAAAATATGTTTTTGTTTTGTGCAAAATAATAGACCTTAAAGAACGAGTAATTAGAAATAGTTGCTTGGAATATGTGTTTTTTGATAAGATGATGACTGGGTATGTCATTTGGATGTGAATTAGTAGAAACAGGCTGTAGTGTATTGACGTGCATACAAAGTAGCTGTGTGAGGACAGCGATAAAGCTGTGATGGAGTGATCATCCTTTCTAGTGCTGCTATTCAGTGGAACTGTCCTCTAGAGTGGAAACAGATGATAGTGAGATGAGTCTCTTAATCAATAGGCTCTGCAGATGTGCCTTTACACACACCAACAAGGCGGATAAGCGCCTTATCAATATACTGTACCGAAACAGCTCTCCGTCAGATATGGATTAATCTGTCCACAGTACTGCACAGCTCTTTTTTCTTACTAAACCTGTCAGTTGTTTTCCTGCAGTGCTCCAGTAAACCTGACTGTGGTCTTATTTAGTGCAGAATTCCTGTTTGGTCTCAGCTAAAATGCAAAGTGTTTTCACTGCAGACTACAGTGGCATCTGTTACTATAGGCTGGTCATTAGCTCTGCCAAGAAGCAAGTAAGTGTATTTCCCAAAATGTTGATCTCCTAAAAGCTCCCAAAGTCTCTGCTGTTCCCCAAAAAAACAGTTGTCCAACTCCTTCATCTTTCTAGCCAAGCCTTGCTTGGTTGTCTTCTAGAGGTGTACTGTGACCTGTGCTCAGCGGCCTGCTATGATTAGCCAATAAATAACTAAACGTATATCATAAATCAACAGAGAGAGTTCTGTCAGGGTAATTTCCACCGTAGTTGCCCTCTGAAGATCACTCTGCTGCTCAGATTGAAGAACAGGAGAGAGATGGATAAAGGAAGGGTTGGCAAAAAGTGATCTTCTCCATGTGTTGTAGGAAATGTTTTACTCTCGTAGCATTACTCAGAGATATTTAACAGTCTTTTAAGTCTTTTTTTCTAAGATCAAGACACTCTCATTATGTTGATGGTTATAAACCTCAGCTGTTTTTTTTTTCCATCTCCCCACAAAATATAGACACATCTCTTTCTCTCAACATCACTGGGTGGGTGTACTTTCTACAGAAGGGAGCAGAGAACAATGACAGGGGTGAGGAACTCAATTAGGCAGTCGCGAAGTAGCCGAGTGTGTAATGCTACATGAAAAACATGCACCTTTTGTATTCATGCTGGCACCGTTTGTGATCTCACCTTGATCTGTAAGCTATTAGAGATGACTGCTGCACTCAGCTCTGCATGTATGTTTAAGTCTGAAGACAAAAATATTAGCGGGGCAGAGTGGGATTATAAAGTCAGAATGTGCTGAGGCCTAGCATGGATTCTGGGTACCACTGGGAGAAGAAGCAATGAAAGAAAACAGCCAGCAGGGAGCAGAACTGAGATCGAGGGGAAATGAGGCAGGAAGCAAAATAGGTCTCAGTGGAGAGGAAAAATGTGTAAAAGTGTAGGAATGAAATTATTTTCAGTGTGACTCTCCATCATCAGACATATTTCCCATCCCCTAGGTCTTAAAGTTCATCATAGCAAACCCTAACTCCCTCATCTCTGCATCCCCTCACCTTTCGATTCCCACAGAGTCCTGCAGACAAGACTTTATCTTGATAATCGCCAAGGCCTCTGGCACCGCATTTCATCCACAACCCTGTCAGCTGCTATCTCTAAGTGGAGAGGCTGTCCAACTGTTTATTATTACCAGACTATCAGAGATGGGAGGAGGACATGTCTGCAAGGTGTTGGAGTGGAACTTGGGAAGGATTTTGAGTGAGTTTGACAGCAGATAATAGGTGCTTCTCTCCAGGTCTTATCTTGGCCTTATAGACCAGCTTCAAGGATCAGACCCCTCTGCTGAGTTTAAGCCACAGAGGAGTAAAGACGCTGCTGGCTTTTACTGTTCAGCGACCTGTTGATAGCATCCTGCTGATGGTTTGAATGAGCGAGCAAAGTCAGCGATTACAGACCACAGTGCGTAGAGCGATATCAGAAGCCAACTGCACTAGAGACAGGTGTATTTGATAGCTCAGCTTGAAAAGATTTCCTGTGATAAAGTACCTGTTTCAGATCCAACTGAATACTTTTTTATTTCACTTTCTTTGACTACATTATAGAATTATATAGGAGCACAAAATACCACTATAGCACATTTGTATCTAAGAATGAGATTTGTGCTACATCCATTACTAATGGCAAAATGCCATTAGGAAAATGGCAAAATGCCATTAGTAATGGATGTAGCTTCCTATTCCCCTTACTCGAAACTTTTGAATTATCCCATTCTGTCTGTCCTTTTTATTAAACTTGCACTAAAAAAAGGTGACTGGTCATCCACTGAACTCAATATTGACATAATATTAGTTCATGAAACTGTTATGGGGACTTTATTATTAGCAAACTGTTATGTATGTACACAACCAGCCAATATAAAGAAACAATAGCATTCATTTAGTGTCCTCTTTCTGGCCATCTGGCAAATGTGAGTCCAATATTCACACTCTTTAGTGCTGCTTGTGGTCTTTTTCAACGCCTGGGGTTTTTTAGCTGTTAAATGCTCCATTAGCTAGTTGCTAACTTTGTTTGTGCACTATTTGCTGCAGAGCAGGTAGCGCACAATGGGTTGATCAGCACTTTTTTTTTTTTTTTGCTCAAAACTGACGACCCCCGTGGATCAAAGCGACACAAATGAAAACAGCATGGGTGGACCCAAACAACCAGTTGTTCGCAGTAAAACCAGAGCAGTCACACTTGGTAGAGCTGAGAAGAAACTGCTGAGTCGATAACAAATCTCGGTGGGTTCATTACTAGGTGCGCTGCTCTTGACATTGCTCATATTCATGTGGTCATATGGAAATTCTGATTATACAGTAGCTGATTTAACTTATGTTGTGTGGTGAAAAGCAAAGATATCACATCATAGAAAAAAAGGCACTAATTAACTTCGACGCTTATGGGGGTGAGAGAGTAAAGAGAAAGTGACAGAGGAGGAGTGAGAACAAAACAATATCCAAAAAGAAAGTGCTTAGTTTCCGCTTCCTGCTGTTCATACCATCAGTGCCCCTAAGTCTCCGTGTGTCGACACTCGGGCAAAGACTTTCTCTGTCTGACATTATTACCCTCTTTTGTTTCCAGTTGTGACTTTGTCATTCGATAAATCTGTGTGGACCTACATTGCAGTGAACTATATGTGACAGAACCTCAGTCTTCTAAAGTTTTTGGTATTTATATATATATATATATATATATACCTTTTTTTCCTTTTACTTATTGACAAGTAGAGAGTACTTATGATTTTTATCTTATGTAACTTTAAACAAGTTGCTTTTTAATTTCACAGAAATTCATTCCTATAATAATTAGTAGAATCACTCACCTTGGAACATGTTCAGATGTGTCAGTGCTGCCTGCTGTTGTATTTGAACAAAGTGTCTTGTTTGTCACGTGCAGTACGCTGGCAAAAGCAAGCAAGAGGTAGTGACACAAAATAACAGCTTTAATTCGTAACTTTGATTAGAACACACTTATTCAAACTATTCCTCTCATCCTTTTCAGGCAACACTTGTTTCCCCTGTTTCTTACACACAAACAAACACTGCACTGTTGGTGAATACACAAAGTCTACCTACAAGTAAAAGTTTAAAACTCTTGTACTGTTTTTGATGTTAGCAGGCAGCGTGCTGTGTACTGAGACACCGTTTATATTCGAGATAAAATTTCCTGAAACCTGCGTTTTTTTGGTTTTGTTTTTTGTTTCAGTTTGTCCATTTTAACATACTGGGATTTAGACATTGAGAACTGCAAATGTTTATGTTAAAAGCAGCTTTACATGCAATCTGAGGTACACTTAGTAAAGTGTCTGCCTGGAATATATAAATAAACATGGTAGCAGCATGCTGTAATGAAGCCATGCAGAGATGACTCAAGTCTACAGGGGACAAATTTCGTGCAAAACGAATAACATCTCCTAATAATGGTTTAGATGATCTAATTTTCTACAGCTGCTGATGTAATAACAAAATGTAAATGTTTATTGAGCTAATGCAGAAAATTACTCAAACGATACCTCTGGGAAAGTTTAATGGACAGCCATGAGTTATCTCTACTGTATACATTGACGTTCAGATTATTTTTCTTTAAGTCCACCTATTGCTACATGTCTTGATCTCAACTAACACTCCTCATCAAATGGAATTTTCAATCCACCATGTGTGCTACCAAGCTCCTCTGTAGGAAAGGTCCTTGACCAAAATATTGCTGAGGTGTGAGAAATCAATTGTTCCTTCACACCCTGATGTATCTTCCTGCTCTCACATCATCACCCAGATGGAAATTATTCTGTGAAACATGGTTACTGATTTTTCATAGCTCAAGCGTACATATACAATACCCAGGCACAGATGAATAAACAAATCATTTGGATGACATATTCCACTTACATATTACATTTCTTAGCACACTCTTTTGAAAATATTTTCCTTCTAGTTTTCAATTTTGCACTTTCCCCAGCTCTATTATATGAAACTAAAACACACACACGCACACACACGCACACACACACACACACACACACACACACACACCCTGACAAGCACTATATCTTTCTTGTTCTCATATTATTTGATAGACATTAGTATGTCTGGTCATGAGGAGCGGATACTATCCCAAGGTCCTCGATAAGACCAGTATAAATAGTTGAGTAGGGCATTATATCACTTTGCTATTGGGGAAAAATGGGGAGCATTCTAGTGTTCAGAGGATTAGTCGATATTCAATTAACCCAGGCAGACAGTCACGGTGACTGTTTATCAATACCTCTTTTTAACTCCACACTCTCACCCTCCACACTCCACACTTAATTAAACTTCCCATTAATAGCATCAAAAAAGTGAACAAACTAACGCGAACACTTGGCTAAGTTTGGAAAAGTGAGTCAAATATATAGATGCACTAGTCGAATAATTCAATTCAATTCAATTCAATTCAATTTTATTTGTATAGCGCCAAATCACAATACAAATCATCTCAAGGCACTTTACAAAAACTAAAACTAAAAACCCAACAATTCCCTTATGAGCAAGCACTTGGCGACAGTGGAGAGGAAAAAACTCCCTTTAACGGAAGAAAAAAACCTCCAGCAGAACCGGGCTCAGTTTGGGCGGCCATCTGCCTCGACCGGTTGGGGTGAGTGGATAGAGCAGAGAGAAAAGAACAGCAACAATAAACAACAAATAGACACTGCAAGTTGGTGGGGCCAGTAACTGCACATCAGCGATAAACAGCTCCAGGACCAGGGACACCTGCAGAAGGTGAGAGAGAGAGAGAGGGAGGGAGAGAGCACAAACTAGGGGAGAGAGAGAGCACAAGGTTAGTAACATTCAATGGTGGAATATACATGAGGTGGGAGAGAAGGGGGTTAGGGTAGGGGAGCTCAGTGCACCAATGGTCCTCGGGCAGTCTAGGCCTATAGCAGCATAACTAACTAAGGGATGGTTCAGGGTTGCCTGAAGCCAGCCCTAACTATATGCTTTGTCAAAGAGGAAGGTTTTAAGTCTAGCCTTAAAAGTACAGAGAGTGTCTGCCTCCTGAACCCAGGCTGAGAGCTGGTTCCACAGGAGAGGAGCTTGATAGCTAAAGGCTCTGCCTCCCATTCTGCTTTTGAGAACTCTGGGAACCACAAGTAGGCCTGCACTCTGAGAGCGAAGTGGTCTATTGGGATAATATGGTACTATGAGGTCTTTAAGGTATGAAGGAGCTTGATTATGAAGGGATTTGTATGTGAGAAGAAGGATTTTAAATTCTATTCTATATTTTACAGGGAGCCAATGAAGAGAAGCCAATATAGGAGAAATATGATCTCTCTTGCTAGTTCCTGTCAGGACTCTGGCTGCGGCATTCTGGATTAATTGGAGGCTTAGTTGGTTACTTAAGGGAGTCAACCAAGCTCCTGCACTGGTCTAAGGTCTCTATCATGGCCTAACATGATTTCAGTCCAGTTGTGGAGACTTTGTGTGTTTTATGTATGTCACAATCATGCGTCATCAAAGTATTTGTCTGGTTATGGATGTGTATCTGGGACACATCCTGACCCTTGACCCTAAAATCATTTTATGTCCGATTCCACAATTGAGCCTACGAAAGCCTGGCCTCACATAGCACAAAGCAGCTTTAGTTCGACGTGTAAGATGTAAGATGACTTAGCTGCCACATTGTGTAAGGAAACCACACTTTGGAGTCACAAGCCTATTTTGTCTAAATCCAGAAGTGAAGACGAGCCTTGTTCCTGTCTTGTGTCACAGACCGTGCAGCATTTGTCCTTTGCTAATCAGCTGCAAATCACGAACAGTGCACGGATGAAGAGACAGTGATGTGACTGTCTAGACGGTGGTAATGATCTGATAATATGTGATGTGATCAAACATGCCAGTGCTGGTGGAGATCTTCTCATGTAACTGTAGTGACTGTTCTCTCTTCTAGATGTAGTTGTTAGCTGAACAGCAGAGATGTTATAGAAAGATAAACACTCCATGCAGTAAAAAGAGACTGGAGAGTGCGAGGACAGATGAATTAATCAAGAGAAAATTTTTCTCAGCTTTTACTATGTGTTAACACTGACAACTAACATTAACATGTTAGCATGGCAATGTGCTGTTAATTGTTTTTTGATAATCACTTGTTCTATAATGTCAGCAAATGCTGAGAAATCCTTGTCTCAAGTCAAAGTTGAAACATATTTGATTTACAATTATAGAAAAAGTGCAAATGAGCAAATCTTTATATTGTAAAAGTTGACAGCAGGAAGTTTTTTGGCAGTTTTACTTAATGACTTAAAAGATTAATTATTAAACAAATATTAGATTTGTTGTGGAGTTTTCTGTTGACAGACTAATCCATTGACTGACTAGTTATTTCAGTATATCTGAATGCTGCATGGTCCGTAACACCACCACAGTATGAACAAACTAGTGTAACTACTAAATTGTGTGTGTCACATCCAGTTGCCATTGTGTGAATACCAATGAGCTTTGAGTTGTTATCACCCGCTCCTCAGTTGACAGAGTCTGGGTGATGTATCACTCATATACCTCAGCTTCTTTCCAGAGACAGGATGTTTTTTTTTTTTTTCACTTGGAAAATTAAATGTCAAATGCAGATTCAAAGTTGTGATGGCTCAGCAATATCTGGGATAGTTTTAAGCTGAGATGAACAATCTACCTACGTCTCTAACCTTTTGTATGTGTGATAGAATATTTACAGCTGCTGTTTGTTTGCAGGGCTGAAAAATAATCCTTCCAACTGTTTTTGATTAAAGAAGTAAAGCTCCACTATGTTTTCAGCAGAGCTCGATTGTAATTCTCCTCTCCTGTTTGCGCTCAGCCCATTAAAGGCTGTGCCTCTGTCCTCGGCTAAGTTTGCTCTTAGAGATGAAATGTTTTTCTGTTGGGCGCTTTGAGCCAGCCCCCTTCCACCAATGTGGGGGTGAGCTTTCCCAGGACAAAGAAATGAATATATAATGGAATGAAAAAAGAGGGGGTGGGAGAGACAAAAGGCAGCGGGAGTGTGAGTGTGAGTGAGAGGGAGGAAGGGAAAGTGGGAGCTGGAGTGAAAAGATATAGAGGTTTGATAAGTGCTTGTCAAAGGGTTCAAAATTGCAGCTAAACTCCTAGTGCAGGAACATGGGGAAGGAAGAACTACTGTAGAGAGAAAATCTGTGCCTTTCCCCTATTACAGACCCAATTGCCAACTCATTACACTCCATAGGGTGTGGGATACATAACACACGCTGTAGTTATAGAGTTGCTGGATAGCAGCTCAGTCCAACTGAGTTCCCCCCCCCTTCTCCCCTGGTCCTCCAGCACATGGTACAGTCCATTTAAAAGGCTGCATGTCATCTCAGTGTATGCTGGGTCCTCTCTGAGAGCAGCTGCTCACAGCACATTCTCCTCAGCGGGAGCACTCACTTTCCCCTCCGCCTACTGGGCTGCATCTCTTTTTCCTCCTGTCTTTTTTTTCCCCTTCTCTGCTCTCTTTGCGTTCCCTCTTTCTCCTGCACTCACTCCTTTTCTGCTTTGTCCTGCAAACACACACGTGCTTTTTTTTTTTCTTGTGTGATGCTTGGTCACTGTTATTCTTTATGCAGTAACAGGTAGAAATCACCTCTGTCCAGCTCACTGCCAAACAGAAGAAGGGCCGGCATTTTGGCTTTTTTTTTTTTTTTTTTTTATGTGCAAACTAAACTGTGAGAGAAGAAGCACAGGTGGAGGAGGAAGAGGAGAAGAGGGGGATAAGAGGAGGAGGAAAGAGTGTTAGCTTCACCCCCTCTAATGCTCTACTTGACACCATGCTGCTCTGTGTGGATTTGGTCCTCAGGGGAAAATCCTTAAAATGATGGAAGACAACAAACAGCTGGCACAGAGGATTGATGGGGCCATCCAGTCTGCCAGTCAGGAAGTGACCAACCTCCGCTCAGAGCTCTCTGCCACCAGCCGCAGACTGGCAGAGCTGGGTGCCAGCAGCCCCCCTGCCTTGGAGATCCACCACCAGCACAACCATCACGATGATGGCCTCCACTACCGGGGTGAGTGTCACAGCATGTGCAAATGATTTTTTTTTTTTTTTTTTTTGTGAATGTGTACTCACACCTAATCTCTTGCCTCTCTGTGTGAGAGTGAGAACATGTGTGCTGTGTTGAAATCAACAGTGGGAAGTATTTGGGGAATGTGCAGCTGATTGACCAATATCATTCCACCGATCCTCCACTGACTTATTTCTCCCCAAACTGCTTACCAGCATGACAGCGGAGGGGAGCTAGAAGGAAAGAGAACAAGAGACAGACTGAGTGTTGTTATTATACGGGAGGGGTTGGGGTTAGAGAGCGTGGGCCAGACCTGGTCCGGGTTTGGTTTCCCAGGCAGCAGCTGGGCTCCTCTGGGGCTGCACTCTCTCTATCTCTGGCTCCTTCTCGGCTCCCTCTCTGAGTCTGGCAAGGAGTCTTAAGCTACGCTTTAGGCCCAAAAACCCTATGCCAACATCTCTGCCGGGGTCTGGCGACACCATGGCACTGTCATTTGGCTGGGAAAAAATGTGATGAATAAGGAATGAGCTTTAAACTGAAGTTCTGAAGAGACTGCTCATTGTGTCTTCTTTGGCTCAAAATAAGTTGGTCTGGCTTCATGTCATGTGGTTTAATATCTCTCTTGTTGCTACACGTACAATGGACCATGAAAAAGCATTGTTTTATATTTAGTTGTTACATGCTTCCAGTTTTTATCTTTATGCCTATTTTATGTTTGCTTTATCTTGTGTAAGACAATGGCCTGGGTCTAATTACACAGTATCATGACTGATTCTATTAAGCTACTTTTATATAGCTGACATCTTGGATTCATTAATACTGAGTTTTGATTTGTTTAATTGGAACAGCAGTGAAGTCTTGTTTGCTTGTTGTTCTGACATGTAAACTGGGCAGCACATACTGCTGTTTGTGATTACATCAATTTACTTAGTAACTATTTAGTCATGACAAAGACAAAGCTTTCCACAGAATAGCGGATGACGGGACAGATAAAACTTTACATTGCCTGCATGTGGAGAAGGTTTGGCTTGCTGAAATAGTGAAAAGTGCCACAGAAGAACAGCCCTCAGTTGTAGATCTTTTGCCTCAGGGTGACAATGTTCTCCATTTGACTTGGATACATTTAGAAGCCTGTGGGTTATTGAGATCATACCCTACCAAGCATCTTGCTATCAGTGTCTGGTAAATGGCTCCCTGTGTTGTGCATATGGAGTTCAAAAGCAGGTGATTCCTCTTATCTGGTACTTTCAGGGCTGAGGGTGGATCTGTGTGAAATGTGGCTTTACAGCACTGATGTACTGGGTTTTAACTATGCGTTTGTGTGACTATTGCAGATATTGTACATATTCTGTGGTGTTTTAGTTTATTGGTCAGTGGGTTGCATTATGGAAAGTGTAAGCTCCAGTAACTGTGGAAGTGAATTACTTAATTGCTGTGGTATTCCTTTAAGCGTATTTAATCATAGCAAATTTACAAAGGCTGAAAGTATTTAGAGAGAAATCGGAATTTTAAACACAATAAAGTAACCTTCTCAAGTGTTACTATTTTTAATTATATATACATTGTGCAACTTAGAAGTTCTGATGGCTGATACTCAAGTATCAGCCTATCCTATTAAAGAATTGTCTGCTGGGAATTATTATTAGTCCTCTAAGTGCATACACAGGCAAGTATGTGGAGAACAGAGTTTGCATTATGATGTCTTGTCTATGCTTCTGCCCCGAAAGTACATAATAGCACTTAAGCTACAGGTGGGTAGCTTTTCTTGGACTGTGAGGTTGGAAATAGAACCATAGCATAAAAACATATACGGTGTGTTTCAGGTTCTTCACTCTTCATGGGTGTTCAGAATGAAGACAGCCCTGTTTTGAGAATTATACTGTGAGATGGGGGTGTGATGTTTCAGCTACTGGGGGACAATGCAATATGATCCAAGAAGTATAGTCTGAGTAACAGATTTATGTGTTTAAAGACTTAACACAAGCCCTTGAGGCTAAATAGTGGTTTATATTATTATGAGGGGGGATTTTAAACTCTGGAAAGTTACTACAACAGCAATTCAATCTTTTTGTTGTGGTAAACAATATAAATGCAGTGTTCACATTACAAAGTAATGTGCTTGCAAGTATTTGGGAAGTGCATTGCGCTGCAAGAAAATGTGAGCCAGGTTCAAGCTACTTACTGGACCACAGCATGTCAACAAAGCGGACTGGTAGTTGATCTGAACAAGGCCCTTGGTCTTCAGAGATGGAATGACCCGGCTGCAGAGAGTTATCCATCCTACAGTGCTAACAGGCAGCCTGACGTTCCCACATTCCTGGATGTCAGGGCAGTGATGTCATACTTCCTGTTCCCAGAGCCAGGCCAGCACAGTCCCCCACCTCCCTAAACCATCTCAGCCGAGCCCTCACTGCGCCTGCATCAAGAGAGATGAGGCAATGGGAACCACTTAACTTAAGAATGTTTTTTTTTTTTTTTTTTTGAACATTTTAAATTTAGGATGACTTGTCTGAGATCGCTTGGGTTAGAGAGTGTGTATGTGTGATGAGCCAGCAACAGCGGCCAGTGGAGAGAGTTCTTTAGGTGTGTTTTCCCTCTAATGGCAGGCCTGTTTTTTTTTTTTTTTTATAGATCATTTCTTGGGTTTTTAATATGCATGACCTGACTCTCTGTAAATATATCATACTGTGCCAAAATGTCAGAATTTCTTGAAGTGTTTCACCTTCATGTAGAGCTTCAATAACATCTCTGACAGATGTCCAATAACGCCATAAACACGGTTCTTCAGCTTGCTGTTGCTGTTGGCCTTCGAACCTGTCCTTCTTACTGAACCAATTGCAAGGAACAAGAGACCCAAAACGTTCATTCTCGACACCCTGCATCAGGATTAATCGTTTTTATTCAAGCCAATGACAGTAATGTATTCATTGCTTGGGTGATGACACCCCTATATTATTGGCCCTTCCTCTTAATCCATCACACTGATGTCAAGGCCTTGTTTAACATTCCTAAACGACACTGATGTTTCACCACTGAGCCACTGCATTGCTGCCACATGCAATGTCCATCTAACCTGTGAGATGGGAAAACACATATATAACTTGCACTCAAGGAATAGAAGCTGTATGAAAATATTTTGCCCTCTAAAATCAATGTGCGCTAACCCAATGGGATTTTCATTATTTATACTCTCAGAAGATCAGTGCCCTGCAGTCAGCTTGGTGAGAAAGTCCTTATCACAAAACCCATGGGAATATACCAACCCTAATCCATAAACCTTTAAAAAACTCAAACATAGTACAGTCATCAGAAAATCCTTGCTGCTTTAAATAAAAAAGGACCAATTTAAAGAGAGAAATTAATCATGTATGTGAACATTTTCACTTGTGCAAGAATATTGTAGTCAATCGTAGTTAAATCATAATAAGGGTTTCAAGAAGAACAACAATGCAAAGTAGGATTGGATTTCAAATGGCAAGGGTGAGGGAAGTAGAAAGGGAAGTAGAAATCAGTGCTTGGTGACTGGCAGTTTGAGCACTTTCACCCAGTTCAATCATAAGCACAAAATGAGAAAATGTGTTTGAAAACATCTACTTCACTCATAGAGAAAGCCAAAAGTACAAGAAATAAAACTGGTAAGGGGTCAATTCAGCAATAGCTGGGGTTTTTGCTTTCAAATTGCACTGACAAATTGTTCTCAATTTGCCACAGCTCCTTTTTCTACTAGTATTAACAACCAGAGCACAGAAAAACATGATTTCTGAGAGCTACATTTAAATGGCCATACTACTGTATTGTCAAACAATTTAGCAGTGTCTGCAGTATCAAGCATTGGCATAGCCCATGAAATATTAAAGCGTTTTTATTGTACTCAGGACGCAAATTACCTTCTTCTCCCCCCTCCCCATTTTTTATGTTTGTCTGCTATATTGAGGAAAATTGAAGATAGGCCTATCATTAAAACTTTAAAATGGGAATCTAAAAAATAAAACATCAAGAACCAACACCTCTTCCAACTTTGCAACTCTTTTATAGCTGCTGTTTAGATATGATAGTATGCTGGTATGCTATATTTGTGGATAGAGGAAGATAACACAGCTAAAACCTTTAAAGATATCCTCCATACTGTACTGTGTGCTGTAAAACAGTGTTGATTAAGTATTCTCCTAAAACACCCAGTGATTATCTTTTCTCTGTAGAGAAGAAGCTGCACTGGCTCTAGTGCTCTCTGCTGCAAAGTAATTGTGAGGAAGAATCCTCTCCCCATCTGGCCTGAGTTTGTCAGAGGCCCCGGGTCTCTCATTACTTCATCTTGCACACAAGCAGGGCTGGGAATGGAGCGGCAGTTTATATGGGGCAAAATCCCACCCACTCCAGCTTTTTCTCTTTCTGTCTTTGTAACACTCTCTGGGGACCACCCGCCTTCCTGTTCACTGTCCACATGCAGAGAAAGTATGCAGTGCGCTCTAACCTTCCCCCCTGTTTCCACCACCACCCGAGTACATCACCCCCACCTTCTAATATTCCCTGCCTGGCCTCCTTCAGCCACACCCTGTCTGTGGTCAATGTAGCATGAGGAGAACTGTGTCCAAACAATGGGCAGAAAGAGGCAGCCTCTTACTCCTCTAACATTTCTCTATTTCTGTTCTTCCTCACCAGACTTCCTACAGTAAAAAAACTAATCATGGTATACTGGGGACTCCTGGAGTTCCAATAAAAGATGAAAATACTGGCACTGGTGGGTGGGATGATTGTCTCTTACATCTTTAGGAGATGCAGACAGCAGTGATGTTACAAAGACAGACATGGTAATCTGGTAGTTAAATACAAAGTATAAAGAAATGATGGCAAACTAATAACTTACAATCCTCACTTTTATTTTCTTATGGATTAACACAGATAATGTAATTATTAATATGTCGATGATAGCTGAAAAATGACATTTAATAATCCTAACAAAATGCTGCAACAAAAAGAAAAAGCAAGTTGAAACCAACCAAAAAATGAATACGACAAATATGTACAATATAAGTAATGAACAAGTACTGCTAATATGTTGGCACACAATTGTTAGTAATATGACCTGTCTTTATTGGTGTGTTTACAGTCTATTTACCTCAGAGCAAAGCTAATTTTCCAAAGTGTTTAATTGTCTCCTCCATATTTTTTCAATTTTAGCTGAGTGCATAGCTGAGCAGAGCTTAGAAGTACTTATTGGCACATTGGCAACCTTTTTTTTCCAGTGGTTAATAATGGCCTTAAATAAATAATGACTCTGTGGGTATTTGTTTTGCTTTGTAATGGAATGCAAGCCCTATTAATGAACTGATAGAGTTGCACAAGCTCTCACTGGGACCAAAAACCCAGTGGATTTGGTAAAGCGTTTTCCTCCTGAATTTAATGTAGGGACAAGAGCTGGGTGGGACATATCCACTTTCATGTCCGTACAGGGGCAAGGGAAGCTGACCTGTTTTGTTTCAAGTGCTCTGAGAGCTTTCCAAGATTGTGGTTCACTGAGAGAGCATTGTGGGGTGCTACCAAATTCAGGTTGCAACCCTTGTAAAGGTCCAGAATTGACTGGTGACAACTGACCCAAGTGTTTCTCAGGTCTGTTGGCAGAGGTGACAGAAGTGCTTCCCTGGACACCAGCTGGTGATACCATTCCTTTAGTTTGGGTGGCAGATGGCTGCAGTGCCATCACCATGCACCCCTCGTGTAAAATGCCACCTTGAAGAAAATGAGCCTGCAAAAAATGCAGGCAGGCAAGTAGACAAGCAGACAGGCAGTGGAGCAGAGCCAGAAAAAGGAGCTGCAAGAAAGATGCCAAGTCTGAGACAGCGGCACATCTCAAATAGGCATTCCTGTGCACTTAAATTTTCCATTCAAGCTTTATCTGAATGAAACTTCACAGAGCAAGTCAGTGAAAACCAATTCAAGGAGAACTGAGGAGTAGTTTAACCATGACACTCACCAATGAATTGCTTTCCGGTATGACACTCTGGCCTCTGCTGTGATATTATTCCTACCAGTAACCGATATGTCTTCATATGCTAATTAGATTCACAAAAGTCAAAGCACTCGTTTAACTATTTCCTTCTCACTGGCTTGGGACAGTCTTTGTTTCCCAGGTGATTTTTGATGAGGATGACATTTAATATGGATTCCCTGTGTATAGGTCACAGCTCAGGTTAAGAGCACATTATGAGACTGGCATTTATTGTCTCAGGAGCAGAGAGACAAATTGGCTAATGAGGACATTCATCTTCGTTATCACTCCCTTTTCTCCCTCATTTCCTTCACATGTGCTCATCATGTTTTTGCATACAGCGTATAGCACAGTTTGTAGTTTTTTCATTGAAAAGGAAATGGACTGTAGAAAAAGACTGCTTATCTCTGGTGGGTATCATGTTTTTGTCTTGATCCTATATCAGGGTAGAGAATTGCTGTTATGGACTGGGTCAAGTACTGCCTTTGTTTCATGGACCTGCTGGATGTTACATCTGCATCATGCACATCTGGAGAGGATCACCGTGGTGTATGATGGAGAGGCAGCTTAGTTAAGATGATTTCCTTTACCTTACATGAGATAGTACAAGACATGGTAAGCTGGGATGGAGCTACTGTATGTTGAGGTCTGATGACAGTACAGGTGTCTGAGTACAGACTGACACAACAGACTCTCGTGGTGGAGGATATACGTTTCTACTAATGAAGCAAACTGGACTCATGAATCAAAAAGATTCACTATGCATCTGTGATGAGAAAAAAAAAAAAGAGCTCTGACAGAGAGTTTTGTGTAATCCTCCCAAGTGTGGTGTATCAAGGCCACTGTCTGGGTGTTGTGCCTGCTTCGCAACAGGAGGCGCAGATAATGATCTGACTTTAAGAACCTAACTCCCCAGTCTCCCCCATGCCTCCACTCTACACATCTAACCATTCATTTTCACCCTAAATCATCCAAATCCCTGTTGAGTCCAAACTTCAAACAACTGCGACTCTCAGAAAGAGAGGAAGAGGCAGACAGCAAGGGACAGGAAGCCTGGTTGCCTTCACAACAGTCTCAGCTCATCCTATTAAAATGCCTCATTGCTTTAGCAGCAGAGACTTTTTATTGCTGCTGGTACATATTGTTGCCTTGACTGCAGTTTAAATTCATTCCCAGAAGAGAATGGACTAGACATGCAGGAAAATGAGTTTTGAGGAAGTGCAGAACAACTCCCCCTGTATCCAGAGGATGTGATGTGTGACATTTCAGCAGGGCAGAGGATAAACAGAACACCTTACTGCTTCTCCAAATCATCTGGTTCCACTCTACAAGACTGATGGGCTGAAGACATCCTGAATATCAGGATAGTACAGTGTGTTTTTAAACATGCTCACAATCCAAGAGAGGCAAATAACAGTATATATCATTTTATGTATGTCGTACTTTGAAATATACAGGATGTTTTAAGACCAAACTTTCACATAAATCCTCTGCCAACATTTATTTAACAAAAAAAAAAAAGAGTTATACAGTCATATACCATATCCAGACATGTCATCATTTAACAAGTAGCAAATAAATCATTTAAATGGTTAAAGTTTTTAAAGCAAATTTTATTTGCAAATTGTACATATTTACTGGCATTCTTGCTCTCTGACAGGTGATCTCTGGGTTTTGGACTGGTTATTCAACAAAACAAGCAAACAATTTAAATAAATCACCTTGAGCTCCAAAAATTGTGAAATAATCAGCAGATTATCTCATCATGAAAATTATTGTTAAATGCGGCATTAGTTCACTGACAAAAAAAATGTACAACTTTTTTAGTGATCAGATATTTGGTTTGTTAAATTGAAATGCTAAACCATAGTTTGCAGAAAAACAACAATTTTAAGATGTCATTTTGGATTTTGGGATATTGTGATAGACATATTTCATTACTTTATCACAATTTGTTGAGTGGATGGTTGCAGATTTCTACAACAGACCTAGATTAATCAATAATCAATCATTTTTTGCTATCCTAGTCAAAATATACAGTATGTCCACAGGTCGTAAGTGTGGTTGCTTTTCCATCTTTAATTTCCACACTGCTTATCCCAGACAACAGCAGATGGCTCACATAGTAATACACTATGCTGTTTACTTTATATGACATTATGTGTTTTGCAGTGGTGTGCTATTCTGATTGGACTTATTCGGATTGAGAATCCACACTATTGTTGTCAGCGTTACCTGTAGTGATCACACTATGCAGGTAAAAGACTGTAGGATGAGCTGATATGATTTTTTTTTTTTAAATTAAGAATTTCAAGACATTTTTTTAAAGGTCAGATTCCCTTGTTTTGATTTCTTAGCCTAAATGAGTATGATTTATGATTTTTGCCATGTTTGCCTTTAGGTTAAAATAAATAAACAAACAAACAAATAAATAGGCTTAGTAGGTCATTACAAAACAGCGCATTACATTTTAGGTTTTTGTTCATATATCATCATCATCAGCTCCCCAGGCCCCCCTGAGATGCTGGTATCATGCACGTATGATGCATGTAAGTGGTTTCCATGCCAGAATTATTTTTGGCCTCAGCCTGAAGGTATTAGTGTTGAAAGCTTTCTGTTTCCTCCTGCTGAGGAGGTTCTGCACAAATATTTATCAGGTTGCCAATTACTGTAGCCTATTGCTCAGATATAAACACACACAAACACTCTGTGCCTCTGTTGCCGAGGTTGTATATACATTCCTGTAAATGTGTTTATAAGTAATAACTGTAAATTTTACCTTAAACCAGATGTCCCTTTCCAATATCCCAGCAGTCAGGCCAATGTGTTCCAAAGCTTGTGTATTGCATGTTTGCAGATTCCTAATTGAAAAGAGCCTATTAAAAGATGCAACTTTATCACCAAGCCTACACGTAGCAGCAGTGGGATCAATGCACATCGAGATTGCTTCTTTATAAAAAGAGGCTGTTTTCAACCTTGGCTTTCTGCAAAAAGACATCTGCTTATCTACAATGTTTATCCAAAATGAACAGATTAATTAGACTCATTCTTCTTTTTTGAAATTGGAATATATCTGTATTCTCAATGAAAAGCAGAGACCCCAAAAATAAACCTTCTCTTTTTCATAGTGACTGTATCTGTGAATTGGCCACGGGCCATTTGATCCAGAATTATGCAAACTCCAATAAAAATAGAAATTAAACAATCAGCAGTTTTTGCTCTATTCAGCATTTCTTCCAAGCTTTACTGTATCTGCTTCCTATTATCACTAATAGGGTAAATCATGAATATAGAGAGCTGTGTTGATATTCCCAGCAGGTTATTGCTGAGTTCAACTCATCATTTGTATCAACATTTTTTCAGTTTTCATGCATAGCAATAAGATAAATTAAACTATGGCTCCACACTGAAGCAATTCATACATTCAGTTATTGATTCAGTAGTATGTCACTTTCTCTTCTGATTGGTTTGAGTTAACAACTCTCAAATTTCATGTTATGAATAAAGTGTGTATATATTATAATATTATATATTACTATATTTATTTGTTTGTTACTTAAAAGTGATATGCTGTTTCTCACCAATGTCAGTTGGCCTTGTACATTTATTATTATTGTCTCTCCAGGCTTTCACTACTTAATAGCTCTGAGTTGCTGCTGTTCATCAATCACAGTTTCACCTCACGTTTTACATGATCTGTGATCAAATATCCCTGCAATCTGTGATCAAATAAGATCAGTATCCTGGTTTAAAATGGCTTTATATATTTTTATGCTTTGAAAAAATCAATGTGGGTGTCCACATTGATAGTTTCAAAAAATTATTTAGTTATACATGATGTTGTAGAGGACCCTGATATATCTTGACTTTTAGTTGCTAGAGTTACAGGTAACTCTAGGTCATAGAGGCTTGCAAAAGACACCAATCAGTAAAGGTCCATGACTCATTCTTACCTTTTCCTTCCTTGTCTTTTGAGGCTTTTAGCAAATACAGTATCTTCAATCCTGCTCCCATGTCTAACAAGCTTCATGGTCCCAGCTGGTGTAATACAGGCTGTATGTTAAAATTTGTCTTCAAGGGCAAGCTGAGAAAACCCAAGATATGTCACATGCTTGTTTTCTCAGGCTTGACAAAGCTCATCCAAAGCCAAAGAGGACATTGTACATCAATCTAAGTAGTCCATCTTGTGACTACTAAACTCACTTTGACATGTAAAATTAGTGTATTGCCACTTTAACTGCTGCTGTCCATCCACTATTCCCTCCCATAGCTACAGCCACTGTCTGGTATTGGCCTTCTCATAGATGGGATGACAGCTCCAAACACTGGAAGTAAGCAAAGGAATCTTCTGTTCTGGCTGCCGAACAATGAGTTCTTTTCAATATGGCAGCCTTTCGTTGAAGTGGTGTGGGTTTTTTTTGGAAGGGGGTTTCAGATTCAGGGGTTTCCCACAGACTCCCCTAATTAACCACAGCAAGAGACTCAGCTACTCTCTCTGTCCAGGAATGTTCTCCCAAACCCCAAGTATGCCTCTGTTCCATCACTGCTGCAAAACCTCCTTATTTCCAAATTATGTTCACCAGAAACATTAAGGAGAACAAAACTAAAGCATTTTATTTTATAGTATTACACAGTTGGAACATCAAATTTATCTGCTGCGGAGGGATAGAAGTGGCCTGCCGTAGCAACATGTTTTACTAAGTCGACTTTACCCGTGAGTCTAGTCTAAGGGACGTAACAATGCCGTGATACATTTTTTCATGGCTATTGTATGTCAGCTGAGATGGGCTCTATTACTTTCCCTTTATGAGGTTAATGTGTGCCACAGGGCTGCAGAACGCCCGCTGCTTTGTCAGAGGACTTGTCTGAATGAGAGGAGCTTGGTGTGTGTAATTTACTGTCCACAGTGAGGTTGTGAAGAAAGAGGTGAGCTGAGGTAAGGGGATAAATATTAGAGGTTATGAGAAAAGCTGTTATAAGGAGAAGAGAAGAGAGGAGGAGTTTCAGCCCTGGCTCCATTAATAGACCCTGTGTGCCGCTGAATTGATTTTGAGGTCAGTCCATAAAGCACACCGCCTCAGCACTGTACTAACAGTGGCGTCATTATGGTGTTATTAGTGTAGAGGGGGAGGCAGGCAGAAAGGTAAGGTTGAAGGAGTAATTTACAGGTGTGTTAAACGGGTCTACTGTTCTAGAAAGAAAGAAAAAACCCCAGATGCCGGTCAGACCACTTCTGTCACACTGCTCTCAGCTAATTTCCATCAGTTTCAGTTTAGTGCCTTTGTTTTAATCTTTCTCATATATTAATTTTCTGCATGCTTATGCTCTATTTACATTTACATATCAGTGGTGCATGTTAAAATGTTGAAAGGACCCAGTATGCACATGGTTTCTGTCAAGTGTTATATTATTACCATTATTAATGGATCCCTTTTTTCCCCTTTACTTTAAAAGGATTTGAATATTGTAGTTAGCTTATATCATGATCATATGGTTTGTGTGTAAAATCACACACATCGAAGAATCTGTAGCTGTGTGGAGCTAATTGTGGTCTAGAAAAAGCACAATATTTCACTTTAAAGAGATAAAGATGCAACAAGTTAGAATGCAGTGAAATCAAACAACCCATATAAACACAAAATGCACATGTAAACATCCCTAGCGGAAGCTACAGGTTTCCTTTCTTGTTGAAAGAACTCATTAGTTCTTCCATCTGGACTCAGTTAAAGGTTCTTTTATTCACAGTTGAGCTCAAGTGAACATTAATTCCAGTTAATCAATTGTGATTTTTCCTTATTAGTTGTGTTTTGACCTTTCAACGACTTAACACTAGCCCAGCAGAGGTTCCCGTGTGCTCACACTGCGCTGCCTTTATGAATAAATGAAAAGGTATGTGAGTACCTGGAGTAAGAGAGCTGTACAGTAATTAATAAGTCTGATTTCACTTTAATAGACCTACAGCAGTATGAAATGCAGATTTTGAGAAATGATCACAAGGTGCTCTAAAAGTGAAGGTCTTTTTATGCACTCTCTTATTCCCTTAAACTGATTCCTTTAAACAGCATCACTACAGTGATGGGGCAGATTCCACCCACCTCAGTGCTCAGTAAAAATGCACTCTGAAATTACAACTCATCTGAGAGGTCTATGGTTACATGGTTTGCAGTATGTTTTGCTAAAGGGAATGCAGGTTGTTCCAGATATGTCATACATCTGACACAGATAAACTGTTTGGACAGCTTAACCAAGACCATACACACACGCACATTGCCTGTGACATGAGTTCAGCCCTTTGTTCTCCAGCATCTGAGTGTTTTTGTTTTATTGTTCTGTATACCAGCAGAACTGAGAGATGTTAAGACGCCTTTTTTGGTGTCTGTGCATTTGTGCATGTTTTGATGTGTCTGCCTTGTTTTCATTTGGCACTGTGGGGCATTTCCACATTTCTACCTCTCCTGAGGTCATGAACATGCTCCTCTTTAATATTCCCTGTTTTTTAAATTGTTTCTTAAATTGTAACATATGTACAAGCTGATTTAGTCATTCACAGGCACAGATGCTATTCTCTGTCTCTCTGCTGCGGATGGGTGAATGTTTTTGGCTGCTGCCCTTATTTCCTTCCCTAACTGAGACAAACAAAGAAAGACAAATAGATAAAGGAAGGTACAGAGCACAAGTATGATCACTAGAAAGTCGGACAATATGACACAGACAAGATGATATGAAAGGGTAAAACTCAGAGACTTTCAACAGACCAATGAGCTGTGATGTGAAGAGCAGCAGGCCACTGTGAGAGACAGGTAATGAGTGTGTGGTAATACACCTCCAGACCTTAATTGGTTCGAATGAGCAGGCTGGAGAGGCTCTTCCATCAGGCTGTGGATGAGCAGACTGTCAGGTGACAAGCCGTGGAGAGAGAACTAATTGGTTCTCTCCCCCAGACACAGCTCCTGTCTGTCCTCATGTAGCTGACAGAAACACTGGCTTTGTGGTTGGCTGAGTGGGTTGGTGCAAACCGAAAGGCTCATTGTTTAGCTCTATACCTGCTTGTTTAGAAAATGTGCTTACATCCAGAATCCAGGCTTCAGCAAGATCCATGGGTGCTGAAAAGTCACTTATTTATTTACTTTTTAATATAAACATAATACAGACAATGCAGACTCTATATTAATTGGAAATGTCTAATTTTTCTGCAGAATGTTCTGTATGCTTGCTGCTAACAATTTACAGCTGAGAACAAAGAAATTGTTAGATGCACTAAAAGGAGTGCATAAAAATAAAAGAAAATGGCTAAATGAAGATGAAGCGTGACTTTAAGTGTGGGCGTTTAGCAGAAGTTACTAATTAAACAACAAAATCAGTTGCTTGTTCTTTCTTTAAGGACGACGTGTAGAAACATTTTCTGACCTGAATCAACACGACAACAGTTTTCTAGGAATTCCAAAATTAATTCATTTTATGATATGGCGACTCTCTAGTTGAGTTTTGGTTAAGTTTCTAGAATGGTGATGGTTTGGATTAACTTCAGTAAGGTTAAGGAGCATCACTAGCATTCCTATAGTAATAAACTTTATAAAAAAAAACATGGTTGACTGCTGAAAAGCAAACAGGTGTCTCATGTTAAGGTCCAAAAATTTGCTGACAAATCAATTTTGGGACACTTGCTCACGAGTGATACAGTTGTACTTCCTTGGACGAAAGTCTTAAAGTATGATTTAATTAAACTTAGTTGTATAGTGAAGCAGCATGGTGAATGAGTGGTTAACACTGTTGCCTCACAGCAAGAAGGTTGTGGGTTTGCAACTCAGCCTTTCTGTGTGGAGTTTGCATGTTCTCCCCGTGCTTGCGTGGGTTTATTCCGGTTTCCTCCCACAGTCCAAAAGCATGCATATTAGGTTGATTGGTGACTCTAAATTGCCCATAGGAGTGAGTGTGTGAAGCTGAAGGACTTGGAGCATGGGTGGACTGTAGATGTTTTTTGTTTTTTTGTTGTTTGTTCATAGGTTAAGATCTGGAAGTGTCACTTGAAGTTTAAGTACTGGAAAAACAGTTAAAGGAAAAAAATGAATATAGCTGAAATGCTAGTTGACATGAAAGTGATAAAAGCAGTTGATTTGTCATGTTAAAAAGAGTATAAGGAAGTTGTAGCATGTCCAGAGAAGCTGTATAGAAGAATAATAATATCAGAGAAATTAAATATAGTAATACATCAAGATTATTAGTGCAGCAATCCATCATTAGTGGGATAAAACTAATCTGTTTTACTATAGTCTAAACCAAGTCATGTCAGTCAGTCAGTAGGAGGAGCCAGCATTGAAAGATCATAACCTGCAGTGTGCCTGTTCTGTAAACACAAATGAATGCAGTACCTTTCACAGTGTTTACAGTATTTCAGCACACACCATGTTGATTTATCTGATTTCTGTGCTTGTATAGTGCCGGTTAGGTAGGCACTCTCAGGGGAGACAGCATATTGACGTCATTTGATTTCTCCAATGGGTGTGAGATACTGAAGTGGTTGTTAAAATGCAGACTGTGACTATCAGAGTGTCTCATTTTCATGCTGAAATGTGCAGTTGGTATTAGAAGAAGAGGAGACATTGTTGTCACCGTGCTATATAGGAGTGGATGCAACACTCTAATACTGCTGGATATCAAAGGATTACACCAAGATTGTCTCAGGCCTTACATATGTCTCTGTGTCACAATCAGGCATCAGCTTTCTAATACAGTCTACTTTAGCTGTCTGATTACACAGCTGGAGGGTGAAGGTACCAGCTTAGAAATGAGTGTAGGCCTGCAGTGCATCAGTGTTTTTGCCTTGTACTGGGATGTCCCATCTGCCATATTGGGATTGCTGGTTGAGTGGGTTATGTTGTGTGTGTGTGTGTGTGTGTGTGTGTGTGCGTGTGTGTGTGTGTGTGTGTGTATGTTGTGTGTGTGTGGGGACACACCAGCGGGGGTGGGCAATACCATCTCAGGGGGGTACAGGTTAAGCTTTAAAGCTGATGAGGTTGGTAGGAGGGGCATGGAAATGATGGGAGGGCGTGGACTGATCCCTCTGGTAATCTTTGTCCCATCCCTGATCCAGGATCCTCAGGGTAGTAAGCTGATACTATACAACAGTGACAGGGTTCGGAGTGAAAGAGAAAACCTAAAGGAGGAAGGACAGATATGGCTTTTTCCTTCATGCTGAGGGCTGAGAAGATGCTGCGGCCCAGTTGTATACCATGGGAACTCCATGGAGCTGAGATGAATGGAGGTACAGCAGCAATTCATTATGCTTCAGGTCAAGGTCAGAAATGCACCAATGCTCATCATGCACCAGCTGCTATCACATCTTGTCACCTTCTGACCTCTGTGAGTGTCATACAGCTGCAGTGCAGGAATATTTGATTTATGAGGTTGTGTTTCTACAGCCTTGTAATGAGATATGCATGGATATCCACACAGCATGCTGTCAATTAACCTTGTGATCTGCAATATGTGGACAAACGTATACATTATATTAGATTTTTTTAATATTCTAAGGCTCAGTGTGTGTTTTCTGCATGGGCAAATGCACATGACTGGATGATACATTTCAAATTAATTAAGTTTGTGTCACAGGGGGCACAGACGCATGAAGAAACAGGAGGTGGATGAGTGTGAATCATTATGTGGTGCTGCTCAGCGTACAACCTGACAAAATAAATGAGGAGTCTTCGAGCCTGTTTCCTTTTTTTTTTTACCTTTTTATTTCTATGGATTGATAATACAATCCAGCAATTAAATGAACTTACACTATCAATTATTTTGATTCCCTCACCTCTATTGCCCTGTTATGATGAGCTTACTAAAACTGTTTAAATTTTAGATTTGCCATGCATTTGGCATCTTTGCCATTTAATGACATTTGAAACACTAAATTAGCCTGTTTAGCTTGAGTCCTGTTGATTCAGCAGTAGACAGCTGCTGTGACATTTCTAGGCCAGGACAGGATCAGGTATGGAGATGAAAGATGGTTAATTTAAGAATAAGGCCACCACCTACCGACATCGTCATTTCACAGCACTTAAGTGTTAGAGAGATGAACTTGAAAGCTTAAGTAAAATCTTTTTTATCTTGCAGAAGTTAGCTATACAAGTAGAGGTGGTCATAAATGAATATGTTTTCTTTTTTAGTGTTATCAGAGGGTTTTTTATTTCGGCAAGATGAACTGCCTCCACTATTAAACAATGTATGAAAGCCCGTGGCTATCAATTACATATAAGTATTCTGTAACCTTTTCTTCACAGTAATACAAAAATGTGCATGTTGTTATAAAGCCATTCTTTGTTAAAATGGGTTACAACAGTGGAGGTACTGCTGTATAGAAGCAATTAGCAAATGTAACAAAAGCACTAGTACTTTTTTAGATAGTTGGGAATTGTGTGTGGTGATGGTGAGGTTTCTGAAGAGGACTGATAGAGTTTTCACTTTCAACACCTGACATCAATCATTTGGTTGCTTCACTTCCACCCTCTGTTCCTGCTGTATTATTCATAGACTCTACTTTTCTTAAGAGAGGGTTACATTTTAAATCCAAAGGTTGCCGGCAACAACAGTCCCTTTGCAGCCCTAGCAGCAAGCAAGCAGCGGCAGCTCTAAAAGTTGCAAGTTGATTTCAGTCATTCAAATTTCTATTTGAGTAAAAGTACAAAAGCAGGTGGCCAGGCAGAGCAGTGGTTAGTGTCACCTGACAGCAAGGTTCTGGGCTTGAGCTCTGGTCAACCTATGGCACTTCTGTGTAAAGTTTGCATATCACTAGTTGTCTTTCTGTGAGAGACTGGTGGTCGGTCCATGGCACTTCTTGCCTCTTGCTTAATGTTGGCTTCAGACATTTGCAGACGTCCCTTTGCATTGTGCTGTCAGTTGGATATTTCATAGACTAAAGACATGGATCAAGCAGTGTAATAATCCATCCATCCATCCATCCATCCTCAGCTGACTCCTCTCAATGTGGAGGAGCAGCGGCTCTACTCCGAGCTCCTCCCGGGTGACCGAGCTCCTCACCCTATCTCTAAGGGAGCGCCCGGCCACCCTGCGGGGGAAGCTCATTTCAGCCGCTTGTATCTGAGATCTTGTCCTTTCAGTCATGACCCACCTCACCTATGGTCATGATCAGTGTAATAATCAAAAGATTAAATGTACCACTGCAGTATTTTTAAATGTGCACTGGCCTTCTATCATTTGAAAACAGCATTAGTTTCTCTTATTTACTGATAAAGTTCTGGAGCTTATTAAACTTCTGCAGACTGGCTTCAGTGACAGGTTTCAACAGTAAATACTGGAGTTTGCTTTCAGAGATGCTGTCACACTGTTATTGCTGTCATAATTTGCAACCAGGGCAGTAGCTATTATTGAGGACACCAGGGACATGTCCTGAGTATTGTCTCTGGTAATTTGTTAGATTATACAGAGTGTGAGTTTTCTAGGCAGATTCTGGTGTTTTCATTATTCAGTATTTCAGTATTCAGTATACATCAGTATTTTAGCAAACATATGTTTAAATAATATTGAAATACATCCAATACATGGAAACAGGGTTTTGATCAATTCCCTTCTTGTGCCTTGATAAACGCGATCATACAGTACTGTGTAGATGTTTTAGGTATTTTAGATGAACTATGATTCCTGCAGCAGATGGTCTGACCCCCACAGACCACTGATCTTGGCAGTGTGGAGTCAGCCTAGGATCACATGAATGGTCAGAACACATTGTCTGAATCTACAGAACTGCAGCAGCTTCTCCAAGGTGCTGCAAAGTACCATTAAGAAACTGTGTGCAGGTCAAAGCAAAGAGAACTGCTGATGGTTCATGGCCATTAGATTTAGGTCTTGTTCTCTTTACTACACTTTGTATGAAGTTCATTGATAAATGAAAAACCATTTATGTAATTTGTAATAAAAGCATCCACTGTGTATTTTTAATTCCTAAAACCTTTGCACAGTATTCTTTGATCTTCCTCTTTGGTGTGTGTGAATGTGAGTTGTTCTTTTTTGAATAGTTTTGATGTTGCCACAAGGGCTCTGTTTAACATTGTTTCTTTGTAGCATAAATAATAGCTAAATTGGATTGAATTGTATTTGGAAATATGAAGTTGGTGAGAAAAATGCTGCCATAACCAACAAAATTAATGGCCAAGACTCCAAAGTACAACCCACATTGTGACAAAACCTAAATTATACTTTTCGAGAAATACATTTAACTTTCAGAGAAAGAAGCTGCACTGACCTTTTGAATTACATTTCATATTTGTCAGTGATATATAAGTAACACTGTTTACTTTAGGCAGTTCAAACATATTTTCCTGTCTGTGCATTCTAAAGTAATCTTCAGCTCCACACAGGGGTAAGCATACTTTTGCAGAGGCAAATCTCACACTGTAACTTCATGGTAAATTGATCTCTGGTGTTGAAATATAAGCTTTTTTTGGGGGGCTCAGATTGAAAAAATAGGTTTTGTATGAGGTTGGGAGTGGTTTGGGACATCTGCCTACAGAAATAATGGCACATATAGGAAACAAAGTAGCGCCTCAAGAATCTGAGTGTGTGTTAATTAAACAGACAGTACTGTGGAGGAAGAGGGAACTTCAAGTCAATCCAGTCCTGTCTCCTGAGTGTACGCTGCCTCAGGGAGACAGAGGAACAGAAAAACAGTTTTTTCAGTGTTTCTGATTTGATAACGATGACTCTGCTATGCTGCTACATCACAGAGGTCTCATTCAGCTTTCAAATTATGGGGGAACCAAGGGGATTTAGCTCCCCCAAAAGAGATCTGAGCTCCCCTATAAGCAACACAATCTCAAGTTTTTGAGGGGCAAGGAACAGAAATTAACATTTATACCATTGCTGTTTCTCATATAGCTTCTTATTTTCTTTCTGCTCTTCTTGTTTTACTATGTTTATGCCTCTCTGTCACTGCCCTGCAGGGTGCCAACACTATGCGTCTCAGAGCCCCCCAACTCTTATTACTGCAGTTACTCTCCTGGGAAGAAGGATTGAACGGATGGTGATCAGTGACGCAGAACCAGCTTGGGAAGGGAGGGGGGGGCATAAAGGCCGAGGGACAAACAAAAAGAGGGAGAGAATCTCTCTCACTGCAGGAGTTACAGGGAGAGGAGAGGAATCTTAATAATCATGAGAAAAAACTCCTAAGAGAGAAAGAACTAGATGAGTTGAGGGATTTGGGGGTTTTAAAACTAGGAGAAGAGGTTGGTTGATTGATGGAGGAGGATGCAGGAAGAGAGGGCAGTGAGTGAGAGGAGAAGCTTTTGGACTCTGCGAGCAATTACAGTGTTTGTGGCAACATGCGAAAAGTCAGCCTGCAGCAGCAGTGCAGTGAAAAGACCACTGGCTGGAAACTAGTCTACCACTGTGAGTACCACTGTGAATGGCAAAAGTGTGATAATAAAACGGCACGTTTTACAAATGTTGAATAATGAAATTCTATAGAGGACTTTAAACCATCCCCTCCAAAAATGGATTTATCTGGTTCAACACTGGCTTGCATCAGACCGTTGTCCTAACAGCTGCCAAGGAGGTTGTGCTGTCTTCCATTGAGACATAGTTTCATCACAAAGGAATACTTTCAACTTGGACATAAGAGTTTAACATTTGATTTATTAAATTTTTTTTCATATTTTCAATTCTCAGTAATGACCTATTCTGGTGTTCTTAAATTGCTCTCCTCTTTGTATTCCACTGCTGTTGTTGAAAGTTGGCCTTTCTCCTTAATGAGATTTCTGTACAGTGTTATTGGCTAAATTATATTAGCTAACATGAAATTGGTATTTCCTTCCATTTAATCCCTCTGATGATTTGGTGATATTTACAACAAGACAGGCATTTCCGAATATTTACTAAGGAATATATAATGGAGAATGGTCTTTTAGATTACTCTCACTTAGGGACTGTGTATGTAATGATAATGCACTTGAGTAAAAGACCACAAGTATGATAGAGAAACTGCTTCAGTATTTGAAGATTGCCAATACATCTGTATACTAACCAGTTGCATTGAGTGGGAAAATGTGTGGAAATTAAGTGCATTCCAGTTGGTATTGCTCTAGCAATGTTCAACCTATTCAGATAGTACAGGCTGGCCTTGTACCATTACATTACAATAGATAACACAATGACATTTAGACAACAGATTTAAATGCCTTGCACACCCCACAGATGTTTTCAGTAATTCTGGCTGATTAAACTTCGGTCAGTATTGAATGTGGGCGTAAGTCATCCCACCCTCCTGTCTGAGACAAAGCTGACAGGAGACTGAGAAAGATGTCAGTCAATAGTATGTACATGGCCACACAGCCCAGAGAAAAAGGTCAAAATAAGTGACGTCACCTGTTGGGGTTGTGCATAGATATTAACATAAAAAGAAATACAAATATCATATAGACATGACTCAATCATGATTCTTATTGTTCTTTTTAATTAAAAAAAATAAAATGCAATACATGAATAAAAAATATCTGTCAACAGTATTGCAAAACATATAAGTTTGTATTATACACTGCATTCATAGATGAGGGATAAAAAATATTGACTTGAAAAAAGAAACTGTATTTGCCTCAATGTTCATCACTTAATGCGGTCAAGGTTTTAAATAACTAGATGGAAGTAAAGTGTGGAAGTCTTTGGTAATTGGTAGATGTGTGAAGTTTACTGTGTTAAGAAGAGCATTATGATGTGCACGAAGAACTGTGGTTAGGTTTATAAAACTTAGATGAGATTTTAATTAGCACTTCCACTGTCATCCCATTAATTACAGTCTCATGTAGTCTGACGCACTTACAGAATAAGGAGAGGGTTTTTGTGGATGCTCTTGCTAAAGAAGGACTCGTCTCTTTGCTGGAGAGGAGTAAGCGGTCAAGTTCCTTCTCAACATGGGGAGACATTATTCATTTTGAGTGGTGAATACTGCTGAGCAAAAAGCTGATTCAGGATCCTATAGAACTGTAAAGCAAGAGGAAGGCAATGACCTTAAAGACTTTAGCATCTATTGTAACACCAGCTGCGAATATAAGCCATGGCATGGCTAGCTCACTGGGTCATTTTTCATTTACTGCATTTTTCACTATTACTGTAAAACTTGCAACCTCAGAGGGTAATTCATCACTTCACCAGAGGGATGTAATTCTGTATGATGTATTTCTTTCTCCAAGGATAACAGAATGACTTTAGTGTTTGTATTTCTCACACTTACACATCCCTTCTCTATCACAACTTATTATGTAATTCAAGTGCAGTAATATGAGTAACGACCGGGGGGATTGCGCTGGGTGGGAAGGATTCCTGTCTTAATCTCAGTGTTTTTTAAGCCTCCTTCTCTGATCAGGTCCAAATCATGTCCTAAGTTGACTGAGCAAGCTTTCCATTCCAAAGGCATTATGACACATTAGTTAACAGTTTCTCCAGGTATTGATTATCATGGATATACTATTCAGTATGTTGACACTGATTGTTGTCTTGCTCCAAAGTGTGACCTTGATATATGAAGTGGGGGACTTAACCTGTGGCAGCGTGGACCATCTCAGCTGTTTTTTTTTTAGATCAAATGCACCTATACCAGGAGTTATCATACCCAGATGGCAAAACCACCTCGATTGACTCCTTTTGATGTGAAACCAAAATCCTCAGATACTTGAACTACTTAAATCACTCCCAAACCACAGATATCTGGTAGAAAACTGTGGCCTCAGATTTGGAGGTGCTGCTCTTCACATTTGACTGCAAACCAGCCTGCCTCATGCTGAACATCACAGCATTTGAATTTAAATAATCACAATAGACAATAGTTATACACTAAACATTTTCTAACCTGATATCTTCATCTTCTCTAATACTCTTTTACTAAGCCCTTGCAGGATTTGTGCTTAGAGTTTAGTGCTTAGAGTTTAGTTCCACTAGTGGAATTCAGACATAGATTTGATTTATTCTTCCTTATGGTAAAATAGTTTGTGTACTTTTGGCACACAACCTAAAGGTAAACATGATGTTGACTGCAGGGTTTGTGCATGGGAATGCATCAGTGCTTGGGATGAGTTGATTGCTTTGTTTTTTGGGTGTGATCATGCACGTGTGTTGTTTTTATAATTTCTTTGTTTTGTGTATTTATTTATTTAGGTTTATAATAATTGGAGATACTGAATAATAAAGCCCAAGACAAGTTGCGGAAAGTCAAGAATATCTGAATCAGAAATGTATGTATTAATCACAGCTGATGATGCAAAAATACAGTATATTGTGTGTCGGAAAAATGTAAGATCTTCTTGTTAATTTATTTATTCTAAACGCAGTTTTTCACTTCATCATCATCATAAACCCTACGAGTCATTGTGCACTTGCCAGTTTGAGGATCATTACAGCAGAAGAGTAATAGCTCTCGACTTTGTTGTCGGTTCCATGATAGCAGAAGAGTACTTGTATGTTTTTTTTTCATATTATGTCTGATGCCAAGAGCACAGCATGCCTTTTGTGTGTTTTGCTCTTTTGCTGCAATTAGCAACTATAATAGACTGTAGTGGCAACAGTAGCAGGCAAGCACTATTTATAACAAGAGCAAGATATGTCACACAATAGCTAATTTTTCAAATCAATATAACACATTGCCATCAGATTTGATTCTTTTTTCTCCAACACAGACATAGATGCTCAGTTTGAGTTAAGCTTTGCTGTATTTAGTTGTACAATGCAGATGATATTTAATTCTGTTTGAAGACAGTATGTTGACTGGTAGAGCTGACAGTGTGGGTTCCTGCGTGGGTGATTCCTAATGCTTTCATCAGTGGCTGACTTGTCTTGGCCGAGTGCACATGGTAGTCTTAGTTCTATTATTTAACCAGCTTCATTCTTGGTCAGCACTTCAAACTTTGCTTAACATGCTACTTCACTGTTATACTATAGCAGTCTCTAAAGAAAATCTGTGTTGTGTGTGTGTGTGTGTGTTACGCCCACCACTGACTCCAGGGGCTGCATTATTGTGTTGTATTATTCAATGTGATGAGTAGTGACAGTTTCCCCTGGAGAAGGGACTCTGCTGTCCCACTGGAGCCCTTAAATCGTCTGCTGTTGTGATGTATTTATAGCTGTTTTTCTCATTTTCTTGCAAACAGTTTTTTACTACACAAACTATCAATTCACCCGTTGGATGTGAAAACTGGTGTGGAAAAAGATGTGCCAGTTTGGAAGAGTGTATTTAGTCTGATGATTCCCAGTCTGCCCATTGTCCCAGTCCTGCTGTCCTGAGAGAAGCTGGTCCCTCTTGGATCCTGCAGAGGCAGCTGGGATGGGCATGGCAGGTCTGGCATGTGTGAAAAGGCCTGTAAGGGCATTGAGGTCAGCACAACATCTCACATTTTCCAAATGTCCTTGTGCGCTTGGACCATATTAAAGAGCTGAGCCAGGCTTGCTACTGCCATCTTTGCAGCTTTTATCAAAGGCACCAGAGACGCTGGCACAAGGAGAGCTGCAGGAATTTTTTTTGTTGTGTCAGTGCTGGATTTCTTCCAGATAGATTTTCCTGCTTAATCTTCACTTTAAATCCGCTCTCATCTAGCTTTCCTGGTCTGGTAAAGCCTTTGGGTTATGCCATGACCAGCTGTACCCCACAGAATCAAGCACATGAGCCACAAAATCTGTGTGTGTACAAGCTTATATGCGTATCTGACTATGTGCATGAATAAGGGAAGGGTTGTGTGTATATATTTGTGTCTGTTGGGCATTTATGTACAGTAATTGTGGAGCTGTTTCAGTGTTTATGAGACTTTAAAGATAGCACAGAACTAATTTCATCTTCTCCTTTAATTTTTTTCTTTTATTTAATTCAGTACTAATGTAATTCTCCCACAGCCACAGCTGTAGTGCAGCGCTCTTTGCGTTTGCATTTGAAAAGTAGTGCTATATTAGGTCTGGTATTCACTGTAACAGCTTTTCACTCTGGTGACCCTGTTGGACTGTGGCAAAACCAAAACTAATCTGTGAGTGAAAGAAGAAAGAAAAAAAGAAAAAACCTGACGGTATTAATTTATTATTCACCACTGTGGCAGAGAACAGGCCCATCAGACAGGCCCAGCTCACTATGGAGCTCTTCAAGGAGGCTGTGTTGGATTAACTAGTGTAAAAATAACAGTGGCTAATCCTCCATGGTTACAGAAACATTTTTTATCTAATGGATTCCACATTTTTTGGTGCCACAATAATAATCGCAAATGCTCAATTATCTCCTCTACAACTGTCTATGTCCATAAGTTAACTAGCATTAAGACTAATGTGATTTTGTGATTTCACTCTACAATAAATTCTTATTTTAATTTCTGTTTTCTTACAATTTTAGTTCAACAGCTCAACACAGATGAGCATGTTAGTCAGTAAGGGATGATGAATAAATACATGATTCCAAGGTTAGGCATCATGCCATTACCGTGTTTTCCTGATGGGGTTTTTATGAATAATCAGTTGGGGTAGTTTCTGCTCTCTTGAGCTCTTCATCTGCTTTGGTTTCAGCATAATGACATAGCTCAGTTTAATCATAGAGTAGAGCACTACGATGATACCATTTTGAGCAGGTGTGGAGTGAGGCTGAATTAGTGATATTGACAGAAAACTTACTCAAAAATGCCCCTATCTACTTTTGATGACATGTCAGAGTGCAGGTTTTATCTTGCAGTATGGTCCTTTCACTTTATTTCTGACACAAAATTGAATTAGTAATCTAATTGCGGAGATCAATTATTGTGTGTGTAATTTCATGTCAGTGCATGTTATGTTTTCTGAAAAAATCAGTTGAGAAACTAAGGAGGATTAGCAATTTATTAGCAATTGAACAACGTTAAATTGTTTTGACACATTGTGGTGAGGGGTTTTTCAGTTGATTTAAGTTAGGACAAGGCTTAGAAGAATATTAATCACCCTGGGCAGCCTTAATGTTTTATAAAGTTAGATGTGGATTGTATCTCAGTCGTTGGATTGTCTCTCTGTACATCTCTGAAAAGGCGCCTGCAAAATGAAGAAACGATGTCGAAATTAAATTAGATATGAACTTTTGATATGGAATAATGTATATAATCTCACGGAATATGTCACTGAATCACTCTGTGCTGAAAATTTTGCAGTTACAGTTTAGCATTTCCTGATAAAGACTACTTGAGATTTGCGAGTGCCTCTCAGCATTCTCCACTTTTCTACAGTACATGTTGCTCTTTAAAATCCTTGGCCTAGCGAGAGAAATGCAACAAAACCAGAGGCTGCTGAGCTGAACAACGCCAGCCATAACACTGGTAACCCTGGCCACTCATCTTCTTCAACCAATTTCTCCTCATTGATGTAATGGATGTGTCCCTGAAGGGGCTTTTTTTGTTCCTCAGGGCTGGCTGCTGTTGTGCTCTTAACGGCAGCGCACAGAGAGCATCCAGAGGCTATGGATCACAGGAGCCTTGGAGCATTCTTACAGGTCTAATGTTCTGTGAGTGTGCTGGGAGTATTGATGCACTGTGGCACATATGATTAGAAGCACAGATTAATAGACAGTAAGTTTACAGCTCCAGGCAAAATACAATCTTAGAGGAATGTCATTTTTGCTGCAGTGTTTTCGCTGCATGTTTGGGTTGTATAATAGAGCTGTGACAGCTCGACCTTCGATGTATAGCATTTAGCTTCACTTTCAATCTGTCCCTAAGGAGAAATCTATCTGTTGCATTTCTTATGGTGTAAAGGGTGTGTTGAATACAAATTAACTTTTCGGCAGTCTTTCACTGCTGTTGTTAAATAATTATTTGACACATTTACATCTAGTGTTTATAGACACGTCAATGAGGAATTTTCTGGTTTTACACTGTATTTTTGGTATAATTTCCAGGTTTCATATTAAACTGAATCATAAAGGAGATTTATTTTCAGGTCAACATTACCATCTGTGTCAAAGGCTGTTACTGATACCAACAAGTGGAAATGCATAGTGCTGTGTGGGAGTGCCTTTTCAGTGTCCCCGTATACTGAGATTTGGGCAAGCTCCATGTGTCTGTGCCTGATAATATTAGAAAGGACCTGTGAGTACTGGGGTCAGGGATGAGGAGTCTCCCTTCTGGAATATTTAGACACTATATTTCTCAACCAGACTCTGTGCTGTTGTCTTATGTAACCAAGCAAGGTTTACTAACTTGGCCTTTTGCCAAAGGTTAGAAACTCAAATGGCTTCACATCATTTAATTTTGTTAATTTATTCAGTGTTGGCACTGCTGTGAAATTTCATTTAGATAGTGTTTCAAATTCTTCTCACATTATGTCGTGCCAATTTAAATGCATGAGAGGAAATAATAGAAAATTTAACACTATGGCTATCGCCAAGCCAATGGGTGATAATTACTGTGCACCACAGAAAAAGTATTTAGAGCTTTACATTTTAGGATTATGACAGTCATTTTACCCTTTACTCATTTTGTTATCCCAGTGTCATTTTAAAAAAACCTGTACTGCTTTTGTTCTGATAGTTTATTGTTTATTACCGCTCTCTCTCTGTCTAGCAATTAGCAGGAGAAATTCTTCTTAGTATCTGTTGAATCACTGTATTACTGTATAATCTGCATCACAAACCCCAGTCAACACTATAGCTCTTTACACTTAACAAAGAACAAAAACCAGAGAATATGTGAATAACTAAACATTGCAGTGATCCTTTGCTCTCTGAGAACCACTCTGAATCAACATAAAAAGCTGGCCTACACTTTTATACACAGTGGTACATGCAGCCTATGCAGCCAAGTCATTGGGGCTTCGCATTACTGTTTTTCAGGGGCTGTGTCTCCACAGTAGCATGGTGATCTTCTTCTCCTTTCCAGTGCGATGACTGATATGGGAATGAACGCGTCTGCTGCATGACAGACTGAATGGCAATATAATTAAAGGTTGGCTGAGGATGGGCAAAGACCGGTTTATTGTTGCCTCATATTTGTACTTGAATATCCACTCCCTACTCCCATTGTTTGGCTCCTCTTTCCATCATGTCCCATACATGTCTACTGCACCCTTCAGCTCAGAACTAGCTAGAAGGGAAGTTCTCTAACTTTCTACCCCACCTTGGGTAATGTTTCTACAATCACACACTGTCAGCATACTCTCATTTACAATTAGTGGTTGTCTTCCCTGGTGATACTGTTGAAGCAGTTTTTCCCTTGTCGTGTGCATGGAGGTCTTCACTTTACTGTGTACTGACAGGTGTCCCCTGTCTCTGCATCTATATTGTACCAATAGGTGTGTAACTGGGAATCATTCTCTGTACATGGGGAAATTAATTGTGGAGAACCAATAAGAATGTTTTTTTTAAATCACATTTGATAATGTCATCCTTTGTTTACACTGGCTGCTCTCAAGAGAGTTTTGTTAAACATGCATTTCCATTTTAACAGGCCACAGTAGGAAAGCCACAGGTGTAAATAACAAAACTAATGATGGTTGAATCCTGCTTACCTGCTTTAGTGTCAGGTTCTTGGTATTGTGCATGCTGGTTCCCTGTCACAATGCAGTGGCTTGGGACAGCTCGATAGAGCAGTTATTAATGATATTAGGAACACCTGTGCTTTTCCTACTATGACAAGTCAAGATGCTGACGTGTGGTTTACTCTTGCTGGTTTGTGCCATTTGGTGACCACATGTAGTGCCAACTTCAACTGAGATTAAATCAGCCTAAGAAAAATAAACATCTCAGTGTACAAAATCCAACAATAAAAGCTGCTCTTTTCTTTGAATGGAGTTACACATAAGATCACAAATGAATGTACTGCCATACTATAGTATGAAATACAGTACAACAGTACCTGCTCTGTTTCTAATTCCATCTTATTACAGCAGTAGCTTATGTTTAGAGAGCAGCTCAAATTGTCACACCAGTTGAATGAATTTTAAATGCAAAAACTATTTGTTTTCTTGTTTCAACTGATTTTAATTGCATACCAATAAAAGGCATAGTGCAAATTTACCATTATAGTGGATGATAGTTAAGTGGATATATCTATAGACATTGCTCTGCATTGCTTGAGATCATGGTCATTAGCCAGTTGTTTGGGCTTCTGTGCTGCCTGGCCTGGTCAGTTTAGTTACAAATAACTCAGCACAGCTCTGCCTTATCATTTTCATAACCTTTAACCTCTCGCATCATTGGTTCAGCCAGGTGGAAATGAGGTGGTAGATATACTGTTTACTGCTCAGGATATACCCAAACTCTCCAGTGCACACATACAGTCGAAATACAGTCGAAGGTGGCTAATCAAAACACCCCTTGGGAATGAGAAGTCACTGAACCACTGAAAATGCACATATAACCGAAATAAACATCAAGGTGAAACATGTTTATTATATGAAACACACGCATTAAGCATATAGCATATACAAAATACCATGTGATAATAAAATAGTTTTAAATACTAGCTTTAAATAGTTTTAATTAGACTTTTAAATACTAGCTTGTCAAAGTAAAGTTGGCTGTTATTACCATCATTAATGTTTTGACATCTTTATTTTTAATTCAGACAAGGAGCTGTCTGAATTTTCCCAGTGACGCTTACAGCTTCAGCCTTTTCGTCTCCCTCTTTTGCATTATTGTTTGCTTGTTTGTTAAAGCAGCAGTAAAGTGACTGAGCATGAGCCTGTCTGCCATCCAATCTCCATATTAAAGCTTGAGGAAAAGGTCAGCTTAACAACATCTTAACAGGATGGAGAAGGGGGTATGGGAGGGGAATGTCAGTGGTCTAGATAAAGACCATACGGTTGTGAAATTGAAACTGTCAAAATATGGAGGCTAGGAGGCAAGAATAAAATTATTGTTGAGGAAGAGTGGTTCTGCAGATGGCACATCTCAGACAAAACCTCAGGGTAGATGCTTATTGTTGTACTCATGGAGAAGTTTCATGGTTACTCTGGAAAACATGTTTAATAGAAAAGCTGCACGTAGATATTGAAGAGGTGCTGTCACGCCTTTATCTAGCATGAAATCTGACATCTACTGCATGGCTTGAAAAGAATAAGATCAGCAGAATTACATATAGTTTGAAGTTTTCCTCTTCCGGGGGAAATCTGTTGGAATGTTCTGTTCTGTTGTAATGTCATGTTGTCTGCTCTACAAAACCACATATAGGGTGGTGAAGCATTTTGCCAAGGGAACTGAAGAGAGGCAGTGGGCAGGGAGAACCTAAATGATATAAAAAGTGAACTTAATAAGGAATTTACTAAGAGAAATGATGAATAGACAAAGCTCAGTTGCTGCAGCTCAAAGAAATATTTGATCAGTGACATTATCTGAATACATAGAGTGCAAAAATGGTTCAGTGGAACATTGTGGGATCAATGGATGGATTTTATTTGAGGATAAAAGAGATCTAAAACAATAAATAAATTTTAAACGTTAGCCATGCATTGTACAATAATAAAATAAGCATGTATCATCAATTGCTTTGTAATGCTGCTAACAATTACAGTCGTTTGTTGGAGAGATGTGTCTGAAAGCTCAGGAGGGTGTGCTGAACTGACAAGTCAGAATATAAATTATCTGATTTACCCAGTTGGCTTTAACTACACAATTACACACACGCCACTTATGCACTCACACACTATTATTAAGAATGCAACCAATTTGATCAACCTGACTGTGTGACTATGAATAGGATGTTTTGATGATAGTATAAACATTTGATTCATGTGAAATGATCTTCATTTTTTAATCCTGCAGATACATCAGTGCATCACAGACAGAAAACAGTGGTGACAGACATGTGCTACCCGACAGAGATATCCAGCCTCATGGACTTTGGCACTCCAGACTGCTCGCTGGGCAAAGGTACGGTGTTGCTCTTAAATACAAGGTGTTGCCTTGGTGACAGTAGGAAGTGTGCATGGCGATTTATCCTGGCAGCTAAAAGACACAGAGCTGTCAGCTTGAGGTTAACACTGGAGCAAAGGCCTGTACAGGCTAAAAATGTGAGAAGAATCTGATAACAGCTCTTGATACCTGACCACAAGGGTCTTACCATTTCACTGCAGCATTTGATTTATTGTAGCTAAATAACATGTTTGTCACTCAGTACATAGTGCTTGGACACTAGCACAAGACTGTGAGATTTAATTGACTTGTTGCTAGAGAAAAGCATTTTATTTTAATCTGAATAGAGCTTTATTGAACTCTGTTGTAGTAGAGTTATGTTGTAATGTGCAATTATTGCACTGCAGCAAGGCTGCTTATTTTCTGCAATCACTGTCATCAGTCTGAGAAATAAAATGTTTTATAGGGAGCCTTGTGAAGCTCAGAATAATAGTCTCTCAATCTTTAGTGTGTGGTAATCAAGGTGACCAATCACAATAGTATGCACCACAAAAGGTATTGATCATAAAGTCTAGTGACTGCAAGTGTATTGTTGCTTAATCTATAAGGCTTGTGTCCATTTCTTTTTCCCATGAAAATGACTGCTGTTATTCTTTGTTGTTCTCACACTGATACCAAACCAGAAAGTCTGCAGCATAATTGCAATTCTTTTCATCTAATCTATCCCCCTGAAGCTGGCAGAGCACGTTCAGTGGCTATTAGACAAGCCTCATGTAATTTCCATCAACAATGGGCAGTGACAGTGGTGACCTCAGTCACTCATTCTCCCGCTTCTCCTTGTGCCCATCATTGCTTTCAGCCTCCCTCCTTCTCTCTCTTTCTCTCTCTCTCTCTCTCTCTTACTCTCTCTCTCTCTCACTCTCTTTTTTTTGTTCACCTCCTATTCTCTCTCAAGGCTAGCTAATATTTTAATGCTGCTCTGTCCCAGCTCTCTATCAACACACCCCAGCACTGATAATGTAGACTGACAGGTCAACTGTGTGCAGCTGAGAGAAGGGAGAGCAATACAGTGGTGGAGAGCTAAGGGTAGAAAAAAGCAGGCTTTTAGGATTACTTCTGGCTTTAATGTGAGCAAAGCAAATGAATGGCATAGTGATACAGAGAGTTAAGCTTAAGAATAAGGACACTGAGGAGTGGAAAGTTTCAGATAAAAGCAATACTTTGAATATAATTCAGTACAGTTGAGAGTCAGGCTACAGCATGACCTTGGAATTATTAAAAAAGTGCTGTACTGTAGTACTGTGTTTATACAGACATGTAAAAAGAAGCTAGATTCAGACAAAATTTTAATTAAGACTTCTTACTATAATTACAATACTTCTATAAGGTTTGATAAGATACTATAGCAATGGACAGTGCAGAAAAACATCCCTATCCAATATACCTTCTAATGAGGTGTTGATTGCATCCTTTATCAAAAAGTTATTGTTGTAATCTTTTGTTTTGGTGCTAATCAATCAAGGAGAATGAGCCTGGCAGTAATCCTTGAAGTGTCACTCCATGATTGACAGATCCATTGCCTCATGTGACAAGTATCTGGTTAGAGCACATTTGATCTTTGGACAGAGCTAAAGTGCTGAATGTCAACCTCTGACAGACAGGACAAATGGCATGCCTGCTTTGAACTACTGTCACGTCTATGAATGCAAGAGGTTTAACTCAGGCTCTTTTGCGCACAGATGCACTCACATTATGTGCTTTAGTATGCTAGCTATGTTACGCAGGTGCTCAAAAACCAAAAAATGCCATTATAGGTTTACATGCAGGCAAGCCTGCAGGCTGAATTAATTCTGCTGCAACCATATCTGTTTTTCTCAAACCACCTGTCTGTATCTGCCTTAGGGTTTCAGGCCTAAAGAGCCCTGAGAGGCAAGGTGGACCAGCCTTAACCTTATTTACTCTGTATACACAAATGCAAGTTCTCATCTAACATGAGATATACTGCCCTTATTCAGCACTGGCAGTCGATGGAAAAATCCCTGCAGGGTTAATGATAACATGTGAGAGCTGAGAGTAATAATCCAATCTTATTGTGTAGCACTAAGGCGGTTTGGATGGAAGCATGGGCTTCATATCACTTCACCGCTGTTGTGATCTATTTTTTGAGGAGTTTATATTGAAGTTTACACTCACATATTTTTTTCAGAGTTTACCATGCTACCTCCTCTGACCAGAATACACATTGACTATCAGGAAGATGAGCAATGTAAACTCATGTATGCTACAAAGGCATTTCTGTGCTCAGAGGGAGTGTATTGCCTCCATACAGAGCGGTGTATTGTTCTCTGTTTAGCTGGTGAATTCAATTGCACATGCTGTCCTCTGCCAGCTCTCAGCCATCAGGTGGAGTGAGAGCTCCACTGAGTCACCTGGTTCATTACCTGAGGCCTGAGGTGCCGTTTGAATTCCCCTCCCCCTCCTCCTTGATTGTACACTATGGGGAAAGAAAAATGAAAAGCAGGAGTGGGTGTGGGGTGAAAGTTGTCCTATCTGCCTCTGGGTGTGTCACAACAGGTACACTGAAAGTGGGAGAGAAAAAGAGGTGCTTTCATAGGAAAGAAAGAGAAATGGAGCAGGAAATGTAGCCGAGTTTCTCTCAGGGGACGACTTCCTAGTAACCTGCCTGGGTGGAACCTTAGCGAGCAGGGCTGGGAGTGGCTGCCTGTGGTTGCGCATTGTGTGTTGCATAGTGTGTGCACTAGCCTGTACGTGCGTTCTCTTTTTTTTTTTTTCACCTGCTATGAGAGCTCAGACCACAGTTGACAGTGGAGCCAAGTGGAGCCTGTGCCGGTAAGGACATGAGGTCCGAGAAGGAAGAGGGGAAGGCCGGTGAGTGATAGATAGACTGGGGAGGAATGGTGTTGTTTGTGTGTGATATAGGGATAATATGGGCTATAAAACTGACTGGGACTTGTGTGTGAGAGTGGTTAAAGTTTGTGTGTGTTTGTGTGTGATTATTCACATTGATTGTATGAGAGGACTTTGAAATGTCACAACCAAACCGCTTCATTACTGAGACTCCCCATGTTTGGAAACAATTTGTGACACATATGGTAGAGTATGCCGTGGTGGAAAGTACAGAACATTTCCCTGAGGTACTGTGCTCACTGCACAGTCTTGTACTTAAATGTTATGCTGAGTTAGTTGCTCCTTAGGTAAATCTTTCTTTAGTACACTATTACATTTCTATGACTGCTACAGATATAGGTTAAGATTTTTTTTTATTCAAAACATACAATCAGTTTATAAGAATAACTCACTGTTTGTTAATTGAACCACCCAACATTATGCAAAATAGCCAATAAATAAAAAATATCTAAGGCATTTTCTGGTTTTTTTGGATATCATGTATTTCATAGTCACTACATTTATAATTACAAGTTATTTTGCATGTTAAGATTTTTTATTCAAGATATTTAATCAGTTTGTGAAACGTAGTGCATACATCTTCAGCCACAGTGAATACAGTAGCAACATTATTTCAGATGTTTTACATTATTTATTTTTGTACATCTATTCTTTGGCACACCCTTCTTCTCTAAATGCTGATTTATTCAAATCTGTTCCATATACCATTTGTATTTATTTTTTTACTTGAGAAGAACATGGTGACCTAGATATGACATGTTCATGTGGAATACATGGCAGTCTGATAATCTTATTGTATTGTACATGAAGTGGTATTTGACCATATTTTGTTCAGCATTAAAGAGTGTAGTTCTGCGGACATACTAAAGCCTGCATAATCTGAGTAAAAAATACTGAGGGACTATAATATTCACATTAGTGTTTGTAGTAATGTAGGACACAGACATATTATTCAGTAAGTGAAGATGCATTACGTTTAATTGAAGATAAGAGATGCTATAGTAATTTGAATTAATTAGAAGCCCAAGAGGTTCTGAATTGGAGAAAGTATCTTTGTTCTTTGCTCCGGCATCAAAAAGGTTTTTTGATGTTTTAGATGTATGTGTGTGTACCTGCTTATTTGTATAGATTTGTGTGGCCTATGAATGGAAATGAGTTTGATCCCACTTGTGTCATTTGTGGTTCATGTGCTATACTTTGAATCATGTAGTTAGCGCATTAAAATTGCAGAAGTCAATGATATGACTGATTGCACTGCAGCAGACAGGTGGTACAGTACCACCACTGTCAACATCACATTCCACACAGTCCTTGATTAAGAGATAATGTGGCACAGCTTCATATAGAGCATAATTGTTTTTGTTTTGTTATTTTAGCATCATTTCTCTTTAGACTCAGTGTGAGATGTACTTCTTTTATTATTGTTTCAATTGTCTCACTGAATAATAATGAGTTCAGAGCAATTTTTTTTTTCCATATTTTATATTTTTTAAACTCCACAGTCAGGTTTTTAAAGTTTAATGCACATAGGCTTCAGCAGCAGTTGCAAAGCAGATGCTACATGCGATTTGTGGAATTGTTTTGCCATTCCCCAGGACATGAGGGAGGTTGTGTTTTAAATTGGGTACATTTCTCCACAGATCACATCCTGTGGTTCTTGATAGATGTTTGGGGCTCGCTAAAGATTCAAAATAAGTGTCATCTTGTTCTTTTGTGACTTATAAAAGGTGGTTGACATTATAGGTTGACTTGACATTATTGCTCATCATTCTGGTCAGTCAGTATTATGTTGATACTAAGGGCTAATTTCAGTGTTTTTATACAGGGATTTAACATCAAACACATTGCATATCATTAATGCAATAGTTCAACTTTCAACTGTGAGAAAGCTCACAGTCAGCTAGCCTTAAATCTTGAAAGAAGAGAAATCAGTAGCCTGGCTTTGTCCAAGGATGACAAATTCTCCCTAGTAACACCTTCAAAGATCAGTATTTCATTTCATTTGTAATTTATTACTTCTAATATTTGTAATAATAATTATAACAACAGCAATAATAATAATAACATTTATTCAAGCTTTATGCTAAGCTAAGCTAACATCAGCTACATATTTACCACATGGACCTAAAAGTGGTATATTGCTTTTTATCTAATTTGGCAAGAAAGTGAATAAGTGCATTTCCTAAAATGTTTTAATTGTTCCTTTTAACTAAATACAGACTTACACCTTGCTGTCAAGAGAAACATCTGTAGTACGATTTCACAAAGTACCACATAAATAAATGTGTCACCGTCCTGCACTCAGACACATATTACACAGTGACCAATTCAGCCAGGTTAATTTTCTTAATTACTGACTGACTCACTTAATGTAAATGAAATCCATACACAGTGAATCACACAGATGTCAAGTGACATTGAGGCTATGTTTTCTAAAATGCAGCTCTTGACAGCAGTATTAGGAATAGAGTGCTCAGTGGTCTTCCGGTGGCACATCACTGGCAGTGTGCCTAATCTGCACATAATAAACGTGTGAATCAATTACAGCTATCTGCACTTGGCATCCTCGCACTGACCTCAGTTGTAATGTAAACTCACAAGCAATAAATTAGTGGACGCTGTTCCCAGTGGATGCTGTATACTGTGTACACAGATCCACTGTCCACGGGTACACTTTAACACATGCAGATATATACAATCGTCAACAAAAATCTAAATGCATACAAACAATATGCAGAACTCCATGTTTGCTGTTTTCTTTTCTGAGCTGCTCCAGAGACCCAGGCACACACACTTCGACCACATAAACATCTGTTTTCTAGTATAGTATATGAAGTATCATTTGGATTAAAATGATCAGATATGTTTCAGTTTCATAAAGGTCCTGAAACAGACCTTTATGCTTGTCATTAGTTGGTGAATACTGTGGTCAGGTAGCTGTAAGAGCAAGGAACATGCATATTTTATGCCCATATCTATTATGGAGAGGAAGTGTAATACTGTGAGTGGGAAATGGACCTGACCCTTATGTGCAGGGCCTTTTCAGGATGCAGAGGGCACAGTGCTTGGAGTCTTAGTGTGTCAAGGCATCAGGAATTAGGTGTTTGCTCCTGGTCCTTGTCGATCTCCCTGTAGAGGAAATAGAGCCTTGTCACTGCTTTTACCAATATTTGTAGCTTAATCATGTCAAATTCGCCTCTAGATAACCTCTGATCCATTACTGCTTAAGTTCCTCCTGTGCCTATAGTACAAATTAACAATGAAGATGCTAAAAATAGTCCTTGCAATGATTTAAAACAGACTAATAATTGCAGCCTACCTCTGCCACCCACTCAGCGTCCCTGTGATTTGAGACTCAGCAGGGATCTTTTGACAGAATTAGTGTGTTTATTTGTGAAGCCTCTTAGTCCTGGTCTTCTTTTCTAATTTCTGCCCTCCTCTCTGTCTTTTTGTCAGATTTGGATTGATGCTATTCTTTTCTAAATCTTTAAAAGCTGCTAGGGCTGTCCTTTTGTCTTATGTTGCAAACAGTGTTGAGAGATCGTAGGATGTCTTTTTTCAGGACAGCTCAACACAGACATTTTTCCAATATGAGCTCTTGTACACATTTTCACAAAATTTGGACTAGTTGTACAAACATCATGTCTGTTTTCGTGCCAGCTTTGCTTTCTGATTTTGTAACAAGACAAGACTCCACAGCTATGCTCGCAGCTCAGTGAGGCTGTACTTACTATATGCACAGCACTGGTTTAAGCTAAATGCTAAAGCTAGGATGAAAAATGAGTCACAGTGGTAATACTAACATACTTTTAGGCAGCTATATACTGCATCCATTCTATGTTAATTGTGTCAGCATGAAAGTGTTTGCTAATTAGCAATAAATACAAACATCAAGTGAGGCTGAGATAAATGTCATTTGCTATTTACTTTACTTATATTTATTTATTATTTTGATTTTTATAAGCTGTCATACACTAAAATAGTACGCAAACAGAAAATTCTTCATGGCATGCCATTCATTGACAGGCCATATCTAGAGTCATGCAGCTCACAGGATCGAAAACAAAAACAAGATGTGAGTTATAAGGGCATACCTTAAAATAGATGGTTTGCACTGAAAAATGCTATTTGTATTATATGAAACACATTCTCTCCTGAGAAAAATAATTGTCTTGTGACGGTGTCATGTAAGGAAGCTCTCTACAGCAGTGAAAATTAGTTATAAGATGAGGCTTATCACACACTCAGTACTTGCAAGGTTTATTTAAGTCCCTCCAAAGTTTATTTTTCCTGCCTGTCAGGACTGCTGTGTTACAGTACCTGCATGATGATGTTAATCAAGAGCTGAGGCAGACAGCTGTCTTCTCCTAGGGCAATCTCACAAGATCTTTATACTGTAATTAGTGTAGCCAGAGCTCAGCAGACATATGCTCCTCTCATAACACAGTGCAAAAATAGCCAGCTGTGAGCACACACACACACACACACACACACACACACAAACATACAAAAACACATGCACACAAATCAAGTAATCCAGTAGCAACAACTTCCCTGCATAGACTATTATAATGATGAGTGTGTGTGTGTGCGTGTGTTCGCGTTCATAACTAAATAATATAACATATATGCCAAAGCGTCTGTTTGCCTTCTGGTGTCCATTTTGGAACTGTGCAGTAGCAAACACAGGACTTTGGAGTGAAATTAATTGGCTTTTCATTTCTGCAATCTCCTCTCAGTTTCTTAATTGTTTGCACTTGACTAATTAAATTAAACTTTTAACTTTAACCCTGATTAGCTTTAGCACTTATTTGTTTGATTCATTTATTGGTGATGATGATACCAATTCTGGCAAAGGTGTGACAGTCCAACAGATTACACAGCATTACACAGCAGTGTCAAATAATCAATGTGTCCTTGTATTTATGCTTTGAGTTTGTATTATTTTGCAGAGCAGTATGTTCCAGTGGAAATTATTCACCAAGGTACAAAACCCAGAAGGATGAGACATTGTGTCATAGGAATAAAAATATTATTTAGCACACAAGGAGTTACAGAGACACAGCGCTAGCTCACTACCCCTCAGGGAGGCTAACAGTCACCTGCATTGCAGGTACACACTTACGTAATGTTTCCCATTTTGCAGGAGGCCTCTGAGCAGGACACTGTCCTGGGAAATAGGTGTTCATTCTATGTAAACCTTATCAATAAGAGGAGCTTATGAAAAATTGCTTATTAGGAGGCTTTGATGAAACATTTTAAAGACTTTCCTGGTTGTTTGAAACAGCTCTGCTCATATCAGCAATTTACAGGGGACCTTTTGTTGTGTTGGTCTTTTGTTGCTGCATCCCATGTGAACATTTGTCATGTTGCTTACAGTTTTGTTTAAAGAAACTTTGATATAGGTGTCCTTATGTTTACCGATTAAATTTTGCCCTGCATAGTAATTTGTGTTAGAAATGTGCCATTAAATGAAGCTGCTTTGATGTTCTGCTGTGTTAGCTGCGCCTCCTGCAATGTACCAGGAGAAAATCTCTCAGCACTTTCTGTAGAAAGCCATTACTATTTTCCTCCTTTAGCTCCCCACCACCACCTTATCAATAGCATATTATAGCTGTTGGTTCCAATACCTTAGGAACCAGAAGGGTAGAAAAAAACAGTGCAAAGTTTGCAAAAACAAAAACTTCTGGCTTTATTTCAAATCAAAGCCTGGCTTTTGAAACTGTCAAAGATTAATTTAAATACTGCATAACTAAACATGTTGATGGAGTATTGTTCAGTACCAGTCTTCTGGAAGAAAATCTCTGCAGTTTGCAGTTTATATGGTGTGCAACAATTGTTATATGGTTTAATGGAGATTGTAGAAGCTTTAACGATATTGTCTTCTGTGCACAACAGTACTTTAAATGCAGTTAGTACAGTCATAGCTTCAGATGTGTCTTTTCAGCATACCGTTAGATGGAAGCTAAAGCTGTTAAAACAGCTTGAAAAGCCCTGCTCTCTGACCTTGAACTGTCATTCACAGGATCAGTTGTGCTGCAAGAAAAATGTGACCTTTAAAGAAATTGTAATGTAAGCAAAGAGGTGAATTATGTTTCCAAAAGGCTGTGTTTTGATCAAGTTAAGATATTTACCATTATTAGTCCCACAATGGGGAAATTGCATTACCCAACTAAAGGGAGGATAGTTGTTTATTTTTGATGCTCCTGACTCCCCCATTGTCCACCAAAACAGCATTAAGATGATTTGGTTTTTCACAGTTTTCCTTCAGGAATATTTCTTCGAAGGGATCATTATGTGTGACAGTGCTCTTTGTCTACATGCTGTAGCAAAGTCATGTAATAATGTATGGCCTTGTTATCCAACCATCATTCTGTACCTGAGAGATTAGAGGAGAGGAAAAGGCAGTATCATCGCCTCTGGCCTTGTCTTGGACAGGAATGGCTGAGCGAACCACTGTACTAACTAAAATTACATAGATCTGAACTGTCAGGGAGACTGAGGTGAAAAAGTGACATCCATGCATGTCATAAATCCGCAGGGCAGAACGGTTGGCTGCTGTCACTGCAGAGATTTTTGACACCTTTCTCAAATGTCCCATCCTATTTTCATTGTTTTGCTTTCATGTAGCCTATTATGAACATTATTTTAAAATAAAACACTTTTGTACTCACATACCAATAGAATAACCCAGAGAGCTCACTGTCCAGTGTTGTCTCTGCTTATTTTCTAATAAATAGTCCTTGAAAAAAATGTTCACAGTAAGGTCATTGGATGACATTGTTCTACAAAAGAAAGAAATATGCTCCTTCTGCTGAAGGAATTTAATTAAACTATTTAAAGCTGAAAACATTATCAGTTAGTTGATAAACAGAAAAATAGTCAAAAGTTTAAATTATTGAACTGATATTTAGAAAAGCAATACATGTGAAAAGACATCACCTTGGACTTGGGGATGGGGATGAATATATTTTCACTACTAATATTTAATAATAAATACCAAGGGTATATGCTGAATTAATACTAAAAAAGTCAAAACACTTGGAAGTAGTATTAGGCAGCTCTGCTGTATGTGCAGCTTTGCAGGAGTTTGTCAGCTCACTTGCTGTAAAATTGCCTGATTTGAAAGTAATTGTTTAATGATGGGAGCCAATCAAGACAGGGTTTGAATGTGGAAGCACTCAGAATAGTCAGTTTGCAAATGCATTGCAAATAGAATGGATTTCTGCAACAAGTGCCATGACTTTAAATAAGCTACTCATTCAAACTCTGTATTCTAACAAAACTCACATTAAGCATCTTAGATCATTCATGTAGAGCTGTTTAATCCTGCATACGGTTCATAGGAGACTAGTTCAGGTCTTTGACCACCAATCCACACATTTTCAGCCCTCAATTCACCTTTCCAAGCAGAGAATGGTGCCTTTCTCTCAAGCCTAATTACTACGATCTTTCTCCTCAACTACGTGTGCTAGCTTGTAACAGCTCTGCTCTGCAAGAGAAAAGGCGAGGAATGATGCCCTGGTCCTGCCTGGCTTTGATGGACACTCTAATGTGAAGTTTGAATGAGAAGTTAATTGAATGGGCCACTGCTCTGTAGAAGAAGAGTGGGCTTCTTTTCGTCTGTTGGAGGACTCTAATAGCTTGGCCAAGCTTAGTGCACAACCACTCACAAGTCAGAGCTGAGACTAAAAGAGCCCAAATGATAACAGAATATAGACTGTGTATGGTATATGACTCCTGTCACTTTAAATTGCTTTTTAGATCGCAATGTAACACTGTATGTGAAGGTAAATTGCCTGCCTACCTGTTTGTCAGTGCCCTTGAAGCTGCTTCAGCTCAAACAGTGAAGCAGCTTTGCTGTCTGTGTCCCGTCACCCATTTTCTAGATGTGAAATGGCCAAATATTCAGGGAAGACTGGAAGTTTTTGAAACATTTTCTTTGCCGTGATTTCACCTCAAGTGTGAGGGAGTAAACCTAAAAGAGGAAAACTTGTGAGTGGGATTGTGCATGCTTTTGCCTGCAACTGTGTGTATTATTCGTAAAGGGGCAGAAATAATGAAAAATTGGATTTGTGACTTTCTCTTGAAGTTACACACATTTCTCACTAAATCCATCATAAATATTCATGAACACACAATTTTAGCATAGCTTTTTACTTGATTTGATTAACTTAAACTAGACTAAATATAGCAGCCAATGTTGAATTTGTGATGATATCAAACACTCTGCTACTAAAATATTTAAAGAGTAAGAAGTGGAAAAGGTGCAAACTGACTCATTTGAGAATTACTCAACTGCAAAACAATTACTGTGCTCACTGTGTTGACAGCTAGCCAGAAAAGCAAATCACAGCAAAGACAGATGATAATTTAAACAGTCTGTTCTGAGCTGAGGAAGTCGGGCGAAACAAGGCACCTCAAAAAAAAAAAAAAAGCTCATTTCTATTCAGTGGCATCAAAAGCAGCAGCTGGAGTCGCCGCATCAAATATAGGAGAGCCTGTAGGTAAACAGATGAATAAGTGGATTTAGGTTGCAAGGCAGCCGTGCTCTTCCAGGGAAACAAACTCTTTTTGTCACATGCAGCACTGAGCTGCCCGTTATGTTTCATAGTCCCAAGTCGACAGAGACTGATGGACTCTCCCTTCCTCCCTTATCAGAGTTGCTGCAGCCTCACACTGTCTGGCTGCAGGCCTGCAGAGACCTTCTCTCTTTTTCCCACTTAGTCTCACACGGACACACACATACAGTACATATTTCTCCATATGCATATACACTGATCATGAATAATTCCATAGTTTTACTGCACATAGAGACGTATAGGGATCTGCATAAAATGAAAGACACACTCTGCTTCTGTTGTGCTAGCAGCAGTGTTCTAGGGACAACAGGTCCACCACTTTGGACCTATTGGATTGATTCACATGCTAACAATAAATGGTATTTAGACATATGTGTGCGTTTTAACAAAATTACAATATCCCAAATTTCAAGTTGTTAGCTCCAAATCACTGGTTTTGTCAGAATTTTAATCAATTTAAATTATTTTATAATTAAATGTTTTTGCTACTTGTATGTATCATTTTTACTTGTGCAAAGTGTGCATTCTTCTGTAACAGCCATTCTACTGTTAATTGTGAAGTGTAACTCTTTTTGATTTAGCGTTCCTCTGTTGCTAGTATGGTTTTACCTTGCTGAGCTGAATTGTGAACTCTTCACATCTTTTTTTTAATACTCCACCAGCTCCTACTCCCTAATTCTCCAGTTCACAGTGTCTTCTCCGTAGTTTCCTGCTTCTGTTTGCTTGCTTGTTTTCCCCAAGGGTTGGGAGGCATTTCACAGCGGATGGAAGACACAGCACTGTGGAACACGTCTCAAGCGTGTGTTGCTGATATTTTATTAAGCCTTATCAGACTCCTGTCTCTCACTTACCCACTACCTTCACCAGTTCCAGTCCTAAGTCTGTCACTCAGCCTTTATCTGAATTTTTTAAAACACCTGCAGCTCTAGCTGAGGGAGAGCTGTGAGTCTTGTGGGGGTTTGATGTGTTGATTTAAGCCTGTATTTTATCATAAGCAGCATAGTCACATAATCTCTTTAATTCCAACTATTTATTATTACTTCCTTCATATCCTGCTGCTCTACACCTCCATATTCTATACATTCCATTGTTTTTTACTTTCTGATTTTTTTCTCTCACCTACTTATGTCTTTCTTCTGATTTCATAATCTAACACTCAGTCCTGTGCTAAATCCCATCTTCGGTCTGATCTCCCTTCAGTGTTGCTGCATGAGGAGGTAGCCCAGCTGCAAGAGGAGTACCACCTGCTGAGGCAAATGAAGGACATGTTGAGTAAGGACCTAGAGGAGACACAGGGAGGCTGCTCTGCCAATGTTCTCTCAGCCACCGAGCTTCGTGTGCAGCTGGGTGACAAGGAGCAGGAGCTGGACCGTGCCAAGGAAGCCTTACAAGGTCAGGAGCCACTATAGGCATATTGTCAGCCAACATGATCCACCAGCATCAAATACAGCTGTGCAAGCCTTTAGTTGGAAGATTTAGTCTTTTAAAATTACACGAAACAACAAAGAAATGCAACAAACAATGTTCATCCTGAGAAAAGCTTTTTCCCCTCATCTCCCAGTAATTAGCTCAATTAAATGTTTCATGACAGTCCATACACTCACATTAATGTATTTTTATTTTTTACCCTTTGTATGAAGGATGCAAATCCTTTAGATAAAAAAAATAAATATTCTTGCATTTGTCTATTCGGTCTCTGTTAAACAACTTTTCAATTCTCAGAATTGGGTGTTGCCCCTGATGAGCAGCCAAGTCGACTCCACATTCACCTCATTTTAATTATCATACCTCAGTCATGCAATAGCCGCTCTACAGGAAAAAAATGAATGGTATCAATGGAGACTGGAATGCAATGCAGATTATGTTGCATTAAATTGTTTGTTTGTTTTTTCTATGAAAGCAAATCCCACTGTTATGCAACTCAACAACACCCATCTCAGGGAGAGGAGTAAAAAACATTACGCAATACTGAAAAGGCAATTGTAGTTTGTTTAGTTAAGCACACTACTGATTTGCATAGTTCTGTCTTCAAAGAGTTGAAGGTGGTAAACTGCAAGCTTGTAAACTGTGTTTGTAACTACTGCAAAACAGGTTTGGATGTTGAGGATAAAATATGAAACGGCTGAATTTTGACAGCAGGAATGCTTCCTGAGTGACGCATGTGCAGTTATGAAAAGTACAGTCTTGCTTTTCTGTTGTGCACAGACTCTCAGGAGAGCATTGTTATTATTTTCGCCCACAATGATCTCAACCAGTTGCATCACTGTTGAGTTGCCTCTGTGAGCAGTTGAAAGAAATAACATTCACTCGGTCTTCTCGGGAATGAGCCAACGGAGTCTCCGCATGCCAGCTGAAACTGTTTCATGTATGAATGAATAAGTGCCACTGTTGCTGCTTTTCTTTTGAGATGATTACATCATTTTCTCTGGGCCATTTCTGTCTGAAGAATAATACAAAAAAAAAAAAAAAAAAAAAAAACAGCTGCAGCTCCGCATTAAAAAAAAAGGCACAGTGTCACCTGGTGCTTCCCTGCTGCAACTGCAATGCTTTCTTTCTGTCTTAGAGGCTGAAAATATTTAGTTCTGTCTGATAGCAAACAGTTTTCCTTGATATGCACATGTATGTGGTTCACAGTGTGTAAAAGTGTCTGTGTTGCAGCTATGAAAGCTGACCGTAAACGTCTTAAAGTGGAGAAGGCGGACTTGGTGAGCCAGATGCAGCAGCTGTACGCAACCCTGGAGAGCAGAGAAGAGCAGCTGCGAGAATTTATACGCAACTACGACCAGCACCGAAAGGTAACACCGCTCCAGCTGATTTATGAGTATTACTTTACTGCAGATATACTGCGTGTGACTAATAAATAATAATGCCAAAAACAGGTTTGAAGTAATTCAGAGTTTGTTTGGAAGCAGGTGTATAAACAGATTATGAATGACAATATAGTAACACACCTTTTGTAGTTATGTAAAATGTGTCTTCATTGTAGGAGTTGTAACTGTTAACATGTACTGTCTATTAAGGCATAATATGTCCCAACAGTCATGTACAGCTGCATTGCGGTAGCTTATAAATCCTTTGCTCAATGTCTACATACTGTATATCAGTGCAGAATAATTATGGTATTGATATCTGCGATGTGGACAAAAGACTAGCAGCCAATACATTGTAATCAGATCATTTAAATTGACATTAATGTCTGCCTCAAAACTCCAATATCAGTCAGGCTATACCTTGAAATTTGGAACCAGTCCTCCTGCAACGGTCTGTTACTTCTGTCACTAAAATAAATTGTCTCATTCTGTCATTGCATCCCCATCCTTTGAAATAGAATATGACACTGAATGTAACAGTGATATGCTTCTTGACTCAAAAATGCAGCTCCACTGATCTTTTAAAGTGAGGTTGGCTGGGATTAACCACATGTTTGTGTGTGTGTGTGTTTTTTTTTTTTCAGGAGAGTGAAGATGCGGTGAAGGTCCTGGCAAAAGAGAAGGACATGTTAGAGAGGGAGAAGTGGGATCTGAGGAGGCAGACCAAAGAAGCCACGGAGCAGGCCAACATCCTGCGCTCTCAGATGGACATGAAGGAGAACAGGATCAAAGAACTGGAGGCTGAGCTCACCATGGTGAGTCAGCCTGCACACAGATACAGTCACAACTTTACTAAATGAACTCAAGCACAGTTCTGTAAACAAAAAATCATTATCTGGTATGTTTGGCATTAATGCAAACAAGGTGTGGGTTTGCAATCCTGTTGGTGTATTTGTATCAATTCAAACACATGTGGTAAGCCGCTCTGGTATATATCCTCATCCGTTCCCTCCATCAAAGCATTAACTCTTTCGCGGGGCTGAGAAAGAAGAATTTCTTGCCTTTTTTCTGTGTTGCTGTGTTGGTCCCCTGGAGGTACTGTTGTCAGTCTGTGTGTCATTAATCCACCTCCCTCAGCAGGTCACAGCCACCTACAGATCCTCACATCAAGCTGCATCACAGATCAGAATTGTCGGCACATCGGTGCCAAAGCTGCATCACTGTCTAGCCACAAATATATAATTTGGCTGTCTTCCCATCTCCGCTTTTAATCTTATTGTTTACATCTGTTTCATCTACTACTAAATGAATGCAGTAACGAATTTAAAAATCCTGTGGAAAACACTGAGTTTTGTAGTTCTGGCACAGAAATGGACAATTTGTAAGATATTGAAGTACAATATTTGTTGTTGACTAACTTCAGTGGGTAAAGCTCCTGTTATTCAATATTTTTCTTGTTGACAACATATCCCTTGAAAAGACCAAAACCAATATTAGTGCACTTTCTGACATCCTAACCCAGTTCATTCCTGCTGAAGATACAACTCTTAAAAAAAACAGAAATATAGTGTTTTTTTGTTTTGTTTTGGTTTGTTTTTTTGCAAACATTACTCAAATTGTTTATTGAGAATATGTTGTTAGCACCAGAAATTAGTACAAGTGCTCAGTCGGTACTCTAGTGATAATTTAGAGCAGCAGGACAGGACAGTGTATGTGGGATTAAATTAAACCACAGTGCAGTGTCCATGTTCACTATAATGAAAGGACAATTTACAACGCAATAATATGTCTCACTGATATGTTTTCAATAGTTTGTGAACAGATACAGTGCTCTGTGGACTTGATGAATAGGAAATATAATGACTTGGCTACTCAGGCAATATTTGTTCATAAGAGCACTTCATTGTTGATTTTGTTTTTTTATGGGATTTGCAGAATATAAGGAAATAAAAATAATGCCAGCCTTTTCCTCTTACTTAGTTGAAGTATGCACATTTGTGTGTTAATTCACACGTTCACGCATGTATTCAGTGCTTATGTGGGATTAGATGGGAAACCTTAAATGACCTGGATCAAATACAGTCAAAAATAAATCACCTTCACTGAATTAGTACCTCAGTTTTTGCCAAGCCTAGTGACCATATATCCATACTAGGCAATGTCTGACATTAAGGTGATCCATGCCTTTATTTGTAGAGCATTATTTTTTCAGTGGCATAAAAATAATTTTTACAGCCTTAATTGTGCCCACCACTAACGAGTATATTCATAAATTCTTTTCTCTTGCGACACAGAAAAAGTATAGTCAAAATAAATCTAAAACTTGATGTATTTTACTCTCTGTTCTTTTCTGTTTGTCACATTTCCCAGGCAAAGCAGTCTCTGGCAACCCTGACGAAAGACGTACCAAAGCGCCATTCACTGGCCATGCCAACAGAGCCAGTGGTAAATGGCAGTCAAGAATGGGTGATGCAGGCTGACCTGCCACTCACAGCCGCAATCCGTCAGAGCCAACAAACCCTCTACCATGGACACACCACAGACAGACAAGGTAGGCTGTCTTATCTGCATTAGCTCCCAGTGTCCATGCTGCTTGGTGTTGCTTCAACAGACTAACGCTGGTTTCCTAGAGGTCTCTCATACTAACTGTGGGAATTTTTCAATGTGTATGGTTATATGTGTGTGTGTGTAAATATGTGTGCGTGGCACCTTCAGCTGTGGTCAGGATTAGCCCCTGCCATTCTCGCCAACCCTCTGTCATCTCTGATGCCTCGGCGGCTGATGGGGACCGCTCGTCCACACCCAGTGATATCAACTCACCTCGTCACCGGACCCACTCCCTCTGCAATGTAAGAGCTGCCTGGCCCCCTCGACCAAGTAATCACACCTCCACACTTTTCTATAAGTACCTCCTTTCTCTTTGTCTTCTTTGTGTGTCTGTTCCTCTGTCCTGCCTGTCAGCCTGCCTGCTTGGTGGTGGTGATGGTATTGCATAGCATTTGACTCCCTTCAAAGCAGTAGTTTGACATTGTGTATTTGCTGTCTTGCTGAATTGGAGGATGATACATCTGTAGTTGTATGACGCTATGGCCAGCAGCTGATCAGTTTAGTGTAAAAACTTGAAACAGGGGAAACGGCTTTTCTGGTTCTGTTGAAAAGTGTCAAAATCTATGGGGTCTAAAGTATCTCTAAAGTATATCTTAAGCTCCTAAATTTACCTGTTATATATTATTTGCTTAATCTGTCTATAAACTAAAGTGTAAAAATGACATGGTATGGTGTGGGTTGGCAACCAGCAGAGACCCAGTCACTGCGCAAGCCATGAAAACCCCCTTAAACCACACATGTATTTTTTTACACCATGGTTTTTGTAGGAATGAAAAGAAGCTATACCATGTTTGTTAGCTTTAGAAGTGCTAGTAGGCGTATTTTGGCACCTCAGCCTGGATGGAGCTTGCTGTTTCCCCCTATTTCTGCAGTTTTAGTTTTTGCTGTAGACATGAGAGTGGTGGAAATATAACTATCAGCAAGAACGCAAACAAGCGTAATTCCAAAAATGTCAAACTCTTGTTTTCTCTCAAAAATATATGCAAGGACTAACTTAAGCTTCCTGTCTCATGTGCCTGGTTCAGTCCATGGAGGACTTGGAGGACCAGAAGCGTAAGAAGAAGAAGGAGAAGATGACTCTGGGATCCCTGTCACGGGTGTTTGCTCGAGGCAAGCAGCGCAAGTCACTGGACCCTGGCCTGTTTGATGGTACAGCCACCCCTGATTATTACATAGAGGAGGATGCCGACTGGTGATGCTGAGTGTGTGTGTGTGTTGAGCGTGCCTGTGTGTTAATGTTTGAAAATGTGTGAGTATCCAGCTGGCTTTAAATGTGTGTGTCTGTGTGTTTGGGGATGCTCAATTTTAAAAGAAAAGCCCTAAAAGAGACTGCTATAGCCCATAACTGTACAGTATATTACTCTCAAATTGTATGTTTGTAAATTAGATATATATTTATAGATGTACATGTATGCATATGTATATATGTTTACATGCATATAAATATATACAGTACATGGGGTTATTATTATGTGTAGACATGTTTATGCTGTATTATCTTCCAGATGTCTTAATGTTTTTGTTTTTTATAACTGGAGACTTGAAGGACTGCTGTTTATTTGTAAATAGGAGTTATTGTGAAACTAGTGTTTATACTGTAAATGTCATTTGGCTTTTATTACTTTAAAGTTGCTTTTTTTTCATGCTTTGCAACATCAATTTCTAATTTTCTTCTTATTCCCAAACTTTCGTGTCCCATTTCTTTTTTACAAAAGAAGGGAAATTAGGTGATTGACTTTAAAGAAATTGAACTTTCCGTGTTTAATTGGCCAAATTCTGTTGTTTCAGATTGCTTGATATAAAAACTAGTTTTTTGTTTGAGAGGCAGTTTTTTTGTGAAAGCCTCCTCATACATTTTATTCTAAAAATGATATTCTCAGTTAACATAATTCATTGACTGACCAGTGAGGATTTTAGATAAGTTTTTAGCAAAAATTCTAAGTGCATAGTCTTCACTACACAAACAAAAGATATGATAAAATGAACAGTAATGCATACTCAGTCACACCTCTTCTCTGCTGTTGCAACCATGTGCAAGTGCCAAAGGTTAAACACTCCTTTTAGAAAAATCTGTGAACCATTCTGTCACTGTTAGCACTAGTCTTGTAACATTGTTTACGTCTGACTCATTTCTTACTAAGTGCTATCTAACGTGCCAACATGAGACGAAGGAATGTGCATTAAACACCTGCATGATCCCTCTGTGTTGCTTTGATAAAATGTCCATTCATTGCCAATCAAATTAATAATCTCCACAATCATGTGTTGCTCCTGTGTTGCCTTTTACCAAGTTATCTTTCCTTGCATTATAAATGCACGGCCCCTTTCTTTAAGTTTTTTTTTTGTTTGTTTGTTTGTTTTTTTTGTTTTTTTGTTTTGCTTTGTCTGGAATCCCTCCTCATTTCTTGCAAATGTGGCTCTAATAATTCTCTGTTAAATGCTTTGTAATTTAGAAGATGTTGCATAAAAGATTAAATCTATTGAAGTATTTTATTTAAAAAAGAAACAAGAGGTTACTTCAAATATTTATCTGCTGCAGCTGTTGCAGCCAGATGTTGAGGAGGTTTTAGCATTTTCAAAATGAACTATAATTGAAATGAAGTCTTATTTTAAAAATAAAACTAGTAACTGAACACATCCTATGCGGCAGTTTTCTGTTCCATGAGTAATCCTGTTCTTGTGTCTCAGTCTAACATGTCTCTCCCTCTCCTCCTGCCATTTCTAATGGCAAATCTCTCCTGCCAGTGAGTAACTCCTCATCTGTGATTACCAGCTGTCTGTTTCTACACTGTGGGGATTATTCATATCATTTAGGTCCATTGGAAAAAATCAGGTTTCTTTCTTTTTTTTCTCTTTTTTTTTTTTTTGTGGAAACTCTTTTCAAAGATAATGGACTTTGCATGCAGCATTTTTGACAGCATGTGGGGATGAATAAGGTAAACACACAGAGTTCATCCTGGACTTGTTGGTTCAGTATGAATCAGTGTTTTCCTGTCGTTGAAATAGGTGGGTAATGGGCAGGAGCATGATGTTTTATGAATAATCCCTGTGTCTCTTATACATTATCCTAATGGTCCTAAGTCAACTCATAATCATCATATAGTTATTGACGTGTTTTAACGCCTCTACTAAACATTGTTACTGTAATTTAAAAACTGACCAAAACCCAAAATTTACTGTTTGTAGGTTTCAGATTAATATGCACCTAGTTGTATAGCATTGTTTACTTTGTTAGCAGTTATATGATATACAGTACAGTTCATTCAGAGACACAGCGGTGTAGTTCCTTTGAAACATTCTAGCTCCATCTAGTGGTTATATAGTGCAATATTAAATCGTTTTATATCAAAAATGGTCAAAGCTCATCTTCATCCAAATGACTGATACCACCGGCTTTATTAATTTTAGTAAACAGGACAGAGTGCTGTGGCTGATACATATGATACATCCAAATATTATAGTGTAGCATTCAAATTGTTGCTGTTACACACACAAAATATTAGGCTTATAGTTGAAGGTACAAAAAAAAAAAAAAAAAAACTTTTAATGTGATTTGTCAAATTGTCTACAGATGAGAATTTTCTTTTAAATTTTCATATCCCTCTGACCCTGAACCCCTCCTGTATGCCACACCATAACTTCTCCTGAACAATCCAGACTCTGACAGCCTCACACAGCAAAGCCTGTCTGATGGAGAGGAGCAGCTGGACCGCCTCCAGCAGGCAGAGCTCACACGAAACACATGCATGTCGCTGTGGAGAGCAGGTGCAGTCCAAGCCTGGCTGGAGGTTGTCATGGGAATGCCCATGTACATCCGAGCCTGCTCTGAAAACGTCAAGAGTGGTAAGGTACGGCTTCGGTACAAGTGGTTATTTAGCTGAGTGGGTTAGTTTTGAGCAGTTGGATTCAGGTTTGATAAATGTTTGTATTTCTGATCCTTAGGTGCTGTTAGGCCTGACGGATGAGGATTTAGAGCTGGGTCTGGGCATCAGTAACCCCATTCATCGCAGGAAACTAAGACTGGCCATTGAGGATTACAGAAGAGCTGAAGGAGATCACGGGTGAGCATCAGTTTACAACACATTAAAAAATGTAACTAAATACACTTACTCAAGTAAAATTAATAATTCAAATTTTAAGGTACATGTTCTTGAGTATTGACCGTTTTGATGATATTTTAAAATATGATTTATTGTAGTAAACTATCCAACATTATATAAAATGGTTAAAATTAGATCCACCTTGTCCAACTGGAATTCCAAAGTCCCTCTTACACATGAATGCATCAGTAAATCAACAAACCATACGGTATATATGGTAGTATAGCACTCACACGTGGCATGTTTCTGCATTATGAATACATTGGTTGAGGTTTATTTGAAATATATAATTTTAAGTATATTTTTTAATTTGTAATATTGCTACCTTTATCTGTCTTTGTGGGTCTGCATACTTCTACCACTGCTGATTGTTGGCATCTTATCATCTAGACTATCAAAAGCATCTGAAATGGACCATCACTGGGTTGCCACATCATGGCTCAGTGACGTGGGACTGCCTCAGTACTCCCAAAGTTTCCAGACTCACCTAGTGGACGGACGTGTGCTGAACTCTCTGAGCCGCAGAGACCTGGAAAGATTCCTCAATATCAGTGACTCGTTCCACCAGACCAGCATACTTCTGGCAATCCAGCTGCTACAGATGCTCAGCTTTGATAAAGAGGTGAGGCTTTAGAGTGTATTACATGTAGACTAATGTGCTTTTTTTCAGCAGTTGTTCCTTACTGCTTTGCATAAAGCTTTACTCAGATTGACTGTCAGAACTGCATGTGATTTGCGTTATCTACCATTGCTTGTGGCACACAGAAGCTCTTAGTGCTGCATTGTCTCAACAGACACTCATCCCTCCCTGACCTCTCTCTGTGTTTTCCATGGCTCCTGCCACGTTAGTGCAGCTATCTGTCTGTTGTGTTTTCACAGGCCCTGCAGGCACGGCGATTAAAATGTGAGCACCAAGACCGGGACCCCATTGTTTGGACATGTCACAGAGTAATGAAGTGGATCAGAGACATAGACCTCAAGGTGAGTGGGAGGTCAGTGATGGCATTTCCCTTTGCTGAAGCGTTTTCTAGGGAAGATTGAAACCAGGTACCAGACTGTGTGAGTCTATAGGGTTCCCTCAAAAATAATAATAGTTTTGTTGGTGCTAGACAATGAAATGTAATAGGATATTTTCTGGATGCACAATCAGAAATATATTACTATTCATTTAGTTTTCAGTATATAAATAAAATCTATTACTGCATCCAGGGTCAAATGTTTTAGTTTTTAAAGGCTTAATTAAGACTGTTGTGCCTTTAAATGTGGCTTTAAATTTTGTTAAAAAATTAACATTTGTATCAATATGATTTTGGCAGGAATAAAATCACTTTTCCAAGCTATACTGTACACATAAGTACAGTGTGTGCTGTCTTCTGTGCCTTGCTCTGTAGGAGTTCACTGACAATCTTCAGGGTAAAGGGATTCATGGAGCTGTGATGGCTCTGGACCTGTCCTTCGACACAGACGCCATGGCCAAAGCCCTGGGCATCCCCAGCAACAAACACATGCTGCACCGGCACCTGTATGAAGAGATGAAATCACTCGCTGTCCCTCACAGGTAGATTAAAAACACCTCTTTAAAAGTTATATACATAGCCTTAATTACACTCACATAATTATGTATTACCCTATTAACATATATATTAACATCAGAGGTTAGCACAGGACCATAGGGTTAAGAAATATGAGAATAAACATGTGACTAACCAAGAAATTAATAAACATTGTGTGTTTACAGCAACGCAGAGCAGGGCAGTGAGGTTATTGGTTCTTCTTCACCTGTGGCTGTTAATCGATGTGCTGAAGAGAGGGTGTCTATGAGAAGAGCGGGCAAGGTATTGTGTCATTTTACAATATTATGTAATGTATCACACTTATTTGCAGAAAGTCGTTGTACACCTTGCAAAATACATTTGCACCAATTTTTACCAACAAATGGCCTCTCAGGTAGGTCCCTATGAGAAGTAGTTGAACAGTTACAGACAGTAATTTGTAAGTATTTTTCTGCCAGTTTTGCCTGTATTAGATAGAGATGGCAGGGAATGAGGGAAGGGAGATGGGGGTTGACATGCACCAAATGCCTCCAGCTGGACTTACACCAAGGACACTGATAGTACATGGTCAGCATATTAAACCCTTCAGGATGACAATGTTTGACAGTTATTAGTGGATGACTTCATTTACTAATGTGAGAAAATCATATTGAAAGGTAAATGTCACTTTTTCAACATCACATTCACCAGAAATATGAGAACATATATATTGATCATGCCTTTTCATTTTCCCAGAGCCCACTGAGGTTGCGTGCAAACAGCCAGTCTGTGGAGCGAAGCCTGGGCTTTCATGGCAGCTGCAGCTCTCTGCCCAGAGAGGCAAGAGTGCAGGCTGTTCCCCGAACCAAAGGCAGCCCAATGCACACCTACAAGAGTGTTGAAATCACCAATGTCTGAACTGAACTCAGCCATTGAAATCTTTATCATTGTTTACATTGTTATTGTATCATAGTTGTTTACTACTGAGAGAGACCTACACTCAGCATCACTGGACTTTTAAATTGTCTTAAAGGGATTTAATAATGTGATACTATTTTGCCCAACATATTGGGAGAAAACTCTCTGCCAAAAGCATATTTTGAAAGTATTTGATCTTATAGAGCATGTGTAAAAATAAAGAAGGGGGAAAATATTGTGATATTAAATATTGTTTTTTTAATTAAATTTATGAATGAGTTTATATTATAGGTTTAATGGAAATCATTGTGATAACATAAATGAGAAGAACAGAAGAATAACAGAATTACAATAGTACAATTGTTCTCCTTTGATGCCTTACATAAAAAATGGCTCATATTTATATTATCTTTAACAGAACTGTTATGTGTCAATAGGTCAGTTTATTCTCATACGTAAGTGGGAATCATGCATGAGGTATGAAAAAAATCATTATAAAAAGCTTTCACATGTTAATCTTCTAAAGAGACCTGAACTGTGTCATGGCAGCAGCTCTACAAATATGTGACATGCTGGCCTGAGTTTGCGGTTGGCTGGTTTCTGTCCTGCACCCATGCTCTAGGCTGTTTGTCATTACAATTAGCTAGAGATAGTTGACTGAATCTAAAACAACGTTAAAATATATAAACTTTGGACATGTAGGGGGGATTAATTTGTCACTATTCTTCTTTTTTTTTTTTTTTTATCAAACAACATATTTTAGCAAGAACAAGACGATCTTCAAAGAAACTACCGTGCTTTTGAAAACTGGTACAATTTGTCTTCTCAGTGTTAAAAATTATTTTGGTTTTTATTTGAATGTAAACGTAGATTTAAAAAAAAATGTACATACAAAAATCATCCGAGGGGATATATAGATAAAAAATTAATGCTGAATGTTGTTGGGGCTTGAGAGTGACAAACATAACTGACAAACTGTAAAAAGGCAATGCTGTTACTTCTATTATGAAATCAATGGAGAGAATGTAATGCTATATTTTGTACAGTTGGATCATGTTTTATAAAAGACTAATGTATAAAATTTACATTCCTGAGCATGACAACTCATATGAAATGTGACTTAGAGCAACACTGTGTAGAGCTGAAAGCCTGAGGTTAATACAAAGAGCAGAAAACAGGTTTGTCTGCCTCTTTCTGGGCGTGTCCTTCAGTCACCAAAAGCAATACTGTTTAAGCGGGAAGATCAGGCCAGTTCAAACCTGTACAGAGACACCAGGGAAGGGGCGTTCACTTTTAACACATGATTAATATGACATTTACTCACTCTCTTTATTCAACTGTCAGAGCTTCTCGTGTATGCCAGCGTAACAGGTGAATTTACTGTCTACTGTATTGTTCTGAACAAATTAATTATCTATGTTCATTCCCAGTTTAAGAATGAAAAAACTCTATCCACTAAGACCCACAGTGCTGTCCTTCCTTTGAAGAGATATATGTGTATTTCTAATGCAGAGTAGAGTGCTTTTTAAAATATATATGCTCAAAATTTTACCAGATTTCACATTTGTTTATTGAATCCAATTTGCATATAAATTGAATAATGCATAACAATATTGTGTTTGCATTTTGTTGCCCTTAGGTTTAGTCATTTTTTTTCTCTTTTCAATTTTAGATTAACTGTGTGTGCAAAATGAGCCTGACACACATTCACATCACAGACAGACAGACAGACAGATAGATAGATAGATAGATAGATAGATAGATAGATAGATAGATAGATAGATAGATAGATAGATAGATAGATAGATAGATAGATAGATAGATAGATAGATAGATAGATAGATAAGAGCCTTAGTTTTGGTAAAGAGGGAACAGCACTGTTTTTTGTGAATTTATTTTGAGTAAATTTCTCCTTTCAATCAGAGGACTGAAGAAGTGAATGCTGCTCCTTCAGTAAAGCTGCTGTTTGATATCAGAAAAAGAAAGATAGACTACAAGTGCAGCAGTTGATTATGCTGCACATTTCCATTGATCCATGTAACAAGCAAAAATAACTGGCAGTGTTGAGAAGCTTCTTTGTCTCACTTCACCACATGTGCACTTTATGACTGAGACTGAAGTTTCTCCGATCTTTTTCAACTGATGATGCGGTTTGGCCAGTAGTCATTCAAATGTTGATGTTAAAATTTTCATTCGAGTCCTTCCTATTGCCCAAGAACATTTTTTATTCCCAGGTTCATGCATTGTTTTGTTTTTTTCATTTCGTGTGTTCAAACATGTTCACAAAAGTCTGTTTCTTTTTCCACACAACACTTCAAACATACAGTTTAATTTAAGTGAATTGGCAACTATTCTAAAATTCAATTAAAACTTATTTTGAGGATTGTCTGTTTTCCTTGTGAGAGCCAATAGAATATCTAAAATGTGACCTGAAATAACATTTTGTTACAGCAACAATAACAAAAACAACAACTACAACAACAACAACAACAAGAGCAATTCTAAGCTTAACCAGGACATTAATCGTGTTGTTTTATTTTTCGGTTTGTTTCATTTAATCAGTTTGTGGTTGTGCCCACAAATCGTCCCAAGAGGAAGTTTACTTGAGCAGCGCTAGGACCAAGGGGAAGCAGGTCACAGACACTCTTTACAACCACGGGAGACGAGGTTTCACTACGGGTTGGAATTTGTACTAGGTTCTTGTCAGTTATATTGTTTTCTGTAGGGGTAAGCATTGTAAGAATAAGTCAGCTTCGTGATTTTAAAAGAAACGCCTTGAGTTGAACCTGAGTTGTTGCGTCTATGTTTTCTTCCTCTTCCCCTGTGTCTTCCTGAAAACACCTGCGTGATTCAGGTAACTCACCGATGAGGAGGGAAGGCTGAGCGGTGGAAAGGTAAGGCCTCTTCGCGATCGCCACCAGAGATAATGTGCAGTTTAAGCACAGGTCACGGGTCGGTGGTGTTACACTTTCTTTGTGATGTGTTAAAACCCGAGCTGTGTCCGGGTTCGTTGGATTCAAAGTGGAGGGACAGGTCCTTCCTCTGACGTGCTTTCCAACTTTCCAAACAATGAATGCGCTGAGTTAGTCAGTCTGAAGGACGGACACACACGTCTAACCTTATCCTAAACTAAAGTGTGTAATTGTAAATGCTGTTAATGTTAATCATACGGCAGTCGAATGGAAAACACAATTAAGTCTGTGTTCTGTGCAGGATCTACTGTTTTTTTTTTTTTTTTTTGTTCTGATGTTAAACAGGACACACCCATACATGCTGCCCAGGAGACATGCAACACTGGCTTCACAGGGCTCAAGGTTGATGTCTAAATGCATAAGTAAAAGAGCCACCAGAAATGGAAATGACACAGGGCAGCATCTAGTGTTATGTTCAGACTGAGCACAACGCTGTGATATTATTCAGTCACCTCATTTTGTCCCTGACTGAGGTATTATTCCAGTAGACCCCTACATGCCAGCCATCTGCACTACGTACACTACTTCATATGATGTCTATGTAAAGTGAAGTTTGACAGGCCCCTGAATGGTGGAGTCACTTTTGTAAAACAGATAAATCAATGATGTAGAATAAGTACCTTCACTTCTATAGTTTAATTTACAAACACCTGAAATCCAATTGTCAACGTGGATGCACCAGTTGATATTGTTCCTTGAGAAAATGTTGAGAAAAGCAACCACTGGTTAAAGTAATAATTAGGGTTCTGTTCGCATTTTGAGATTATACTGCATGTACAGGTTTAAAATTACAACAAGTAAAATGTGAATGAATTAGTGGCATCTAGTGGTGAGAGTGCAGAATGCAACCTAAATACCCCCATCCTCTGTTTCCAAGCTGGTACAGTGGCCATCACCTTTAAAACTAAATGCAGTTCTGGTCTACAGTAGAAACATGGTGGCACAACATAGCTGCTTCTGTGACAGGAGGCCCCTCGAAGACTAAGAAAATACAACCGTTGATATTTTCCAGTGATTACACACTGACAGTATATTTATAAATACTATACTCCATTTCAGCTAATAGATCGCTCTAAATGATAAACTTTGAACATTTTAATTAGGGGTGATTCTAACATTTCAGCTAGAGGAATCCACCAATACAAATTCATCAATATGGCTGACATCAATATGGCTATAATCATGTAAATACTTTTTAGAATTACTATATGAAAACTGCATGCAAAATTAACCATGAAATCCATTTGATTTTACTCAGAGTGTCTGCTTGTCCTGGAGCTTTAGACAGTATCTTACAGTCTTAATGGGCAGATTGTGTCTCTTGTTGAAACCTGTCACACTTCTGTGCACCTGTGGAGTTGAGGTTGTTTTGTCAACTGTTGTTTCCCCTAATAACTTGCTTGGTTAGTTTATACATGTGTTTTTTTTTTGCATTTAATGGTATGATTTATATTATCACACTTTGCTGAAAGTCAGTAGACTATAATATGCAATTATCGCTAATGTGTTTATTCTGTGACTTCAGGTTTTACTGATAGCTGAGATAAAACTTTGTATACCAGATTGCTGAGTCACTTCCTTTTTCAACACTGATGCAGTGTCTGCAGCCATGTCAGTGTCAAATAAGCAGCAAAAAGCTGAATTGGCAAAAAACTGGAGTTAAATATCTGCAGGAAAAGAAGGAAACACCTGTTTTATTATCATAAGGAAATATACCAATCCACCAGTAACATCTTCCAATGGAGCACAGATCAATTTTTCCTGCCCTTAGTTCTCAGCAGCTCTTCCAGCCTTATACATAGACATACACATAGCATACATAGCCATATACATAGCATTCAGGACCCGTTTATTAACATCATTTTATCTTCCCTGCCTATCCCGTAATCACTACTTCGGGACAACAAGACAGACAACAATTGCAGGATGCACTTGTATAAACTGTTGTTCTTTAGATTATAAAAAAATGTGAAGACTTGTGTGTCCCTGGAATAGAGCAACCAAAGTCGGATCCTCGAAATTTTAACTGATTATAAGCTACATAAAAGATCAACCACATTGTACAGGATTAACCTATAATTTATTATGAACTATTATTGTGAGATACATATCCATCTCCAAGACTCAAAATTATAGAATTTCTCAACAAATAAACATATTCTGATCCCCCTGAACAGATCATTTTCATATAGCACAATGACGCTGTTAAATAGCTCCTGGCACAGTGACATAATGTAATAAAGACCTGTAATTGGTTGTACTAATGCTTGAGGGCTGCAATGGATATGATAAATTTAGGTCTTAAGCCATAGGTATAAAATGGCTCAACTAACAAGGTTGGGTTTATTTTTAATGGCATGTTTCTTGTATTTCCAGCTTGGCAAAGGTCAGGTCATTTATCATCCACGTCCCCAAAGATATTTACAATAATGAGTATAGTCACATATTGATAAATAGTCTAGTTAATGTCCAAACTGTAAGTTTGGAGTGAATAGTAACAAGTTGTAAGATGTTTTTAACTAAAATTGTTAAGTAGTTTAAATTCACTCTTATTTAATGGTAGATAGGTGCATAGAAGAACAAAATCATCCAAAAGAAATTGTTGAATTCCCCATCACTGGTCATAAACATTTTGGCCAGTGGCATAAGGTTCAAATTTTGATAAATCTGGTGTAGACAGTGTGCAGGATTCAACAATTTCACTTAATGTTTATTTGTAGTGTGATTTTTTTTTTTTTTTTTTTTTGTGTGTATTTGATTAATCAAGACATTTAAATCCCACAACATAGTAACAGTGATAGGAAAAAGTGATAGAAAAAGATTATATCTTTTTTTTTTTCCTTCATTATTTACAATTTTTAGGGTAAATAATCACCATCATAAGTCATTCCGTCATGAATTTTGCAATCATTATGACATCCAGTGGCAACTGACTATTAAATTTCCTGATCTTTGCCGTTTTATTGTTAAAATGATTATATGACATTTAGATTGTGATTTAATGGAGATATATATTTGCTAACAAGGAATTTGGTAATATTGTTTAAAAATAAAGGTGCCTTTTGACCATAATGAATAATAAACACTTGTTATATTTATAATTATATAATATTTTAAATGTGAGTATGCTGTTTAATTTCAAGATCTTCTGGAAAAAAGGTGTCTTGCCCTAGTTCAGTGAACCTAAAAAATGGGTTTGCATTTAAAGCAGCTAGAATCAAATTTTTTAAAATAGGAATGTGACAGTGTGAAATGAGTTGCTTGTAGCTATGAACCTACAAAGAATTATCACCTGAATTTTCAGTCGCAGCAGGCAAAAGCTCTGATATGCATAATGATGGTGCTACCTGCTGACAGCAGACAGGCACAGTTGGTGAGTAGCTGGTGAACATGGAGTGTGTAGCAGCTAAAGAGCCATATTAATGTGAGGGGTGTTGGTAAAGACCATGAACGGAGCCGGAAAAGAGTGAATAACAGACTTTCAATATATTTGTTCAAATAAGTAACAGTATATAGATCACAAAAGTAGTTGTTCTGTAGGGTTGTTGTATTGAATTGCTTTCTGTACAGGTGTTCATTTTATGTCTGTGACCTGTACAGTCACCATTACATGACAATTTTTGTCTCACTTCATTGTAGGAGGTTGAGTCATTCCCCATAATCATTCCATCTCTCAAATTCATGAGATAACATGTTAAGACATGTGGGGGCTTACCACTGCACTTGTTTTCTCACAACCTGTTTTCCCACAACCTGTTCTGCTCTCCCCCTGTCTTAGTCCTGCTGCACTGTTATAAGAGTATACAAGCCATGGATGAACTCACAGATATAGCCAGATTCATTACTGCAACAATGACAAATGTGCTGCACAGATCTGGTCAGAAGACTGGTACTGTAGTCTTGAACCATTTCTTGCATCAATAAAATGTGTTTTAGTTTGGCAATGTAGCGCTGCTTATGCAATGTTTTGAAGCAAATCTGAACAGGCTTGACACACTTTCCCAGAGCACAAAGCAGAGCTGGAGATATGCAACATTAGCAACATGAACGTGTATTGATGAAAACATTGACAAGTCAAAAAAAACTTGATACTATAATCCACTATATGATCTATTGCTAATATTTTTCAGTTATTTTGTTTAACCTAAAATATTAAAGTAACTGCCCTCCATGCTGTTTAATCTTGAAAAAAAAAAACCAAAACACCTTTCACTCCTTATCCTTAAGTCTGTCATTTTCATTGTATTTACCAAAGCCACCTTAGGTGAAGCTTTTTTTCTTTGGCAGATTTCTTCTTAGAATTTGTCTGTGACTCTTTATCTGTAGTTTCTTCTGACTATATTGGTGGTTGTCTTTGTTGCAGTTTATCCTGCAGGGATGTGTTCCAGTAGGGGTGTATGTGGTGGCAACAACCGCCCCAACAGATCCTCCAGGTCAGAGGGTAGCAGCTCAGGGGCCCATTATGCCCTGTGCGCCCTCGGAGTCGGATTAATCGCTCTGGGTATTGTCATGATCGTGTGGACTGTGATACCCCACAATGGAGAGGCCTCAAGTAGCACTTCCACTGCATCAGGAAACTCTACTGCAGGGCCTGGTAGTGGGGATGACCTTGGGAAGGAATCAGACAACATGAAGTCTTCAACCGTGGCTATGGTATTGGTTGGAGTCGGAGTAGCCATGCTGTTCTTGTCCATTTGCCTTGGTGTGAGGAGCAAGAGGAGAGCACACAGAAGAAGAAACCAGCCAGTGGCAACGGCAGCCCCCCTCATGGGCCATGTGGCCAGAGAGCAGGAAGAGCCGTGAGTCATTTACAGTTTGCTTTTGTTTTATACTTCCAGTGTTATTTGCAACTGTATGTGCGCAAATGTGTCAATGTCCAGGCTTTGATACACTTAAAACTGACATATTTATAGCTCCTTTGTTTAAGGTTTGATAGTGGTATCCCTCTGAAAAAATTCCCAGGAAGAGATTCCAATTCCCAAAAAAGTAAATAATGTTGAGGTTAAGAACAAAGTAGTTCATACGTTAACACATTTTACATGTAGCTGTAAATCCAGGGTCTGTCTTGAAAACTCTGCTGGGAAAATCCTAGAACCTGCTGAAATCTTGTGAATCTTGTGATTGCTTCAACTTTGGTTGTGATTGCAACCAAAGTTAAAGTACTGAGATATTATGGGATGGGCTAAAGGGAACATAGCAGATAAAGTGTATAAGCTTTATTGTTATTAAAATGACCATTTGGAACGGTTCAGTCATAGAGACAAATCCACAGAGAATTGGCACCAGATGAAAGGGAGCGACTCTTGGACTTTGATTAATCAGTGAACATAAAATGACTCTAAATGAGTCCAAATATTACTCTGTGTCTGCTGGATGTGTACAGAGGGAAGTATTTGCTAACATGTTTTCCCATAGTAACTTCAAGGTGATCATGTCAGTGTTGTGTTCACAGCTTCTTTCCACTGCCCCCAAGTGGATAAAAAAATGTTATTTATGAAATATGTGTGATCACTTTCTCTAGCACTTTTTTTTTTTTTTTTTTTTTTTTTACAAAGCTTTCTCACTGAGGGTCACCTCTTTTATCCTTTCACCAGAGCTCCAGACCCGACTGTGTACAACGTGCCAAGCTATGAGGAGGTCATTGGCAGTGGTAACTACCCTGTCCGTCAAAGCAACCTTCGACAGAGCACCTCTCAGCTGCCGTCCTATGAGGACATCATAGCAGCTGTGGAAAATGAGGGAACAGAGCCCACTAACAACTCCACTGAGGACAGCCCTCCTAATGATCCCACACCAGCTTCGACCCAGCCTGCTGCTGAGCCCCAGGCTGAACCTCCTGGCCTGACATCAAACCCCAGCCTGCCCAGCCGTAGCAGCAGCCGGGCCAGCCGTTTACTGCGGCCCCTCCTTGTGAGGAGGATCAAATCGGACAAACTGCACATGAAGGATTTCCGCCTCCAAATCCGCACCCCCACACAGAACCCAGTGACCATAGAACCCATCACTCCACCGCCGCAGTATGAAAATAAGATGCCTGAATTATAGTAGAGTCTCTTCTTATGTCTCCCTTATTGCCTGTTCCTCATGAATAAAAATATCTCTGGTTTAATGAACTAATTTCTGAAAACCCATTTCCATGTTAGTCTTAAGTAGGTTAAATGTGACTGCAAGCAGCACAATGGAGGCTGTGCAGACACTCCTAAAATGGAAATCTTTCAAGTGAAACTTTATCAGTGAAGCTTGTGATTGGCATATTTATTCCGTTATAATGCATTATTCTGTTTGAAAGGATGAGCTTTCACAGTTGAAATTTATTTTAAGATCTATAACCATCTTAGGATGGCCTTTCAGTTTTATTTAAAAGCCTGTTGTATTTTTTTTTTTTTTTTTTTTTTGCTTTATTGGAAATGATTGTATTTTGATTATCTTTTATGAATTGTGGAAAATTTCAAAAACCATAACTTTAAATTCAGAGGTGGAATGGTAACGAATTACTTCAGAGATTTTTAAGTAGTACTAAATAAAGTAGAAAAAGTATCTCATGCTGAACAGTGATTTGTAACTAAAAAAATAATGCAGTGAGGCCAAAAACTTAATATCTTTGTCAGTACATTTTGTAAGTTGTTTTAAATGGCTAATCTTCAGGTGAAATTATCTTTTTGATATAGATATTAAGAGAAGAAGGCTGGTACAGTGTTGCCGTTGTTAGCACTGTCGCTTCACTGCAAGAAGGGTCTGTGTGGACTTTGCAAGTTCTCCCCGTGTCAGCATGGGGATACTCCAGTTTCCACCCACAGTCTAAAAACAGGCAGGTTAGGTTAATTGGTGAATTGCCTGTAGGTGTGAATGTGAGTGTTTCTCTATGTATCAGCCTGTGATAGGTAATCTGTCCAGGGTCTACCCCGCCTGTCACCCAATGCCAGATGGGATTGGCTCCACCCCACCCCCACGCCACCACCCCGGATAGCAGGAAGAAGTGGATGGATAAATATTCTGTGGTACAGTAAAATACTCCTATAGGATGTGATATGATTTTTGGGATACAAAATGTCACAGAAATTTAGTTAAACTTTTAATTCTGCAAATATTAATACACACTAATGATCAGGAAAAAAACACTAAATGCAGCATCTGGGCCTCCCAAACGCTCAGATGCACTTTTTTGTACTTTCAGTTAATAAAATCTATGTGTAGATCTTTGCTATGTTCTTTTCTAATGTGTCAAACTCTATTTTACTTTCTGCTTTTCATCAGTTTCCATGTTACAGCGCTCATTGTTTAATAGGTTTAGCGCCCTCCTGTGGGTAAAAAAGGTTAAAGCCCAAACTAATTGCTTCAGTGTTACTAGATTTAAACAGAACTGGGTCTTTGCTAAGAATAAATAAGGCTAATGCAAAGTGTAAAGTTATTTGCTGATATATGAGAGAGGGAAGGTGTTAATAAAGTAAGAAATAATGTTAAGAATAGAATGCACAGACTTCCCACTTTGCCTGCTTTTTAATTATAATATTGCTGGAGATTTTATATTTCAATTTTTTTACCAATGGCCCAGATGATACATAATTAATACTCCTTCCATAACATAGGTTTTATCAGTATATGATGTAATACTTGATATTTTTATAATTATTTGAATTTTAATGAGGGTTATGAACATGAATGGTTCTGATAGATTTTCATTTGCATGCAGTTGTTTTTTTTTTTTTAAATGTGAAATAAGTAAATGATCCATATTGCAACATTAACCCCAATCTCTTCCTGCTTCCATAGGTCAGAGGAAGGTTTCATTTCTTTAAATGCAAGCAGCATTTTTAAAATAGCCCTTACTGCTGATTATGTGGAGTTAGTTTTAACTATTTTATACACTTTTAGGTAGTGTACGAGTTTTAAATCCTTAAGATGTGAAGTAACCAGAGCTGTCATATACATTGGTGTATATGTGTATTTTAGTGCATACGTGTATATTAGTGTACAGTAAAAAGTATTGGTTTGAAAGTAAAAAGTTGCATAATATGGAAATACTCAAGTAAGGACAAGTAAACCCTACCTTAAATCTATACTTAGAGTAAAATACTTGAATAAGTGTATGTACCAAGTGTTTCAACTGTTTCAAGTTTAGCATATATATACCATAGTATGTCATTTTAAAGAAATACAAACATTTGATTTTTTTTTTCCTTAATTTTTCCAAGTATCAACTATATTTTCCTCAGCTCCACCCTTGCTTCGGTTCAGAAGAGGTTTGTCTTTTTTTTTTTTTTTTTTTTTTTAAACGTGCAGCTGCCATGTAGCAGAGGGAGTAACAGCTGGCTGAGGGAAGAGCCAGCCCGGGGAGTCAGTCACATTCCTGGCTGGAATTCAATGACTGAACCAGACACAAACAAACAGAGAGGGCGAGAGAGAGAGAGGGAGAGAGAGGGGGAGAGCGAGAGAGAGAGAGAGACTCACATGCTGAGTGAGAGGGGAGACAGACTGAGAATACGCCAGACTAAGCAGACGAGGCATATTTCGGGCGCACATTAGGAGTGCGTAAAACCGCAGGAGCGCATAGAAACATCTTTACTGGTGATTGTGCGTTGGATAATACGAGTTTTGTGTTTCGGAGTTGTTGAGTTTAATTGCGTCTGTTCACAGGAACTGCCCCTATGAATTCAGCAACCTTCAGTTTTCTGAATGGATGCGCTGGGAAGCTTCTCCGGTGACATGGAAATGCGCGTTATTGAGCGTGTGGCCGGATGCTGAGGACGCCTGATCCGACAAGTCAATTTCAGCTTTCATTTTGAGTTTTGAACTCTTTTTTCTAACCGGCTACAACATGGAGGGCACGAGCTTTCAGCCCCATCCCGGACTTCAACAAACTCTGAAGCAGTTTCATCTGAGTTCCATGCGCTCTCTGGGTGGACCGGCGGCGTTTTCCGCTCGGTGGCACCAGGACTCACTATTCGGTAAAGATGGAAAATCTGCAGAAATGGTGCTCACTCTGCCAACCCAGACACCTCCGATAATGTCCGGTCCACTCTTCATCCCGTCCGACCGCTCCACGGAGAGGTGCGAGACGGTCCTGGAGCGGGAGCCCATCTCCTGCTTTGTGGTCGGCGGCGAGAAGCGACTGTGCCTGCCGCAGGTCCTCAACAGTGTCTTGAGAGATTTCTCTCTCCAGCAGATCAACTCCGTGTGTGACGACCTGCACATCTACTGCTCCAGGTGCACAGCGGACCAGCTGGAGATCCTCAAAGTGGTGGGTATCCTGCCTTTCTCGGCTCCGTCCTGCGGGCTGATCACTCAGACGGATGCTGAGCGCCTCTGCAACGCTCTCGTCTACGGCGGCACTTACCCTCCTCACTGCAACAAGGAGTTGGGCTCCCTGGAGTTGGAGCGAACGGAGAAGAGTTTCAAAGTGTATCATGAATGTTTCGGTCGGTGTAAAGGCTTGTTTGTTCCGGAAATGTACACCGGGCCGACTGCCGCCTGTATCCAGTGCATGGACTGCAGACTCATGTTCCCACCTCATAAGTTTGTGGTTCACAGTCACAAGAGACTCGAGAACCGGACGGTTCACTGGGGGTTCGACTCCGCCAACTGGCGGGCCTATGTGCTCTTAGACCCGGACTACACCGGAAAGGAGGAGAAGAGTCGTCTGGAGCAGCTGCTTAAAGAACTAAAAGGAAAATATGATCTGACGGGAAAGCTGTCCAGTAAATCCTGTAGAGTAAGTCTGTTTTCTTTTATTAACTATTGTCTTTGACCAGGCAAACATTGTTTTGTTTAGTTTGTATCTGGATATTTCTACAGCTTCAGGCCTAATAAGGCATCTGCATTAATGAACATTAACTTTGTTTCTCAGCCTGTCTGTTTTGATTGATTGTATGTTTTCCAAGTGATGCCAGTCTTAATAGGCAACCCCGAATAGAGTTAAAATGCAATGCACATATTACATGACATATTTCTATGCCTATCCCCCATATTCCTGACACAGCTCAAATAAACACACGCTCACCTTATGAATGTCTGAAAAAGGTGACAGTGAACCCTACGACTATCAGCTGAGCATCCCTCCCACCTTCTAAACACCCCCACCACCACCTCCCTGGGGTCAAACAAGGGCATCTGCATTATGATAGATTGAGTCCCGATGATATATTTTATTAGAGTGAGAGAAGAAGAGGGGGCAGGGGAGCCCATTATACTGCCACAAGGTGAGAAAGGGGATAAGAGTTTAATGAGGTTTGGGATATGGAAATGTGTGTGTGTGTGTGTGTCTGTGTATAAAGGGTTGTGGTTGGTCAGCATAGGATAAGGTGTGTGTGTGTGTGTGTGTGTGTGTGTGTGTGTGTGTGTGTGTGTGTGTGTGTGTCACCTTCATGGCTCTTTGCGTGGTTCAGAGATGCTTAAGATGGACAATGGACCAGGAGATGAGGTGGACAGTCTTTCGTCACAGAGCAGCTGTTGTGTGGGGCTCTGCTAATGAGTGGACATCTCTGTGCATCACCATGGTGCTGCTCCAGTCTCTGAGCAGGAGCCAGGAGATGTCTCACAGGGAAACCTCAGTACTCTTTCACTCTGAATGCTGAAAAAAAAAAAATGCTATCTAATAGAAACATGTCTGATTTATCACTAAGAGGAAGGTTATCAGTGGTAGATAAGATGAGTTATGATATGATGGGATTGCATCTTCTGTGTTTTCATTTTAAATTTTGAAAATATTTATGCTAAGATCTTGAATTCAGCACATGGGTGTCCACAGCTGATTTATATCACGTTTCCTTTAGAATTGGGCACAGGCTCCTGACAAAATCTTTATAGTCTGTACAGTCCACAAATATCTTGCACCTGTGACTAATTTCTTCCCAACTGCAGTCAGCAGGTTTTGATGTATCACCTGTGAGTTATATATTTTCTCAAAATGGTGAGCTCTGACAGTCCTTCAGTGTGTTTGATATACACTGGGCCTGAGCATCAAGGAGGGAGTGTGCCGGAGGGGGCAGTGCATGGTTGCTGTGGTTCAGTGTCAGTTGTGTCCCAGTTAGCAGACAGGCCTGGTCCTCGGGGAGCTGCACACCAGCGCTCTCCCATACATCAGCCTGACAGGCCAAGCTGCTGAAAGACCGGACGGAGGCTTGCAGACTACGCTCGGCTCAGCTTACCCATGAAACAAAAACTCAGTGTTATCTGTCTGCCTCAGCCTCCCCTGTTATGTCAGAGTGTTTTATTAATAAGAGAGAGCCTCGAAGGTTACCTCCTCTGCCTGTATCATCTGTCTAGACTCCCACCTCATCTTATGCACCTGGTGGCTGCTGCAGATATGGCATGGCCTGAAGATGCTCTTGAGAAAATTATGTTTTATTTCAAAGCACTTTGGAATTGTCCGGAGAGATTTAAGTGTGATTAAGAATGATTTCTCTTTTTATTTGTAAGGCCTGAAAGTAAAAAAGTCCTTTTAGAGAAACTGCAGCCTCCACTCATAAACAGAAGCTGGAGCAGAGGAAGGAATGGGACCATTGAGCCATTGTGTCTGGTTTGCATCAAACCCAGCATTTGGTCATGTAGCTCTTTGCTTAATGTGAAGATGTGGGCAGATTGCTGAGAGGAGGCTGCAGACTCTCTCATTCAGAAGATGCAGGGTGTGTGAGCCAGGCCTTGACATGTGTTGTCAAAGGGCCGTAACCCCTGACCTTTCCCCAAAGACACTGACCCAGCCTTCCCCCATTCTTTTCACACCATCCAATCACATGGCCTTGTGTTTGGTCCATTGGCCAGATGGCTGTCTGATAATGGCGAGAGAGATATTCAGTGGACAGGTAACAAACATAACTCTCAACTGCAGCTTGATGTCTAATCAAACATATAAGTTTTAGTGCTGTTTTTTTTTTTTTTTTTTTGGATTTTTTGGATCTAGATTCTAGATGATTATAGCAATGAGCACACTGCCAAAAAATGTAAATTTTATTGAAACCTGAATGTTGAATTCAAATAACTTGCGCCATTGTGTTTAACCTTGCGTATAATGATTTGAATGTTAACTGGATGATTAGCATGAAAGTCTTTTAAAAAAATAGGACTGGAAATGCATAAAATGTTTTTAAGTCAAAGTCAAATATTTCTGAGAATTAAGTGTAAAAAATGACTAAGAAGTTAAGGTAATAGGATCAATCATCTGACTGAGCAGAGAATAAAATGGGGCTCTGGAGAACTGTGTAGGCCCTCCTTAATGGAATGGATATTAAAGCCAGTCAACTGAGGCCAATTTATGCCATTTCTTAACACATTGTTCTCCTCACTTGGTGAAATAAGCCACAAAACCTGGTGCATACCCATCAAATGTATGTCAAAGAGTAAAGGTTTGTTTGCTTTTGGTTATTAGCCATATTTAAAAGTAAATAAACCAAAAAAACATATCTTGCCAACTTTTTTCATCAGGTAGGTGTATATCTGCACTTGTGTGTGGGGGTCTAGGTATAGCAAGTGTACAAGTTCGTTTGCATGTAAACAGGCAAGTGTAATGACTGGATCAGCTGCGTGGGCCAGATTAAAATGAGTTCTCTGCCGGCTCATTTCCATTCCCATCTGTCTGCTGACCTCTGGGAAGCTCTGAAAGTTGACATGGTGCATATCGTTGGTGCTTGATGGGCCTGTCTGCCCAGCATTGACCCAGGCAGCTAAGACCCAACCAACCTACATTACTCAAATAAAAAATTAAATCAGTGTCATTTGGTTCTGATTTAGCAGATTTTTAAATCTTATTCCCAGTGCAACAAATTCATGTTTTTGTTCCTTTGTTGCTTGGCTTTAAATCATTTTCTTTTACTTATCCTTCTCAAAAACATGAATCTTTTAAGAGCAGTCGCCTGAGTCCCAGCCCCCTCACCTCCACAGCGCGCAACTCCCCACTGACCAACCCCCTTGCAAAGACCATCACCTCAACTGCTGGACAGAGCATTTGGCCGAAGCAGGGATGGCGTGTCAAGGCAAAAGGGTGTTGCGAGCTCCCAAGGGTTGTGGCCTCCATTCGGGCAGTGGTGACCCTCGTGTTAAAAGGGTGTCAGCTGGGGTTCTGTCATGAGTGATGTGTGCTAAAGACCTGCCGCCTCTTTTGTGTGAAGGCCGGGCATTCACAGGCTGTGAAGTGCAGCCATTTCTCTTTGTTTGTGTCTTGTTCCTTTAGGCACTATGTGGATAGGTCTGTAACCTCCAGCCTCACACAGGGTGGGAAATCCACGTCTGTGAGTTTGCCATGTCACTGGTTTCCTGGCTGTGTGCTCAAAGACAGATTGGAGCCTGTAGTGGTGTCTGCATGTCTGATAGAGAAAGGACTGGATGGTAATTCAGTATGGTTGTTTACTGTCTTCAGGCGAAATCATATAATGATAATATAGTTATTCTACAAATATCCATTGTCCAAATTTCTCCATGTAAGCTTAATTATAATCAAATAGAATTAGTTTTTGAAGGTTTGCTTTACACAAATAATTATATGGTATAATACAGTGGACTAAAGTTAATGCCTGGAATATCAGTTTGATTACTGTCCTTATGCAGACGTATTTCAGATTTATAGAGTGATTAGGTATAATATTTTTGATCAAAGTCCTCTACAAAGATAAATGCGGTGATATGTTTCAGATGCCTCAAAATTTGTGAGAAATATAATACCAAACATAAAAATCAGGGACACATTGAAAATTCAAACAAAAAATGGAAAATGTTTGATAGCATGTCTTTTATATAGACACATACAGATATTTATGTAAAGAGAAAACATTTCAAATATGACACTGATTTCTGATACTGAAGTCTGAGCTAGAGAAATGCCATCACCACTTTATTGTATACAATCATTAAATTGAATATTTTCAGCAAATTCACCTTCACAGAACAAAACTAACACTATCTGGTTACATGTAGAGATATTATATTAGTATTTTCTGTTTATATTTTTGATCAGTTTATGTGGACAGTGTTTTTCCCCATTCCCCTCTAAACCCAGATGACACAGCATGTGAAAGATGCCTTGTATAACCCTTACACTGCGGGAGGAGGATGATTATTGTTGATCGGTGATGATGAGATGAGGGAGGAGATGAGTGCTGGCTGTGACTGTAGTCAACAAGCCAGTCAGTCAGTCAGTTGGTCCGTTAGTGGCAGAACAGATGCCTGCATTGGGTTAGTGTTATTCCACAATCATCATCAATTCCTCCTCGATCACCTCCTGATTTCCAGCCCCATGATTAAGAGTTAGGCCCATCTGGTGCAAAGACAGGAAATCCTGGAGTCTGCATCTGCTGGCTGAGCTACTAAGCTGCTGCAGTCGGGGAGGGGGGGTTGTAAACTCTGATAATCCTACATAACTCCTGGAATGCAGAGACCACAGTGCACATCAAAACCGTCTTCTTCTCTGGACAGTGTCTTCAGAATCATGGACACACTGAATATCAGCCATGGATTCTCTCCTCCTTTTCTGGCCCACTCAAAACATCCTCACAATTTATAACTAGTCCCTCTGGAATTTTGCAATTAGAGCATGAATTAGATATACTGCAATGCATTTATTACATGGAGATACCAGCAGTGCAATTGCACATACCAACTGAAGTGCTTTTGTGACCAGAGACATAAGCAGGAATGCAGTGTTTATCCCCTTAAAATTTCTCTTTGTCTCTCCTTAATGACCTACAGCTACAAAACTGTTAGACCACATTGGAAATGTGCTAATGGAGCTCCAGCCAGAGCAGAAGTAGGCCCTGCTGGTGCCATATGACAAATCGCCATGCTGCTCTCGCCTACAATCCGCCCACCGACCACCTCCAAAGCTATCAGGAGGATTAGCTCACGCAGCTAAACCAAACAGACTGCTCAGTGTTCAGACAGCATTTGGTCCAAATCTTGTTCATGCCTCCTGTTTTGATGGCTAGCAGATCACAATTGGGGCCGTTATCAGTTCACTTGCAACTGGTGTGGTGCCAAGTTGCTGTGCAGTGCTGTGTGCGGCTGCGGGAAAAGGAAAATTAATGTTTTAGGGATTTACATGGCTTCCTTGCTCTTTGGGATATGCATATTTTATTTTAGGATTAGGATGGTTTAGATTAACTTAGAATTCTCTGCTGAGTTCAGAAGACAGTTAAATACAGGAGACACACACTGGTGTGGAGGTACTTTTTGTCTTTGTCTGCTGGTGACCAAAAGGCTCAGAACTCGATTACAGAAAAATAGTTTGCATCACAGACCTGTTTTGTATATTTTTGCGCGTGTGGGCAGGTGTGTGCCTCAACATTTTGAGGCCTCTGTCAGACTCCACACACTCCCAGAAAGGACTCGTCCTCAGTCGGAGTCTGCTCCGTAGGCTTGTGATTGGAGGGAGGCTGTGGTTGCTAAGCAGAGCTGCTCTTCCTGTGCTAAATAAGAACTTCGTGCTCTCTGGCTGGTGGGCTCAAAGAAGCGTGCCAGAACACAGACATACACACACATATGTACTCACAGACCTCGCAGTGCATGGACCTCTTACAGTACAGAGACCTCACCCTGTTCCATTCACTGTCCATCCCCTTTCATTGTGACCTCCATGCTGTGATTTGATGAGCCTGCTGCTACTACTTTCTTTTCTGAACTCCTCCTCCACTCTGCATCACACACACTTCTCCCAGAGGCCAGAACCATACAAAGCCTCCCCTCTCCATCACCAAGACCCCCTTGTCTGACACCTTCTCTGCCTGACCACCATTGCTCACCTCCTCCATTTGACACCTCCTCAACCTTGTAGGACACACACAGACATATACAGACACAGCCTGTCTTCCTCTCCTCCACAGAGATCTCCTACTGCACTCCCCCTCACACTGTATTATACTTAGATCTCCACCTCCACTGTAGTGAGTGCATGCTGTATCGGTCTGTATTCAGTGGCCTACATACACCACACATGTATCACTGTGCTGTTCCAGGGGTGTGAGGGCTGCTTGTCTCATTTTGAAGATAGATAGATAGATAGATAGATAGATACATAGATAGATAGGTAGGTAAGTAGATAGACAGATGGATAGACAGAAATAAATGGAGAGGTAGTGTTTCTTTGTCAGGATGACCTTGTAACCATCCTCTCTCTCCTTCTCCAGGCTCATTTCAAGGGCCCACTAAATGAACAAATGCTGCTGTGCTGCCAGGACACATCTGAAAATCTGATCCAAGAGAAATATGTCCTCTCTTTGACAATCTGCACATACTGTGGAGCTCTGAACTGACCAGCTCACAACATGGTTTATTTCTCTTAGCTTAGTTTTCGTAGGGCTTTGGGTTGTATAGCAGAACAATCATTTCGTGTTGGTGAAAAGCTGCAAGCCCCCATGTGCTCTTCAAACCAGCTCGACATGCTTTCTTGCAGAGATGGAGCAATGCAGTATTGTCAGCAGGCACCCGTATCAAATGAATTCAGCACAGCTGTCCTAGCAGACTCTATTGCAGTGAGGGGGGAAAGTTATTTATTTAGTATTACTATCACCCCAGGATCCATCATGCTCATTTTTTGCCACACCATCATCTGTTGAGGTGAAACTTTCCCCTCTTTGGCCTTGTTAGTTTTGTTTTATTAAAAAGCAAAATGCACTGTATCTCTGCAAATGCATCCCGCTGAAGAGTTAGCCACCTGCCCCACCCTTCTTTTTCTGCTCTTATTATCAATACAGCAGGGTCCACGTTTATTGGCTGGGACACAGTTGCTCACATGCTGAGGACACCACTTACCCCACCCCCACCCCCCAAAAAGTTCCCTGTTTTGCAGGTGTCTAATAGTTGCAGACTTGCACCACACTGTGCTCACTGTGTCCGCCGCCCAGCACGGTCATTTGCCTCCTTGCGCTTGTGGCGTTGGCAAGCGTCTAGTTTTATTTCCAGCCAGTCGACAAACGCAGGCACAGACAGCCCTGGCCTGAAATAGAGCAAGCCTTCCCTTTATCCTGTAATGATGGGAACTATTCTTGTGTCTTGTGTTTTAAGAAGTGTATGGCTGGTGTCAAGAGCTGGTACGCACAACATCTAATAAAACATCAAGCTACTTTTCAGATCATTAGATTATATTTAAAAAATAAGAACTAACCCTCCTTTTGCCACCTATAATCTACTATGGAAGTGTGTGTCACAAGCTGAAAGCTTTGAACTAGGCTATTGCACTAAACAAACATATTTTAGAGCTAATCAATTCACTTGTGTCCTTGTTAGTTGAATGTGTTAAATCAAAAAAAAAAACACTGGTTTAGCCAGGGCACCTGTCCCATATGGAATGTATGAATTATTCCAAAGGTAATAACCGGGCATTGTTGGTGCATTCATCTTCACAAAGACACCCTTTTCTGCACGTCCATATTTAATTCACCCATTTCAGCTGCTGAACTGTATAGGCTGCTGATATAATGAGTCCCTCCAAAGAGATTAGTCACTCTATCATCAACACAGCTCCCTAATTTCTCAGCCTTTGTTGTGGTGCAGGCTGTACTAAATGGGATAAAGGGGCTTGGCCAGACTCTGAGGGAGGAAGTGGCTTTTGTGTTGCTAGCAGGTGCAGTGGAATGACGGTGGGGTTTTTGGGTTGTATGTGTGTGTGTGCGTATGTGCATGACCACATGTGTGCTTGCAGTTCTGTGTCTGGTCAGGCCAGGAGAGTATGTGCTCACTGAGTGCCGCTGAGATACACCAGGAACCTCTGGAGCTTGATTTGAACCCTCAATCACAGGGCTCCTCAGGGGTTTGCAGTAAATTCTTCTGGCGAATGGTTTTCACTCCCCATCCTCCTCCTCTTCTTTCTCTCTCTTTCTACTCACATCTGGTGAACAGCACTAGAACCCCTGTCATCTTTTACTGTGTTGAGGTCATTTCCACCCTATCGGTAAAGTGGAAACACATGATGTGCAGGGTTCGGCCTTAATGGGGTGGGGCTGGCATGGACCAACACTGACACAGCTCTACAGCCAAGAGCTGCCAAAAGAGTCTTTCTGTGGAATGCCCCCAAATTGAAAATGAAAGACATTTAGGGTAAATAATGTTAGAATATATGTATACTCATTCAATGTTACTACTAATTAGTTACTTTAGTAGTTAAGTTATTTTTTTATAGTGCATGGTTCTAGAGGTTTTTTTTCCTTGTAAGAAAATGGAGTTCATCCTGCAAGAACAGCAAACTGGTGCTCATTCACTTAAAAACTGAAAAAAAGGCCAGGGATTGTTTGGGCTTACAGAAGGGCTTTAATGAATACCACATCCAGAAGACATGGTTCTCTTTTTGGAGGAGTTTTATTTTTGCTCTAAAATTCCATTCACACACTTTTTACTTCTTAATTATATTATTGATTCCAACTTGTGAGCTGGAGCGTTCTGTTCAGTCTTTGGCAGACTGTGGATAAAGGGTGTGTCCTCAAGTTTAATTGGGATTCTCCTTTAGCAATCATGTGGATTTCCTCAGTGCCATGTATTGCTGCACTATTCTTCTTCAAATGCCTCACACCACAGCTCGCACTGTTTGTCATTGTCAGGAATCTGAGCTTGTGTCGTTTGTGAAAACTCTGCTCCGCCATCTGACTCATTCGGCACATTGATTTCTTGACAGTGCATTATTAGTATCAGCCTCATATGAATTAATTGATCTGTCACCTTGACTGCTTTTTTCTGGTAACAGTTTTACTTTGCATTGAAATGCAAGAGCCTGCTGTCTTTTCTGCTGTAATAATTTGATGCTAAACTATGGAGTTTTACTGTCTCACTACATGGATTTCACTGTGTCTCCAAGCAAATTCCAGTCGCACTGTGGTTTCCATTTTGTGGTAGACAGAGCTGCAGTGTAAAAAGGGGTGGGCTACAGTCAGTCCGTTACTGCTGTCTGTGGGTAGACTACAGGCTGAGTGGCTTCTTGCAGCAGCTGCATGGATTTTTATTCCTGCAGTCCAACAGGACTCCATCATAGACTGCAGCAGTACTCATTATTGAGGGCACACACTCCCATGCTGCATGTCTCTGTCCTCATTACCTTTGCAGCAGCTTAGCTCTGCCTTTGTTCTCTCACTTGGCATGAAACTGGAGAATATGGAGAGAAGTGCTGAGGTTGCAGTTAGCTCGGCTGCCCACAACTTCTGCCGCACAGGAGAAACCACTGCTGCCCCCCCCCTCAAATCTACATATTTCCACAAAGCCAACACACAGGGGATGCTGTAGTTTGATTCATCATCCCGACTTGGATGTAGGATGGTTCGCTCAGTGCTCCTTGCATTCTGTTTGTTGTATTTGCTGCTTTAGTCACTCATCTGGATTAAATATTTTACTCTGAGGTGTATTTGTCAGTTGGCCTACTGACCAAATGCCCTCGTGGTCAAGCTGTTGTGTGAAAGGTCCCACAGACTAATTCCTCAGAGGCGTTAAACAGCAGCCGTGCAGAGTGACTGGAGGGACAGTAAACTTTTATCACACTAATAACCCTGCCCTAATGGCTTAGGCAGCCATGCCAGAGGTTGCCTGGAGGTCAGGTTGAATTGCAGGACATAAACGGTAGATTCCAACTGGTTGAACAAATAAAAGAAAGAGAAAAAAGAGGGACATCTGAGGTGAGCAGAGGGGGGAAGAAAGTTGTTATTGGAAGAGTAGATAATCACTTATATTGATTTGCAGTAAAAGAAAGCCATTGATTGGACTGCTCTTTTATAACGAGGCGATCTGTGGCCTTTTAACCCTCTTCCCACCCAACTCTACACGCTCTCAAACCTTGGACTCGGTCCGAGCATGCTGTCAAAGGGCACAACTCCCACACAAGTGACAACTGAGTGAAAAGACTTGAGTTTGCCCAGCACTTGGTGAATACACTGGTCTGAGAAGTAGCTGTGTGTGTGAGGGGATGTGTTAATGGCGTTCAAATCTGCACTTTTTCTGGTTCCTCTCCCTCTGGCTGAGGTGGACGGGTCTTGCGAGTGTTTGTTTTAGGTGAAGTCAATGCTGGAACAGAATGTTGTGAACCGCAGGCCAGACTGTGGTTCTGTGGTTCAGCTTCGACCTGAATGCAGACGGCTCTGTTTGTTTTGCTTCTCCGTTTCTCAGGGAGAAATTTAGACCCTGCCAAAGTCCTGCGCTCACACCCAAGGCACGCAAATAAAACCCGTTCACAGAGAAAAGAAAATGTACCTGGGTGTAGCTGCTACATCTGGACTTCTCCACCACCCTAGTGCAGTTGTATAATTCCATTGATGTCTCTGCTGTCCTACTCTCATCTTGTAAAAAGGTTCTTTGGAGATTGTTTCAGTGGCAGGGTGTTTGTGTTTTGTTTCAAGTCTTTTCATAAATAGCAGTTTTTATGTTGCTGAGGTCAACTAGTTTTACTAGACTAGAGAGGCAAGTCCAGAGGCAAGGAGGCCTCCCCGCCATCTGGCAGCCATAAAAGGGGGAGCAGGAGTTTTTTAGTGGGGGTTTATGGGATGGCAGGGTGAGACACTGAGGGGAGGATAGACAGAGTGGATGGTGGACTCTGGTTGCCCTCAAGCTGCAAAGCTTCCTCTGCAGTCTGAATGATAGGTCAGAAGTTCATTGCCTTGTTTTCATCCTGCATCTGCCTTCTAAGGTGAAGGAGGTGACAGTTTCAGAGTTCGAGGGCAAAGGATTTAACATCACTGTGAAGCTGGTGATGCTAATGTGAATTAAGATATATTCTGACCAAGGGATCTCTATTTTGATTTAATGAGCTTGCTATGTGATTCTTTTAAGTGTTTCAGAAGACTGAAGCTCAGTGACTGTGCCCCCTTGTTGCTGCATTACTGTCAGCTTGCTATGCTATGCAGAAGATCAGACCTGGGTCCTGCAGATGGTGCAGAATGATGTGTCTGCGTAAACACTGATGATTCAATGACTTGGTGTTGTTTGGGTATGTGTCAACCTCCCAAAGCACCCCATGCACCACTGAGTAATGAACAGCAAGTTGTTTTGTATGATCCAGGATCTCTCTTTTTGTCCAGAAACAGCCTTAGAGTCAGGTAGTGGGAATAACTTAAGTGGGAATAACAACATTGTTAAGATATGAAAATACTGGAGTTTGAGGCCCGGGAGATTCTCATGGAGATTTCAGAGATGAAGACACCCCTGAGAGTCTCAGTTATGTTCTGCTGGAAGATTTCTTCCCCAGGTTTAAGAGCATGAGCTGTCTCGTCCATCTGAAGTTGGATGCTGAGCATTATAGGTTTTCCAGAATGGGGTTATCATTGCAGAGGACTGTGCTGCTTTGCTGACTCTGGCACTGATATCTCCCATAGAGATTTCATCTTTTGTTATGCTGCAGCTGAGATGTGTTAACCCTTACGTTCCTTTGCGATATTTAGTTAATAGGAGGTTGTGGCACTCTGTAAGTACCCACTGTAATCTTGGAAAACAATATTTTTTTTGTGTATATATTTCTGAGCTCCTTACGTTAGAAAAGTAAAAAATTCAACGTGTTGCACTGACAAAATAGTTGCACTGACCTCTTTCTCTAACCAGTCTGACATTAGGCTTTCTGCCCCTCTGCCACTTCACCCAGTTTGTATATAAAAAAGGAGAAAAGTGCTGACAGTAAAAGAGCGAGAGCGTGTTTGGCAGGCATGCCCTTGTTGGTTTCTGTGTCACTCAGCTCTATTAAATTTTTAATCATTTCCTTGCTGTGGTATACAGCTCAACATGGATCTGTTTGGGCAGCTTATGCTTGCTATGTAACTCGTAAAATAGTCGGAATGAAAAGGGTAATACCAAGAAACCTGTAACACAGGTTCTTATTTATGTTGCATTCTGTTTTCTCACATCAAGTGCACATTTTTAACATTAAGTACAACCATTTGACTTCTTACTGTAGTTTGAATGATACAAATAAACCAGTAGCAGTGGATGCTGGATTAAAAATGCCGTTGTGTCTCCAGGGGTGCAAAAGTCGATCAATTGACCAGCAGATCAGCGGCTCAATCGAAAATATACTTACAACTATTTTTATAATTGATTAATTGTTTAGCTCATTTTCGGAGCCGAAATACTTAATGATCCCAGGTTCTAAAATGTAAGAATTTGCTATTAAGATTATAGACAACTTTTGGCGTGTCAATGATCAGTTTTCTGATGTTCTATAGCCCAAACTATGACTTGATTAGCTAAATGGTAATCTTCACATTAATCAATGATAGAAATCATTTTTAGATGCAGTCCTTGTTTTTATGCAAACATTGTAGTGCAACACCAAAAGCAGCAGCACCCGTACTGGTATCACTGCCATTCTAAACTCCTTATTATGAAGTTATTTGAGTGTCTCCACAAATTATCATGACAATGGCATTAAATATACTTCTGCTGCCAAGAACACTGATTGCACTTGACACTTTAAAGAAAGCATCAAAGGCACCTTCAAAGCCAGCCGTAGTGAATTTATCCACCCAGAGTTTCACTGAGAGCCTCTCAACATACTTCGGCCTGTTTATTCGCTCACATTTTGCATCATGTCAGTGTTTTAAGCATTAGGAAAAGGGGTGAAATAAAGCACTGGCCCTTGATTGAGAAACTGGAAATGAGGGGTTTTGCTCTTGCTTTAGTAGTTCCGTCCACTGCAGTGAATCAGGGGATAAAAATGTGGCCTGTGTCTCTTTAAGAGCGCTGGCCCGTCTGCAGAATACATCAGTCCTGTGGAGCAGACATAGGCCAGCAGGAGGAGGGGGGTGAAGGGAGGAGCGTGGGGCTGTGCAGAGGGAGGAACGTAGACAGGAGGGAACAGCCGCAGTCTGGGCTTCCAGCCTCCTGGCTAGACTGCTGAAAGTTATTATTGAGTTCCTGTGTAGGGCCTCCCCTCCCTGTGGCATACTCCTCTGTGCTCACTACGAGGTAGACAGGGTGTGCAGGACAGGCAAAGAGAAACACTGGCAGCCTACTATGCCCCTTTGCAATGACCTTATATGAAACAAATAAAAGATAATTTTTGTTTGATTTTGTGTTTTTTGCATGGGTGAATCCTTTGAAGGCTTGTAAGACTGAAAGCAATCACACACACTAACAGCTTTACAGCTGCTTGACAGCAGCTGAAACTGCCGCCTAGCTCTCTGTTGTCTTAGGTTACAGTTTAGCAGACACGTCTTGTTTTCTTAGGAATGGCCTTAACTAGTCAAGACAAGAAGGTTGATGGTTCACCAATGAGAAAGCAGCAAACTAAATCCTCTCCTGGGGTGCTAAGTGATGAGTGTGATTCAAGGACAGGTGGTGGGAAGACTACGACTTCTTCAGTTTCCTTCTCATAACTTTGCCTTTACATTAAATGATGGCAGTGATTTTAAAAAAAAAAAGACTTTTTAAAGCACAAATGTAGGAACGACAACTGATTAACAGCTTCTGCAGATTTTTAATCTCATTTGCAGCACAACATACTTTGCATTTTTGTAGCACTTTATGGAAATAGTCTCTTGTGCAGTAGGTTATCCTGTCAGTTTCCATTGTGTAGGTCTTAGAGATTTGCTGTCCCAGGGAAAGGCTGTGAAGATTACATAGTTGCATACATCATGCTGTCCTCTCAGGCATGCAACACTAATACCTGGCCTGTCTTCTCATTTAGCAGCTACATTAGGGCCCTCCACCTCAGCTGACCAAGAGAGAGACAGACTTTTATGTAATAATCTGTCCAGCATATCTGTTCTGAACCTGCTGTTGCTTTAAATAAGGCTCCCTCAGGTTAACAGTACCCAGCTGCTGCCTGTCCTATTATACTGGACTTGTCATGGCTCTGGCCCGCAAAGAAGCCTGAACCCATGCAACACCTGGGGCCTAGTGGGAGCCGGTAAAGCCATTTCTCTGTGCATCTCACATATGTTCCCTGATTAATTCCAGCATGTCTCTTCATTCATGGTCAATGCGATCATTCGACCTCTGTTTTAAAGTCGTCTCGGGCAGGGTTTGCAGGAAAGCGGGGCGAGGGGGAAAACCCTGGCGGTGAAATGGGTATTTTGTGGAGTTCTGTTTGTTGAGTCAGAGCTTAGTTGGGATCAACTATTATGCCGTTGCCATGGAGAAAAACACAGGCTCTTGTGCAATAAAATTATCCAGGAAAATACATTTCCAAGAATTTTTCAGAGTCAAGAAACAGACGGCAAATTGCAGAATTCATGAGGTGCTGTGGTCCGCCACCCACCCCTTACTGCCCTCCATTTTAGAGCACTCATATTCGTTTTATGGAAGCTGCAAGGCTCGAGTCCTCTCACCGAATTACTTCTGCAAGCAGATATGTTTTCCAATGAACAGAGGAGGGAAAGAAAACCAGTGTTTAAGGATGGAATGTGTGATCTTAGGAGCGGATGTTGTGGGTGTTTTATCCCCTATTTCCCTTACAGACAATTCCTTAAACAAGTGGAAACAAGTGAAACGCTGTTTGATCTCTGTCAAATATTACCATATAGCCTACACATAATCTTGCTGTGAAGCCACCGAACGTTCGACTCAGCTTGTGGTTCTGTGACAGAGGCACAGAGAACATTTTCAGGAATAACTCTTGATGTAGTTTTGAAAATGTGTAGACAGTTTATGTCAAGGTTTTTATTGCTCTTTAATATGCCCCTTTTATTCTTAGTGTTTCCTGTATCTCTCAATGGGTCCATTAGTATTGTTCAAATAGTGCAGGTAAATAGTGCAGCTCTCTGGTTGTGCTTTCCAGCATTAGAAAAGTGCCTAATATGTACTGGTGCAGTATAAAAAGCTATGATCCATGGTTTTCAAGCATGTTCAAAGCTAATTAAACTAAAGACTGTCTTTGACTGATTTAAAGGCCATATCAGGAGTCTGTAGCATTAACTTTAATAGTATTTCATTGTTTGAATGATTATAGAAAGGAGTGTTTGAGCAGAGATTAGGTTTTTTAACCTGGTGACCAGGAAGGCACCATTTTAACAGAATGGCTAGAATGGTATCTATAAATTTCAGCAGGATTTATTACCTCACAACCAATTAGCTCCTGAGCAGTTTCTCAGAACGCATACTGTGTTGATGTGATCACATGGGACCCTGAGTGAGCAGTGACCCTAACTTCACCTTATCCTCTCACAGCTTTTATGGCCCCCTCCCCTTAATTCCGCTCTGCCCCTGTCCCGTCCCCTCACACCTCTTAACCTCTGGTATTCATCCCATATTCATCTTTCCAAGTAAACCTGCCACCTGCCCTCCGCTCCAGTGACTGCTCGGGGGGAACGTTTTCATGTGGGTCAGTTTACCGTGAAGGCACAGTGGCACAAGGCGCAGCTCAGCTGCTTTACCATTTTAAAAACTGTGCAATGCTCTATGGCTCATTGGTTACATGGCTGCTACTGATTTGGATATGGCTGAAATTAGCTATATGTTACTGTGTTGATGATTGTTTGTTAGATTAAATTAGTAATTCCATTAGGTCTCCTGAAACTATTATTAAATATTAGTTTTCAGTATATGCTTATAAACTAGGAAATCTATATACATCCTCAAACAATATAAAAAATATTTTGATAATGCTACTGTGAAGCAATTTTTCAAACAAAACACTCTACTCCCTTTTATACTGAATTTCTGACTTAACTGATAGCAAAGAGAAAACCTAATAAACTGAAAACACAGTTAATAAAAAAAATAATCACCAGACTATGCAGCATGGTGGGTGAGTGGTTAGCACCGTTGCCTCACAATGAGAAGGTTCCTGGTTCGATGCTGGGCAGGGGGCTTTCTGTGAAGGGTTTGCATGTTCTCTCTGTGCTTTCATGGGTACTCCGGTTTCCTCCAAAAGCATATATGTCAGGTTGATTAGTGATTCTAAATTGCTCATAGGAGTGAGTGTGACTGTGTGTGCTTGTTTGTCTCTATGTGGCCCAGTCCTTTCACCAAAAGAGAGCTAGGCTAGGATAGGCTCCAGGCTCCCCGTGACCCTAAATAGCCTAATGAATAACCATGCATTTTCTTAACCAACAGAAATTTTTATTTCATGTCTACATGACTTAATTATTTCAGGAAAGTAGAAAAGAAGATTTAAAATGCAATGTGAGTTTTTAGGTAAAGTCTCATTAGGGCCAAAAGTGGTATGTTTTATCCCATGCACTCAGTTGTTAACATGGAGCTCTGACTCTGCATTTGGCCCATCGAGGTGGTGTAGATCCTGGCTGAGCTTCACCTGTTATAACTAGCAGTCCCTGGGCAGTTGCTCCCCCCCCCCCTCTGACGGTCTGCCAGGCCTCCTCATGTTCTGACCTCTTTTAACGTATCTGCCCAGTGAGGGAGGCCTAGGGGAGTCGTCCAGTACCAGGTACTGCAAGTGATATAATGGTCTGTGTATTTGGAGCTGTTACTGTTTGGGTTGTGGAGAGGTTATCCAGTGACATTTTAATCGTCTTTCTCCCTTCTTTGCCATGGCATTAGTATTAATCTGTAGGATTAAAACTCATCCAGTCAGACACTGGACTTGCTGCCCTGTAGAGCAGAGAGGGAGCGTGCTAACAGTGAGAATGGCGGTGCACACCTCTCTGCATACAGACAGAAATGTGCATGTCACTGAAAAACGGTTGTCAACTGTGAACATCAGACCAGAGGATGGTTTAACTGAATCAACTGACTCAGAAAGGAGTTTTGTTTTTTGTTTTTTTCATTACTCTGCAATTACCCACAAATTTTCTACATTTTCAACATTATGGGAAATATAGTCTCCAGTGTTTTTGAAGGTTAGGGATTAAAAGTCAAGACAGTTGAAACTCTGCAGCTCTGATGTTGGCCGTTCTTCTTTTAATCTGTCTTGAGGAAATTGCCCGACATTATGAATGTGCAATACTGAATTTTTGAAGAAAAAAAAAACTTAGCATAGAATATCTTATATTTCTTTTTTGTGTTGAAATATACCAAATCTCTTCATTTTGCTGTACTGAAATCAAAATTGTTAGGACAGATACTTAATCTCATCCAGGCAAACTGAGCTGTGTTCATTTTATATTTAGAAATCACTTCCTTGTACATTTATGACAGCAAATAAGTTGGCACTGCTGTCCAAGATATTAGTCACTGAAGCAAAGACTGTCGTTTATATTGTAGTCGACGTGTAATTGTTGACATTACTTATTGTGGATCATCGAGAAGTGATTTGGCTTTCTCTTTTTTTTTTTTCAAAATATGTTTGAATGACATTTCACAGATATTAAACTATGTGAATGATAATTATGTCCCAAATTATCATATTAAGTGAATATTATAGCTACAGATCATTTAAATATACAGAAATGCATCACTGGCAGAGAATGAGACGAGGGTCAGTGTAATGCCGAGGGATTAAGTTTGCATGGCAAAGATGGCGTTGGCACTGCTGCAGAACGGAGATCAAGTTCTGTGAAGGCACGCACACATGTAAGTCAGGATATAGCAACAGAAATACATGTCAGATTTTCTGCAACACCACTGCATGATATTTTATAAAATTATAAAATTATAAAGGGACCAATGTTTGTATGTTTGTTTGCGATATAAAAACAGCTATGCATTTAAAATTTCTCTGTGACAGATGTGGGAACTGTTTTTGCACATGCCTGTGTGGTAACCTTTTTAGTCTTGCTGACGTTCTCACAGCTTTCCCTTAATTGAATTTAAGAGCACATCAACAATCTGAATTACTGCTGTATATTCCAGCGGTGCTGCATCTAGAACTGCCAGGTCAATACCTGTTTGAACTAAGGCAGAGAGAAATATAAGTAAAACCAGTATTTAGACTAAATATTTAATTTGATCAGCTTTAAGCATTGAGCAAATCACAGGAGTTAAGCAAAACCAAACAGGAAATATGCATGAAAATCAAATGTTCTCACACATTCTCAGATATTCTTTCTTCTTTTATTCATGATGTTCCTGAAGGTTGCATGAATACATTTTGAGATTTTTTATCCTTTATGAGCACTAAATTAAATTCTGTAAATGTAGAGCCTGTATTTATCTATTTCTTTCTTTTTCTCTGTGTTTCTCCTTAACCTTGATCCCCTCCAGCCTCCTGGTTAGCACTGCAGCTGCTCCTACATTATAAGTGTGCTAAATATGAATAGAAGCATAAAAGGATTGTGTGTGGGTGTGTGTGTGTGTGTGTCTGTGGGTGTGTGGGTGTGTGGGTGGCTGACTGTGCGGCATGTCCCAGTGAGTGTGGAGGACAGAGTGTGTGAGTGTGTTTCACCTTTATTGGTTTGCAGATACAATCTTGTGCCTTCCCTTAGATCGTGTAGTCTGATGTCAAATTCTCATATTGCAACAGTACAGCAGGGGGGCTCAGACAACTATCTGCTGAATTTGGCACTATGTATTTCTATAAATACACCAGTCGCAGAGCATGTTTCATTTCCTAAGACAACTTTAACCCACAACTGTACCAAACATGCACATACTAATAAGCCATAATCTGCTGTGATATCTGCTTCATGCCATTATGTTTAGAGTTTCCGTGTCTATTGAAATAACTTATGAGTCCTGTTTACTGTGAGGTCATTCTCTGAGGGAAAGACTGATTTGGACACCACTGTCAACATACTGTAAGAAAGAGAGACAGTGGGCATGTCCTATTATTATGGTTGCCATGTTTGGACCTGAATTGGAGTTCACTTCTTGTGTAGTAGTGCTGTAATCTTTCTTTTTATTTGCTCTCTCCAGCAAGATGATCTTTTCATGCACATGCTGGCAGTTCATTGCATTCAGAAGCAGTTTTTTTCATGATGTCAACTCTAGAAATGAAACCTGTCTGCAAAAGATTATGAAGAGGTTAGTTTGTCTTGATAGTTTTCATTCACATTTGAGTGAATTGAATTGAGATAGGCGTACAGTGCACCAAAAATAAATACTGAAATTTTTAAAAAGAGGAGAAACCTGAGAAAGAGCAGCAGAGGAGAGAGCCATGTTTCTGCATATCGTGGTTTTACATAAAACTGTAATTTTAACAGTCTGTTCTTAATGCCTTGAAGCTATATATGTCAGGCTGTGTGGACCTGATGGGATATTGTCCAACTTTAAGAACAGCACCTCATCCTGTGTTTTCTACAGACCTCATCAAGTCTCAATCCTAAAGACAATTAGGACAATCCAATAAGCTTTACTGTAATGCCGACCTTATGCCAAGCCCCGCAGCTCTCTTTGTGTGTCTGTACTGTCATAGCTCATATCAGCTATATAAACAGTACGTCCTCAAACTGGACACAGCGGAGACAGAATTAATCGATAAATTGAGTTAAGATATAGAGAGGGGAAAAGGAAGTTTGTGCTGTATCAGTGTTAAATAAGGATTGAGTGCCAGGAGTATTCTGGGCAGACACCAATAATTTTCCCCCAGCTGTTCTGAGGTGACCACAGGGCTTTATATAAATCAAGGGACTGTCTTACAATTTATGCAGTGAGAGTTGAACAGAGAGCTCAAGGCATCCCCGCGACCATCAACACCAAACTACAAGGATCAGATGACTAAAACAAGTATTCTCTCATTTCCAACTAAGGCCGTTACCCAAATGAGCCGTGCCAGTTGTTGTGCCCTTGAGTGAGACAGCGCCCCACTAAGCACATGTCGATCTGGGGATTACATTCAGGGGTTTAGGAAGGGAAAGGAGGTTGTAATCTGAAACTGTGTTGTGTCTTGTTGCCGTGCACTTTTCTTAATGCCATGCTATCATGCAGCATGCATTGGTATTATATGACTGTTGCCCAAGGAAGTTTAGCTGGGGAAGCTATTTTTGCCTCACCAGATAAGTGCTGCCCTTTGTTTTATTTTGTGATAATTTCATTTGATGCTGATGCTGGAGGTTTTGATTCGCACAGTAAATATGAAACTAAAGCAACGAAAAACCACCTAGCAGCACCTCTAATGCTCACTAATTGACATGTTTCTGTCTTGTTTCTTTAGGTAGTTACTGTATGTACACCTGGTTTACCTCTTTATAAAATGTTTTAGATAATCTGACTAAACAGCTGGCTTGTATTTCCTGCCCCATCTGACCTTTTTTTGATGATTCACCACATTTACAGATCTCAGTAGCAGTGAATATGTTTTGATAACCAATAGCAAGGAATGGTCAAAACTATGAAACTAAGATAATTCTTACACCAAGAGCAGCGGACACTGTCACCACACCTCCTCGTATCCAATCAACTACCTCTTCCCTGTGCATCCATCTTCTTTCCCAAGGGTCTGCCTCTTCTGTGTCTTCTACTCAGGCTCCACCTTGGCAGCAATTAGAGGTATTTTCTACTAAGGAAATCATTCTTATGATAACTGTTTACAGTTTAAATGTTAGTGCTGTGAGCACCACAAATTCACCTCTATTTACTGCCATTGTACTGGTAACCTGCATGATTAGGTACTGTCAGAGGTTTGTTTTGTTTTTTGGGTGAACTGATCCTTTAAATCAGCACCCACTGTGGTGCGGGTCTTTGCTGGTGAAGCTTTAAAGCAATCTTGCTCAAGATATCATGGTCATTATCTCCATGTGCTAGTTCAGCCCCCATTGTGCTCTAGTTAGCACATTATAGACAAATTCTTCTTCAAGCAGGTCAAAAGCTGTGCTCTCAAAAAGAAGAAAAAAAAAATACTGATATATTTGCAGTATGGTGTGTATCTATCATTCCAGAATGAAAATAGCTGAGGTTTATCCAGGTATTACCATTCCATTATGTGGCACTAATTAAAAAATAAAGCATGTCTTCTCTTGCCCAGCTGCTGTTGGACCCTGTTTAGCCTACAGGTTTGCTTTGAAACACTCCCTCATTACAGCGCCTCAAAGAAATATCATACAATAGCAAGTTGAAAAGGGCAATGCTTGAATGGAGTCTTAAAGGGGAGGTTGTACTTGGCCTTCAAGTATACATTCCTTTAGTTCAGTGCTTCCTCTGTGGTCCCCACTCCCCTAGCCCACCCCCCTCCCACTCAAGACTCAGTTCCCACAGGGGACTCGGCCAAAGCAAACTCCACAGAGGAAGTCTCCCTCTCTACCAGTGAAAGAGAGAGAAGGAGAGAGAGAGAGACTGCTAGGCAGGCAGGCAGTAAGGCCTGCGAGAGGAGGGTGTTATGACTCTGTGGCCATGCTATGTCTATGATGTGGTGGTGAGTAAAGCCCGTGTGGCTGCTCTCCTGTGAGGTCAGTGTCAGATTTAGCCAACAGGTCCCTTGTGGTGTCTGGGAGTGTCTGTTTTCTGACTCTATTATGTCTAGTGCTCATTGCCTTCCTGAAGCTGTAAACCTCAGGGTAGAAATAGTATCAGACAGCTAAGACATCCTTTATCGGGAAAACAAGTCATGTCCATAATTACAGGGTCTGATTACACCAGGGTAGCAGTTCTTAGAAAACCACCAGCCTTGAGTCAGGCAGGTGAGGGGTCGAGTCACCCTTACTGAGCCAGACGAAGTCAGCAGGAGGTCTGGGTTAAAAGAATTAACCTACAGTAGCAAAACCAAACAGTACACTGTGTGTGAATGGGTGTGGGTGTGTGTGTGCGTGTGTGTGTGTGTGCGTGTGTGTGTGTGTATAAAGTGGTGACTGGTTAGACAAGTAGAGGAGAAATATTTGAGTCAGGGAGATGTAAGGGGAGTGTCTAGACAATCATCACATATAAAGTCATTAGGCATAAAACTATACAGCTGCATAAAAGCAGCATGTGTTGCTGCTGGATGTGAAAATAAGCAACTGTTTGACATATGAATTTGAAATGTTATGAAATGTCAGTGTTGTGCTCACCACTTGTTTCTACCTATCAAATCTTACTGCAGCAGGTTCAAAGAGAGAATCAAATAATCAAATCAAATAAATACATGATAATAAATCAATGAATGAAGGTCAAGAAATAAAGGTAACTAATAAGACACAAGTCATTCTGAACAAAGAAATAATAAATTAATAATTGTCTTTGCTTGATAAGTTATCATTAGAACTGAAGATTTGAAGTATTTTCTGTAAGCTTACTAATATTGTTTCAAAGCTACTGCTGATTTTCATGTATGCAGATCAGGTATGCAGCGCCAGACCTGACTAACACCTCCACCCTTCAGGATCCTGCACCAGACACAAACACAAACCTTCCCACATGTATGCATGTCTACACCCGCACACACCCACCTCCCCATGCATCCTGAAACCCACTCATAGCAGCGTGCACGCATACATGCACTCACACAGCGTCTGGCTTTGTGTAGAAAAGCTGTGAGACATGATTCATTACCAGCCAGGCTTCTCACTTAATACTAAATGAGGTTTGCCATTAATTTCCACCTTGAGGTGATTACAGCGATTATGGTTTCGCAACTACACAGAACTCCGCAGAAGTGTTTCTCATTGAGGATTTTGATGGTAGACAGAGAGTAATCATTTCTCTTGAATCATCCATGCAGACAAGGAGATAGGAGTGTTTGCCATTCCTGGAGGCAAAATGTCATAATAGTGAGTAAGAGAGTGGCATGCAGGTCTGTGCTGGCCTCTGAGCCTGCCTACGAAAACATATCCTCTGTCTGACAAGTGCAGACCTGAGGGCTGTGGAGGTTAGTCATCTCAACACATGGGCCTAAAGTTTTACACACACACAGATATGCAATATATCCAATCTGGGCCTCTTGGGATTCAGTATTTTGTGGCACATGCTTCCATTCAATGGTTTTCTAAGGACAGTCTCTTCAAATGCTACATGACTCTGCAGCCCTGAGTTAACATGGAACTCTCTCTGAACACTTCAATTCAATCATCTGTAAGATCTGAGTGCAATTACTTTAATTCGTCTCCCTCTCTGTCTCCTTCAGTCTCTTTATTGCAATATTTCTGTGGTTCTTGGAGTCGATCTGCTCCACCTGACGGCGCCTCTTCTCTCTGGCAGGGAGCAATGTAGCCCGACTGGCTGCCAGCCAGACCAGCTTGAGTGTCTGCTTAGCTCAAAGCCCTGCTCACTTACTCGCACGCACGCACACACACACACACACATACACACACACACACACACACACACACACACATACACACACACACACACACACACACATGCAGACATGCCAAGCTCAGACTGAACGCTTATACAGATGCATCTTCTATCCTCCTTCTCTCTCTGTGACTTCTCTGCGGTTCTCTTTTTCTTCTATTTTCCACCTTTCTGTGACTCTCTGCACTTTTTAGTTCAAGTAAGACTGAGTTATAAAAAAAAACATTTTTGTCATCGTCTGATAAATCCATGTGTTGCTTGTGAATAACACCCATTACAGTCATACAACGTTATTGTTGTAGTGAGCTCTTGAAATATCCACTGCACTCCATGATGAAAATATCTGCACTTTATCTCTGCAAGGATGATGATGATTAACCATCTATTCTCTCCTCTCTCCACAGTCCCCCAGCCCAGTCCCAGTCAAACGGTCCAAACTTGATAAATCACAGTCTCCATCTGCTGACAAAGACAAGAAACCTGACTGGTTACAATCACTGTCAAAGTCTGCACACAAGGTATGTATGTCCTGTGTGTGTCCATGTTCTTAGCGTGAAACTGGATTTACAGTTAAGCTCAAAGGTCAAATGTGACGTAAAAGGGTTGTCCTTTTGAATCATCGCATTATCATCTAGTTATGACCTCTCATCATTCAGCCTTGTTAAATAAAGAGGGGCCTTTGAATATGTTCGTCATGGCTGATTAAATGTTCTGGTGGTAGTTTACTGTGAGTTTATCCAAGCTTGTTGCTTTGTTTGTTGTTCCAGGATCTGAAACAGGTCCAACTGAAACAGAGGCCCTCTGCTTTCCGCCCGTGGTCTCCTAAAGTGGCAGAAAAAGAGAAACCAGCTCCCCAGAATGAGGTAGAAAGGTGAGTCATCTTAGCAAAGCAGTTATAATTAATGTTATGTGTTAAACTGAACTCATAACTGATAAAATGCTTTAAATGCTGCCTGTATAGGTCCTACGCAAAGATTCAGGACACTACTGTGGCTCCCAATCTGACACTAGCTCCCCTGGCCCCTCTGGTCCATCCCAGAGACAGTCACGCTCCAGGCAGGGGTCATGCAGCCACTTCCAGGCCACCACAGGAGGTACCTAATGGGGATGTACAACCTGCAGCAAAGCCAACAGCTTCCGGTACCACCAACCAAGCCGATAACATGGACACAGATGGAGAGATCGATGTGGATGACTGTGATGATCGTGAGTATCAGTCATCATCTGGAGGTGGGAAATAATACAGAAAAAATAAACAAATTCAAGAGTCAGTCTCCATAAGACACAGATTTTACAGTTGAAACTTTTATTGGACAGAAAGTTCTGCTGGAAGTGAGCCATAGTAGATCTGGTTCTGAATGATTTATGTGCAACTGCACCACCTGGTGTCACATGAAAGAAGTACAACAGAAATAAAGATATATATCCACATATTGAATAAGCTATAAAACCTGAATACCATGTAATTGTAAGAGGAATGGATAAACAATTGAGACTATTGGCTAAAAATAATGGCTGAATAAACTAAATAAGCAATTCAAAGAGTTGATTGAAACTTATGGATAAGCCATTGTAAAAGTTAGCTAAAATAGCAGATTAAAAATAGCTTGTTTTTAATAGTAATTAGTAAATAGTTGCAACAGCTCAAATAATTCATAAACAGTTTGTAGACTTAGCTAAAAGTAGAGAAATAGTAGCATAGCTAAAGTAAGAGATGAGCATAAAAAAATGAATAGTTTAAATCGATAATTAACAGTAATAGATAAATGGACAAATTCAACTGTGTAAAAATGTTCCACTTGAATACACAGGATCTTACATTTTATAAAATAAAAATTTAATTTCTCTCTCTTCCTCAGGTCCACTGCCAGCTTCCTCCCAGACTTCTGCATCAGTTCGCACCAGTGTCTCTCAGTCTTTGACCCCTCAGAGTGTTGCTCGAACTCAGGAGGGACCTGCCTGGATGTCAGGGCTCATTTGCCCAGAGATGGACACACTCAGACAGATGCTGTACGCGGGCATGGACACGAAAGACGCTAGGGAAAAACTCCTGCAGGAGATTGTCAGGATGAGAGTTAAGCAGGAGGAGAAACTGGCAGCTGCTGTGCAAGCTAAACGCAGCCTTCAGCAGGTGTCACATCTTGTTTTTGTGTAATACTGTGGAGATAAAATAAAATGGCCCTAATGTCTTGGGGAATATTAGGATATTCAACATATGATTCTGATGTTTTACAGGAATTGGAGTTCGTGAGGGTGGCTAAGAAAGGCCGCCTTCGTGAGGCCATCGAAGCCAAGCGCAACCTGCGAAAGGAGATCGAACGCCTTCATGTGGATTGGGAGAGAAAGATGAGGGATGCAGAGGAGTCTTGTGGGCGCCTGAAGAGAGAGTTGGAGAGGGAGAGGCAGCTCCGGGTTTGTGATAAAGGTTGTGAGGCTGAGCTTCTCCGGGTCAAGTACACTACTCAGGTAAGATGTCCCCTACATAACCATTGAAGATCGTTGATCCTATCCCTGTTTTGTTTTTCATTTTTACGGACTGTTTGCTGTTCTTTGTTGTGTTTTGCAGATTGAGGAGTTGCATGTGCAACTACATAAAGCAGAAGCTGATCGTGAGCAGCTGAGACATGAACTGCAGCTGGAGAGAGAAGCTCGGCAGAGCCTGGAAAGTGTTGTTAAAGACCTGCAAAACCAGCTGGTGCAGCAGGCTGACAGCAGCACTCCTGGAGACTCCAAGGAATCAAACACACACACAAACAGACAGACCACGCAAAGCACCAATGGATCCTAAAGTTGCACATTTAAAACTGGAGAAAAAGACTCAAACAACAGGTTAAGGATTTTATTGCACCTCATGAGGAAAAAGAGACTCGGCAAAATGCAAAGTCAGTTTTGTAGAAGAAAACTCTGTCATATATAATATGATATGATATTAATCAATATTATTATGACAATATACTGTATGTATTTTATGACATGAACTGGAAAGTAGCATGATGTCTGAGCATGTTGTTGAGTGTGAAACTAAGAAAGACCTCTTCAGTGAACACACCTCTCCAGTGCTGTCAGAGCCCTCGGTTAGACACCTGACGCAGTCCAAGGACTTTATTTTGGTATAAGCTATCTAAGATGTACAAATATAGCCACAAAACACTACTTGAATATGAAGGGAAGAAACATGTTCCGCCTGGTGAAACATGAACAGATGATGAAACTCTTGGTGCCACAAAATTTGGTACACTCAAAGGTGTCATTGCAGACCACTGGAAACAAGAGACACCTGTTTACCACTATTTACTTTTAATATCAGCTTGCTTTTTATATCTGTGTAGAGGATGTACTTTATAAGAAATATTGCTTGCGCAGCACTGTTATACCACAGGCAAGAAAACTCCATATACAAAAATGTACGCATGTATCCCTGCTTGTCAACCTTTTGTATTTTAAAAATCTGAAGTATTGGAGGTTACACGGCCTGCCTTCAGGTCCACCATTGTTTTATGCATAGATATTTTATGGAAGTGTTACTTTTCAACTTTCTTTATTGTCTGAACGTTGTTTTTCCAGTGAAATTCCAGTAAATGTTCTTGCCCACATTAGTTCAGATAAGACTACAAATGCCCTCCTAAAAAAAATACTTCAACAGCTGTCTGTTTTTGTTGAAATGCCGTACTTCTGATTTTCTATTGAGTATTGTAAAATAATTTATATTCTATAATAATTTGCTGCCTATCAACAGAAAGCATTCATTTTTAGTCACTGGTTTCAGGGCTCTTAACAAAAGCTGTTTATATGAACAACATTTTTACATATATACAAAATATGGATATATATTTTTTTACTTTAAGAAAAAAAATTGCACTTTTTAAAGAAAAGAACTTTGCATTGTGCATTGTACCCCTTCTCACATTTTTCAAATCACCAGTTAACATGAACTTTGAATTGAAACAAATGTTCCCTCAGTATCATTTGATGTAAATACAATGATAGTGTAAATAAGATATTTGTTGGTATGTTTGCTTGCTTTAAACTGATTATAAATATAATTTTTGCTCTTACTTGAAACCAAAAAGAAACTATATTTGGAGCTGCAAAACTACAATTTCATTGTTACATCCCATCAGTATAATTACAATCACAGGGCATTTACCAGAAACAATGAACTTGATGATTTACATCAATAGTTGTAAACTTGATTTATCAGTAGTTTTTTAGGGTTTGACACACAAACAAAATATAATAAATTGTCTTTTTATTTAGTTTATTTGAGAAGATGTTTTATTATTTGATGAATTACAAAGTGTATGTTACACCACAGACCAAAAACTGAAAAATGCATTTTATTTTTTTTTTTTTGCACCTCCAACTCCCTCATCAGATAGGGTAGAAGTGACACCCTCTCATGGTTTCAACCTTAGGTGCTCTTGTATATTTAGACAAGAAACAGTTTTATGTCTTATTATAATATCCTCGCTCAGTATTGGGTACAGTGTAATAGCAATATCAATTGTTGGCTAATGCTGTTGTAGTTTTGGTTTGGAAGTGGGGTTTCACTCGCCTCTTGTTTCAATGTTTCCTTTTCCTTCAGAAAACTTGTATAATACCCATTAAAATTTAAATCATCCTTCAGTTTTTAAAAGGGTGTTTTTTAATTGTACCTCAACGTAAACAATATTTCTTCTGTGTGAGTTTGTGGACTTATCTTTATACATGCTAATATCTTGGGTTTAGTGATGCATTGTGGGATCAAGACTAAATTATCTTAATTACTGGACAGGTAGCCATGACAGCCACAAGGTCCGGCAAGTGCCTGATCCTGTCGGATCTCGAAAGCTAAGCAGGGCCAGGCCTGCTTAGTACTTGGAGGGGGGTTCACCTTGGAAGACCAGGGGCCATTAGTCTCATCCACTGAGGTTGCACAAACCAGTGTGGTCTTAGTGTCATTCCCAAGCTCAAATAAATGAGGAGGGTTGCATCAGGAAGGGCATCCAGTGTAAATCTTGTGCCAAATCAATCATACAGATCAATAGATTTGCTGTAGCAACCCCTAAGGGAAGCAGCCAAAAGGAAAAAAAAGAATGGGTAGCCATGGATTTTGTACAGAGAATGAATCCTAACTTTGGTGATCTGATTTTTTCTCGTGTCACCACCATATTTTTAAGAAGAAGTCTTAACAACTATTGGATGAGCAGAGTTAACTGTTCTGCTCTTCAGATTAAAATGAAAAGAAGCAAACTGGAAATATGTGCTTTTTATTCTATATTAAGTTGTCCCACCCAAACAGGTGCAACAAACCATTCAGAGGAGTAAGTCTTTTCTGCGTCTGGTCTAATTAGGTAAAAGAAATGAAGTTGCTTGTAATTGTTTGTCATGAGAATGTCTACCCTCTAAAGTAAAGCAAATAGCAAAATGTTTGAGATAGTAGATATTCATCTAGATCTCCTGGTGCATTATGTAGCTATGTACATGTGTACTGTATGTCACATAGTTGCCTCTAGGGGGAAATCATTACACACAGTTAAAAAGTGGATGCACCAACCTTAAATTCTAATACTTTCTTTTTATTGAGTCTTAAAGTCTAAAACTGTAATTTCCTATACTCTATAATGATTAAGACATGTGTGTCATATGTGCAGTAAAATGAATATATGCACCTTTTCAATCCCAGTCTTTCTTCAGAGGCTTACTGGTTGCATGAAAATCCCTCCGTGAAAGCAAGGCTGAAGCCTCACTTCAGGATTACAGCTTGGGGAAGATTTAGTGACTGACACATGTTGCACACCTCTCTGTAGGTCTTCTCTAAGGGCAAAAAATAAATAAGAACCTGCCACACTGAATCACTGGACATATACTAGGATGATGAGGAATGAACTTTCAGGATGGGAAAATCGTTGCCTGATCTCATGTGGGAAGACTTTAAATGGAAAAGGCGTATATGCTGACATTTTTCAAGCTGTATGAGCGAAGCTATGCTCCAAAGTCACTGAAGAGTCCAGCAGAGAGAGTGGGACGGTGGCTTCATGTGGTGTGATCGGGACCAGAAAGTTGGACCCAAATGTACAGTTCAGGGATGAACATCACCCCAGCGATGGCACCTCTGTCTCCAGGGCTGAGTGGCAGCCCACCAGTGTCCTCTCTGTCACCTAAAAAGACCACCTTTCAGTCTTTGGGATATTTGTCATCAGGAATGTTCTCCCCCTCATTGGATAAGGGCTTCTCAAACCAGGGGAAACAAGCCCCAAGTACACTGAGTTCACCTGCACCGTCCATTATGAGCTCTCCAAAACTCTGGCAGAAAGCATCCATCTCCAGGCTTGCAGAGGAGTTTTTCTGGATTGGTGGCAGTGTGGTAGCACAGCCTAAATGGAGGCTTGGACAGTTTGGTAAGACTTGCTGATGACTCATTTAATAAATTTGCTTTGAAACACTCCCTGCATAATGTCAGCATATTTAGTAGAAGTTCCTACCTACAATCTACTAAAACTGAAGTGCAAATTATTGAATCATTTGTTGATATTAGACACATACCACATGCTGTATATACAGTGCTGTATATTAAAACATGACTTGTGTATTTAAAATGTCAACAAACATATTTTCTTGCAAGCGGTCTTTAAAATGTGGGAGTTCCCCATATAACAGAGCAGAGAAGTAGTGAGACATGTGAGTAGATAATGGACATATGGACAGTAGACAATCCTTTAGGATTAGCCTGAATGATTTGCCAGGTTGTGTCACATGTATCTGAGCTTCAGATTACAAACAAAGGTTACCTGCTCTGAGCACACAAAACAATTGCGCCACTTTACCATGAAGAACAATGACCTGAAAGTTACAGTAAATCAATTGGCTCTGAAATATTATTTCAGTGTGTACATATACAATAAATGTTAAATTAAATGAATTAAACACCTTGTTTTGAATTCAATTAGTAATTGGTGGATTTATTTTCTAGACAAAGGTAATTTATGGGCTTCTTTCCTTCTTGTGCCTCTTATGATTAACACATATACAGCTGCTTAAATTCCTGTGTGACGCAGACTATAATCTCATGAACAAGTGCTTGATGGTAAACCTTTCCTTCTCTCAGCTGCTTCAGGGAATCCTTAGGAGTTGTCATAATGTCATAATGAAATCACAACACGTACCGCACGTATTACACACTATTTATATTTGAAAAGCGCTTTTGACTGAATGAGTTGGAAAACTAAACAGGCTTTGGTACCAACATTCTTCATCTTCCTCGAGAGAAGCAGGGGATGAATGGACTTTCTCTAATGTTGGCAGGAAATAACGGTGTGATTATCTCAGTGGATTTTTGACAAGCTTGACTACGAAACAGGGTCAGCCACTTCACCCTTGTTTAATAATGTGTCTCCCTGTGCTCTCATATAGTGGAGAGGTGTATGTGCTCCATGCAGAATGGCACTCAGATGACCAAACTGAAAGGGAAGAAGAATGGGCTCGTCCGGTTCTTTTACCTAGACGATCACAAGTCCTGTATCCGCTGGCGACCCTCCAAGAAACATGACAAGGCCAAAAGTGAGCCTTAACCACTTTTTTCAGCTTTTCTTTTTGTGGTTTTGGAATAATTGAACCTCCTCTTCTTTCAGTGCAAGGGTTTGCGTATGGCCAATCTGACAAAGACTGGAATTACACAACTGGTTCAATAGCCAATCACTAGAAACATTGATTAAAAACAGAAGAAATAATGGGAAGCTCTAAATTATCATCACAACTTTTCTTGTCCTACCTGTTTCAGTAACTATTGATTCCATCCATGAAGTCTGTGAAGGGAAAAAGTCAGAGATCTTCAGGCGTTATGCAGACAACCGCTTCGACCCGAACTGTTGCTTCAGTATTTACTACGGGGAGCGTGTGAAGTCTCTGGACCTGGTCTCCACCAATGCAGAGGAGGCCCGCACCTGGATAACTGGACTGAAATACCTCATGGCTGGCATCAGTGATGAAGACAGTTTAGCCCGGAGGCAACGCACCCGTGATCAATATCCTTTGTCCTGCCACTCATACATGTTCAGTCTCTAAAATTGTAGTGTTCTCACACTAAATTGAGAATATTCAGCTCATGATCCCCGAAGTGTCCTCCTTAACTGTAGCTTACATGGTTACAACAGACTTTTTCTGAGGCTGACAAAAATGGGGATGGCACCTTGAGCATTGGAGAGGTTCACCAGCTGCTCCACAAACTCAATGTGAATTTAGCAAAGCAGAAAGTCAGGCAGATGTTTCAAGTAAGACTAACTTCTACACAACTGCAAAGAAAGCTTCCACAAGTTTAGTGCACGACCCATCATCAATGGTACCTCTGTGTTTTTAGTATATGTAGTAATCTAGCACCACTAACAGACTATAGTACCTCCTAACTTCTGTGCTGCCCTGTTAATGTCATATCTTCTGCATTACTGGACAAAATTTCATTCCAATCCATCCCATAGTTTGAGATGGATTGCCAAAGTAGTAGACAATGCCAAACTAATAGCATGGTTTAAAATAACTAAAGATGTTTGTATATGCACAGAGATTTCACAAATGATTTCTTAATGTGCTGGTGCTTTGATCAGGCACCCTTCCTCAAAGTACAGACTGGCAGAAAAAAGACACCAGGAGGAAAGAAGGATTAAGTCTTTAAAAATGAAGAGGTTAAAGATGGGAAATCCTTGATGAGATTATTTTTCTTTTTGATTTTCACTTGATTTTTCTCAGAAGTACAAAGACAAAAGGACAGATATACAGCATTTGCAGTATAGTGCAGGCGAATGTCACTGGAAGACCAAATGGCTGCTGCTGAACAGATGGCTTTAGTTGCACTGTAATATTGCTTTAGTTCAGTAGCACAGTCCTTGCTTCCCGATGATGCCAATAACTGTAAATGAGATTCAGTCATTGATGGTGATAGACATGTGTCTTTCAGATAGATATATGGAGCTACATATTTTTCTTTCCCATGGTGGTTATCTCAAATCACACAAACTGAGAATTATCATAAAATCCTACCGCTCTCTGTAGGAAGCAGACACAGACGAGATCCAGGGCTCTCTGGGCTTTGAAGAATTCTGTTCGTTCTATAAGATGATATCCACTCGCAGAGACCTCTACCTGATAATGATCTCCTACAGCAATCAGAAAGAAGTCTTGGATCTTCAAGACCTTGCACGCTTTCTGGAAAATGAACAGAAGGTACAACAAACTGTGTAGAAGAAATTATACAGATTTTAGATGGTCATCTCTTTTTACAACAATAGCTTCACACTTTCATTACATACTGAAATTGCATGTCTTGGTGGTAGTTTTTACTGTTTGTAAAAGTCTACTGGCAGTTTTTAAAGGTGTGATTTAAATGGCAGTTTTTGAAGGTGTGATTTAAAATACCTTAGAACTTAAAAAAACTTATTACTGTAAGCACTCAACTGCTGAAACATGTATGTCAAAAACTGGCTCCATTGCTCCATTTCCAAATGATGATGACTTTCCTGATGTTATTTTATTTACAGATGCGAGGCCTATCCAGAGAGCATCTAGTTGACATAGTGGCCAAGTTTGAGCCATGTCCAGAGAATCTGCAGCGTATGGTAATAGGTATTGATGGTATGGGGAACTTGCTCATATTAACATATATAACAGTATACAACCAGTGAGAAGCATCACTAATGTCACATGTGTCGCTTTGATCGGGCATCAACCCACATGTGGTCTGAACCTTTCTTCTTTCAGGTTTTACCAACTACATGCGGAGTCCTGCAGGCGATATCTTTAACCCCGAGCACAATCAGGTGAACCAGGACATGACACAGCCTCTGTGTAATTACTTCATTGCCACATCACACAACACATACCTGACAGGAGACCAGCTGCTGTCTCAGTCTAGAGTGGAAATGTACGCGTATGTTCTCCAAGCTGGCTGTCGCTGTGTTGAGGGTAGGAGCCTCCAAAACCACAATTTCAGCTGACTTCACTGTGATTTCATGACAATTCAGAGAAGCTGAATCACTCATCTCTAAACTCTTTTGTGCTTCTTTCTTTCTTCGGTCTCAGTGGACTGCTGGGATGGGCCAGACGGAGAACCCATTATCCATCATGGTTACACCTTGACATCAAAAATTCTCTTTAAAGATGTGATTGAAACAATTAACAAATATGCCTTCACAAAATCACAGTAAGTGTAACTGGGTCCTGATATTGGTATAGTTTGTCAACCTATTACAGTAAGAAGCATGATGTCTGTACCATGCTGGCCCTGTAGCTCAGATATTATCCACCTCACCCCCTAGGTACCCAGTGATTTTGTCCATAGAGAACCACTGCAGTGTGCCTCAGCAGAAAAAGATGGCTGAGTATCTGAAAGAGGTGCTACAGGATAAACTGGACCTGTCCAGTGTCAATGCTCATGAATGCAAGAAGCTGCCCTCTCCTGAGATCCTGAAAGGGAAAATTTTAGTCAAGGTAAAGTTTGTTTTTATATCAATATGCATTAACCAATACTATTAAATATTATGCTAAATGGATATTCATCCAAAGCAGTTATAATATACAGCACACAGGGCACTTTTTTTTTTTTTTTTTTTTTTAGGGGAAAAAGCTGCCTGCAAACCTTGATCCTGAGGTAGAGGAGGGTGATGTGTCTGATGAAGACTCTGGAGATGAGGGAGAGGATGAAGACGATGATCAAAACTCACAGGTAAACAAAACTTTAAACCATAGATATTTAGACAGACAGGCACATACATAGATACCTCTAATTGTCAATGATGCTTTTCTGTTTTAGGATGAAAATAGTGTTACTTCTGCTAATCAGCCCAAAAAGAAGAAGCGATTTGGCAGATCAATCATAAGGAGCTTCAAACGAAAGGTCTGACATCAAAGTATTTAAACTTCTTTCCTCCACTTTTCCACCCCCCTGCCTATGATAGGAACAAAAATAGTGCATTTGATAGCTTATTGTTCAGACCAGTTTGGATTTAAAAAATGTACATTTTTTCAGAGGAAAAAGAGAATCCAAGTAAGAAATAAGGCGATGTCTGATGGAGAATCAGACTTCAGCAGCAGCAGGGAAAGAACACAAATTGTTTACCATCCCAAGTAAGTCTATTAATTAATGAATTAAGAAGTTTTATCTCTTAATGCTCTTAGAAAGATCAGTTACACTTGTACGTTATATTGTGTCGCTCAGGAGGAGGAAAACAATGAGGCTGTCTCGTGCTCTGTCTGACCTGGTGAAATACACAAAATCTGTTCGTGTACATGACATAGAAACGCAAGGTAAATTCAAGAGGCATAAAAGTGAACATCCAGCTTTAAATATTTGCATATATTTACCACAAATATGTCTTGCAGTTCATTGTAAGTTTTGAGAATGAATCCTTCTTTTCCTTTTTTCTGTCTGGCAGCATTTGCAAACAGTTGGCAGGTCTCATCCCTCGATGAGACTGTTATGAACCAGATCTTGCAGCTGCAGCCACGTGAACTGGTGCGTTTCAACCAGCGCCAACTCATAAGAGTCTACCCATCCAACTACAGAGTGGACTCAAGCAACTTTAACCCACAGGCATACTGGAATGCAGGATGCCACATGGGTAAGAGACTGCAATACAGTCTGAGTATTGAGTCTGAATCTGAGTAGCATGTTTTCATTTGTATATACTTTTGTTTCATTCTAGTTGCAATGAATTATCAAACAGAGGGACGTATGCTTGAACTGAACCAAGCCAAGTTCTCAAGCAATGGAAACTGTGGATATATTCTGAAACCTAAGTGCATGTGTAAAGGTTTGTGTCTTAGCGGTTTGTGCAGAGTGTATTTAAAAAGTGCTAAGTGCACAAGATGCTAGTTACATTTCTTGGTTTTCTTCAGATGCCATTAATCCCATGATGGAGGATCCTCTTCCAGGACATGGAAAGACTCAATTAGTGCTGAAGATTATCAGTGGACAGCAGCTTCCTAAACCCAAAGACTCTGTGTTTGGGGACAGGGGAGAGGTGAGGGCAAAATACATCAGGCATAAAATCCATAGCAATATTAGGGCACTGTTTTAGCACTAAAAAATTTTAACCATGTTTTTACATTTTTCAGATTATTGATCCCTTTGTTGAGGTTGAGATTATCGGTCTACCTGTTGACTGCTCTAAGCAGCAAACTAGGGTGGTGAACGACAATGGTATTTGTGCAAACACTATCCTGCAATTTAAATTATGTACATCAAGTTGTGTAACTTCAGTCTGTGTAACGTCTCTTTAACTGACATTTAGGTTTCAATCCAATGTGGGAGGAGACCCTCGTCTTCAATATTCGAATGCCACAGATCTCCCTGGTACGTTTCCAGGTGTGGGATCATGATCATATTGGGCAGGATTTCATTGGACAGAGGACTGTAGCTTTCACCAGCATGATGCCAGGTAGATGACATAATAAGATGCAAATGCATCCATCTATCCATCAAATATATACACTTATTTATAAGGATCACAGAGAGAGACATGTAGTCTATCCCAGCTAACATTGACTTGAAGGGTACACCCTGGACACATCACCAGTTTTATTCTTTAATTAAATAAAATTAGTTTAACATAATTTTTTATTTTTTTTCCCAAAAAATATGTAGGTTATCGGCATGTGTACCTGGAGGGGATGGCGGAATCCTCCATCTTTGTTCATGTTGCAATCCATGATATACCAGAAAAGGTAAGTTACTTTAAACACTGATTTCAGCTTTTTCTAAAGATACAATCTGAAAACCTTTGGTGTGATTTGTTTTGTGAAAACAGATCAAACCCACAAATGCGGTGCAAGCAGCTAGAAAACACATTCAAAAAGCAGCTCAGAAGCACATGAAGAGTCATCAAAGGCAGTCTTCTCTAGACTTTTCTGTCCAGTCCTCAGAAGAAGGACGTGCCCCGTATTTCCGCAAGGACCTGGATACCATCTCTCAGGACAGCAGGAATGGGGAAATGTCTCCTCTGATACAAGGGCTGGTTGCCAAGGCTGGAATCCACAAAGGGGCCATGAGTGAGCCACTGAGGCGAGCTAACAGAGTTAAAATTCATGAACCACCAGAAACAAGGAGAGGGATATTCAGTCGAATGTCCTCCACTGACTCCCACCACATGGGAGCGGCTCCCTACGTGACAGCAGACAGCTTTGACCTTGAGACGTCCTCCCAGGCATTGTGTCCTGATGGTCCTGTTCCTGAGAATCAAAATGCAATTCAAGAAGAACTGGAGTATGATTTTAATGAACAACCAGAGTCAAACTCTGTTGAGCAGGAGACAGCTGAATCAGAGCAGCCTGAACCATCTGAAGAATTACCACCAGAACCACAGAAAGAAACTTTCACTGAACCTGAGCGACCAGGAGAAGCTCAGAGTCAGCCTGATCCACTCCCTCACTCACCACCTGTGCTCCAGCCTGAAGCCAAATCTCATCCACTTATCCCTCCATTATCCCCCGCCAGGGTTAGACGGACTTTATTGGCTCCTGCCATCCCTCGACCCTCCACCCCCATGCGAACCAAGACCCGCTCACGCAGTTGCCCTAGAAAACAGACTACCTCTCCTCAGTCACCAATGGTGAACTGCAAGCCTGCTTTCCACTGGCAGACACAGGGAGCACAAAACTATGGCAGCTACAGCAACCAGGTGAGACCTATACTCAATGGTCTCTGCCTGTCAGACAGCACATCCAGCAGCAGTGACAGCAGCACTGACAGCCTGGAGTTTGTGCCCTCCTGTTTGCCAGCTGGTGCAGAGCAATGTGAGGGGACCCTGCAGAGGGAGATGAAGGTGCTTTTTGACCAGAAGATGAGAGAGATCCGCTGCAAATCGCCGCTTTTTCTAGATGGTGAGTCATGGATGAAATGTGATTTTCAAAGTGAACCAAAAATAAATACAGAGGTTAAGTAGCATATTAAATCTTGGCTTTTTATGTGTGTGTTTCTGTAGATTAGACTACAGTTTAGATTTGTGACTCCAAAGACAGCAGTCTCTTTCGGAAGGCATAGAAGAAGAGCAGCTAAAACACAAAGGACCTGTGGGAGGACAAACACAAAAGACACCAAGCAATTCTAATTTTCTTTTTGATAAATGTGAAGAAGAAAGAAAGAAGAAATACACAAAGAAGAAATACACAATTAGACAATTTTTATTATTTAAAGTCTGCTGTAATGTTTACAACTCGCACTGTTGTATTCATGCTACTGGAATCTTTACAATCAACACAGTTTTTATGCATGAATTAGTTTTTAAAAAAGAAACTGAATTGCTGAAAACATGGGATGCCATTGCCAACTGTACAAAACAGTGATGTAGAGTCACAGCCATATCAACTAACAGCAAACGTAGAAAGTACATGATCACTATTTGTTAGTAAAACATTCAAGTGTGGATCACTTAAGCAATTATTTTTGTAATATATCTAAACTAATATATGCTTTTTCATTGACACTCTAGCATTTGTACTTAATAAATTGATTATTTTGATAAAATGTGATCAATCAAATGAATTTTTTATTTTTCCTTTTTTACAAATAAGAAAATCTATTTAAATCAATATTTCTATCAAATATTAGAACAAAGTGTAAAAAAAACTATCAAAAATTAAGTTTAAAGATTTGTGGATTTAAGCTACATGTTTCTTGGATGTTTCTATGGTTTTTCTTTATCTTTGTCTACATTTTCCTGGGGTCTGTTTGCATTGCTGGTCCCCAAGCGCAGCCTCAGTTCTTCATTCAGCACAGTGCAGCAAGATTTCTGAGGGAAAGGTGACACAAATCTATTCATTAGTGTTTATGAATTGAATGTAAACATCTATGTGGATGAGAATCTCTCAAGTTTTCTCTTCTGTATTTTGGTAGCCTATGTCCGATGTGAATACTTACAGGTAAATGTTGTTTCTAACTACAACAAATTGCATTGTCTTTAAATTAATAAGCAAATGCCGCAGCCTTTATCCAATTGAATGAACATTAAGACTGGCATAGTTTCTGTAACATTACTTTGGAGTTAGTGTTTTGTTTTTTTGTGACATACCCTCTGCTCCACAGCATGTCTACGACTCTTGAAGGTTAGCTCCAGGACAGCCAGCAGTGTTCCCAGCCCCAAACCAAGAGATAGAATCAGAAATATCCCCTTGATGCTGTGTGTCTGCACAGTTGGAGACTTGGCCTTGTCTGCGATGCAGCTACTGGCCCACCACTTGCTTCTCAGGTAGGCCAGCTCTCCAGCCTCGCTCAGTTGTAGGATTGCCACGCTAAAGTTCTTTATGAGGGATGAGCCTTGTAGAAATTGACAGTTTTGACATGATGTTAATTAATCCATTTGAATATTTGACCTATTTTATTGCCTGTCACATTGTTAAATGAAGTTTTAAAATGAGCAGCCTCACCAAGGGCAGTAGCAATGCTGTATCCCCTCATGCCAATAACTTCATGAGCCCTGACCAGTTCACAGTGACGTGCTACAGCCAGGTCCAGAGAGACAGACTCTCCAATAAAAGCAAAGTTACCCTCTTTTGCACGCCTAACCCCTTCATCCACAGATGACACAAAACTCTTCGATCTCTCCATGTGTTCATAGATTCTGCGGTACACAGGATTGTTTGAATTCTGGTTGAAGGAAATAAATATTAGAGGTGGCTGAAGCTGCAGTGATTAAATGTACAAGCTGTCTAGGAAGTATAGATATTTGAGAGATCTAGACCCTCATACTTGCCTTGAAAAAAGCCAGTGTGGAAGAGCCAGCGAGGCAGCCATACTCAATCATTTCCTGATTGGCCAAGTCCTCAAACCCTTTCACTGTCAGATGAGTGGACTCAGAGCTTTTAGAAGAGCTAAGGTTGCAGAAATAACAAGCCAGGAGAACAATTGTAAACAACCACCAGCTGCAGCAGATAACACGTCCTGATAAAGCACTGGGGTGAGGACCAGCTCCTGACCAAAAGAATTTAAAAAAAAGGAAAAAAAGAAACACATGAGTAAATTTATTGTGTACCGACATTCCTCTCTTTATTTGTTGTACTGTGATGGCTTAGAAACATGACTCAGGGGTCTGGGTTTGCTGTTTAACCTTGAAGTGTCAGAGCTCCAGCTGTGTACCACAAACTGTGGAGGAGGCTGAATCTGTTCTGCTCACTCTGAGGCTGACTCCATTCACATGGGCTGAGCCTACATTCACATAAAAATATTGATTAATGTGAAACAAGACTATACTCAGAGAAAGTGTGAATGAATAAACAACAAATAAATGAACAAATTTAACTACTCGCATCACAAACCTTGCAGCTATAAAGATGCAAGCAGCAGTCCCCAGGTAGGCAATGAGTAAGCCAACCCAGGTCTCGACTGTAAAGGGGGTCAGAAAATCAAATAAGCCTGTTTCCTCTGAGATGTCCTTCCTCAGCAGGATGCTGATACCAGTCTGCATGAAGGGTTTGGTCATCCCCACCACTTTCTCCCGAGCTGCAGTGAGAGTCAGTGGAGCTATCGCAAGGTCTGCCTCCTGTAAGGTTTACATAAATATATAAATCATAGAAACCCCTTAAAGGGTGTAGATTTAACATCACTGTGATTGTGATTTCAATAACAATATTGTTTACGTCACATATTCATATATTTTTTCCACCTGGAAAGAGCAGTGTTTCTGCCCTTTGACTCATCCAAAAGTAGTAGCAAGTTTTCATATACTCACTCCTCTCATGACCTCTCCAATCATCCCATTCCAGTTCCCGTTCTCATCCTGTCTGCCATATGAGCCATCCTTCACCAGCTGCACTCTGTACTTGAAGCCCAGTTTCTTGGCTACTTCAGACAGCAGGTCCATGCAAAAGCCCTCCAACTGTGTTCCTTTAGACACAGTGTATGGCTCTTGCTAAAAGAAATTGTGTAATCATTAAATGTGTTTTAGCTTTGATTTTGCATTTATTGGTTTGGAAGAAACAAATTAATTACCTTTATTGTTGTGATTCTCAGCTCCGATTGCATTGACACTGAGGGGGGAAAAGAAAGAAACATGTCATCATGAGAACTTTTAGATATGGTTCATCATGCCAATGAACACTGCAAAGTTGGGATGATAAGAGGGCAAAATTAATTCAAGGTTTTAAAGTCCCCCAGTGTTTGCTTGTGATGACACGTGATAAGTACACAGTTGTTCACAAACCAAATAGGTAGGACACTACTGGAATAATTGAGCTTGATTAGTAACAGAGCCCCTCGCTGCCAGTGTGGTCCAGACCTAAATTTTTCAACAACTGCTAGATGGATTGCCACAAAATTGTTTATAGACATTTTTGCCCTCCAGAGGATGAAATGTATAAACTTTGGCAATCCCTTGACTTTTCTGACATTAGCACAAAATATTACTGTTCATTAAGTACAATCTCACAAAGCAAATAACATATCATAGCTGTAGACTCTTAGTCTTATAACCTGTTATTCTTATGTTTTTGATGTTTAATTCTTTTCTTTTTCTTCTTTTTTTATAAGTTTGGAATTGTGTTATAAAAAATGTGGAGTCATACAGTGCCTTTGGCCCATTCTTACAGTACCATGCCAGTCATCTTGTCTATAAAAACTGAACAGCTAGGAAGGTCTGAGAAGGCAACAAAAAGTTGGAGTGCTTCAGGATTATTTTTTACTCATTGAAAAATAGCTGGTGTCCAACCTAAATTTAGTAGAATAATAACTTCTTTGTGTGCTGCCCATCTTTGTTCTTTTATTCTGACATGCAGTGATGTCTGAGGTGAATTTTGGGATGCCCGTATTGACCTTGTACTCACAACTGCTTTCCTGTATCCTAGAGATCTGGCCTATTTGAAAATGGTTTGCACCCCAGAGCAGTATGTTAATTCAAAGAGTCTCAATGCCACGGCACTGTGAGATGGGAGGGCAGTCAAAGAGAATCAAAAAGGCTCAATTCAGGCCAAGGCCTTGGGGATGCATCACCACAGGGTGATCCTGACAACCATCAGATCCTCCTTTTCAAAAGATGACACGTATACAAGCTGTTCAAGCCCCTGTCACTTTCTGGCCAATCTGAAACACTGAGTCTTTGTTTGCTTCATACAGTTGATTTATTACCGGTTTTTGTGAGTGTGTCAGCTGGCTTGCTTCCTTTTCTATTTTTCTACATCAGTTGGACAGGATGTGGTGCCACACTTTGATATTCATCCGAGCTGACAGTTTATGTATTTACATCTTGTCAAGCCTGAGAAGTTTCTACCAAATCCAGCAGTGAAAACATGAGGACTTTGCCAAAGGAAAAAAAGCAATCCATCTCTACTGAATTACAAATGCAGTGAGTGGACCAAAGTCTAAGATATCAGTATCTAGAAACAAGACTTCTTTTTAAAATTTGTCATTCAGACTAACTTGTACATCAGTGCACACTCAGTAACTTTGATTTATTATTTAACACAGTGTTAAACAGTTGTGTTAGTATTATTTCTACACAAGTATATATGTCTGTGACAAATCAAACTCACTCACCTGCAGTACACATTCTCATGTTTATGAAAAACCCAAAAGACAATGCAGAGAAGGCAGACAGCATCCTTCCTCTTTTGATTTGCATCCTAGAATTTAGAAACATATCATTAGTGGTGCATCGAAGGGATCATATGCATAATTAAAATGTCTATTAAGATAGTCCTTAATATACATGCTTGATACAAAAGATCAATCAACTTATTGCAATAAATTGTTAAGCCTGATTATCAGTGAGGAGTGTATACAAATGATGGAGGTCTTTACTACCTGACAAGAGTCCAAGACTTCTGGATTGGCACGTCAGGCTTCAGGCAGATACAGCGTGTTCTGAAGTTTTTCAAATTCAAATGTGTTGGGTCCATTAATAAACTTTGTGGGTGGAGAATGTCGAAAAAATTTAAAGGGGTGGAGATAAACAGCATGAAGTACAAACAAACTTAAAGCTTTCACTGTGGATTAAACTTAGTGGATTTATAATAAAAATGACTGAAGTGTATCCTAACAGTCTAAATTATTAAAAGAGATATATCTATAGATTAACGGGACTAATACAAATATATATGTTATCTTTGATGCTTGTGCAGGACACAAAAAGCTCAATACCACAGACAAATTAACATATAAACATCAGCTTTTGTAGTATTAGTATACTCTTTATTCTTTATTAGATAAAATTTGACAAAAACATTTAGAAGAAACATACAAAAAGCCTCCTCCATGATATATTTAGTTCTTTGTATGTCTTGTTCACCTGATTACATACATAATCAATATATTATATATTTACAATATGGTTTAATCATTTTATTGCATGAAAAATGATGGCACATGCCTGCAAAAAAGCTGGTTCTAGTTCCAATCTTTTTTGCATATTAACATTCGTATGATTATTCTGCAATCTGAAATAAGTGCATTTTCTTCTGCCAGTGGATGAACTTAATTTTTCAAAAATCATTGTTGGCTTTGGTAACAAAATACTACTCTCAAATCTAGTGCCAGCTGAAACATTAGGTCACAATATTTGCTGCAATTACTTTAATGGAATCATTTTTGTCAATTCAGCTAATGAAAGCATGAATAATTTCTGCTAATGATAAATGTAATGCATGTCCACAGCCAAGATGATAGACATATGAGATCATGAGTTCACATTTATTTATTCAACCGTGAACTGGTTATATTTTCTATAAAGTTTATCTCCCTACTGTTATGCTTTTCACATTGCTATTTCAAAGAAGAAAGTCATATAGGCCATATGTACGTAAACCTAGGCTACACACATACCCATACATTTTCAACCATATCACACAGTTGAGAATCCTCTATAAAGCTGCTTTAGAGCTTGCATGTCAACATCTCCATTTCCATGCCAAACATGTGATGACAACCATTTAGTGTGTCTAAATGATCCTGAAATGTGAATCAGTGGATTAGAGTGACAAAAAATGTATAGTAAACTTTTCTGACAACTGCTTAATAGTTTCAGTCATTTTTCAAGCAAATTCAGTTTCTTGAATGTGATGACTCGCTGCTTTCTTTGTCATGCATGATATTAAAAATGAATATCGAGAAACAGTCTAAATACATCATTTTGGGCTGTGGGCTTTTTAATGGTCATCTGAGATAAAACAAAACCAAATAGCACATAAATCCATCAATCCATCTTTCTATTATCTAAACCCACTTATTCCTATTTAGGGTCACAGGGATCTGCTGGACCCTATCCCAGGCCATCTCTTTTGCAAACCCATAATACACACTAATTTAAGAAATACTTCATCACCGTAAGCATGAATAAAATCTATACGTACATTTATAAGTCTCTTGAGTAAACTGTGTATTATGTGTATATTATGGAAAGTGTATGTTGCATATTGTGTACAAATGTCTATTGCGTATTGTGCAAATGTGTATAGTTATTTATGTATATTGTTTATTTCTTATATCTTGTTGCTTGTACTGCCATGGCACAGAGTGATGTACCTAAGAATTTCACCATTGGTACATTTGTGTCCATGATGTGTGACAATAAAGAGATTTGATTTGATTTTGATTATTTCTGCATTTGTTTTCTTTATTGTTTTCTTTTTTCATGTGGTTGGTACACTTACATGTAAGATTTTTTAAAATACAAGCTTCCCCAGAACCAGCAGGTGTGTAACAGGTACAATATGGTGTCTGAGGGAAATGGAGTTGAGGCTGTAAGGCGCGCAATATATGCGTCGTTGTTTTTCTCAACGCTCGTCTCTGTGATGAGCTACAGATCGACATCGATGAATTCGATTTGTCGCGTTGACCAATCAGACGTCGGTGCGCGTTGCACGCGAGGTGAAGCGGCGCCGTCCCATTGGCTGAAGTGGTTTTTTCCAAAGGGGCGTATTTTTCAAGCCATCTTGACTGAATATTTAGCCCCATCCAAGGTACATTAATTTGATATCTTCGGGATTTTGGTGACCACAAGTTAATAGCTACCATCATTTGGATGGTTTGAGCTATCGCTATGAGACCGGGTCGAGTTTGGGTGTTTGACCGAAGTCTCGGCGGGGAAGTGAAGCGCTGAAGATGACGCTGTCGCTCCTGAAATCACCGGCTAGCTAAGCTAACGGCTAGCATGTCCGCCTCGGTTGTAGTCCGTCACTAGCTGACATTTAGCTAGCTGCACTTATTCCGTCTGACACTCGCACTGCGGAGCACGGTTTTACAAGGTAAGCGACTGTGACATTTCAGTGTTTTCAGCTTAGAAAACCTGTCTCGCTACAGGACACGACTTCTGTGTGTGTGTCCTCTCCGACCGAGTAACGTTATCACAGCAGAGAGTGAGAGACAATCTTTTTGCAGGGGTCTGTAGTACAAAGCAATACTCCGCAAACCTTGCACATTTGCGGTGTCGTGATCTGACGTGTACATGCGGTCAATTTATGCATTCGGCCACGGTGCATACAGTGCGTCTGCTTTCTTGTTGCTTTTGGCATGTATAATTGGGCTGCTGATCAACTTGCAAGACCAAATGTTATCTCCGCTGTTGTGCGTTAAAATGGCTGACAGATGTTAGATACTAGGGTTGGTATTTAGCGCTCTTCAACCTAACTACGCACAGCAACAGGGAAAAAATAGGAGATGCTGCCGTGTGGTTGGGCTGGAATAAATGAGGCGGTATTACAGGCGTATGCTTGGGCCAATGGAGAGACGGCCGAGCTGCATGCGTGCAATCAGTACAACCTACTGTAGGTGTTTGTGCAGCAGGAGCACTTGAGGAAACATGCTGTGTTTTTAATACAAGAGCACCAGACGTGACCCCAATTCATTAATTGTTTTTAATTATTTATATATCAAAGCAGTATTTTATAATTACTAATCAATTACATTGTTTATGACTTTTTTTCTTATCTCAAAATGATTTTTTTTTATTAAGAAAAAATACCACTAACAAGGTAAAATGAAAGTATTATAGTAGAGGAAGGTGTCTCAGTATATGCACACAAACACTCATAGAGACACAGATCTACAGTGGTCAGTCCAGTCAGTCTTTGCAGTTGAAATGGCGCAATAGTAGTTTTGTAGTGGTAGGTTAACAATCTGGTATCCATATGGTTATTTCCCAGTAAAATCAGATTCAGATTGTGGATTTTAGAGACTGAAGACCATGATCACATGGTATGGAGTACAAGCGACATATGCAAAACAGTACTGACAAAACAGTAGCTTCCAACAGGACTGAAGTGCAACAATCTTTTTACAGAATGTAAAACAATATAATAAAGGCAACTTATACCAAAATAAACTGCATTTATTTGCTTGTGTTCTTATGTTCAGTTAAAATGTAATACTCATCAGAAAGATTACAGGCCTTCTGGTTTATATGGAAGCCTTTATATTTTCTGCTAATTTCAAATGTGAATATACATCAGCTAGTGCCGATGCCGTAAGTTAAATCACAGTGTAAATTAATTATTTTTTTCTCCCTTCTCATCTGTTAAGGTGCTGGTGTAAACTCCCATGCGGAAGGTGAGGAGGTGGGGATGTGAGACAGTTGTTAGCAGGCTCAACATGGGTAGGGGTCGAGGCAGAGGGAGAGGAAGGGGCAGGGGCTCATCTGGCCAATTGCGTCCCCCCTCACCCTACAGACTGCAGCTCTCACCATCCAGGGAGACTTTGACATATGCTCAAGCACAGAAAATAGTGGAAGTGGACCTAGATGGAAGGCTCCATCGGATTAACATCACAGATCTGCTGCCAGTTATAACTGAGGATGAGATGATGGCCCAGGACATTGCTGAGTGCAATAGCAACAAGGAGAACAGTGAGCAAACTCAAAGTAAAACCAGATCGTGGAGGAAACCCTCTAGCAGTAAAAGCAGGAGGAGTGGTAAAAATACATCTCAACAGAACCAACGGTCTGGCTCCCAGCAGCACACAGGAGCTACTAATTCTTTCCAGCACCTACCACATGAAGGTTCTTTGCCTAAGCCTACCTTTCGTGTGTTGAGTTCAGTTTGTCCTTCAGAGGCACCTCCTCTCCCAGCAGCCTACTATCGTTACATAGAAAAATCAGGAGAGGAACAGGACAGTGTGGCTGAGTACGACATGGATGAGGAGGACCTGGCCTGGCTGGAGATGGTGAATCAGAAGAGGGTGTCTGATGGCCATGCTTCTGTGCCTCCAGACACTTTTGAGCTGCTGATTGATCGTCTGGAAAGGGAGTCCATCCTGGAGTCCCGGAGCCAGGCTCTGTCCCAGAGTGCTGTTGATGAAGATGCCTTCTGCTGTGTTTGTCTGGATGACGAATGCCTAAACAGTAATGTCATTCTGTTCTGTGACATCTGCAACCTGGCTGTCCACCAGGAGTGTTACGGTGTGCCCTATGTACCTGAGGGCCAGTGGCTATGTCGCTGCTGCCTGCAGTCCCCCTCCCGTCCTGTAGACTGTGTGCTCTGTCCGAACAGAGGAGGTGCCTTCAAACAGACAAGTGATGGCCGTTGGGCCCATGTTGTCTGTGCCATATGGATCCCGGAGGTATGCTTTGCCAACACAGTGTTTTTGGAGCCCGTTGAGGGTGTCAAGAACATCCCTCCTGCTCGATGGAAACTCACCTGCTACCTGTGTAAGCAGAAAGGCAGGGGAGCATCCATTCAGTGCCACAAAGCCAACTGTTACAGGGCCTTTCATGTCACCTGCGCCCAGAAGGCTGGCCTCTTTATGAAGATAGACCCAGTCCGAGAGACAGGTGTAAATGGTACCACCTTTTCTGTAAAGAAGACTGCTTTCTGTGAGCATCACTCTCCTGTTGGATCTCGGCGTGACGGGTCCGGAGATGAGTCAGTCGAAGGAAGAATGGTGGGTGGCAGAGGGAACCGGGGTCAGAGGTCATATACTCAAAGTCCCCCCTCCCCACAGAACAAGAAGGCCTCTAAGGGCCAGAAAAAGAAGAATACAAAAGGGTCTACTGGGTCAACACGTCGCTCGAACATGCCGGTTCTGCTGGTGCCTCAGATCCCCTCTCACAGGTGTGACATCTACATACTTTCGACATTTACATAAGTCAGCAAGCCCTGTTAATTTACTTAAGTCTCCTTTGCCTTAAAAGAGTCTGTTAATATTCTTTCAGGAATTCTTTGGAAACACTGCTCCCATCGCTAATATATTCTAGGGAATTGAGAATTTCTTCAGACATTTTTCTGATATTTTAAATGGCCCTGTTAAAAGTTAGCTTTGCTAAGTTTGCTTTGACCACCAATAACTGTTTAATTTCCACAGACTGAACAAGATTTGCACAGGAGTTGATGTCCAAAGGAAGAATCAGTTCATGCAGAGGCTTCATAACTACTGGCTGCTGAAACGACAGTCACGAAATGGGATGCCTTTAATACGTCGACTTCATTCCCATCTACAGGCCCACAGGACTGCGGAACAGGTAAAGAGAAAGATGATGGGCCGTGTATGTAAAAATGAAAATCATAAAATAAAATCAATATTTGAATGAAAACAACTTCTGCAACTGCAGTGTGATGACGAGTACACTATGTGGTGTATTTAATCATTGTTGTGTGATCACATGTTATGTCACAGGAAACTGTGTTGAATGAAAATATACCAGCACTTTCAGCCTTAGTTTCAGATCTGACTGCAAGCTAAGCACATGGTGGTTTTGCCATTTGTGACAAAATGTGACTGTGGCCCTAAGGCAGACACTTTGCAATGATTCACGTAGATGACAAGCTTTCACACAACCCTTCACCCTTCATTTTCACTGCTGTAAAGGGCAACAACATGTAAAAATGTTTAGTTACCAGTTTTAATATGTTAATTTTCATTAAAATAGTAATGTTATAGCTTTAAATTTACAACTGCTGATTTTTGAAATTGGACTTATTTTTTTGTGGCTGGAAAACTCAGACTTTCTGCTAAAAGTCTGGAACCTGTCCTGAGCCCAGGAGCAAACCTTAGTCTCAGAGGCAAAATACCTCCCCCTGCCTCCTGTCAAAATACTGTACGAAATGATAGTTATAATGGATGTTTAAGTTGGACCAGAAATGGGATCGCTTTGTATGCTTGTTGCTGTGTGTTCAGAGAGAGCCTGATGAGAAGTTGTGTGCTGCAAGAGAGGAGCTTCGATACTGGCAAAAGCTGAGGCAAGACCTTGAAAGAGCCAGACTTTTGGTGGAGCTCATCCGCAAGAGAGAGAGGCTAAAGAGAGAACAGGTGTGTTACTGAGGAAGTGTGAGGTTATGGCATACTATATTTAATTGGGGTATTTGTATATCTTGTGTCAGTGTTATTTATAAAAGATTTGTAATGTGAACAAAGATGAAACAGTCAATTAATTAGTCATTTGAGAAAATTAATCAGTTTTAAACAACTTTTATAATTCATTATTCAAATATTTTAAGTTAAATTGTTCCAAATCCAACTTCTGAAATGTGAATTGAGTGGACAAAACAAGCAAATAAAAAGGCTACCTAGCTGTGATGGGTATTTTATAACTCAAATGATTCATCTTTAAACTCAGAACATGAGTTGATATTGGAAAGCACCTTTAATCGTTGGTCTCTTCAGCATTTGTCATTCACTTGAACACTGTAAAGTGACCTTGTATTTCCTCTCTTCTCCCTTGTGGGTTTGCGTCATCACACTGCAGATGAAAATTCAGCAGGCTGCTCTTGAGTTGAAGTTGACGCCTGTGTTGATGCTTTTGCGATCAACCTTGGACCAACTGCAAGAGAAGGACACAGCCAAAATTTTCACTCAGCCTGTCAATCTGTCAGAGGTTGGTACAGTTAGAAAACAATTTTATTAAAAACACACTCTTCATTCCGCAGCATTTTTGTCATCAATTTTTATTATGAGTCATGAATATTTTAATTGTAATCATTCACAAAGGTCCCAGATTACTTGGAGTTTATTTCCCAACCCATGGACTTCTCCACCATGCGTACCAAAATGGAAGGACATGCCTACTGCTCAGTTGCTGACATAGAAAAGGACTTTGACCTCATGATTTCCAACTGCCTCAAATACAACTCCAAAGACACTATGTTTCACAAGGCAGCTTTACAGCTGCGAGAGGTGGGTGGAGCCATTCTCCGCCACGCCCACAGGCAGTCTCAGAGCATTGGCCTGGACCCCAACACCGGCATGCATCTCCCAGAAGCTCCGAGCAAACATGGCTTCTACCAGTGTACGTGGGATGACGGTGAGTTGAGAAGGGGAACTTGCTATTTCTTTTGAACGTAACCCATGTACCTTATCTATTGCTGTGCCTGTTTTCCCCCTAGTCGACTCTCTGCTGGATCCAGAGAACAGACTGCACTTAACCACAGATGAGCAGCTAAAGGCCTTACTGGACAAACTGGACATGGTTACATCTATGCGTACAAGTGGTGGCAGAACCAAACGGATTAGGCTGCTGCGTCGAGAAATCAACACGCTCAGACAAAAAATGAACCAGCAGCAACAAAATACTCAGTCCGTTAATGGTAATGACAAGGACAAAGACGATGAAGAGGAGGAGGATGAGGAAGATAAGGAAAAGAAAACTGAGAAGACAGGTGTTGTAGATAATGGACCTTTGACTGCAGTGTCCAATTCTGGGACAGGTAATATTCTGCACTGTTTATTTACTGTGTGAAAGAAATTCTTTGTAGCCACTAGAAAGGTTTAGTGAGACGTAAAATACAGGGTAGAGAACCTTCAATAACAACAGAAGGGCTGTGGAAGTAGCAGAATGTCATAGAGGGGGATAGTGTAGCTGAGAGACACCTCGTCCTGTCCCATTTTTACTTGTGTTTATATGTACAATCTTCAGAATTGCACTTTTAATATAATTCTAGTAGTATTTATAGAATTTCAGTATTTATATAGATAATTCTTAAATAAATTTCTCTTTGATCCAGATGATGCACCACCTGTGCTAGAACTTACTTGCCCAGTGTCGTCACCACTGCCAGGAGATGCACCTCTTGAGCCCCCTGTCCTGGGCATCATAAGTGGCGGGCGAAGATCGCCTGGGCGCTCTTACAAGCGTCAGAGGTCATCCCGCAGTGGGAGCAAAAGCCAGGGAGAAGATGAGGCTGAAGTGGGTGAAACGCCATCGTCACAACAGGACGCTGTTCACGAGGTTACACCACTGGGTACTCCCCCAACACAGCCTTTGGTTGGAGTTGGTCGCCGTACATCCGTTCTGTTTAAGAAAGCTAAAAATGGAGCACGGATGGCAAAAAGCAAGGCCCCACCACAACAGAACGCAAAAATGTCTGAGGGAAAAACTAACGGGTTGGATGGCACCCCTGTCAGCCCAAATTCACCGAGTGTAACCAACATCATCTTACCGCCTACTCCAAACGCCTCCCCTACACCTCCCTCTCCTTCCTCGCACCAACTGAGGTCCAGAGGCCTAAGCTCAGAAAGTGAAATTGACAAACTCCCACCGCCACCCAGAGAAGCAGGTATATAAAAATCCTGACAATGTTTTATAAGAATAAACCCATACATATATATCCCATAAAGATGGAAGGAATACTTTGAAGAGTTGATGAATGAGGAAAATGTTAGCAGGAAGTAGCAAATATCAGTAAGGACAAAGTGAGGAAGGCGTTGAAGAGGATGAAAAGTGGAAAGGCATTTGGTCCTGACGACATACCTGTAGAAGTATGGAAGTGTTTAGGAGAGGTGGCAGTTTTTGACTGGGCTACTTAACAAGATCTTGGAGAGTGAGAGGAGAAATGGAATGGAGGAGAAGTGTACTGGTGCCCATTTTTAACAAGGGAGACGTGCAGAGTTGTAGAAGCTACAGTGGAATAAAGCTGATGAGTCACAAAGAAGTTATGGGAAAGAGTAGTGGAGGCTAGACTGAGGTCAGAAGTGAGCATTTGTGAGCAGCAGTATGGCTTTATGCCAAGAAAGAGAACCAGAGATGCAATATTTGCTTTGAGAATGCTGATGGAGAAGTACAGAGAAGGCCAGAAGGAGCTGCATTGTGTCTTTGTAGATTTGGAAAAAGTGTATGATGGTGCCGAGAGAGGAGCTGTGGTTTTGTTTGTTGTGGTGATGGACAGACTGACAGATTAGGTTAGACAGGAATCTCTGTGGACCATCATGTTTGCAGATGACATTGTCATCTGTAGTGAGAGCAGGGAGCAGATGGAAGAAAATCTAGAGAGGTGGAGGTTTGCTCTGGAAAGGAGAGGAATGAAGGTTAGCCGCAGTAAAACAGAGTACATGTGTGTAAATGAGAGGGACTCAAGTAGAACGGTGAGGTTACAGGGAGTAGAGGTGAAGAAGGTGGAAGATTTTAAGGACCTAGGGTCAACAGTCCAGAGCAATGGAGAGTGTGGAAAAGAAGTGAAGAGACGTGTACAAGCAGGTTGGAATGGGTGGAGGAAAGTGTCAGGTGTGATGTGTGACAAAAGAGTGTCAGCAAGAATGAAAGGAAAGGTGGACAAGACAGTGGTGAGACCAGCAGTGTTGTATGGTTTATAGAGACAGTGGCACTGAGAAAAAGACAGGAGGCAGAGCTGGAGGTAGCAGAGCTGAAGATGTTGAGGTTCTCTCTGGGAGTGATGAGGATGGATAGGATCAGGAATGAGTACATCAGAGGGACAGCTCATTTTAGATGCTTTGGAGAAAAAGCCAGGGAAGCCAGATTGAGATGGTTTGGACATGTTCAGAGTGAACACATTGGAATACATTGGTAAAAGGATGCCGAGGTTAGAGCTGCCAGGAAGGAGGCCTAGAGGATAGAGGAAGACCAAAGTGGAGGTGAAGGAGCATATAATGATAGTTGGTGTGGGTGTGGAGGATAGGGTTAAATGGAGGCAGATGATTCACTGTGGTGTTTTTTTTTTTATTTTTTTTTTTTTTTATTTGTTTTTTTGTTTTTTTTTTGGTAGGACTGGCAAATGGAAAGCACACCTCTGCAGACCATGATGATGACCAGAAACTAAAGTGAGTATCGAATTGTATCTGTACCCACATAATAAATTGTACCATAAAACCATAAAACTGCTGTAATGGTACATGAACAGTCGATTATGACTACTTTCATGTGAATGGGGTCTCACAGAAAATTTCACTTAAGTCAGTTTTAGCTACAGCAGACAACTGTTTTTGACATAAAAGAACTAAATCCCACTTAATATATCAGTGACTAATTGGTTAAAATATGTGAGAATTTAGCAGCCAAAGAGCCAGATATTTCCTACACAACTTGGTGGATACCAAAATAGAGGTATAACCGCATAAATATTGGTCTTATATTCATCAGGTGGGCACATACATGACTTGATATTGTACTACCTAACAGGTTTGTGTGTCTTGTGTCAGTGTTGCATTCACAGATTATTTTGGCTACTCACAGGCAGCCAAAAAGCCAGTCAGTTATTACATGTTAAAAATCTCCCACCTCTTTTGTCTTTCTTTTCTCTTGTTTACAGCTGCAGTGTCTCCCCACCCAAACGTAGTCGGGGTAAACCTGCTCTGGCGAAGGTCCCTAGCAATGAGAATGGAGATATCTTTGGGCCTGGTGTGTATCATGAGATGGCAGTCATAAAATAGTGAAATGCCTCTTTTTGTGTGTGTGTTTTTGTTGGAAGCATCATGTGAGATTTTACACGCAAAAAATATTTGATTTTTATGACCAGTATGATTCAGTTCAGTTCTAGGTTTGGGTTCAAGATTTGGCATGAATACAAATTAATTGGATGTATTGGAATATCCTATTCACAGGAAAGTCTACACTTCTGTCTTTAGATAGTGAGACCAAGCTTGCACCACTGGATCTAGTGTGGGCCAAATGCAGAGGATATCCATCATATCCAGCAATGGTGAGAATGTATTTGGGTCTTTCAGTTTATTGTACATATCAAGCTTTCCTTTCTATCTCTGTCTGGAGCGCTAATTTAAAATGCCTTTGTTAGATCCCATAGAAGGGATCAAATGTTATGTAACAACATTTGCTGTTACAGATTGTTGATCCAAACATGCCCCAGGAAGGGCTTCTTCATAACGGCATCCCCATTCCAGTGCCTCCTGTGGAGGTGCTCAAACTGGGCGAGTGGAGACAAACAGAAGAAGGCGAGAAGCTCTTCCTAGTGCTCTTCTTTGACACCAAAAGAACTTGGTAAGATTCAGATAGGATAAACCACCTGCTGAATTTAAAAACTAATGGAAGTAGTCATGTTGCATCATTTTTGTCACTTTGGTTTTCAGGCAATGGCTCCCTCGTAACAAACTACAGCCACTGGGGATGGATGACACTGTTGACAAACTGCGATTAATGGAAGGCAAGAAACCCAGTGTTCGCAAGTCTGTACACACTGCTTATGACCGGGCCATGGCACATTTAAACCACGTGAGAGGAAATCTTAACTTTACTCCCTCCAATTTTATATAAAATCTTCAAAACTGTTACCATTTTAAACGGGCTGCCTGGTAATATGTATACAAGCTTCATCTTAAACATGTGGGAAAGTAAAACAGTGTATTATATGTCCAGCAGGTAATGGTATTTGAAGGTTTTCTGCATTAAAACTGGTTTTTAAAATGGAGAGAAAAGGTGCTTTAAAGACATTTTCATAGATCAATTTGTTCATTTATTGTGATTTTTCTAAAAAGGTTTTACACAACCACTGTTGCTATGTGTTCATATAAAGTTTTTATTTTAGGCCAAAGTGAGAAAAATGTAAATATTTATTCATCAAAGGGATTGTCTTCATTCACAACATATGTAGATTGTATTTGCCATTGAAATGTCACTGTGTTTAATGGCGTGTGAAAGTCCCACTTAACACTTACGCCACATTCAGACTTTATCCAGGTTTGGCTTTGATAGCTATGGACAAAAATGTTTTGGGTTTTTGCCTTCAAATGTTCTCTGAGATATCCTAAATGCTCTGCAAGTAATATATAAACTTGAAATTAAGACATTTCCTTTGCTGCATATAGATTTTCTTCCACTGAAATTCATTCATAATATTATCAAAAGAAATGAGTCAAACCTACAACTGTAGGTACTGACATCAAATTTAAAGCCACAGTAAAGATGAAGTGAAGTATAACTGGCTATATATTTGACTCCTGGAATGTCTTTTGTGTATGTACGTACTGTTTAGCAATTTGGAAAGCTGCTCAGTGAATGCAAAATATGCACCATGGATATTTTGAAAGGAATAGAAATACTGAAACATTTTGGTCAAATAGCTGTCAGTGCAAACACTCTTGAACTTTTAGTCCAGCTGTGACGTGTTGTAGGTGGGACTTAAGAAGTTTTTACTTATTTTTCCATATTGTGAAACTGTATTATTATGAAACTAGAATGTTGCAGCTATTTGGTTAGTAAGATGTGAAGCCACTACAGAGATGAAGCTGAGTATTTTGTGGTTATAAAGCAAGTCTACTGCAATGACTCACTGAAGAACTTGCAACTGTTTGCAAATCTGGCTGAAATTACTTGAAAAGCACAATTGGTCTGTTTTAAAACAAAAAACAAAAACATAGGAGAGGTAACTCCTGGAGCCATATGTGGCAAAAACCTTGTGTGTGTGTGTGAGTGTGGATATGTGTGCGTGTGTGTGTGTACAGTATATAAATATATGTATACAATCTCAGTGTAGTAAAGGTGCATGTGTATAGTTTTGTACATATGTAAATGTTTGTTTATATTGGCTTACATGAGGTAATTTAAGGAATGCAAAAATCAAATTTAGATTTTAATTTATAATTTGTGGCATTAAGAGTGGTATTTAAAAAGTAAAATATTGAAAAGATTTATGTATGATGCTTAGTAGATCTTTGTACTAGTGATGGTATTCACCAACATGTCGGAACAGAATAGTGACGGCGTTCGCCTACATGAGGTTTTCTGTTTTTCTTGGAGGCACGGGAGATTTTTGATCTTGTTATTTGAATTGTACTGCAAGATCTACAATCTGCCTGGGACAATATTTTCTCATGCAGAATAAATGCTGTTTCAAACTACTGCATATGTATTTATGTATGCAATTTTTTTACAGACAAATCGGTTAGTATTTGCTAGATAAATCATACTGTTGCTTTTTTTTTTTTTTTGCAGAATGGAAAAGACAATAGGTTTGATCTTTGCAGCTTTCCATATTATCCTTTAATCCAATCTCAATGCAAATCATCAAGGTGATCATATTAAACCTCTGAAGAAGGAAATATCAAGTGGCCATACTGTTAAGTATTTGTGTTTCAGTCATCAACTAACTTGTACTATATCACATTAATTGGGCCAATGAAAAAGCTATTGCAATGCTTTAAACAGGACTTCCTGTTAGCGGCCTGGCTTCGTTTTGAGTCACAGAATATTACAGGAAAAACAAGTTGTACTAATACGTATTATTTACCATTAACTTGGTACAGTATTTGCCATGTGCTCATAATGTGTTTGGTACACATCACAGCTTGAAGTCTAAAGTAAGTTTCATTTTGGTTTGAAACTTGTACCAGTTCACTACTGGTGCTTACACTGAGCACACTGAATAGTTGCTCAGGCTTTGGTCTTCCTGAAAACATTTGCTTTGATTTAGGTGAGATTAGATTGAAGTTAGACACAGCAAATGACACTGCTAAGTGGAAGCAGGATTTTACAGGTCAGTGATTTCCTGATTTATTCCTATAATGCTACCTGGAAAGAGAGTTATGTAATTCAATACATTCATCCATTACTCATTTATCATTGCCAAACTTCATTTTTATTTGTTGAACTGAATGCCCGTCACCTGCTATGCATTGACTCTAATGTTAGACAATTAAATGGAACTATACCATCTCTGTTTTAGCTATGCATATTTAATTACATACTATGCATATTTAATTGCATAGTTCTTCCCAGGAAATTCAGAAACTGATTCCAGTATACACCCCTGTAACCAAGCATTACTTAATATTAATTTATTATTCTCTGGTAGACAATAAATGAAGCTGATTCACGACATCTACATAATTAGGACCATTGAAGATCTGTGCAACCTAGGATTTATTTCATAATACTGTAGACATACAAGACTTGAATTAACAGGAAATTCCTCAGAAGACACAAGGAAGAGGCTACCATTTATAGACCATGTTTACAAAACTATTGTCCAAAAAGATAAGTCACCTGAACTCACTACATTAGGTGTCAACCGATAATTGTACTAGAGGTTAATCTGCAGAAAAACATTGCATGAGCTCAGTGATATGATCTCTAGACTGACAAAGTTTGACTTCTAGCAATGAGAACAATAACAATGACAGTAAAGGGTGTAACAGGCTGGGATTTTCTACTTGGTTTCTGCATAAAGTGTAATGAATTAATGAAACCTGATCATTTGAGTGGAAACATCATTTGGATATGAAATCACACCATATTTTCCAGTTTTATGATGGGATGTGGAGCAAGTTCATAGAGGCCAACTTGTCTGTTTATGCCCCACTTTGATGCATGGTAGCCTATCCCTTTTCTTGGCAGTTGCAGTTGTTATTCCAGTTTATGTTAAGCCCAAGAACACAATACATTTGTGTGTCCTGCATATCCTGTTTTGTGTTACTGGGATGTTTTGTGTCATGAAAGAAATCTATATGCAGTAACTAGTCTGAAAAAGGTAGTTTAAGTTAATTTTTCTCCTCTCACACAAGAAAGAGACAGTGATTTGTTATAGCTTGTTGAATGAAGAGTCATCTGTGCGATACATTCACTGTCCATGAGGAAAATGTCTCTCTTGCTGTAGTAATAAAACAATATAAAAACATTTAAATATCATTGCAATTATACTCTACCATAGTTCAGTTTAAAATGCACTAATGCATTTGTTTTGCCCTGACTGTTTCTGGTTGAAAGCACTGATGCAATGACATGCTTTCTTCTTAAGGTAAAGAAATAATACTACTTTTAAAGAGCTCAGTCCTTAAATAGTGAAAAATGTAGTGTTTGATTCCAGTAGTCAATGTCGGTCAAGTCCAACAAGTGTCAAAAGAGGGTTCAAAAATATCTTGGAACCAGTGTACAAACTATTGGTGAATGAGGCAGAGCCACTCTTGTAGCACTAAGAAAGTCCTATAGAAGAGATAAGAAGCCATTATCTGAGGAGTCTTGCTGGTCAGATTTGCCAGCCCGAGAGCTCTTGCTGGGATTTGGGGTGGTCGAATACTTTGGGGGGTATCTGATGAAGAGACGGTCCTCTTCTTTTTTAATCCACCTTAGAAGCTTAGTGATAGCAGTGATAGCACAGGCCTTTGTCACCAGAGGGCTGAAGCAGGTGTACAGCTCAAATTTACTTGTGACCTGCAGTGGAGAGGAAAATGGACATTTCAGGTGAGGACATCAGTTAATCCTAAAACAAACTAACAGCCATATGATGTGTTTACATGCACTAAAGTAACCAAGTTACAGTCACTTTTCTCCAGTAAGATTAAGATTTCTTAAACATCATGTTAATGAGAAATTCAGTTTAACAAAAAAAGTTTCAGTTTAAAATAATGATTTTATTAATTTCTGAGCAAAAATTAATACTGTACTGGTTTTAGCTTCTGACATGTAAAGATGTGATGTTTTTCATTCTAATATATGAAACAATCTCACATCTTTGGGTTTTAGACTGTTGGATGGCCAAAACATAACACTGAAAGACAAATTAAGGCTGTGAGAAATTATATTAAGGTTATTTTCAATGTCTTACATTCTACAGACAAAACAATGAATTCGTTGGTTGCAGTCACAGTATTGTGAAAAAATTAGTTCTCACACTGGAAGAAAAAAAACCAAAAATACTCAGGAAGCCGCAAACGGTTTCACTATACACTTAAAACAAGTTGGCAATGCTTTCAAAATAAAGTGAGGTGGGTGAGGAGTTTAAACTTAACATTGTAGTCTGTTGTCTGTGTGAGTAAAAAAAAAAAAAAAAAAAAAATCTTAATTAACTTAATTGCATGTACATATGTCAAGGATAATCAAATATAGGGAAAAAAAGATGGTGTTGAAGAGAAGTATGTAATCACTAAATATGTGTCCTTACAGCTACATACCCAGGCTAGAAGAGTTTCCCTCTCTGCCACATGGTAGATGAGCTTGAGGGGTCGTGATGTGCTGTGGATGCGGCTGTGCATATAACGATAAAGGTCCAGCAATCTCATTTTTTCCTCATCACTGCTGTACGGTGCCTCCATCTCTGGGCTACAAGAAGCAAATCGTTTTGTAAAAGTTACAGATAGAACTGCCACAAAGTTCTCTCAATAACAAAAATACAGTGACATACAGTGCACTCTTTTTCAGTTTTTGAAACATAAAGCCCTATTGTGGTTGCATGGACAGTGATAAGTACACACACACACACACACACACACACACACCTGGTGAACTGAGTGAGCTGGCGGTAGTTGTCTGGCACATCGAAGGGCTTGTACATGAAGTGTCTGAGGTCTGAGACGCCCACCTGGCTTACGCTGTATGACTGGGCTTTGGCAATGAGGCTCAGGGAGTTTTGAGCTACCATGGCCTCCTCTATCTTCCTCTTGCACTCAGCTACAGCGTAGAATGCCTCCTTGTCTGTTGAGAGCAGCAGCAAGCAAACAGTGCATTCTGGAGGGTCCAGGTAAGAAATGTACGCATAAAAGTAACAGTCAGGATTAAAGAGAGGGAGGCAGATGGGAGTCCAAATCTCCCCAGCCTGAAAGGCAGAGGAAGCTCCAATGAGGTTGAGCAGGAGGTGGACATCAGCAGGCTCTAGCCTGGTGTCCTCAATGACAGTCTTTTCTTGGACGATAGTGAGTAGCTGGTTTTTGGCGATGAGGATGGAGAAAACCAGATTGGGCGTGATAGCTTTCTGCAGGATCTGGCTGAGAGTGTCCCTGAGAGAGGATGCTAGGGGTAAGCAGTGTACTGCTGCTAGCAGGAAGCTGGGGTCAGAATCCACCAGGTTAAGGAGGCCATCTAGGATCTTCTCTGAACCTGCCAAGAGCCTCCTCAGGTCATAGTTTTTCTTGTGTTCAAAGATGCGGGATATGCTGGCCTGGGTGAGCATGCTGATGATCTGATAGTACACATAGAGGAGCTCTCCACGCAGTTGCTGCTCAGACTGACGACTGCTGGAAACACACACCAGAACTAGAGGCCCTTTCTGTAAGAAGACCATAGTGTGCTCTTCTAATGGAAGGAAGGAAGGAAAGACATCAGTAAATTATAACAATTAAGAAAAATACTGAATATAAGAGTAAATACTGTATCTACAAACAATGCCCCTAGTGCTTGACATCTCTACACTGATAAATACTGACATCAACACAAGAAAGTAAAAATGTAGCATGCATTTCCAAGATAAGCATTGTAATTCAAAATATTACAACATGAATATAAATCAGTACTATAAATGCATTCAATTTCTCTTTGCTCATTGTATTTCAGATTCTCTATGGTGCAGCACTTTTGGTAAATAATCAACTTTCCCTCTATATTACATCATAGCTACTGTGATCACATTAATGCTCTCACCTGAGTAGACCGAGCGGATGATATTATCTCCACTTTGGACAAAGGACACCAGTGCCATCATGACTCCCATTGTCGATGACAGAGCCTCTTCACTGCCATATCGGGAATAAATGGGTTTGCCTGCTTCACTTAGCACAAAAACATGCTTCCTGTGCTTCCGCCAGCTATCAGCAGTCACATCCTCATCACGATGGGACATAAATGCAGGAGATTCCTGGGTGCCTGCCTCCAACAATGGAGATGACCGTCCCTTCACACCGATACCTTGCTCCTCCAGCTTGGCCTTGGCCAGCATTGTAACAACAAATTCCCCAGAGTCGCTCCGGTCATTGTCCATATCACCATCCTCTGTCTCTCTGTCTTCTGGCTGGGAGGATTCATTGCTCTGACACTCAGAGTTTTCTGTTTTTGCAGTCTCCAGCTTTTTTACCTGGTTAGAACTGATCTCTTCGTTCAGACCCTGCTCCTTTGGTGTAACATCTGACAGGTGCAAATCTGCAGACTTCTCTTTTTCAACAGCCACACTGTTTCCCTCCAGCAGATCAGGAAATGTGTGATTCCCCAAGAGGGAAAGAGAAGTTGCCAAGGTGTCAGCTAAAATGAAAACGTAATTAAATGATGAAATAGAAGATTAAAAAGAAGCTAAGACTTAAATTATAGCTTGATTTTAAAATGATATAATTTATTTACCTGGTAGAATGGTTTCAGAGGGTGGATCATAAGTGTCCACACTCTGTACTGCTCCGTCTTGATGACTGTCTCTCTCCATGTTACCATCCCAGTCACTGCAGATTAAAAACATCAGAAATATACAGCTTTATAACGAATGTATTGTACATCAGTGTTGGACAGCATGCACCTCAAGTCTCTTATGAAAGGATCACTTATACTGGACTAGTGGTCAGGTCACATGATTACTGTGGAAACTGGTTACAGATGAGAACTGCAAGATTTAAGAGTGATTGCATGTTCCAGCAAGAAGGTTACACTACAGATAAACCAAAGTAACTTTAGTTAAGCTGCGGAGTTAACGTTGGGTTATTAATAGCTTAAGTTGCTTATGATGCTAATGTTAGCTCGCCTGCTAACTCTCAGATTACCGACAATGCTTCATTTCCCATCTCGATAAATGTTTGGCTGTGAATTCCGATGCAACCCGGTAAATACTGACTAGTTCTTGCAAAGCTAACACTATCCGCTAGCCAGCGACATTCACAGATCAATTCCATGGCCTTGGCTTAACAAGGAGCAGACAAGCAACCGTCAGTTAGAATAAGACAGATAAAGATAATCAATAAAACTTACAGGTTTTGTACCGTTGAAATGCTGGGTTGCGAATCGAATTTGCTACAATAACTTCATCAGCAACCCGGTTGCAAACGAGCTGTCAAGAATGAGAAGCAGAAAACAAATTTTCCTCTTACCACAGCAGACATCCGGAATCTCTGATGACAAGTACAGCTGACCAATCAGCGGCTCGCTGAGCTGAGGGGGTTGACCCGCCCTCTCCGTGTACGTTACACTGCGTGAGATAGCAACGTAAGTGTTAGCGAGGTAAGCTAAATACACAAAGTATTTTAGAGTCATTTAATGTTCGGGTTTACTAAAAGCTATAACTAGTAAAAGTGTGAGTTGTATCGGTTTCTGCAATAAGAGTTTAAACATTGACGGTCACCTGCCTTCTCGGCGCAAATACTTTGATATTAAGCTAACGAGCTACGTGGCCCCGTTTTTACTCTTAACGCTGAAGAAATCCGAGAAATGAAAAACGTAAAGAGGAATAACAATCATCGTAATGTCCCGGTCCACTAACAATGAAGCGTGCACTTTAGGCGAAGGAGAAATGTAAAACTACTTTAAGGATACGCAAGTTGCAAGCCAGCAGGGTTGCGTCATATTACGTCATTGTCTCCACTCGTAAACATCCAAACGGCAGAGATGGCGACCAGGATGTCTGCTACATAACACAGGCGATGTTTTTTAAAAGATACAACGGATACAAGGTTAACCGTGTTGATTTGACACCAGCTGGATAATCAGACACAATGGAAGAACCTTGGGATTTTGAGTTTCTGTCCCGTATCGCTGATGGCTGCTTGTCGTTTCTCTCCGAGTTTGTTGACGACTGGCTCGCCAACGACATGAGAGCCTCCATCTTTAAGATCTTACTAAGCTGGTTAATTTTTAGTCTTATCGCAATTCACTTTGCATGGAAGGTCTACGGGAGCACGGTGAACGATATGTATTATCGACAAGGTGAGTTTCTTCACATCAGATTGTAACTCGCTCTAGCTACGTTAGCTTAGAGCAGTGGTCTCCAACCCCTGGTCCTTGAATACTATTGTCTTGCTTGTTTTCCAACTATCCCTGCCCTACCCACTGCTGATTACCTGGATCAGGTGTGTTCAGCCAATCAGAAACTGGAAGGGCAGGGATACTTGGAAAACCTGCAGTACAGTAGTTCTCGAGGACCAAGGTTGAAGACCACTGGCTTTGATCTACCTAATCCCCGCCTGTTTGTGTTTACGTTCAGGGACTGGACAGAACGGAGGCACACCGGACACAGCTCCTCACCTGAGTGGATGGTAAGTGTCCGTGCATCCGTGTCGTTTCAAGCAGGTCTGGCAGGTGCGATTGTAGCATCAGTCTTAGGGGTGCTCAGCCCCCAAGGACAATGTGCATTTATACACCTGGTGACTAAACCCTGCTCTTTCCCCTTGTCCTAAAAAACGTATATCCTTCTATGAAAGAACAGATTTTCAGTTATGGAGGGTTTGACCAATGCCTGAATTCACTGTCCATAAATGTATCAATAAACTATTCGTGTAACTGTATAGGAAATATGTGTAATTACATCATAAAAACTGTATGCAACTTAGCAGTACTTTGTGGTTTTGCCATGTCGAGCAAAGTTACCCTTATGTTTATTGTTTTCTCTCATTTGTTAATGAAGAATTATAATTGCACTGCTTTATAATACCACACACTGTTGCTATTTCATAGCACTAAACTAATAAAGTGCATCAGTTACCTGATAAGTACACTAAGGTTGTTTGACAATATTCACACTATGGAACTGTAACCACACACTTTCTAAGTTAAGCGTAATAACGACCCAATGTTCACAGTCAGCAGCTGTATTTGCTTTGTGCTTGAGCACCCTTAAAAGGGGTCAAAAATTGCCCCTGAGTACTGGTGCTCTGTATCCTCATTTTAGTTGCATCATCATTAGTGCAAGCAGCACTCTTTTTTTTTTTTTTAGTGTATCCCATTCATTTAGAGCCGACTCCCCTGGAAGGCAGATGATTGATCAGTCTTAATTTTTAATGGATATCTAAAATATGTTCTCTCTTCAGAGGCTCCAACATATATCACCGCTATATATATATAACTATATAAAAGGTGTATTAGTGTTATAGATAATCATACTACAATAATGTTATTGTTTTGTTAGTAATAACAATTTTATTTTTGCAGGGAAAGCAAAGCAGGAGATACTCCAAAAAGCCACCGAGATTAACAAGGACTTTTTTCCAAGTGGGAACTGTAGTGTGTACATCTCATTGCGTCAAAGCTTTCTGGAAAGCATCATCTTCTATGAATTAAAGATGGAAGCACGTTTTAGTGACTAAAATCTCTGTTATGGCTTTTAATGCATATTGGCAGCATCACCGTGACATCAACTCTGTAAATCATACTGTGCTGTAAGATATTAGTTTTGGCCTGTTTGCTTTGCTCACTGGAAAGGATTTTATTCTGCATAAAATCTGTTGGCATCATGGTCATTTATTTACATTTCTTTCAAGAGACTTCAGAACAAATGTGAAAAATATTTGTTGGTTTGTAGGTCAGTTGCAGATCCTTTGAGGACACGGTTTGTTAGCAGACAATTAGTATGTCATTCTGACACCATAAGCAAGAACAAATAATTTGACTTGAGTTAACATGTAGAGAGCATTGCAAGCACTTATTAATAGGAGAGACAAATTGCCCTCTTTAGGGATTCATCAAAACAAATCTCTGCAGACTGATCAAACAGTACAAGATATTTACAGTGGGCACAGAAAGTATTCAGACCCCTTTTAAATTTTTCACTTTGTGTCATTGCAGCCATTTGCCAAAATCAAAAAAGTTCATTTTATTTCTCATTAATGTACACTCAGCACCCCATCTTGACAGAAAAAAACAGAAATGTAGAAATTTTTGCAAATGTATTAAAAGAAAAACTGAAATATCACATGGTCATAAGTATTCAGACCCTTTGCAGTGACACTCATATTTAACTCACATGCTGTCCATTTCTTCTGATCCTCCTTGAGATGGTTCTGCTCCTTCATTGGAGTCCATCTGTGTTTAATTAAACTGATTGGACTTGATTAGGAAAGGCACACACCTGTCTATATAAGACCTTACAGCTCACAGTGCATGTCAGAGCAAATGAGAATCATGAGGTCGAAGGAACTGCCCAAGGAGCTCAGAGACAGAATTGTGGCAAGGCACAGATCTGGCCAAGGTTACAAAAGAATTTCTGCAGCACTCAAGGTTCCTAAGAGCACAGTGGCCTCCATAATCCTCAAATGGAAAAAGTTTGGGACGACCAGAACTCTTCCTAGACCTGGCCATCCAGCCAAACTGAGCAATCGTGGGAGAAGAGCCTTGGTGAGAGAGGTAAAGAAGAACCCAAAGATCACTGTGGCTGAGCTCCAGAGATGCCTCTCCTCAGTGCAAGACACATGCAAGCCCGCATAGAGTTTGCCAAAAAACACATGAAGGACTCCCAGACTATGAGAAATAAGATTCTCTGGTCTGATGAGACCAAGATTGAACTTTTTGGTGTTAATTTTAAGCGATATGTGTGGAGAAAACCAGGTACTGCTCATCACCTGCCCAATACAATCCCTACAGTGAAACATGGTGGTGGGAGCATCATGTTGTGGGGGTGTTTTTCAGCTGCAGGGACAGGACAACTGGTTGCAATTGAAGGAAAGATGAATGCGGCCAAGTACAGAGATATCCTGGAAGAAAACCTCTTCCAGAGTGCTCAGGACCTCAGACTGGGCCATAGGTTCACCTTTCAACAGGACAATGACCCTAAGCACACAGCTAAAATAACAAAGGAGTGGCTTTGGAACAACTCTGTGACCGTTCTTGACTGGCCCAGCCAGAGCCCTGACCTAAACCCAATTGAGCATCTCTGGAGAGACCTGAAAATGGCTGTCCACCAACGTTCACCATCCAACCTGACAGAACTGGAGAGGATCTGCAAGGAAGAATGGCAGAGGATCCCCAAATCCAGGTGTGAAAAACTTGTTGCATCATTCCCAAGAAGACTCATGGCTGTACTAGCTCAAAAGGGTGCTTCTACTCAATACTGAGCACAGGGTCTGAATACTTATGACCATGTGATATTTCAGTTTTTCTTGTAGAAATTTTTGCAAATGTATTAATTTCTGGGGGGGTTTTTCTGTCAAGATGGGGTGCTGAGTGTACATTAATGAGAAATAAAATGACCTTTTTTGATTTTGGCAAATGGCTGCAATGACACAAAGAGTGAAAAATTTAAAGGGGTCTGAATACTTTCCATACCCACTGTAGTATGCAGGCTCATTTACACAATTCATAACCTGCAATAAGACAAGTCTGTGGTATAAGATGTATGTATTTACTAGAAATTAATTATGACATACATTGTCAATCAAACTAAAGGATGTTCTAGGCATCCTGAAGTATCTAAGAGTAAAGCAACAAAGTTAGATTACTACCAATATGACTCTAATTCCCTTGTAAGCACCTTTATTGTGTTTTGCTATTGTCATTTGTTTATTGTACCCTAAAATACTGAAATCAAATTCAGTTTTAAATGCAATACAATTTATTACTGCAACACCCATCTTGCTTTGGTGTAGATGTAGAAAACATACAAATATGGGCAAAAATGTCTGCATGGGTACTATAGTGTTATGTTAAAACTGGAAAACTGACAGTTCCTACACCAACTTACTCTACATTAATTTGCATTTTCACTACTATGTGCTTCATGATTAGCCTATCCTATGTTTATGGGGATTGGTGGAATAAGTAACATGTGCACATCCATCACATTGGTGCAAGTCAGGCCAGATACAACTAAACGTTTACCAGCAGAAAGACATGAAAAAAACGTGTAAGAATCATTGTTGATAAGAAAGCTGTCAATATCCAGCCCCTGTGCTTGTGCTTCTTCATACAACCTCCCATCAGTAATGGCCCCAGCTGCTTCAGTGGGTCCATCCTGACCATCAGTCCCCCCACTTAGGAAGACAGGACCACTGGGTGGGAGGTCCAGGCCTCTCAGCTCCAGTCCTACTCGTAGAGCCAGCTCCTGGTTTCGACCACCTCGACCTTTTCCTGTCAACTTGACAGTGGGCTCACCTCCAGCCAACATACACGTGGCACCCCATCCTTCTGTACGCCCTTCACCCAGGACCTGCATGGTACGGCACAAGTCCCAGCTCTCCACACCAACCTCGGGTCCTAACCTAAGTACCTCTGTAGCAATCTCGGGAGGAGGTTCCTCTCGTGAACAGGCAAAGTGGGCCAGTAGCCCATAAAGTCGAGAGACTGACCTGACATTGCCACACACTCCTGGTGACAGAACAACAGGACGGAAACCCAGCTCTCGGACACAGCGACCTGCAGACATGAGGGCAACGCTGTTTGAGCCAATCACAACGTTGAGAACATGTTCTGCCTTGTCTGTTTGATCCTTATTGCCTTTCCACCGTGGACTCGTTCTCCCAAGGACATCTTTTACTGATACTGGTACAGTGTGTAACAAATTGTACCGTTCAAGGACCGACAAAACTTCCTCAGGCCACACCTCACTCTGCACTGTGGGGCCACTGGCTATCAAGTCCAGTGGGTCCCCAATCACATCAGACAGTATCAGTGCAACAACCTGTGAAGATGTGATCAGATGAGTGATGTTGAAAATACAATACTGGAATGAGTTCTTTTCAACAATAAACAGCTGTTTTTTAAAAAAAAAAAAAAAAAAAAAATCTACCTGTGCAGGGTGAGCATAATGTGCGAGCCCTCCACCCTTTAACAAAGAGAGGGCACGACGAACAGTGTTCAGCTCTTGAATGGTAGCACCAGCAGCTGCAAGTTTGCGGGTAACATCCAGTTTCTCCTGCAGTGTGATTGGTGGGATCGGTGCAGGTAATAATGCAGAGCCTCCACCTAGACAGAATTGAACCAACCTATGTTAAGATTTGCATTTTAAGGTATGAACGTGTGAACAACAAAATAAGTGATATTTTTACCTGAAATAAGTACAAGTAGTATGTCTTTTTCTTGCAGTTCACTGGCTAAGTGCATGATCTCTTCAGCTGCTTTCTGGGCATCAGTGTCAGGCAAATTGTGTTTGGCTCCCTCAATTATTTTGATGCAACTGTTTTCTTTTAGCAACAGATGGCTGTAAAGGAAGTGAGAAATTGTTCATATCTAAATTTTTGTTCCTGTGTGATGCTTTAAGTTGTTTACCTCTTAAAGCTTTTGCTTACTGTTTCCCATGCTGCTGTAATGTCTCCTGAATCCCATGTGGCACGCTTATGACTCCTTTAACTAAGTGATCGCCCATAATCCTTTCTACCTCAGCAGCCATGCCAAGTACAGCTTTTCCAAAGCCCACCAAATGGAGGTTGTGTTGGAGAGTGAATTTGTGACCATCGATAATGATTGCGTCATCCTTGCGCTCGACATTCTGCTGGACCACGGTGTGTGGCTGCACGGCTTTCAGAGCGGCTGCAAACACCTTGCGTGCTCGTGAGTCCATTGACATTTTGCACAACGTAGTTTTCGTCCTGCCCGCAAGTGGCAGAAAGGGCTGAGACCAGAATAGAGAGAGAACACGAGCCATGGACAGTTCAGTGGCTCTAAGGAAAAATTTCCTGAGAGATTAAAAAAAAATCAAGTCATAGACCAGTTCTACCTTTGAAGTATATACTGAAGAATCAGCAGATAAACGGTACATTAAACTATTAGTAAAATACTAACCTTCTCCCAAGGACTCTTACCCTTGTGCGATTCTAACAAACTGAAATTTAAATATTTTATTTGTGATGTTAACATCCAAGGGCAGTGCTGTACATCATGGTGTAGTGAGTACTGTTTAAAAGTTAAATTATATTAAGATTTGGTATTTGCATAATCTCACCAGCTAGTCCTGGTACCCTGGTAAGGGAAGCAGTTTAAAAATGAAAATAAAAACAACTTGTGAAGTAAAATTTGACATATTATCAGCCCATCTATACTACATGCAATAAAGGCAATCAAGCTTAAAATGAAACTGTACACAGCTTACTTAGTTTTTTGTGTTTATATCAACAGAAGCCCTGCTTTAATAACTGCAGATAAAAGTTAACACGCTTCCCTGTAAAACTGTTTACTGAAGACTCATACAAATTCCTACCTGTGAATTTTGTAAATAGGATATAAAGCTTGTGGATTCCTGTTATAGCCTGTTATGTGTGCTCCAGCTCAGAAGTCAGGCAGTGTAGCAAAAAATCTGACCAGACACGGACTGTAATTGTGTACCCTCTGTTTAATGATTTACTTGAATGGAGCACAGGACACTTCATAGCTTTGGCCACTCAGCTCTGCATTTGTCTCTTTAGTTGTACTGTTTTGCCACAGACTGAACCAGAAGCTAGTTTACACTCAAGACACATTTGCACGCGGGTCGCAAGTCTTATCTTATCTGAAAACATTTGCTATCACTAGTAAAAATGTCACGTAAACGTTACAAGCAAATTATGTCAGCCACTGAGACAGAATTATGTTGTGCATAATGATATTCAAGTCAAACTTGTTGGAAAACTTGTTGTTTGTGATTGTGATATATTTTTGCACATAAAAACTGGCATCATTAAGAATAGATCATTTATCATTACATTTGTAGATTGTTTATAGAAATAAGTAAAATAACTTACTATTTCATACAATAAATAGCACATAGCTCAGTTAAATGTGTAAGATATAAGTAAAATGTCGCCAAATTTGTACGTTACCATGGTCATCGTCAAATGTGTGGAGTCCTGGGATTCGACCATAGCTACAACACACTGGCTGCTGGGTTTACTTTATCATCTCATGACGCCCGGAATTTATAATACGGTTAGGTTTGTGTTCAATTTTTGTAACTAGCGATAGTATTGTTTATGCTGATTTAATTCTCGCGATAACCACCTACCCTTTTGCGTGGTTTCCGAGCAATGCGCGTGTCAGGTGATTGAATATGCGCGTCACCGATGTGAGGCGGCGCTTTTCCCTCCCTCTTGTGTCTCAGAAGTATCACAGGCGGGCTTTCTTTGCCGTTTTTGAACTATATCCTCAAAAAAAGAAAACTTATTTAGCACCGCTGCAGTTTATGTATCTACACAAAATACGATCAGTGACATTAGTGAGCTGGTTCGTAGAGTAAAACGAGGGCCTGCTTCCCCTCGGATACAGAGGCCATCATGAAGCTAACGGACAATGTGCTGCGGAGCTTCAGGGTTGCTAAAGTGTTTCGAGAAAACTCTGACAAAATCAACTGCTTCGATTTCAGCTCCAACGGAGAAACAATTATTTCCAGCAGTGATGACGATTCCTTAGTCTTGTACGACTGTCAAGAGGGAAAGTAAGAGCGGTTTTTGTCCGTTTTGCCGGGTTGTTTTTGACGTTAGCTAGTGGCTGTGTTGGCTAGCGAGGCCTGCTGCAGTGCGAAACGAAGGTAGCTCGAGTGCGGTTTGTTGTGTGACACGTACATTTCCGCAGTTTGAAACTTTTGCAGCAGGATTTCTGCCATTCTGTAGTGTTCAGAGTCATGTTTTAGCAAGTGGTGTGCTTTGTGGCCATTATATTGTTATAGCTGATCTTAAGATTCGCTAAATAGGTAGGAAACTTGTGTTTGAGGTGATTAAAATCCTTGTATAGGTTGCTGCTAATAACTTAGTCAATTGCAGTCTATTAGTCATTCTAATAAAAGGCTAAGATTAGATATAGTGATGTTAGAGCTGCAATCAGTTATTTAACTTAAGTGTTTTTGTAATCGATTTTGTTATTTGGTGATTACAGCTTCTCATGTTGATGTTAGGCTGCTTTTTTGTTATGTATTTATAAATTATCATTATAAAGACACCAAATTGTCAGGGCTGAATAATATAATTTTTTTTAATCCATTGTTTGTTTTCTTTCCCTTTTCTCTCTCCCATAATCTGATTAATGGTAGACCCAAGAGGACCCTCTACAGTAAAAAGTATGGAGTGGATCTGATCAGATATACACATGCTGCAAACACTGTGGTCTACAGTTCCAACAAAATCGATGGTATGTTGCTGCACAAATACTTTAGATACTGTTTATAGAAATGAATAACATGAAACTTTTAAGAGCTTTTCGGTAATGCTTCCAAAAATCTCTGCTGAAGTAATTTTTATCACTCAGTGGATAATTCAGGCAAGTGGAACTACAACCTGGACACCACATGACCAGACCATTTGTTAGTGATAACTAGCACTAATAAAAAAGAAACTCTGCTGCTCATCATCGATTAATCTAGTCTGTTGTCAAGCTGAAGTTGGCATTAACTGTTATTGCAATGAACATGACATTAGGACGCATCAGCACAATGTATTCCGGGTGTTGTTATAGATAACTTTGGGAGCTTTTGGAAACAAGACATCCTTATTCACATTAATAAAAGGCCTTAATAAAAATATTTCTTGCCATTTCACCACATAACAGCCTAAATGGCAATAAAGGGGTAGACAAATACAGATATTTGTTGTGCATTTTTGTATTCATTCAGGCATTTGGATTGCTTCATTCCAATGCTGCAGGGGAAATGTCTAAAGTCATGCTATATGTCAGATTAATCAAAATTGAAAATATTATCTTGTCTAGATATATCAGTTCGATTAACGTACGTTTTACTATGTGAGCTATAGAGATTATATCAGTAATTGATGTGTACAGGATGCCATAGCCATGTGGACTGCTGCTGGATCATGAGGATACACTGCTCACTTTGGTCTGAGGTAGTTGTTTGTACAGTTTGAGGGTCTGTGATTCTGCCCCATACAGGAGCTAACTGTACAAGTGACTGCCTTGCCCACGGTTGAGCCTATTCATCAAACCTGTCCATAATCAACTTTATATTTGAAGGCCTGTTTGGTTCTTGGTACTGCTTACTGATGATGTTTGATTTATGACAAGACATTTACTTTAATGGCATTGCTCCTTTTCTTTAAGATACTATTCGATACCTGTCCCTTCATGACAACAAATATATCCGCTACTTTCCTGGACATAACAAAAGGTGAGGACTGGATTAATTGGGCTATTATTCTTTGTGTACTACCTTGATTTACTGCATTGAGTTGGATGTTGCTGTGTTCTCATGTTTTCGTTTTTTTGTTTTTTTTTCTGAAGAGTGACATCTCTCTCCATGTCTCCTGTGGACGACACGTTTATTTCTGGCTCATTAGATAAAACTATCCGACTGTGGGATCTGCGGTCACCTAACTGCCAAGTGAGTATCTTTTTTTTTTTTTTTTTTTTTGTTTCTTTAAAATAACTGATGTTAAACTAATGAAAAGAGGGACATAGCTCCTACCAACCATTTTTGCAATTTTAGGGTCTGATGCACCTGCAGGGGAAGCCAGTGTGCTCTTTTGATCCAGAGGGTCTCATTTTTGCTGCTGGAATAAATTCAGAGATGGTTAAACTATATGATTTGCGCTCATTTGACAAGGTGAGTGTGTGTGTGTTTCTGAGAGAGGCCAAGCAGGATGTATGTTTGTCTGCAATTGAATTAAATAGCTCTGATTTAATAGGAGCAAAATAGTCATCATTCTGATCTACAGGGCCCCTTTGCAACCTTCAAGCTGCAGTATGATCGGACATGTGAGTGGACAGGACTCAAGTTTAGCAATGATGGAAAACTAATTCTTCTTTCAACTAATGGTGGAGCTCTGCGCATATTAGATGCTTTTAAGGGTGCCGTGCTACATTCCTTTGGGGTAAGAGACAGTTCATCTTCATGGACAACATAAATGTAAAACCATCACATATTTAAATCACATCTGTAGATTAAGTCAATAATTCAACAAAATAAAACAATGGTGTTTATTCATATATATATATATATATATATTATATATATATATATATTTATGTTTTTTTTCTTCTGAAATGTTCTAGACAAAAAAGGAGCTTGTCATATGCAAACTTTATATATTAGTGTTTGGTGATGGAACATATTAATTGTTCGTGTGTGCTGCTGTTTGTTTACCTGCAGGGTTACAACAACAGTAAAGGTGTAACACTAGAAGCATCATTCACGCCTGACTCTCAGTTCGTTATGATTGGTAATTTAAGATCACTTTTCCTTTCTTATTTCCTTTCTTACGGAAATGGCTTTTTACATGATTTCAGCGAACAGATTTTGTCACAAGATCTGAATGTTGAATTTGACCTCTACAAGACCTTGCTGTTGAATAACAGTACATGTCATGTTTTCATCAAATATTATAATTCATAAATTTATAATCTCAGGAGGTGAATGAATTTTGTGCCTGTCCACGTATTTCAGGTTCTGAGGACGGGAAGATCCACGTGTGGAATGCTGAGAGCGGTATGAAGGTGGCTTTATTAGACGGGAAGCACACAGGGCCAATTACTTGCCTGCAGTTCAACCCCAAATTCATGACGTTTGCAAGTGCCTGCTCTAACATGGTGTGTATATTCCTTATCAATTGCTTCCTAAACTCTCAGAGAGGGGAGCATCTTCAAGTGCTTAGTTGTCCCTTTTTTAAGCTGCATTATTACATGGTTTTGTTCATATTTTATCTTATCCTTAAACATAAAACAACACACACCTGCCATAACTCTATACTGTGTGACTGTAAAAGCTATAACATGAAGTGTGTGCTCAGTTACTTTTTTTTCATAGAGCAGATCAGAGGAAACAACAAAAAACATAGGGAAAGTGACATTTAGTGTAGTTAATTTTGCTCTCACTGAAAGGGGAAGTGGCAATAGTCATGAATATTACTTAGCACTAACGTGTTTTAAACCATTTAATTTTTAAAAACATTAAACATTCAAGTAGGTATATCTACTGCTGTAGGTCACACACACATTCAAACATAAAGACCAGCACATAATAGCTCAGATGTTATTTAAATTGTGAACACTTTCTCATCTTTCAGGCGTTCTGGCTCCCCACCATTGATGACTGATGACGGAAAAGTGTCTTGGCTTATGTTGAAAATCAAAGTGACCAGCAGGGGGCAGCACAGCCAGCTCCTTAAGGAATATCACAAGGACTCATGTTAAATTGATTCCAGATTGTAAATAAGTAGTTTGCAGAAATAGATCAATTGTTTATTCTTTTTTTATATTTCTATTTAACATTAAACCTTTCCCTTGGAAGATGTTGGTTTTATCAACTTTATTATTGTATTAAGTGTGTGTCTATACTTAATTTAATGATTCAACATATCTGTATATAGAAAATGTAATGTGTTTAGTCATACACATTTTTTTGTTTATTTTAGAGGACCATCTCTAATGAGCTCACACTACAAAATGACATAGTGAGTTTTACTGATATAACATCATCGTTACATGAATCATAGCACCTCAGATAGGAAATTATAAAGTAAAAGTTACATTTTAATACTCAGAACATATACACAGTGTTTGATAAGCATGTACTCTGTACTCTGCTGTTTTTTTTTTTTTTTTTTTTGTTGCCAGTGATATTTATTTTCAGGTTTCATTCTCAGAACAAATTTATAAACTAAGCAGGACTTATTCAAAAAAGGCCTTTGGCAGTCAGTTTTGAAATAGCTGACTGTGTGTGGGACAATGCCTCAGCATGATAATGTCTGTTGTTAGCAAAAACATTAAATTATCTGTTGATCACAGTTACTTAAAAATTTTGTAAGCAACAGACTACTTTTAAGTTAGCAGCATTTTTTAAATACAATGAAACTTCTCAGCCCAAATGATGATGATTTGTTAATGCAGAAAAATGGTGTTTGTGGCCAGTCAGTACATGGTAAAATGTGAATTATTAGATGAGTCCAGTCTATTTCTGTGTCTTAGTAGTAAAACCTTAGTACAGTGAGGTGCATGTTGACCTGGATGCCCCACAGATCTAATAAGTACTATCATACCAGTATGTCTTGTTTTGGCACAATACAGACTTAATCTTTTTTTGGCTCAAAAGGTGGTAATTAGGTTTGCAGGTCATGGTCTTCTCCACTCTTGGTCCTGATGTGTGTTAAGGATTTCACAGTCCAGTAGCCAGGGCTGCACAGTCAGTGGAAGCTAAATTTGGGAGCAAGGTGATCAGGTTCCCTCTCTGTGTGCACATGATACTGTCCTAGTTACTTGAGCAGTGTCCCTTCTCACACTGTCACAGACTCTGAACAAGTCCAGACACACTCCGCGGTCCCCTTCTTCAGGAGTCAGAGAAGTACTAATTCGCCTTACTTGAAGTAAAGGACTTGGTTTTTACAGCAGGCTCTTGGCTGGACTTTGAGGTCTCTTGACTGGACTGAATATTTGGGCCTTGTCCTGTGTAGCTTCTCCTGTACTGTCTATTGCTTCTTTGTCTCTCAATACCCCTGCTACAGCAGGCGGAAGAGACCGCTGAGCTGCCATGTTTCTCGCACTAGTGGTGACGCCAGAGCTGAGGGATTTCCTGGCCAGGGCAAGAGGTGGAGCACTGCGCCTTATCAAGGTGCGCATCCAAGATGGTGAGTGGCACAGGACACCAGACGGTGTTTTTTGAAGCAGGCCCTGAGCAACACTGGATGGAAAGTATAAATCATCCATTATATTTGTGTATCACAGTGGCTTTTAAAGTATTTGTTTAGTCTAAACCTCAGGAGGTAGATCATTTTGAATATGAGCAAAAACATTTTAACACCATCTGTTGGACGACTGTCACATAAGACAAACCAAATTACTCATCTAGAAAAACTACACATTGTTTCCCAACATTTTTGGTTTATAAAAAGTTAATACAAAAAACTATAATTACAGCTGATTATTTTGTTAAAAACTGATTTGCTGTTAGTGGCTTGTTTGATTTGAAGGATTATTAGAAGCCTCAATAGACAAAAATATAGTTTCACAAAAAAAAAAAAAACTGGTCTAGCTGAAAACATTTCCAAAGCAGTCACACTGCTGCTGGAAATAGTATAGGGCAATATCCTCTCTATAAGATAAGCGTTAAAGATATTTGATGAATTGTCACATCATTCTACACTTGTGAAATCCACATAAAAACATGTTTTCACATTGTCATTATGGGTTATTGAATGTAAACTGACAGTAAGGACACAAAGTGTGTCTTTTTTTTTAAAATCATGCCATAAATCTTTCATCCACATCATTAAAGGAGTCTTCCATGTATGGGTTACAAGCAGACAAGGGGGCTTATAAATGAAAAATATTGATTTGACCATCTTCTAGGAAAAGGGGATTGTGGTAGTTGTAGCTGTGTAAGGAAGAGGCATTCAGTTTGTCAGCTGAGCAGTCTATGCAAAAACAGTCACTGAGGCAACATGTTTCTAGGAGGCTGATTATGAATGTGGACAGATATTTTCATGAGGTGTTTTCATCTTGTTTAGGTATCTGACCATTGCTGTGCTGTAATACGATTCATGACAGGTGGATTCTGGGATTTTAGAGGCTATCTTTGTTGACTGTGCCTGTCATATTAAATATTTGTTGTCATGCTTGAAGTATCGATGTCAGCATCATGACAGCAAAAGGCTCTTGGGGTTGTTTTATTTGGTTACTAAAGCACTTTGATCTCTCTCGGCCACCATTGGCTATTTGGAGCCACATGTGACTTGGCACTTTTGTGTGATGCTGCCCAGTGACACTCATGTTCATTCCAGTGTCAAAAGAGAAGATCATTCTAGATGATTTCATCAATGCTGGATCAGTATTTCCACTTCATTTCCATTCAACCAACTGTCCCCTGAAAGCTGATGTCTCATGATTTTACATCTTTACTTTCATACTGATTGGGAAAAACACAATAAACACCACGTAAAGTGAGTCATTTACATACAGTTGCACAACAACATAGACCTATAAAGAAGAGACTAAGAGAGAATGGCTGATGGAAAGTATGTGAGCGTGCAGAGCTGGAATGTGCTGTGGCTCAGAATAGCAACACATCCCAAGAGACGGTCAGGAAATCTCCCTGCACCCCACAAGGACATCAGAACATTTTGGTTTATGTATATATTTTGTGTATTTAATAAAACCAGGCTATTTGATCATTTGGGGATAATTTAGTTCTCTCAGCTCTATTGTAAGTATTTACCAGCTCCTATCAATAATCATTTTAAGTCAGAGGCTGAGGGAGAACAAGCAGTGAGATTCTCATATAACTCCAGCTTATGAGTGACTGTATACAGAAAGAAGTGAGCAATGAGATTGTCAGCAGTGCACATAAAGATGAAAAGATTAGTCATTTATTCCCTTGGCTGATTAACAGAGAAACATTTGGCAACTGTTTTGATGATCAGATAAAAATGACCAGCTTTGATTTGTTGCTTTATAAACTGAATAATTTGGAGGTTTAGAGTGTTACTTGTACAATCACTGGTTCCAGGTCTAAACCCCTAAAACTAAACTCAGAAGACATAAGGGCTGAAACACTTTTCTTTTTTGGTAATGTGGACCAGGTTGGGATTTAATGTTTGCGTGCCACAACATAAACATATACCACCTTATAAAAATATCTTGGCATAAAACAAAAGAAAAATGTTATAAATAACTTGTGAACATCACAGCTGTCTCAGTTCTAGCCTGGATTATGTTTAATGCAACATTAAAAAAGGAATTTCCTGAACAAATAATAAACTAGACTGTAGTGTCAGCAGGTAACCAGACTGTTAGATTGGATTCGAGCCATACCCCCAGTAACAGAAGTTGTAATGGCGGAGAAGATGGCAGACTGCCAGATGTTTTTTTTTCTTTTCATTAACAGTATTTCTACTTTGTTGTATATTGTCCATAGAGGGTAAGGTATGTGATGATAAGTGCTGTGCTTTTCAGAGCAGCTGGTGCTAGGAGCCTACAGAGAACCAGAAAAGAGCTGGGACCAGGATTATGATCACTTCCTGCTTCCTCTCCTTGACGACCAAGAGCCCTGTTACATCCTTTACCGCCTTGACTCCCAGAATGCACTTGGCTACGAGTGGCTCTTCATATCATGGTCTCCTGACCAGTCTCCGGTAAGACATACCATTATAGCAGCACACATATTAGTACACACATACATTTTAAGGAGCCATTGTAGTATTGTATTTTCATAAAGTTTGGAGACTTGCAGATGTCAAAACACAGAACAGCAGAGAACACAATATCTGGTGTTTTTGAACCAAAGATCCCTGATTGTTGTTGATCACTTGTAGGTGAAATTCATAGAAATGAGCCGGTTCAGTACCATATGTATGCAAACAAACCACCACTCTGAGGGCACCAGCAGTACCTCTAAGGATCTATATAAATTAAGGTCAATGAGCTCTTCTGCTTTTGAACAAATCCATACTGAGCTCCCCCAATTGTAAGCACGAATTGGTTTATTATGAAAAGTTAAACTACATTTGTCCCATCCATTAATTTTAGATGCAAGGCTTTCAAAAAACTGCAACCACCAAAGAATATAGAACATAGTCCTGTAAAGGCCCATGTCTTTCAGAGTCCACTGCTCTGGTTTGTTTCCTGTCTCATTCCAGTTTGAGATAATGCTGATTTTTTTTTTTCTCTGATGGTTGAAGGTGAAACAAAAGATGTTGTATGCTGCCACGCGTGCAACAGTGAAGAAAGAATTTGGTGGTGGCCATGTGAAGTATGAAATGTTTGGCACAGCTGAGGTCAGAGCTTTAAAAATGTATTAGTTTAAAATTCATTCTGCTTTGATGCCATTAAAGGGTCTCCTGTTTTGCTTGCAACACTAGGAGGACATCTGTTTGCTGGGCTACCAGTGTTATGTGTCATCCTGCTCAGGTCCCGCCCCGCTCACGTTAGCTGAGCAGGAGCTCCAGAGGATCAAATTCACAGAGGTGAGAGGTCAACATGCCTTCAGTGGTGCTGTCATCATTGCACATAACTTTCTATATGAGCCAATTCTTCTCTAACATGAGTTTTGCTTGTATCTGCTTTCTCTGTATGAAATCTTGAAATCTTGCATTTCCCACAATGGGGAATTCCTTTGTTTTCTTATCTTATCTTATTTAACTTTTTGTTGTGATTGTTTTGCAGGGCCAGGTTAAACAGGTATGTAGTTTTACAATTTACACTTTGTGTGTATTTTTAATATGAATTCAACTGAGGAGAGTATATAGCCATTAATTATACGTGATAAATGTGGACATGTGTAGTGTTATCCTATTTAACTCTTTGTGGATCTTCCTTTAAAGATGTGAAAAGACAGTCAAGAAAACTGTGCTTACTGCCCTCTGTAGGTGACGACAGAGATAAGTGTGGAGAGCAAGCACCAAACACTTCAGGGCCTCGCATTTCCATTGCAGGAGCCAGCCAAAAGAGCTCTTCAGCAACTTGCCCAAAAACGCATCAACTACGTGCAGCTGGTGAGCCTAAGGAGTTTGGACAAAAGTACAAATCACAGGGGTAACGGTCCAGTTTCAAACTTTAGGCTCAACACAAAAATTGCCCTCAGGAGTCGTTTGATATTCGGTCGCTGGGGTTGGAGCCAATCAGGCACGGTACACCCTGGACAGATCACCAGTCTATCACATAGAGATAGATATACACTCACATTAAGACCTACAGATAAACTGTGTCTGTATGGACTGTGGGAGGAAACCGGAGTATTCAGAGAAAACCCACACAAACACAGGGAGAATATGCACAATCCACACAGAAAGACCCTAGTTTGACTGGGATTCAAACCTGTAGCTGTTTTCCTGTGAGGCAACAGTGCTAACCATCCACACCACTGTGCCACTTGTTGCTACATCAGACTTCTAATATTTTACTTTTACCGATGCTGATTCAGTATACTGTATGCTATAATTATGTTTCAGAGACTGGATGTAGAGAAGGAGATAATCGAGCTGGTCCACTGCAACCTGACAGAAACACGAGATTTGCCCCGCAGGGTTCCCAAAGACACTCCCAGATACCATTTCTTCATTTACAAACACTCCCACGAAGGGGACTACCTGGAATCTGTCGGTATGTCACTAATCCCTAATGGCCCTCCTCTTTTTACACCTGTATGCAGTGAACAAACATGCATGGGGAGGTGTACAGCTGGGTGTACCTGGGCTGCAGACACTGACAGGCATTGATAGAAAGAATTTTTCCAAGTCATGCAGATCACTGCTTCCCAACCTGTTTAGCTAGTGACCGGTTACAATTAAGCAATATTTACTTGTGATGTGTGTGATATATCCTCACAGAAAGTAGCCTTATTGTGAAACAGTAGGTGTGAGCAGTTCAAGCAAATATTGATTTTCCTCTCATTGTTCCTTCTCTCATGGGCGTTAAGGCATGGAACTATTTAACACTTTATAAAACAATTTACAGATGAGTTAGAAAAAATTAATTTTTCTTCTTTAGAAGTTCTTGGGGTGTTTGTTTTAAACCATTGATCTACACCAAAATTTAATATATACTTGCAATTCTTAGAAAGTGTCTTTTCTATTTCTGTGTACAGTGTTCATATACTCCATGCCAGGGTACAGCTGTAGCATCAAAGAACGAATGCTATATTCCAGCTGCAAGAGTCGATTGCTGGAGGAAGTTGAGAAGGATTTCCATTTGGAAGTTGCTAAAAAGGTAACGACTCAATAGAGGGATCCATCCATCCATTATACCCGCTTATTCCTAACCAGGGTCATGGGTATCTGCTGGAGCCCATCCTAGCTTTCTTTGGGTGAAAGGCAGGGGTACACACTGGACAGGGCCACATATAGACAAACAACCACATACACTCACATTCACTCCTATGAGCACTTTAGAGTCACCAATCAACCTGACATACATGTTTTTGGACTGTGGGAGGAAACCAGAGGTGGAGAACATGCAAACTCCACACAGAAAGGTCCCTGACGGGTTGCAAATCCAGGCCTTTCTCGCTGTGACACAGTAGTGCTAACCACTAATCCACCATGCTGCCTATAGAAGGATCTATTTCAAAATGAAACAGTAATAATATTTTTATAAGGTTTTTCTTTTCTTACAAAAAAATAGGATTATTTAAATTTGACTGCATGTAGACTTCAAATGAAAAATATCTCTCTAGTAGAATTAGATTCTTAATATTGCAGGAATGATTCAGATGTTCAGTTTGAATTCATAGAAAATAAAACTGAATTGTTCACCTAACAGAATATGAAATTTTTTTTTTTTTTAAATATTAGGGTTGCTTTACATGGATTTGCAGCTCACTGTTTCTAAAATCCCAGTTACATTTCTGGTTGTATACAGCTCCAAACTTACACAACCTTAAGCTGACTAATGAATATGAAAGTTATTTATCCCTAATCAATTTGCAGCCTAAATTCTGCATACTAAATTTTTAGCACCCACATGATTATTTTCATTTGTTCTGTGTGCAGTTGGAGATTGATAATGGAGATGAACTGACAGAAGAGTTTCTGTATGATGAGGTCCATCCTAAGCAACATGCCCACAAACAGGCTTTTGCTAAGCCCCGTGGTCCAGCAGGTAAAAGGGGACACAAGCGTCTCATTAAGGGGACAGGAGAGACCATACAGAACATCTAGATTCTGCTGTAATCATGCCTGCAGTTCCAGTTCTCCCAGTTTCCCCAAAACCGCTAACAACTTGCCAACCCCAGAAGCACAGTGATGGATTTTTTTCTGCCATTTGTGTACAGAAATACAAAACAAATATTATACACAAAACAAAAATGTTTTTGATAGAAAATGTGCTGATAAAATATTTGTCTCAATCAGTTTGACAAATTGAGCAAATGCACTAGAGGTTTTTAAGTGAATGAAGTTTGCAATAACATATCTAGGAAAACAATCTAACAACCAAGAAAAGAATTTATGTTTATTAATAACTTCCTTTATTTGAAAAAAGTTCAGGCAGAAATGCCCACAGATAAACTTGGTATTGTGTATCTCATCTGTCCGGAGCTTTCGTACTGATAAAAAAACAAATAGCTCTACAGTATAATAGATCTGCACTGATTTGTAAATGCACAGTCAGACCCTTCAGTCTAGCTTCAAATACAACTTTTGTATCACCAGTGTTTGTAAGAAAAGGAATTATTTTGAAAGACAGTTCTAAATAAAATCTTGTTTATAACATGAGATGAAAGCCTCACAGTAGGGATGTGTGTTATTTTAAAACCAGCATGCAGTGTTTAAAGCATGGAGATACTTCCTGTTACATGTAAATATTCAGCATGTTTAGAATGAACTACGGGGGTTTGTTAGGTTGAGATAAACATAGCATAATTATTTCTCAAATTAACAGGGTTTTAAAATAGCTGCTCTACGTTTAGGCATCTAGTCAGGTGGATGTCACTGTAGTCAAATGCCATGAGGTTTGAAACACTGCCTTGTGTCGGCTTAGCTGTGTGAAAACTATGCTAAGCTTTCTTAGTTAAAAGGTTGATTTCCATAACTGCCATCTGCAGAACCACTGGCAATGGTTTCAAACTCCTGCGGTTACCTCAGCAGAAGGATTAGTCTGTGTAATTACTGTAAACTTTCTCTTTCATAATCCTCCCCTGTGGTGTCTTCCACAGGCCTCTGCAAAGGACACAACCCATGATGAACTAGATTACAAACTCAAGGTCACTTTTTAAACTAGTAAGAATGATGTTCACACAAAGTAGAAGCTCTGCTCTCTCTGTGATATGCTAACATTTTGTGAAGTTGCACCAAATACAATATACAGCTAGGGGCTAATGGGGATGTTATTTGTTTTGCAGGTATTTGGTCATCAATCAAAGTAGTGGACAAATTAAAGTTTGATCCAATGCTGGTGCTTGAGGAACAGTCATTATGATACATTGGTCCAGAACCATGTCCAAAATTTAGTGTCACTATATCTCAAGTAGATGTCAAGATATTTCGTTGGAAAGATTAAACTTTTTAACTGATGGTGCGAGGGAAGTTCAGGGAAAACTACTTTTATTACACTTCATACGGTGGGGGGATATGAGTGACTGCAGAAAATTTCATGGCATTCCAGTGCTTGTGCTTAAACATTTCATCAAAATCGTAAATGTCAACCTCATAGTGGGCCTATAGGAAAAGTCCAGGAATCACTATAGCCAGTAGGATTCAGGTTCTGGGAATGGTAAATGTCAATGATGATCCATTTATTTTTTGATGAGTTACTTCAGTCTTTACTAAAGATTTGGATGAACAGGAAAAAAAGACATAGACGTATGGTTAAAAAGTTTTGCCACATACTGTAATAAATATGCCCTATATCATAGTATTTCAAAATCTGTTTTAGTTATAACACTAAACTGCATGACTGACTGCATTCAGCTGCTAGAGGACAGCAACACCTGAGACGTTTTTCACAGCTTTTGTCGATTATCAACTAATCTGAATCAGAAATCTAATAAAGCGATAAAAAGTTTCATCAGTCAGCAGTTCTCTCCGGGCCTGTTCCCTGCGAGCAAAGCTCTGCTGATGAATACGGTTTTCTCTGCTAACGTACAACAGATGAATTTATGTGGCTGATTCCAGGGAGCAAAAGCAATTCTCAGAATCTTCTGGAAACACCCTTTTTTTTTTCCTCCACACAGGAAGGAAGAGAACAACGGTTTTTCATTGTGTCCCAAACATTATTCCGCTTACTAATTCTTAGTAAGCTATGGATATGTAGTGTTCACACAGGCAAGTTAAGTATATTCAAGAAATCCTTATACAGTAATGTCAGTGTTTGCTGACAGAAATAACTGTCCTGCAATCCAGTGCATAATGGAAATGAAGGAGCTGGTCACAGCTGATTGATTGAGTGACTGACGTATATGTATGCCCAGAGGTGGTGAAAAATGTTTAATTGTTAGATAATTAATAGTTTCTTTCTTTATAGTTACTACAATAACTTGTTATGGGGAAAATATGCTTTTCCCTGTAATAGATCTGTTTTACCACTTGACAGAGGATGTTTTCAGCTAAATAAGATTTATGAAAGTTACAGGTGGCCGTGAAATTCATTCAGTCCAAAGCCTGAATAGTTGTTGTCCCTGAACACAGAGGATGTGAGACTTTACTGAACCAAATAAATTCTGTGCATAGTCCACTTACTTTTTCCTGCAAACTCTCCAGACTTCAGGAGAAAACAAACAGCAGCTTCTTAAATCTTATAGTTTAAGTTGTACAAAAGCCCAATCAGAAGCATTTAGTGCAATGCTCAAAATATTTAACAATAAATTAGCAACAAAATAATGTAAACTCTAGCCTTGAATTGGATTTAATGAATCGTGTCCTTGTGTCATTATGAAACGAATATTGGCAGTCATGACTACCAGCGTATGCCTCTATTTTAGTATCAAGTGATGTAAATCAAAGCATGGAGTCAGTTTTGTCACTTGAAAACATGATAAAGAAAGGCTCAGCACATGCACATGAAGGTCAAATGCAAGTATATATAATATTAAAAAGTATTGCTCACTATACAATCATTAGCTAAAATGTTTTATAAAAAGGAACCCTAAATCTTACACGTCATTAAAGGGAACACACTTGTGCTTCTTAATATGAATAAACATGCAGCTCACAATTGCAGTTCAGACTGGATCTGAATTAATTAGTCAATTAATTTACTAGTTGTTCAACAGATAATAAATATGAGATTAGCTGAGTAACCAGTTAAGTTTTTGGGGGAAAATGAAAACATCTCTGCCTCCAGTTTTTCACATGTAAATATATTTGCTGTTTTATTCGCTGTTTCAAAAGTGAAAATCCTTCGGTTTAAAATAGTTTGATAAAATAAGACATTCACTTTTGGTTCTGGAAATTGGTGGTGCTATAATGCTATTTGCTTTCTGTAGAAAAAACAGTAAATCAGTCTATAAAGCAAATTAGCGAGAGATTAACTGCTGAGATGTTTGATGTTTTTGCTCAGCAATAAAGGAAATCTTAAAAAAAAAAAAAAGTACACCAGAGGGCACGTGGACCTGAGGTGGTACATACAGTCTGTAGCCTACTTTTTATCTTCCACTTCTTAGAAACCATCATGCCTACCTTGTAAAATGTTCTCCAGGCACTAAACTAGATGATAGCTGTCCAGATGGATAATCTTTAATGTGCCTGCAGTCTCTTCTGAGGTTGGCCAAGATATTAGATCCCACAGAATTACAAGACAGCTTCATAGCCTCAAAAATGTAAACACCAAATTCAAAACATTTTTTATGAAGAATATAATTTCTATGAACTGACTTGGCTGTGGTTTCTTCTGTGTCTGTCGCCCAAACTTTTAGTGTGCTGTAAGTTTCCAGTTTGGCCAAGTTTAACACAAGGTAGTGTAATCTCAGGCTTTCTGGTTAAAGGATAGATAGCTACTATATTTTTCAAAATTAATGTTCACAAAAGTAATTATGTTGTTCTTTTCCCTTAGTGAACTATAAAAAACATTTGTTCAACCACTTTCAGAAGGGATAGATAAAGTCCACACGACTTCTTAGAAAAAAAAAAAGCTCATTTGAAGATTTCTTGGAAAAAGTTGAGATTCGGCTATTTGGGATCAGGGGCTCATGGATATGGTCATGATTTTGATACAGCATCGTTTCACATGTTGCTTTTTTTCCACGTTAGTGTGAGAGATGGCTCAGGCTATTGTTGGGAGAAATATTTTGAAAACGTTCACCCTGAACAGGACGTTCCTCGGGTTTACAACAATACCCTATGGTGAAAAGTATCTGCAGCCTGTAAACTACTCAACAAGCCCTTATTTGGCCTGGTTCGACTCAGCTAATTTTAATAAGACATCAGTACCAACATACAACAGGGGGAACTGGTGTGCAAGCTGGACTTTCCTGGACAGATTCCCTAGAAATAGATTATTAGGCACACTTACATTCTCAGACAAGCATGGGTCTATTACAGACACACGGTTTAACAAATAAACGATAATCCAGTATAAAATACGGGCATAGAGTGGAAGGAATCGCCAGCAAAATGACATTTTCTCTGAGCTTGCAGTAGTTAATGATTTTTTATTTTAGTTTACTGTCACAATAACAACTTGTTTTCTCAAGCGTAATTACTCCAACAAGCCTCCGAGAAACCCTCTCGCCGTGTTTTTCCACCAGGATCGAGGGAAATCTATATTACTGGAAATAGGCTGTGTGCATTCCTATTATCTTTAATGCTGAGGCGGTGAATTCCCAGAATGAAGGCTTTGTCAGGGCCGCCCGGCGGGGCGGAGTCAGGCCGTGCAATCATTCCTGGAAAGCGGATAGGGAGAAGCTGCCGCTCGGTTCCTGGAAACGAGCGCCGGTTGAGCGAAGGCAGGAGCCGTCGGGTGAAACGGGGGAAGAGATGGGCCACAAAACGTCCAAAAGGCTCATGTTACGGTTAACACTGACAATTAACCATAAAAATACACGACGTGCCGTCGAATTCACCGCTAACAGCCGTACGGTGAATTAGCCGTCGCAAAGCGAAACAACCGGCGGCGCCTGGTGCGGGATTGGTGAGGCGGGTGTGACGTCAGAGCCGCCGGTGCTGTGCACGGTTCTCAGAATAGACTTCTAGGAAACGGTAAATTTTAAAAGCCAAGCCTTTACACTCAGTCCTTCACACATTTGAGTCCCAGTCTGGTGACAAACACTCCAGCCCGCTGCTACACACATTTTTCTATTTAAACTAACGCAGCTCTTCATTTTTTTTTAACGCGTTGTATTATCAGTAGTCTTATATAAACACAGGACCAGACCCGGTTTGGGTATGCGGAACCCTTCGTGTTTTTATATCGCTTAAAAAAAGGAAGCTATTCACATCAACCTGATGTTAAACCTTACTCTTTTTGTCGAGCTGTTCTTTTAGATTGGACTCTATATGTTTTCGTTATTTTCAGAAAAAGTGCTGACCGGATTTTAGCCCCGAGGATTCAACAAATAGCATGATTCTTTGTGTACCAGGGTGAGTTGACTTTTCTTTGTGTGCTTTTTTCAACCTCGGGTGTCTGTGTTAAAAACATATCACTAAAACAAATCTTATTTGAAGTACCTTGCGCCTGAAAATTACAATATTTTCTAATTGTTTTTGAGTCAAACCTTCCCAATGCAAAATATAAAGAAAGTCCTGTTACACCCATTAGAAGAAGTAATAATGGGCTTCATGAGAAACTGCATAAAACTGGTTGTGGTACTTAGGCAATACTTAAAAAAATGTAACCAGCAGAATCAGGAATTCAATATCTATCAACGAAATAAACCAAATGTCAATTCAGAATTAAATAAAAATATGTTTAAACATCATAAATAAGACTAAATATTCACATTTTATGACAGCCCAGATGAAATTGCACAGTGACATGATCAGATTGAGTGTCATCCTATTGTCCTAATTTCTTCTCATTGTAGTCCTTATCTAGCAATAAACACAGAACTTCAGCTAATAAATGATATGGACTGCTGCATTAATATGGAGGAGGAAATGTCATTACCATTTTGTTATGCGTGTTTATATGAAATTTAAAACACATCTTCCATCTCATATCCAGTCCTAGAGCTCTTTTGCCCAGTGCTCTGTCCACCGAAGCCCCACGGGGCATGCGGGCGGGAACTGTACCTCCTACCCCTTGCCTCCAAAGCACCCCTCCACTATGGGACCCCACCAAGGACCTGCGGGCAATTGCCAGCAACTTCTGCTATTTGGAAAATTCAGGTAGAGTAAAAAAAAGTTTCATATTTATATCCAAGGAGCAAAACATGTAACAGTTCTTAAAATCCACAAGCTATCCAAACATAAGATTATTTTTGTCTGTTGTAAGAGTTGAGTTAAATTGCATAGCTGTTAATTGTTTAGTGTTAAATAAACATCAAGCAACATCCAGGACAGCGGTGAATGTTCAGAGTGACTAACATTGAGGAATCTGTGTGTAGGGTGGTATTGGGGAGCTATAACTGCAGCTCAGGCCCACGCTGCACTTCAAGAGTCGTCCGAAGGAGCTTTTTTGGTACGGGACAGCAGTCACCCTCTGTACATGCTGACCCTCTCGGTCAGGACTGCACGCGGCCCCACCAGTATACGGATCCAATACAGCGGAGCCCAGTTTTTGCTTGACTCTAGTTCTCCAGCCAGGCCCAGCTTGTCATCCTTTCCCAATGTGCCCAGCCTGGTGCAGCACTATATGGGACCGGAGAGGAAAAAAGAGGAGGGAAAGATGGAGGAGAAGGAGGAGGAGGCCCCTTCCAAACCTTCTCACCAGACAATTCATGAGACATCTGTGGTATTAAAACTGAAGCGGGCTGTGTACAAGCCCCAGGGCCTCCCCTCTTTGCAGCACCTCACACGACTCGTAATTAACAGACACTCTGACTGTCCAGACCAGCTACCACTCCCGAGGCCTCTTCTGCGCTACATACAGGACTATCCCTTCAAGGTATGAGGGGTCTGGCAAGTTCATTATTATGGCTGAATCACAGCTGACATAAAGTTGAATAAACTGTCAAAACAGGTCCTTTGTGCTTGTATGTGACATTGCTGCTCCAGCTGTTGGAGGCCAGTCAAAAAATTGGACACAGGGTCATGTTTTTACTGACGAAATATGTACAAATGCAGTTATTACTGACATGTCTGGTTTCATACTTCATTTGTCAAGGACTGGGTGCTGAAGTGCCCTAGAAAAAGACAAATTGTGAAGCAAATCCCAGTACTGTAATCTACAGTTATTTTACGATGGATGTGGATATATATTTTACCCTCATCAGCTCTGTATGTACATACTGTTTTCAAGAAGTACACTGATTCCACTAAAACATCTTTCAAGCAGTTTTACTTTTCTCAGTAAAACATTTTTTGTACCTTTTGCAAGTGTACATTTTTCTATTAAAATAAGCATTTGGAGCAGGTTTTGTCCTTTATATCTTTTCCTCTTGTGTTGCTTAAAATGCCAGTATTATTCAGTGTAGAGAGGTACCGTCATCATCACTGTTATCCACAACATGATGACTGCACTTGTGACCCTTATTAGGAAATGTTTTTGCTTTCAATCACCTTTGAAACACAGAGACTTTGTGGCCTTTGAGCTTTAAATGTGTGAGAGCTGCAGATTGTGTGAGGAAGTAAAGGCCACATTGTGTGTGCTTTTGCTCAACAATGCGTACAGCCTGCATCTGAATCAGCGAATAGACAAGCGAAGGGGAGGACCGTTCATCAGCGAATTCGCAGAACTGCTGAATGCTTCCTGGGAGGAGGGTGATATTCTGAGAGGGAGGGTTCTAAGAAAAGCCTCGGTAATTACCTTCAGCTTTGAGCCTGCTTTTGTGCCATCGCACACACGTTTTTATTGTGGTGCAGGATGTGATCCCAAAGGTGACCAGATTAAAAGTGAAACAGTGACATGAGAATGATTCAATCTTGTGCAAATTGTGAATTTTGAGTGATCAAAACAGTTCAAGCGCATGTTTGACGGCTCAGGGGGGTAGTGGAGCTGAGGCTGTGGCAACCTGGGCTAAAGCCAGCGTAATAGGATCTCAGTTTCTCAATCCAAGATTCAGCTCACGGTCCTTGTTTGACTTCTCTTTCTGTAGGATGCAGAACCGTGGCCTAAGAAACAAAAACAAATTAGTGTCACAGACAATGAGTTTGGACATGTGTTCTGACAGAACCATAAAGCAATCGTGTGTCAAGCTTAATTTTTTAAAATTTTAAAATGAAATAGACAATAATGGACCTAAAAGATCAACATGCATATGATTTTAGCATGAAGTTACAGCACAGTATAATGATGACAAAATGTTTTTGATGCCCACGTAACAGATGTGTAGGCTGAGAAGTTCTCTAGACAGACCTGCCCGTGATGTCGTGCCGTGTCTCAACATAATGCAGCTCTTCCACGTTCGCCTTTAGCCATGGTCGAATGAGCTGGGGGTGTCTGGGATCCACTTCTAAGTAAACACGACTGTTATTCACCAGAAAAAGAACACAAAGTGGATTCAAATTTAATTATCAACAGGACAGAAATTATCAGACGTAACCTTGAGATGAGAGCAGTGGCACATGTCTGGAAGTGTATTCACTGGAAGTCTTTTAAAAAGCTTAACTCATTAAAGAGGCAACCCGATACATATGCTTTTCAGAACACGCTGTTCTCGTAACAAGTCACTGCCAGTGAATTAAACACAGGTGGCTTTGTGTGTGTGTGTGTGTCTCTGTGTATGTGGGTGTATATTTGTGTGAAGAGAGATTCGTTACCCATAATTTAACAGAAGCTGTGGAGCCAGATTCAAAATCTGTTTGATCACCTTTAGGCCATCTTTACCTCCATCTAAGGCAGAGTGGTCTTCAAACCTTGCAACACATTTTCATAATTTTTTTTAAAAATCAATATGTTAAATTTGCATGCACTACAAATAACAGCTACAAACCAAAACATCAACTATAATAGATCTGCTGTCAGGATTCAGTTTTATGGTTGGAGGCAAATGCAATGCATACACTGTCACAGAAACCCAGGAAGAAGAAGGCTTTATTCAGTGTGTGCTGAATGTGTTTTATTCACCTAAAAACCTCTGGTTCCAATGATGCCATGTCCTCTGAGAACAGGTAGGGAGGGTTACTCACCAAGACTGAAACAGGACTACAGAGGCTCAACAGAGTTTGTGCATCTGGCAAAACACAAATTAAACCTGTTTGTCAGCAGTCTGTTGAGTGTGGTTTTCAGTTAATACATTGTCTGCTTCCAATTACCTTTTATTACATCTAGATGATAAATCTGTAATCTGTCCTGAAGCCCCAACCTGCACAGAAAGATCCCTCATCAGACTTAGTGTATTACTGCATACACATATGAATTGTAATCCTTTAACCACAATAGAAATAAATCACTAAGGACATTTACAGAATGTTTTTTGTGCTATGGCAACAATTACCTTAGCATGTTCTCTATTGTTAAATTCACCGCATCCTGGCTTTGATCCAAGGCAATGGCTTTGAGCTAGTGAAAGACAGAGAAACAAACAGCAATTTAAAACTGCTGTGTACTGTTTGGATACAACTACCGCAGCGAAAAAAAAATCTATTTGTCAGTATATCCATATTTGTCTGCATGAGAAAGTTAAGACATTCCCACAACTTTACAATGTGTTAACAGGGGAGACAGAAAAATAAGCAGACACAGCTGCACAGCATTACGACAGGACAGCACATTAGTATTTTTGGATCAGCAGTGTACCAAGCATTTGTACTGTGCTTTGTGATCTGAAGACAATGTTTTTTTATTATTATCAATTAACGGCCTTTAGTCTGTTAAAGTTCAATATTGACACATGGATATCCCAAGTTAGCAAAAACAGAGAAGTCTGAAAATGATTCAATTAGTGTCACTGGCAAGCTTAATCCAATGTACATGAGTTTCTGAAAATAGGAAACTGACAAACTTTCCAATTTTTTTAAAATCGTGATAAGCCACTGTGAAATATTAATGCCAGCACTGATTGATGATGAACCTGATGATTAGATGAACTATATTTAAACATCAAACACACAGAAGTACAGCTGAGACTCATGGGAATGTCATTCGTTTTTAAAGTATTTAACACTAGATGAAGGGCAGCACGGTGGCTTGGTGGTTAGCACTGTTCCCTAATAGCAAGAAGGTTCCTGTTTCAAAACCCGGCAGGGGCCTTTCTGTGTGGGCCTGGGCCTTTTCCAGTTTCTCCCACAGTCCAAAAACATGTATGTCAGGTTGATTGGTGACTCTAAATTGCCCATAGGAGTGAGTGTGTGTGGTTGTTTGTCTCTATGTGGCCCTATGATGGACTGGTGACCTGTCCAGGGTGTACCCCTGCCTTTCACCCAAAGAGAACTGGGATAGGCTCCAGCCATATCCCTGTGACTCTAAATAGGAATAAGTGGGTATAGATAATGGATGGATGGATGACACTAGTTGAAATATCAGCAGATGACAAAAGTCATACCATTTCATCCTAACAGGAACATGACTGTCTGTGCTATATTTAATGCTATTTTATCTATTAGTTGTAAATATATTTCAGTCTGGACCAAAGTGGTTGGTCAACCATCAGACACTGCCACCCCCAGAGCCAATTTACTAAACAAAACCCTCACCTGAGGCAGACTCTTCAGGAGACTGAGAGAAATGGCACCAGAGCCACATCCCACTTCTAAAATTGTGTGCTGACCATCAGCACCCACACGAGTGTCAGGCTTCATCTTCAATTCAGTGAGCACAAGTTCAACCAATTCCTGCATGAATGTACAGAGACAACACTGTCCTATTTTTGTGTGACTTATCATCAGGATTTCATTATATTGTATTATATTATACTATGTATGTGTGTCCTGTTGTTCTCTCAAACCTCTGTTTCAGGTCTTGGTATGAACACAGGAGGTCTCATCTTCAGTGTCAGATCTCTGAAGTCCCACTCCTCAATCACATACTGCACAGGCATTCTGCAACACACATAAGCATTTGTGAGTATTCTCAGTGAAAACAACAACCAAAAAAATCTAAACACATAGGCTCATGTTGAAACTTTATACCTGGAGAGACGTCTAGTGCAGAGCTTCCACACCTGCTCTATTTTTTCTAGGCTGAGAAGCTCTGTTAACTTCCTTTGCTCAAGACTTTCTACCTGTGTACAGAAATGGAATGTAAGAACACAAAGACATGCTGTTGCAGCTATTGAGATGTTAAATCAGGCAATGTAGAATGAGCTCAGCAAATTTCAACTCACAGTTGTAGCCCCAAGCAAATGAGCAATTATGTAGTGGCTAGATTGGTCAGGCTCCGTCACACCTCTCTCCTCAAAATGTCTCTTCCATAAATCCATGGCCTGAAGTGCCGTAATCCGGCCTGCTGGTAAGGCTGGAGCGTCACATGTGTGCACTGCACGGAAGCCCCAAATTCCCTAAGAAACATTTGATTTAAGAGACTTTGTAAATAAACCCAAGTTAAAACTCTCACTTCATTCCATCTGTGGTTTAAAACACCCTAAGCGACACTTTGCCTCAGAGGAATCCACATTGTGTAACACAGGAAAAGTCCATTTCAGATCAAACCGCTGACAACACTGACACTCAGGATGTACATCTCTGCTCAATGGAAAATCAAGTAATCTGTAAAATCAGATTATTAGGCAGACCTGCACAATCCAATGCCCTGCAGTACAAGGAAGTATGATAACAAGGTGTTTCTAAAAGTTTGTTCCTTGTGTAATACATGCCAATGGGTTTATGCGACTCACAGCAAAAAAAAAAAGAAAGAAAGAAGGCATATTTTTTAAATAAGCCTGCTCCATATTTGCTATTGTCATTGATACACATTTTTGCCAAAATAAAAAAACAAGTAATCAGATAATAAAATATGTATAATAAATGGGGGGCAATGAATCTCTGCCTTACTTATTTCAAACACTCTTCAGTTGTTTGAAAGCACAAATTGCTAAGTTAAATATTCAAATCTGGTTTATTTTTTAGTTATTATTTCATATTAATAAATGTTTAACCCACTTTATCTAATAACTGCATGACTATCACTCCTTTACAATTTCCTGCTGGATTTCTTAGTGTGATTGTTTGGTCCAGTGTGTAAATTTAACATAAAAGTTAAACTCAATTTTAACTTTTACTTAGAAATAATAAGAAACCCTACAGCCACCGCCAGGTCCATATTTAATAAGACAACTTGCAATACACAGTGCATTTATTGATAATTAATAAAGCTCGGTCCTTTAAATGCAAATAGCCCAAAGTTTAGTAGTGACATTTATTCCCCTTGTCATTATTTATTAATTAATTAGTATTCCTCTGCCCTTAATTTGACATTCTTTCCTTATATATGTTTATTATGATCTATCTTAGTTTTTATTATCCTTTGCTGTATATATAGTACTTGTAGCAACAGCATCTATCTCTCTAAGAAAGTCAATTTCACCATTCAGTTACCTTAAGTCCAAAGCATGTGTGGCCTGCGCTCACAGACCTTCTCCACATGGTAAATCTAAACCCACTCCCTCTCTACCTCGGTTCGCCTACGGTTTTACAGAACAGGACAGTTCGAGGAGCCGTCAGCTCTGCTCGCTTCATCTTTACGATGGTCTCAGATTATATATACTGTTTACACTTTCTATGTTAATTTGTAATGTCCTGAAGAAACATCAAACTATATTTTCTCTAGTCGCATAACACGCTGTTTGGCACCATTGATAGTATTTCCTACTCATGGCGTAATAAACCCTCCAACGTTTCCTCATGCGGCGCATAATACGCAGCACTGAAGCTGATGAATAGTGCTGCCTTTAAGTACTGTCGAAAAGAGTTCTTCGCAGTACCGCTCACGTAAATAGAAACATGAAAACGATGTGTAGTAATGTCACCGACCAGGTTTATAACACGGTACTTTCCTTTAACAGCTACAGTAATTTTAGATTTTAAGGTTTTGCATAGCCTACCATGAAAAGTATAATTTGTATTTAGAAGAAATCTGAAGGAAGTTCGGTATTTGCGCCAGTAACTTCCGTGGAGCTCGTTAAGGCATCATTGTTGTTGTTTCCCAGCCTGGTGCTCATGAATCTGTGGAGTAGTTGAACAGTTGTTGAATAGTTTGTTTTGAAATTGACGGTATCACGTTTGGATAGGACAGGATACAGGATGTCCTTCAGGCGTTAAAAATGCTAAACGTGTTTCACAAGAAGTCGCTAGCTCGTCATTATAGGCTAAAACTGAAGCTTGCTGTTAGCTTTAGCCGCTAAACAACTGCTGAATCAAACCAGGGAAGGCAACCAGAGGAGAATATCCTCTAAAACTGAAATTGTTTTGGAGACAACTTGTACATCTGGCTGTTCTGTGAATTCATGACCATAAGGTTTAGAATGAACAGTCGAATAGAGTGCATATTTTTCAGTGAGTTTCATCCTACCCTGGGCCCAAAGATCACATATCAGGTACGTGTGCAGATATTATATTTACTTTTAACAAGGGTAGTAGTGATAAAATCTCTCATGTCACATATTAATAGTCACCAGCACTTCTCTCATGAGTGTGAGTGAGATCTGATATATCAGTGTCAGAGGTCACTATAAAGTTTGATGAAAATCTGTTATTTCAAACTGTTAAAAGCGTTTTTCGTGTGGGAAAATATGAATCTCAGACTTCTCACACACTTCACTTTCAGGCAAATATCAATATTGACAATTCAGTACAGCTGCAACAATTAGTCAATTAATAGATTAGTTGGCGGACAGAAAAATTATTGGCAACTATTTTGGTAAGTATGTAAGTTGGTTAATACATTAGAGCATCACCTTAGATCTCATGGTCCATGCATTCGCGTATTTGAGTGCATGTATAAAGGAAGTGAAGTTGGAATCATTGACCTTATTAATGGTAAACAGCTATACAACCTTTAAAGTGCACAGCAGACAATCTTAATGATGTGTTTTGTCATACAGTGTCTACTGTGTCTTCTCCTGACAGGTCCCAGAGGAATACATTTCACGGGAGCTCTTCGATACAGTCCAAGTTTATATTATCACCAAGCCAGAACTGCAAAACAAATTAATAACAGTGTATGTAATCAAAGACCATTTTGTGTCTCCTTATCATAAATCATTGATATTTTTAATTGACATCCTATATTCGTTGTGATTACTTGGTATGTTGCTGTATTCCTCATCCATATCAAGTTTAGCACATTCTCTCCTTTTTATTATTTCTTGAAGCACTGCCATGGGAAAAAAGTTAATTGGGTGTCCTGTGTGCATCGAACATAAAAAGTATAGCCGAAACGCTCTCCTGTTTAATCTTGGTCTTGTGTGTGATGCCCAGACCAACACTTGTGCCCTTGAACCAATTGTCAAGAAGCTGTCTGGGTACCTCACTACTCTGGAGGTAATGAATAATGCATCTGTTCTTGTCATATGTGATTGCTTTGGTTAATGTATTAGACATCTCAGAAGTCTTACATTTTTCTGCTTTTTTTGTGTTGCAGCTGGAGAGTGGCTTCATTTCCAAGGAGGAGAGTAAGCACAAACTTTTACCCATCATGTCAACTTTGTTAGAAGAACTCAATGCTACAGGAGCCTGCACTTTACCGATAGGTATTATTTTGTTTTTACATTTTGTTGCACACAATTTTAAAGATATTATTGCAGGAGCATTCAAAGTAAGTAACCAGAACTGGTTAGTGATACAACAAGTAAGACACGCACCAATACACAGCAGCACCAGTATGCAGGCAGATGTGTGAAGACCTCTTAAAAGAGGGAACATTCTAAGGTAGCTGTATAAACACAACGTTCAGACTAGATTTTTCTTCTGACAATATGCCGTGACCAAATCTTAGAGAGTAACGATATCTTTGTACCGGATTAGGAATAGAGAAATAATAAAGGTGTAATATCTAGCAAACTAAAGTTTAGAAGTAATAAAAAAAGTATACTAACATTTCAAAAGTGCAAACATTTATCACCCAATAAATGTATTTATTTTTGACTTCAATACTAAAATCTTTGGGGAAGAAATCTCACTAATAGCTTTTAACTGAAAAGTACTGAATGCTAAAGCTTCAGGTGTCTGAATCTTTTAAATCTTGCCTGTTTTTGTTTGTTTTAGATGAGTCTAACACCATCCATTTAAAGCTGATCCAGCTGCGAAAGGATCCTCCCATTGTCCAGGAATATGATGTGCCTGTTTTCACCCAGTGCAAAGATCACTTTATCAAATCTCAATGGGATCTTACTACTCAACAGGTAAACTCTCATTCTTGGCAGCATATGGCTAATATCAGTAAACACTGTGATAAGATGTGTCACTAAACTGGAGGGACAGGCACTGGGAGAATACTAATTAAAATCCTGTTATTATCTGTACATGAAATAACATATACACCTCTGTCACATTCTTTAATATGTGCAATAGAAGCAGGAGTGTAGGAGAATGTTGCATTTATTGGTACATTATTGTGTCATTGCTGTAGTAAGCATTACAACCAATCTTGTATTATATTTGCTACCTCCAGATCCTACCCTATATTGATGGATTCAGACATATTCAGAAGATTTCAGCTGAAGCGGATGTAGAGCTGAATCTTGTTCGTATTGCTGTACAGAATCTCCTGTGAGTACATATCATCGGATTAAAGGCAGCAGCACACGCCTTGGGTCTGATGCATGTCATTCATTATTTTTTTATCTACAATAAGCTCAAAGAGAAATACTCGAAGCCTGTTTTTCCTTCACAGGTATTATGGTGTTGTGACCTTGGTGTCAATATTTCAGGTACAAAATTAAACCCACACTTTACGATACACAAAACAAAAATTACCAAAATTGAGTATTAAGATTAAGACTAAGACATGTTTCTCCAATTCTTTTTTTCTTTTTTTTTTGTTCCAAACACACTTTCAACATGATTTTTTTTGTCATAATCAGTGGATCCAGTACTCCGTCCTCACTGCTTGAGGTAGTCCAGTGACTGGCTTGTGTCTTTTTCTTCCTTCCAGTACTCCAATGTGTACTGTACCACGCCCAAAGTCCAGAGCCTCATAGATGACAAGTCCATTCAAGAGGAATGCCTTAACTATGTCACTAAACAAGGTAAATAAGAGTTTTAATTATTGACCTCAAGTGGTTTTGCCTTGTTTTTTTTTTTGTTTTTTTGTTTTTCCAGATGTTCAGTGCACTGTTTGTTTTTGTGTTTTTGTCTCTCAGGTCATAAGCGGGCCAGTCTGAGAGATGTGTTCCAGCTGTACTGTGGTCTGAGTCCAGGAACCACTGTCCGAGACCTTTGCTCTCGCTACTCATTGCAGCTTCAAAATGTTGATGAGAGGTCAGTATGAATCACCTTGTCTGGAAAGATTGAAAAGTTAGGTCAGAGTGACATTTATTTGCTTTTGTGTCATGTGTTCAGGAGACTAATTCAGTTTGGACTGATGAAGTCTCTCATTCGACGGTTGCAAAAATATCCTGTAAAGGTGATTCGTGATGAGAGGAGCAGGCCACCTCGACTCTACACGGGTTGCCATAGCTATGATGAGATATGCTGTAAAACAGGCAAGTTTTAAAGCTCTCTCTGATATAAGATAAGGTAGAAAAGCATTTTATGAACTAGACTGATGATGTTTTGTTTTTACAGGGATCACTTACAAAGAGCTAGATGAGCGATTGGAAAATGATTCCAATATTGTGATATGCTGGAAGTGATGGGAAATGAACTGAAAACAAACAAACAAAAAAGCATTGTGGTTCAACAGCCATTGGACTGAAAGATACAGAGATGCCTCAACCAAAGATGCCTTCAATGAGTGTTGTCTTGGAATAACAGTGAAAATGAAGTAATGTTTTCTAATTTTTACACTAGGTTTGCGTTCTTTAATATAATCTGCCTTTTGTCAAAAATTGGGATATCATGCAATGTTAGCAAGGAAGGAGTTGATGATAATAATATCAAACAAAAGAAAATGTGATAATAAATAGATCACACCGCATTGTCACTTTTTCTTAAAAACTAAAAAAAAACTAAATATCCACCTCATTTATGTTATGGAAATATTAGTAAACGTTTTCTCATAACAAGGTTTCATGAGTTAACCAGTACATATTCCTGTGTATGCATTCAGGATTAACTACTTGTTATTACTGTTGCATAATATATATCTGGGTGCAAGGGAATCCTCATCTACCACATAACCCGGATTAGTGGAACAGTGTCAACAAACCATTTGCAGTTCACATGGAGAACCTGCCGTCAAACCCACAAAAATATTTTCTAAATTGTCGTCAAAGTCCAGTTTAATCCACAGACGCCAAATATGACTGATTCAATTGCAGAGAACAGTGCTAATGTCTAGAAATATACATTTTAAATAGTACTTTATGTACTACTGAAATATGATTTGCCGTGCAAAACCTTTACTTGTAATTGGTAATTTTTTGTGCCAATGTTGTATTGGTACATTTACTCAAGTAAAAGCAGTGGTAAAAAATTTATTTATTCAAGTATTTGAGTTAAATATAATTTAGTACAACCCCAATTCAGAAAGAGTTGGGATGGTATATAAAATAAAAATTGAAAATTATAATTTGTCAATAATCTGAGTCCTGTATTACACTGAAAACAATACAGCACCACATTATTTGATGTTATGCCTCATCAGATTTATTTATTGTTCAAAATCAGCATTAATTTAAATTGTTTCCTACAACACATTTTATAAACCGTTGGGACAGTAATGTTTTTACCACAGGTGATGTTGCTGTTCATTTTCATAACACTTAAAAAATATTTAGGGGCTGAGGACAAGTGTTTCTGGTGTGATTTTTTTCCTGTTTCAGCAAATGAGCCTTATGGTGCATGGGTCTTTGTTGAATCTATTTGCATTTTGAAATGCACCACACGTTCTCTATGGGCAACTGGTCGGAACTGCAGCTAGGCAAGTCCAGCACTCGCACCCTTTTCCTCCACAGCCATGCCTTGGTAATGCGTACAGTATGAGGTTTTGCACTGTTCTGTTGTCCAAAGTTTTTATGTACTTTTCAGCAATAATGGTGCATTCACAAAAGTAATTACCTTTGCCAAGGGCACTGACACAACCCCATACCATGACAGACCCTGATTTTTGGATTTGCCCCGGTAACACTCTGGATGGTCGTTTTTCTCTTTGGTCTGGAGCAGACAGTGTCCATTCCTTACAAAAAAAGACCTGAAATACTGATTCATCTGACCCCAGTACACATTGCCACTGTGTGAGCCCAGAGCATCTGACTGCTGTTAGCATAGGCCTTCCTTTTGGGCTAATATAGTTTTAAGTTACATTTATGGATGTAACTATGCTTTGTAGTGTTTTGACACAGTAAACCTCTTGATGCAGTGCAGTCTAGGGGATCAGAGAGCACAGAAGAAAATCCCTCTAGATTCCTTGAATCGTTTTTATTGTGTTATGCACCATAGACAGTGATGTCCAAATTCAGTCCTATCTTTCTTTGAGGTCCATTATTTTTTAAACATTTCAATATTTTTTTTTCACAAATATGTTAGCAAACTCGATGTCCTTGGTCCATCTTTGCTACTAAAGCCCGAGGTCTTTCAGGGATGCCACTTATGTACCAAATGATGACTGCAAATACCTGTTGACATCACCTGTTTCAAATCAAATCGTTATGTCATTGCTTTTTCTTATTATTAGGTCTAAAATGCAACCATCCATACTTTTTTTGGAATGTGCTGTAGGACTGTCTTTCATAATTGTATATTTAAAAATGATTAGAAAGTGAGTAGACAAAACAAAAAATGTATTGTGTTCATACTGTTTGCAATGTATGCATGCAGGTCACAGATGATAAATGTCAAATAAGTTTATAGTTTTAATTTTGATGTATGATCCCAACTTTTTCAGATTTGGGGTTGTACTTGGAGGCCTCCTTTACTAGAGCATTTCAATTTAATGCTTCTTTGTGCGTCTACATTTCAAAAGAATATATTATATTTACAGTATTGCATTTATGTGAAAGCTATAGACGTTTCTTTGTAAATTAAATCCCAGACAAGATCACCTAAATATAATGCATTGTTCTAAAGTACTGAACAATTACCTAATAATATGCGCATTTATATACCATTTACAGCACATACTATTTTATACTCAGGTTTAACTCGTTGCTTTAATTTTGAAATCTGTCTCCCCTCTGTGGCGGCAAACAGCAACTGTACAATCTGTGATTGGTTTACAGTAACCGTGGCAACCACAGGAGACGACACTAAACACTAGCTAAATTTCAGAAGCTGCTTGACTGAAGTGGTAGAAGTAACGTTACTGTATTTTTAATTTTTTTAACGACTAGCTTGTTGAACAGTTTTCTATAACGAAATGGACACGTCGGTCATTTTGCCCGTCGAAGCAGAAGGGTTTGTCCAAAGTCTGGAAACTTTAGGTCTGAAGGACGTAGGCTCTACCAGGTAAGATGACCCTCTAGGCTGACGGTAGCTAGTTAGCTAGCTAGCGTCAATCTGAATGTTAAGTTAGTTAGCAAGACTGGAAGGTAGCTAATGCTAGGTTTGTTTCATACATCCGGGAATTTGTTAACCTGCCAGGGATGTGTAAATCAGAAAAAACTAAGAAGAACCACTTTTTAGCCACTTTTATTTATTCATCTAACAAAACACCAAAGTACCTAACGACATCTAGCGTTATTAATGCTAATAGCGTTAATTATAAAGTCACTTCATTCGAAGAACTGTAGAATTAGCCATTATGGATGTTAGATATAAAATTTAAAGGTAACACTCCCCTATTTAGCATTTGTAAGGAGACTATGCACATTAAATAATCGGTGTAATACAATATAATGTAGTTATAATGTAAGATATTATTTATCCTGCAGAAACCAATTAGTGAAGGCTGCTGTGCACAGATAATGACAATATAATACGATAGAAGTTAGAGTTTGAGTACTCTACATAACACCATAATCTCCTTCTAGCTGTTTAAAATTACATGGTGTGTTAAAGAAGTACTTTATTAATCCCAAGGGGAAACTCAATTGTTACAGCAGTTATTCTAATTTAAAGACCAGCACTACTGGTCTGAAGTCACTAAGGGAACTGGGACGGCTTCTTTTTGTAATGGGACAATACAGGAAGTTTTCCATAACTTAGGCATCTTTTTGAGCCTCAGAGAGAGGTTGAAGATTTGCTGAAAAATCTCTGCAAGCTGTCCAACAGCTGTACTCTGAGATTGATGTCATCTAGTCATTTTGCTTTGTTGGTCTTTAGTTTGGATAGTTCCTTCCTTACCTGTTCTGTGGCAAAGGCTGGGCCTGTGTATTGTGTTGATGAGTCAGATGGTGAGGGCAAGGGAAGAGGTATTGGAGGTGAGGTATACTTCATTGTTGTATGGCTGCTGATAGAGGGGATGGCGTCAGTGGGCAATGGGAACACAGCACTGGCAGAGATGTTGGGTGGAGAGATGTGAAGAGATCCCAAGGCATCAGCTAAGGTGGTGCAGGGAGGAGGGATGGTGTGTGAGGACACTGGGTCAGAGTAAGAAGCAGAGGTGGTGTCAAATCTTTTAAAGAACAGGTTAAGTTCATTAGCAAACTTTGAGTCTCCTTCCACAGCAGTGTGTGACTTATAGCCAGTCATTATTTTCATCCCATTCCACACCTATTTGATATTATTCTTTCTCAACTTGTGCTCTGCTCTGTCTGCTGCTATGCCTCCTATAAAAGTGATTTTTTTAATTTTAATTTTTAGTAATTTGATAAAAGTGCTTTGCCTGATATAAAAAGACAATTTATTAAATGTTTACATAATGCTCATGAGTGTTAGACTGGGGGACTTACAAAGATAATGTGCAGTATGGGCTGTTTGCAGTCCAACACAATAAAGTGCAAATTATGACTATAAAAATTTTATATGATAAAGAATTACCATACATTTACTTATATACATTAACATTAGCAGCATACATTTAAATTATATATTGTATTGTATTTTCAATTAATACATTTAATCTTTCCAAATATAGTTTTAAGTCTTCAGGATATGAATACGCATGGTATGCAAGATGGATCCATGCTGTGTCATTATTTCTGGATTTGTGTGTTGACAGGTGGTTCAGACAACATGAATACATTGAGAAACTTAACATGCAGGCAATACTGAATGCTTCTGCCATGCATGATGAGTTTGTCAAGGAGCTCCTGGTGTCTTATGGAAAGGTAATCGTCACATATGATTTTAAAATGTCATTTGCAGTTAGAGAAAGCCCAGCACAGTCTGTTTAAAGATTTCTTGAAGTGAGTGCTTATTACTTTTTCCCTCCCCCTTTTTAGATACCTGTTCTGGTCCATGAGATGATCCTTATTGAAGTGTGGAAGCAAAAAGTGTTCCCCATTTTATGTCAGCTTCAGGACTTTAATCCCAAGAACACATTTCATCTTTACATGGTGGTGAGTGTAAAATTAGATGTAAGATAATGATCAATTTATGGTGCTTATGACTCTATTCATGTGTTCTTTTGTGTCTCCTTTTTAGATTCACCATGAAGCCACAATCATAAACCTCCTTGAAACAATAATGTTTCATCGGGTCAGTGTGTACTCATATGCTCTCAGATTATATTAATGTGCAGCGATTTTAAACATGATAAAACTTTCATGTGATTACAATACGACTGTTGGTTCTTTCTATGACATTATTTGCATATATTTTGTCTATTGTGTAGGATTCGTGTGAAGCTGCAGATGACTCTGTTCTTGATTTAGTGGATTATTGCCACCGCAAACTCACCCTGCTGGCCAGTAAAATGACCAGGGACGGAGCCACAATGCACAATCAAGACAACGTTACAATGAATCCTGGTGTATCCTCCATAGAGGTAAGATAAGAATTATGACTCGTGTTTTGGTTCAGTCTATTGCAGAAAAGTCTGTCTTTCACCTAAATGCATGAATGACATCTTTCTTTTAACTTGGTGAAGGAGTTGCAGATTCAGAGTACAGCCCTAGAGTTTGAGATCTCCCTGAAGGCTGTGTCTGTGCTGCGCTACATCACAGATCACACAGACAGGTATGGTTGTGTCTGAGCTGCAGGAAGGTTAGAGATTGAATTTTAAATGCGAAATTGCTTGTATAGCATTCTGTCAGTTACTAACAATGTTGCAGAATAATTAACAGTCTGGTGATTAACTGACCAATCACAACTATGGCTGACAAAAATCTTTTTTATTTGCAGTATCAGTGTTATCAATCGCATGCTGTGCACACACAACATGCCTTGTGTACTGGTTCAGCTGATTGACTGCTGCCCTTGGAGTCGCTGCAGAAAAGGTATATTAAACATCTTTCCTATCAAATCTATCTTTAAAGTTTATAATCTGTTATGAGAAATGTGTTTTTGCCTTTTTGTGTCTGCCCCCCATTATAGGTGAAATAGAAAAGTACATAAATGGCAAGTGGCAGAAGATTCCTGTAGAGGACCATTTAAAGATGACAAAACTAGATGGCCAGGTTTGGATTTCTCTTTACAATCTGCTACTAAAGGAAGATTGCCAGAGGAAGTATGACTTTCACAGTTTCAACAAGAATCAGCTTTTAAAGGTAAGATTTCAAAGTTGAAATGACTGCTTTATTTTTGGGGTCTCATGCTGTGCAGCTTGGGAGCTTAATTCATTAATGTGTAGCCGGATTTTAAATTGGACCAGTCAGGGTCTTTGTCAGATCATTGTCCTTGAATATCATATCCGATTTCTTCACTTGTTAGAACAGATTCAATTTCCAATGGTTGTTTTGACTAAGATGTTTCCTCCTATTATGCGCTTTCTCATCCTTTTCCTGTTACAGTGATTATACAACCAGACATCCCTGTGCGTCCTCCTGGAATCTTTTTTTTTTCTTATGGAGTCTTTCTAATTTATGTAGGATTATTCTGATGAGGTTAACAATGTAATACTTGCTGTAATATTTTTAGGTTTATTGTTAATCTCCCACAGCTCCGAGGTTTTTTGACAGAAGTGTTGATTGATCAGCTGCCAAACCTGGTGGAACTTCAGCGTTTCCTGGCTCATCTTGCTGTCACAGACCCAGCCCCTCCAAAAAAAGAGCTAATTTTGGAACAAGTACATAAATACACATGGACCTATATGCACACATCTTTATAACAAACTATGTCCCTGTGAATTTACTCTCACTTTTTCTTCATGTATAGATCCCAGAAATGTGGAATCACATTGTCAGTGAGAATTCTGGCAAATGGAAGGCAATAGCAAAGTATCAAGTCAAAGAAACCTTCAACCCATCTGAAGATGACCTGAGACTGCAGGCACAGAGGTAATACATGCACTGATGTTACAGAGAAATTACTCAATCTACCTGCACTGCAATTATTATTAAAATATTTATTTTTGCTTATTTCATTTTTTTATATTTGTTTCTAACCAGGTTGGCGCAGACATACAATTTGGATGTGATGGAAAGTTTAATCCCTGAGAAACCCAAGTGTGGATACTGTGGGAAAGAGGCTGCAAAGAGATGCTCCCGATGTCAGGGAGAATGGTACTGCCACAGGTAGTACTTCTATAGGTCCAACTTTAAGATCAGACCCTGGCAGACTGAACTGTTGTAGTGGAGAAGCCGATTCTAAGAATAAAGGTGGATAGATGGATAGATTAATCTAAAGATCGATATAAGTCTGTGTTTCAATGGTTGACATAAAATCATGACCATCAGGCATCCTTTTCTGTAATACTAAAAATCTTAAAAATATGGTTTTTTTTACTGTGATAGCATATTGTAAATGTGTGATATTTTCCTGCCTGTGTAAAGCCTCTGTTTTTTTATTTTTTTTTTTTGTAGAGAGTGTCAGGTGAAGCGCTGGCCTAAACACAAGAAAGCCTGTCAGCTCATGACTGAGGCCACAGAGAAGTTTCAGAGAGACCTGAACATCAACAGCTAAGACAGAAAACATCAAAGCACTGGGTGTGGTGGTAGATGGGTGATGGGGACACTGAGCAAGAATGGAAGAGAGCAGAATTGCATGTGGGCAGTGCAAAATTGCGTTACTGCACATTTTTTAAAAAGTGAACAACAAAACATCCATGTCCGATTATAGAATTTTGTTGCTCTTAATTGTTTTAAAATACTGTAATGTTAGTCTTTCTATTTTCACCAAGTACCTGGTTAATGATAGAGTCTAAGGAAGTTTTTCTACTTTTCTTCTACATCAAAGGATTTGATATTTCTTTGATCCTGGAGTATGTGCATTATGCTTCATTACACCAGCTGCAAATAAAATTGCTTTAATAACTCCTTTTACTTTGGCTTCTTGCACATTGCTATTAAGAACAAAAACATCTAGGTATTATCAAATAACCACATCAGCCAGACAGCTAATCTCTCCAGATCCAGACAGAGTAGTTTATTTATACTCAGACAGTTAAAGTATCTGGGAACTTGTGGTTCCTCTTCTTGCCTAATAATCCTGCTAGTTGCGTTCATAGGCAGGTAAAAAGCAATGGGTTAGCTTTAGGAAGAAGTATTCTAAGTATTTGTAGTTTCAAGATTGGAGAGTTTATATAGACATGTTGGGTCATCACTGCTTCTCAGATCCTTCTCACTTCTCACAGCGGTAACAGTGGTGGAGGACTTTGTGCCCACTGAAGCAATTCTCCGGACTCAGAAGCACCCCCTATGTGAAAACATTCCGGATGTCAGTACAGCTCAGACTCATCTCACTCTTTTTCATGATACGCCGCTTCCTCCCATAGCAGAGTGTGGCAACAGCACAGAAGATGGTTATTGTTTCAGATCAGCTTAGGTTACTCTGATGTTACCGGCCGTTTTTTCCGTGAAAACCAGGACTTTTTCCCTCACTGTGACCAGCCAGCGATGATAGAGTATTTCCAGAGATGTAACCGAGGCTGCTCACCTCCGTTACTTGGAAAGTGTCAGAAATTTCTGCGGAAAGTTTTTCACTTCGGATGGAAGAAGAGCAGTTGCCACGGGGCTGTTTTCACCGCTGTTTAGGTAAGTTAGCCTGAAAACAGTTTTTTTTTTTTACCTTACATTTTCAAACGTGGATAGTTAACTTTACCAAGATTGCTGTTTTGGACTAAAGATTTGAGTATTTATCCCCTAAACTCAAGTAAATCCCAGTAAGCCCGGTAACTGTTGTAAAGTCCGTGTTGTAAAACCCACGATGCATTGTATGGGTCTAAAACATAACGTGAGAGTCATTTGTTTTACAGGTTTTATAGGTTATACTTTGTTTTTCTTAGTTTAGATGCAGTACATTGTATATGTGATACACAAAACATGGTTACTACACCACCATAAGGCATAGTAGCTATGCAAATAAATGTCTAACTGTACTACTGTGCATTAACAAAACAAACAAACAACTTTAACAATTTGTATTAATTTAAATATGCTTTACTACATTTCAAAGGGAAATATTGTAAAGCTGGCAGATATGTTACTCCACAGAATAACATTTTGCATACAAAACATGATCAGTTGATAAAATTGACATTGTTATAATATAGACCCCACAACAGCATATGAAATGTAAAATTAGCTTCAAATTGAAACTACATAACATTAAAATACTGTTTACAGGTTGAATTAGAAGTAATAATACAATAACAAAATAATACTGTACATAAAGACAGCTTTCTGTTATTGTTACTTTCCCTTTTGATGCTATAACTACATTTCACTAATAATACTCGTAGTAATCACACTTCATCTTAAGTAAAATCTGAAATACTGGTCTTCTACTCAGTTTCATTCTACTGTCTAAACATCAGTCCATCCATCCATCCATTATCTATACCTGCTTATTCCTAATTAGGGTCACTGGGATCTGCTGGAGCCTCTCCCAGCTGGCAGGGGAGGCAGGGGTACACTCTGGACAGATCACCAGTCCATCACAGCTGTTTGAGCGCCTATTTTAAAATCAAAATACTTTTTGCACTCCAACTCCAACTGTATATATAATAATAAACGTTTTTTTTTCAGAATCCAAACTAGACATTCTACAGATTTCTGACTAATTCTTAAACTTGAATAAAAAAACAAAAACTTGTGACTTTAAGATCACATTTTGAATGTTAACAACAACAGGGGCCAAGCATTGTCTTTCGCAGGTTGCACTGCATTATAGTCTGTTTTTCTGCCTTTCAGTGATAATGAAAGAAGCCATGCTCTGAGTGACACAATGTCTTGGAGAGAGTTCATAGAGCTACGTGACATGCGGACGAGCAGGGAGCAGATAGAACTAACCGGCACACATTTGCCCTGCTCACCTCCACGCCTGGAACGAACCAACGCCCTGAGGATCAGCCCGGGAAAGGTCCCAGACCTGTTGAGCCGGGTGGGCATTATCAGAGTCTTAAGCAGCTCCCAGGACCCACAGTTCATAGAGGAAAAGGGAGAAGGACACAACTTCCAACCATGCAGCCACGCTCAGCCCACATGGTGTGACCTGTGTGGAGACTTCATCTGGGGCCTTTACAAGCAGAGCCTGCGGTGTGTCAGTGAGTTGGTTTATGTAGGCCATTTGTGTGTCTGGGTGTGTGCAAAGTTGACTTGTTCTATGCATAGGTATGATCAGACATAGGCGCAACACTGTGAGAAAAGGAAATTTGGTTAAGCAGAGAAAGAGCTAGTCATCTGTGTCAAAGAATGCGCAAATAACATATTCAGAAAACATTAATTTTGACTGGTTTATTTGCCATGCTCTGAATGTTGTCCATGCTGTTTTTCATACTCAATACTGTTTTTCTGAAAGATATAATGTTTAGGTAATTTTGGTGGTTTGGTCATTGTCTAGGCTTAGAGTTAGCATTCTGGGCTGGATGCATTCTTGTTCAACACTCACCTTGGTGTTACAATATTTTTAAACTTCCTTTTCAAAAACTGAAACCCACAGAAATGTAGCTGTGGTTTATTTAAATCATTCAGTGTTCAGAAAACAAGGCCTCCGAGATGTGACCTGAATATGAAACTTCAACTAAATCATAAGGGAACATTGAACAAACACAGACTTTAAACTTAATAAAAGCAAAAATTAAGATAATCAAACACCAAAACACCAAAAATAAATACTTGTATATTTATTATTATTTTTTATATATTATATTATTCACCATAGGTTTTGTTTTATTTCACTGCTGTAGTCAACACAATGAGGATTCTTATCTGCATATATGCACCATTTTAGGGAAAAGCTAACTTAAAGTGTCTGGAGTGACCTTTGATTGCCAGTGGATCAATTTACTATTGCACTCTATCATGACATGTATCTTTACAATAAACCATTTTGTCATATTTATGTGTTTGGTGGCATCTGTCTAAATTGTGACTTTCTACATTTACAGATTGTAGATTCACATGCCACTACCGTTGCCGTGCCCTGATCCAGCTGGACTGCAGCTGGGACCGAGGCTCTGTATCTGACCAAACATGTGTTGTGGAACACACCATAGAAACAGACACAAATGTGGTAAGGACCTTTGCATTTGGCTGTTTGACTTTTATATTATCTATAGCAACACAAAATTAATTTTGCATTTTCCATTAAAATGACAATTAGCGAGGAAGGCAGTAGCTTCTATAGGCTTATGTTACAGTACATTGTGTGACACTTGACTGGATTTGATGTTTATTCTGCTAAAATGCTTTACAGAACAAATCAACAATTTTATGGCCAGAAACAGGAACCAATTTACCCAGAAAGAAATACACACCCAAGTGTCATAATTTACAACATGCTATTAATAATGCAGGTAGCACCAGGTGGGTAGGCTAGTAACATCAAATCTTTGGGGAAGTAAATGGATTTTTGAAGAACTCCTTTGTTGTTTAGAAAAATACAACATAACAGGCAAAGCCTTGTGCAAGATATGTTTAGTCACTACAGCAATAAATCTGTTAGTAGTTTCCTTCAGCATGTTGTTATATCCATTTATGATGTTGTAACAAGGTTGTGTATTGAAGACAATACAAATGTGGGTCTGTACATCCTGTTTGTGTATTGCCAGGAGTTTAATGCATTTAAGCCCTGTCTTTGCTAGAGTTACAAGAGAGTCCTCACTATGTTTTTCTGGCCCAATACCATTGTCTGTAAAGAAGGAAGTCAAGGCTACAGACCAGTACTTGTTCAAGGCAACAGGGTTTGGTTTCTTGATAACACTTATTATTCCCTCACTGTCACGTAGCTGTTGCTTACCAAAGGATGACTGGAATCTAAAAACTCAAGCAAAATCTTTGGTTGAGTATGACGACAAGGCCAGAAATGTTGTTGGTGCACAGGTCTGATCTCAACAGCCATTCTGAGTTGGCGTTGCAGCAAAAGCACAGGTGGAACTAATAACGTCAGTGATGGTTTTGTTATATTGCAGTGCAAAACCATGCCTGTGAGTCAGCATGCAAAACACCAGAGCCTTCAAACTGGCTCACCTGACTAGAGTGCAGCTATAATCAATGTATTTACAGCAAGTCATAATTGATCTGGAAACTGTATTTATTGTGGCTCAGTGAAGTGATGACTGACATGCAATGAAGTCAGAGGCAGACACCAATGTGGCATATCACATTTGAGTATTGTTATTACGTTTGTTGATAATTCAATCTGCAAAATGTTTTTGGAAGTGAAGTGATGTAATTATGTCAGAAATTTATGAAACTTTCCTTGCATAATTACAGACTATCACATTTATGTAGCTTGCCTTGGCCAACTTTCCAAATAAGTATTTTATTTATATTCAGGGTCAAGAGAGAAAAATAAGAAAATACTTATATTTATAATGTTAATGACAAGAAATAATTGACAATTTGCTTACCAAATTTTTATAGTTTATTTGAGGAGTACTCAGTCTCTAACAGTTGTGTATTGTCATCTGTGACTCTGAAGTGACTTCCCAAAGTTTGAGAAAATAACCCTGATGATGCCTCAATTTTGTCAGCTTGTGCATGAAACTTTAATTCTTAAAGATCCCCCATACAAACCCATTCCTTTGAATAATAATTTGTGTCTCATGTGTGTTTCCACAAAAAGTTGAATCAAATAGTGAAGAATTTTTAAAAGCAATGATTACTCCTTCTCACTCATTAAAAAAAAATCCAAAATCTATAAATACTGTTCATTTCAAAAGTTTCACTGCTGGACAAAAAAAATTTGATTCTCAATATACTGTTCTGTTTCTGTGGTATTTGCAAAGCACATTTGAGGTAGATGAGTATTGAACAACCAGGCTTCCCTGAAGGTTGTGATATCTCATGATCATATTGTAAACTAGGATTTAAGGTGAGAACAAAGAAACTTTTGTGGAGGGGATCTTTAACAAAAAGTCTGTGTTCCAAACTAGGGCTGCTGGCTGTTGAGAAAGTGGGGATTTCAGAGAAAGTCAGCTGAAGTCTTGAGGTCACAGAGAGGGAGAGATCACAAGGCCGACATACAGAAACAAACACACACTCATATTCACACCTACAGGCAATTTAGCATTGCCAGTTAACCTAACCACAACCTGCATGTCCTTGGACAGTGGGAGAAAGCTGAAGTACCTAGAGAAAACCCACACAGACACAGAGAGATCATGCAGACTCCACACAGAAAGCCCTTCAGGGTCAAGCAGGATTTGAACTGCTGTGAGGTGACGCTAACGCTAGCCACTGCTCCACCATACTGCAATGGCATAGCAGTGGCAATGAATGGCACTGGCAATGGCAGGAGCTATGGCAATGGCAGGAGCTATAGCAATGACATATGCTTTATTTTTCTAGCATAACAAAAAACTGCAGCTCCTCTAAAATCTTTAGCAGTGCAGCAACATGAATATCACATCTATAACTATTTACAATGCTTTATTATACATTCAAATATTGCATCTAACAATATATACTAGTACAGATGCAATGATTATTTTTCTGGTAAAACTGCTAAACAATTTTCAGGTCTGAGCTTCTCATCGTGAGGATTTTCCACTGTCCTTTGTAATTATTTTACTAATTATAATTACAAACCTACTAGGCGACATTTGAAAATGCCACCATGGGTAACTATGATATGGATTACTCATGAGAAAATAATAATCTCCACCTCAACCAGCTTCAATGTGCATACTAATGCATAATAATAGAAATAAGGTAAAGCTATAGCTCATTACTTGCATTATCCTGCTTACACAGTTACATACTTCAGGAACATTTTCAACATTTTCAGTGCAGGGCTTTTACTTTTAACAGAGTACTTTGACATGTGGGATTAATAGGTTTACTTAGGTACATGATCCGAATCCTCACTCCACCAGTGGTAGCATCTAATTACATGCTAAAGGATCCAGAGTCTTGGGGTATCTTGCCTAGAGAGGAGCACAGTTTTCACCACTATGAAACTATCCAAACTAGATAAAATATGTAGTTTGGCACGGTGCTGGGATAAAATCTGCAGAGGAATAATAAAACCCATGCGCTCCGTCATCACGTGACTTATCCAGCTGGGGGAGGAAGGAACGCTGAGCAGGACCCATGGGAGTAGGGGGCGGAGCTGGGAGGCGGCTGCAACTGATAGAGGAAGCCTGGAGGGTGGGCTGAAGTCTTTGGTATTCCCCCCGGCGTCCAATCGCGACAAGCTGCGTCGGTTTTGTGTATTTTCCAAACTCAAGTCAACGGACCTGGGTGGTGCCTCGGTAGGGGGAAGGAAGCGGGGCGGCTGGGCGGGGGCTTGAACACATCCTGTTTCACACAGTTTGTACAGTTGGAAACGTGGCCGACAGGCTCAGTCAGCGGAAAAAAAGTTAGTCGGATATATCGATTATTGTGTTGTTATCAGGGCGCTAACTTACAGAGATATTTCCTCGTCTCTCAGAGTTTAGCAAAGAAAATTTCTTAATTTTAGCAAACGCATTGATAACGTTAGGGTTTGGTATCGGTAAATCTGTATCAGCTCGTTTTAAAGTGATTTATTCTGACACTTTTAGTGGCTTATCTAAACGTGTTTCAGTTAGTGTGAAGTTGACTTTAGCGGTAGACAGCATGACAAACGTGGCTAGCGACGCGGAGAAAACTCCGTCCTTCGAGATGACCTGGGGCAGCTCCACCAGCAGCGGCTACTGCAGCGAGGAGGACTCCGACTCCGAGTTTGAGCAGTACTTCACCGCCCGGACGTCTTTCTTCCCCAAAACCCGCAGGCCTAACGTAGATGTTAAGCAGGTGAGAATGAGAAATAGCGATTTAAAATGAAAAAAAAAAAAACATCGACATTTATTAAAAATCGGAACTTAAGTGTAAAAGGGAAGTCAGACCGGGGAAAGATGGGTGATGGGTCATTCGTGAAGGTCTCGCGTGATTTCATAATTCTGCTATTTTTTTTAAATGTAAGTTATGTGATTAATGTTACATTAAACACCATGAGTTACTCAGTAGCAGCCACGGTCTGGACATGCTGTTGCTGCTGTGGAGTGTTTTGCCAAAGGGCACCCCAGCTCAGGAGATGCTTGCCAAGTGTGAACTCCCAGGGCTGAGAGGTGGAGTTCTGGTTCCTCTGGTTTTGAGTAAACACACATTTATCAAGTGCATATCACCGCTGGGAAATGGGCAGAAGTTTTGGTTTATAACACGCATCAGTGCAACTTCTTTTATTTTTTTTTTTTGTAACCCAGACCCATAGCTGAACTCACCCTGAGAACTACATAAATGTCATGCAATGTTGATGCACAACCACTTCTCAAGTTTCCAGCTGAACACCTACAGCTTGTTCCCTTGGGTTTATCACACTCATTTCTCAATTGCAGATGAGTCATGGAATGTTTTGGATTTGTTCTTTTTCTTTTGTCACCCACACCCACTTTGCTATCAGGTTTCTTTTTGGTGACACACATGCTGTTTACTGTAAAACTTCAGCGTCCAGCTTCTGTGTAGAAATTTTTGTTTTATGTTGCTGGCACTTCTTACAGTATCTAGATGACACTCCTTTTGTGAGTATGTAGAGAAACAGCTGTACAAGTATATGTTTTCCTGCTACCATTACCATATTGGAAAGCTCAACTTGGCCTCATATTGATTTATTGAGTTGTTGACAGCAGCACATTAAGTCTGTGGTCTTTCAATTTGCCTGAGGATTGCTACTATTGATTATGGTCTGCTTGATATTGATTGAAATATGCTACCCAGCCCTTTTGATGCATCCACATTTGCCCTTTTTTTTATTGGACATGGCTCAACAATTCATTTCATTTTGAAATGGGCCAAGGCACTGGTAATAATTGAGTTGGTATTTCTTTCCACATTTATTCTGAAATGTTTGTTTATAATTACTGAGAAAGGCACTTCTCCATCAGTGCCAATGATAGCAGTATTTATATTACTCTATGAATGTTGGTTGGATTTTACTCCACGGGAATGTCCCAATTACTACTGTGAGAAATTACCTAGAGTACAGAATGGAAAATAAATTTGTGAAGCCTCAAAGATCTCTTGAGTATTACTTCTCTACAGGAAATACCAATTGGTCAGTAGACACAGGAAAAGGCCTAATTAAGCTAACGGTCTTGTCAGTGCTAGAGGCCAAATGTGCATGACTAAAACATGACTGGGAGTGTGTGGTTGGTGAGGCAGCTGTCTTCACAGGATGTGTCTGTAAAACAAGGGAGGGCATTGTCTATCCCACTCGTGAAAGCCTGAGTCAGGAGGCTATTTTTACATAAATACCCAGTCTTGGAATGCAGTGCAGTATGGTTGGTTGCAGTCATTGCAAACAGCTGCAAATTGCACATACTGCCCCCCTGCTTTTCTGCGTTTACCCCTCCTACACCAGGGCATCAGAGCATGTGAGCAGGATTGGCCAGAGCTGACATCATCCTTTATGCCTTTGCTTCGTTGTCAGGAAGTTGTCTGATGCAACTGCTGCTCAGTGTTAGAAAGAAAAGGGCCCTAACAGAAAGTTCATTAACAACATCCATACTAAAGTGTCTGTGTTTGTAATTCTCTTGTAAACAAGTTCAAGTCATTTTGCTGGAATAAGTCATTGTTTGAGTTTATGGTTATATTTCCATGTGACTAGATTTTGTGACCTTATGTACACAGAATAAAAACATCCCTTCGCCATTCTTGAAAAATGAAAATTTGAGACAATATGTTTTCCTAAAACCACAGCATATAATAGTGTGTGTGTGTTTCCCAATGGAGAAGATGTACCCTTGTAAACTGCACCTATTCAAGAGGGTCATCTGCACCTTGGTCATGTTTTTTGTGAATGGATTAGCCTGTAATTTTAACAAAACTTGATATTTTTAAGGAACTACTGTTATTAACTGATGCTGTGTTAATTGTTGATTCTTCTGTGTTACTCTGTGGTCTTCTCAGTTATTTCGTTGTGGTTTGGAAGTGAGCACTGGCACCTAGTGGTTAACAATGTTACTCTCTCCTCTAGGATGAACAAATAGAAACTAGCAAGCAGGAGTTGACAACTGCAGAAATTCAGCAGAAGGTGAAGGAATACAATGCTCAGATCAACAGCAATCTATTCATGAACATGGTGAGTACCGATCAATTACCCTACTTTCATGGATTTTAATATAAGGGTGTTTTTTTTGTTTTGTTTTTTTTTGCCTTTAGTGTAATGATTTTTATTTTTCTCAACAGAACAAGGATGGCTCTTACACTGGCTTCATCAGAGTGCAGTTCAAGCTGGTGAGACCTGTGTCAGTTCCAGCTCCAAAAAAAGGAGGTCATGATGCTGGAGGGAGGAGGGGTAGCGGAGTGAAGCGTCGCACATCTTTCTACCTGCCAAAAGACGCATCCAAGCACCTGCATATAAGCTCACGCACATCTGCTCGAGAGGTCATCGAGGCTTTATTGAAGAAGTTTACTGTTGTGGACAATCCTGGCAAGTTTGCTCTGTTTGAGCGCAGCGAGCGTCATGACCAGGGTATAACTTGCTTTTGACAATGTTGACATGTTGAACTGCAGACATGCTATTTACTTCATTGTTTAATTTTTTTTACTATGCACTCAAATGAAGTCTTTTTGTATCTTTTTCAGTTTATATTCGCAAGCTGTCTGATGATGAGCGTCCCCTCCGCTTGCGTTTGTGTGCTGGACCCAATGAGAAAGTCCTGAGTTTTGTGCTCAAAGAGAACGAAACTGGAGAAGTTAATGTGAGTGCAAAATGAACATGAGAAATAAAGATCCAAACTACGAACTGGACCACAAACATTGTTAGTTTGTGCCCCTTACATGCACTGAAACAGTTTTTCTCCCCTCTTCATTTACAGTGGCATGCCTTCTCTATGCCTGAGTTAAAGAATTTCCTGCGGATTCTGCAGCGTGAAGAAGAGGAACACGTCAAGCAGATAGTGCAGCGTTACGCTCTGGCCCGCACTAAATTGCAGGAGGCTTTGAGTGGCTCCACCCCTGGCTGAAACATTGCTGCGCTTGGGGTTAAACGTGCACCTCTTGGCTGGACAGTCACATGAAGATGACCAGTCATTGCTGCATCCAAAGATCCCAGAGAACACAACTCAAAACGCCTCTTCGGTGAACGAGAGAGTGAGACAGGGCGCAAGACAATGAGAGAGCTAGCGCGAATGTGCGTGTGAAATGATGCGAGAGATGAGAAGTGCCTTACACCTGGAGAGCCTGATGTGCCTGAGAGAATGAGTTGAGATAATTGAAGACTGGCAGATGAGACAGTGGTCGTAACCCTTATTGGGTACATCTGAGCATCTTGTACCTCAGCAATGTCACTTTAGCTTTAAAGAAAATGTCAGTGATGGTTGTGCTAACTTAAGGTATAAAAATCCCTGTCAGTTATGTATTTGTAGAATGAGTGCTAAACTCTTAGTAACACTTAGAAAATCATGTTAGTTGCTCTTATTTCTTCAGATTACAAGACTGGTGAATAAGATACAGTTGCACCCATACATTTATATACTCTTGGCACAATTTTAGAAATACTGGCCATTTTTTTAAAGGTATAGATAGTCCTGCATTTTTATTAGGAAAGTGGTCAGATAGTATCATTATTAATTGCACTTGTATGACTTAAAAGGCAGACATGTTCTGTTCAGTTTAATTTTCAAAAAAAAGAGCCAATATTTCTCAAATTGTGCCAGTGTTTTGTAAATTTATGAGCTTAACTGTAGTTCCAACCTACCATTAAAACAGTAACCTCATACTGGCATTTTATGAACTGCTATCCTCTAAAACACATATTAGTTGCTGAAAGGTGCTTGGATTTTAAGTTGACCCTGGCTCAAAAGTCTGCCATGTCCTCTCTACACCCTGATGGGTGCAACTTTTTTTTTTGTTTTTTGAACTTGTCACTTTGTGAGAATGGCTGATGTATGGACATTAGTATTATGAATGTCAGAGAGCCTGCCAAAGTCACACTGGTTGACTGGAATCATGAATGGAGATTGGTATACATGTGTCACTGGAAGCTGTCTGTGATCGCTCATATCTGCCTTTTTTCTGTCCTTGTATGTCCTTTCTTTTTCAGAATCACTTTCATTTTATTTGTCTGCACAAATTTACACGCTGTAGTAACCTTCACACTGTCGTGATAAATATGCACCCTGTCCATTAAAGGATTTTCCAGTGAACCTATTGTATTTTATTCTGATGCCAATCATTAATAATTACATCTTTTGAGGCTAAAAGTTAAATTATTTTCATTTACTTCCATATAATCATGCCTCTTAAACACAATTAGAGTCAGATGCATTCAGACGTATATAATGTGATTTAATCATTTATCTGCCGGTCAGGTCAGCTGATCGTCCCATCGCGTGGACCAAAACAGCTAATGCTAGCTTAACGAAGTTAGCCGGTGATAAAAGCGATGACACGACATGGCCATCTAACAGTGTGTGATAAGGTATGATAATGACCAGAAGCCCGTTTAAGCCGTAATTATTTTGGTTGGGTAGGACAACAACAACAATGTGTGAACGTTATATAGGGGAGACGTAGATCTGCCTTCTCTGCCTAGTTATCGTTTAGCTGCTGTGGATAACCTGCGTCAGTAAGAGAAGCTAAAAGGCTAACTCGTGTAGCTTTGCCGTAAACGTGTCGGCATCAGCCGCAGTGACCGAATATCAAACAGTCGCTTTTAATGAACATGGGGTTTAAAACAGTAACAGTGTTTTTACGGTAATAGAGAAATCTAACAAACGTTACGGGTCTCGTTGCTTCAGTTAGCGTTAAGAGCCCGGTTCCTAGTGGCTCAGTTGGTTAGCTTCCTGTAAAGATAGCAATATAACGTTAATTAAAACCAGACCAATTTGGTAGAAAATACCAGGTTTAGCGGGATAAGGTTTTCATAGTCTAATTTAAGCCTTTATCTAATGTCTTATGTAGACATTCTTTAAAAAAAATGTTTTAGATCCGCCACACCAAAGGTGCTTTGAATAATCAGAACTGAACAAGTAGTTGTACAGCTAAACATCACCTGGCAGGTAAAAGTCAAGTCTGACTGGGAATGTGTCCTTTGTGCACTTTGACTTTTCAGATCTCAGCTTTAGTGAGGAATTGAGAGCATCTGGCCACCCACCAGATTGAAAGCTTTATCTGGAGAATAACTATGCCTTATCTCTGAGAATGGGAGGAAGTGGATCCAAAGCCAAAGGTGTCTGGCCTTTCTCAGGCAGTGGAGCTGGAGGGGATTCAGTCACTGATGGGAATGAGCAGTCTTTGGCTCGTCTCAAAGGTTCCAAAAATGCAACACCATTTGTTTTCACCAGAAGGAGGTAAATAATGTCATATATCAATGATAAAGGGTTAAGCCAGTCATGCAAACAGCCTTGGTTTTATTTTCTGAGGTTTCAAGGTGTCCTTCTCCCTGATCAGACACAAGCCAAGAGCATTGGGCTTCATAGTCTCAAGGTTCCCCAAATGGGACATCATTTGTAATTTTGAATAGATAACCCAGTTTTCTTTGGACTTGGTCTCTATTGAAAAACTAATAAAAACAGATTGTCCTGCATTTATAGGTAGATCAGTTTAGTGACTTCATTTATCCCAGTGAGCTAATAAAAGATATTACCAGTGAAATGGAAGTGGGAGTGAAATGAGAAGGCTTAGATTTTGGGTGAACTGACCCTTTAAGATTCAGACTTCCTGTTTAATGTGTGTCCTCCTATGACATGTACCTCCAAACTTCTTTTCACATCTTACCGGCTGTGCTGGTAGTTCTTTATACTACGACGAGGACGGGGACCTTGCCCATGAATTCTATGAAGAGACAGTGGTGACAAAAAATGGCAGAAAAAAGTCCAAGTTGAAGAGAATCCAGAAAAATCTAATTCCACAGGTGAGTTTGGGACAAATTTGGCAGTGACAATCTGGTTGAAGGATGCTTTGAATGACTTGTTGATTTAATTATTGTTTATTTTACTTTGCAGGGAATTGTGAAGCTGGAACACCCCTGTATTCATGTAGATTTCCCCATCGTCCTGTGTGAGGTGTGAAAAGTTGCCCAGGACTGGTCTATGCACCCACAGGCTCTCTTGTCTGAGCCTCCAATCTCCAAGTATTACGGTCAAGACTGAAGCTACAGTCTGGAGAAAAAAAAAAATTCACACTGTCATAATAAATTCATATATTGAATGAATTTTAATTCAGCTATGGTCAGAGTGCCCTGTTTGCTAAAACCCATATTTTGATATTGACAATAGTGATGGTTGGTTGTTTCCAGTACCCAGCTGATATGTAAGCAGTTTTAGAGGATACATCACACCAAGTTGTATTTCTCTTGTGAATTTTTTGCAGGGAAAGCATCCCTGATGTCAAAAGGCTTTAATGGTTTATGCCTTTTGTAAGATGTGGCGTGTAGGCTCTGTATGTGTCTGTGTAAATGTATGCACTTAGGTTTGTTTGCGTGAATGTGTATAAGAGGGATGCAAGATGTTACAGGGTAGGAAAATGAAGGATTGTGAAATGTATTGTACATATGGTCATGTTCTGTATTGTCACGTCTGTCTCAGTTACTGGAGGTCAGACCTGCACTAGTGAACATAATGTACTGTATATAATTTCCAGTTTCTTAGTTGGAAAAAACTTGAATAAATCATTTACTGAGGTGAATATTGTGGCTCGCTCAAAGAAGTCTTTTTATGTTGCTTATGGCTTCCTTTTGTCAGTGGGTTTTGGTCCAAGCAATATCTGTGTACACGTAACATACTTTCACTTTTCTTGAGGCAAACCAGTGACGAGGTTAACATTTAAAAGAATAGTTCAACCTTTTGGGAAATATAAACATTTATTTTCTTGCTAAGAGATGAGAAGATTGGTATCATTCTCACCTTTTTTGGGTTGATTAAACAATGTAGTAATTGGTGAGCTTTGGAGCTGCTGGTAGGTGAAAATGTATCTTTTTTTATTTTTGCTAAACTAATTGCCTGCTGGCTTCAGTTTCATATGGAATGTACAGACATTCAAAAATGTGTCTAACCTCTCATCTAACTCAGGAAAAAAAAAAAAAGCGAATACTTTTATTTCCACAAATGCTAAGCTATTCCCTTAAGTAATGGTTGCCAACTATTCAGAAAGAACCTCAGTTTTGTACATGATGCAGTAATTTCAGTTCATTCAGTTGACGTGACTTTTAGAAAATGTAGTTAGCCACTCTTGTACTTCCATGACAGCTGTAAGTATAACCCTGACATCTCCAGATGCTGTCTTATTTTTAGCTTTTTCTCATTGCCTTGTTGAATGTCAGCCCGCCTAGCTGAGCTGAAAGGTTGCTTGAGCCAGGGGTCCCCTCCTATAAACGTCAAATATACAACCTCTAGATGGCGGCAGAAATCTATACATATACTAACTATAATGAGTTGATGTGTGATTTTGGATTATGTTTGTACTATCATATAGATTATCTCTAATGTTAATCCTGCACAGCTAGACTTTCCAAAAGATTGAAGATATAATTAAATTGGGTATTTGAGGTAAAAACTCAAAGACCCAAATCATGACCAGTTGAAGCTGGTGTTGTCAAGTTGGCACAGTATCAAACTTTAATGGCAACATAAATATGTCAATGTGTACAGTTTACAAATGACCACAATAAATGGGTAGGGCTTCCTTTGCAGGCATTCTCTGGGTGTCTGTAATTGTGTGGAATGTGGTTGGGTGTGTTTTTGAGCCAGAGGTCAGTCACTTTGATGTATTTCCTCTCCACTGGTCTTTGATGTTTTCCTATGACTCCACCATTAAAAGGATGAAATCTTTTTTGCAAAGCCATACAAATGTATGAACTTTATGAATGTGATTCTGTTTAACACTGTTTTGATGTATGTCCCTGGTGTGTATAATATGTGTTTATACAGGGAAAAGTTGTCCATGTGGCACTGGTTGTGAGAGAAGTGATTAGACATGATCAGCAGCCTTGAAAAAGAACTGAAACATGCTTTGAATTATAAACAGCGAAACAGTATACATATAGATACTGTATATATACTATATATGCATAGTCTTTTGAGAAGTAGTTTAACAAACTGCAGCAGTTTGAAATACAATCGCAGTACCTACTGTACCACTTTAGTTGGATTATTACTTTTTAATGTACTGTGATCATACACACTATACAAAGGGAAGTTTTGGAGTCCTAAACAATTCATATAATTCTATGTAATCAATATATATTTCCATGCAGAAGTAGATTTGGTTACAACCAACAGTAGTGACATTTGTATGCCAGTCAGTTTAAGATTGCATTTTCTTGGGCTGTCTCAGCCACATTGTACTTTATTCTTACATAAAATGGGTGTTTTGGTCTGTAGAATCCAGCTGCGAAATCAAGCCCAAAGGTTATTGTTCCAGTGAAATTCCCTCCATCCCAGTTTACCCATTTACACAATTACCTAAAACTTTTGCAATTCTTTAAGTGTTTGAGAAGCAAATTGAAAGTGGCAGGGTCATTTTTCCAGTTTCCCTGTCATTGTTTTTGCTTCCTGATGGTTCCTGACTTCTGTTGATATAATGTTCAGGAGGCAGGGGTCAAAGGGAAGCTGAGACTAGAGGGAAACAAAGTCAGTCCTTTTGTTCTTTTCCCTCCTTCTTCATCGTCATTCATTTTCTGTATTTTGTTCAGCAGAGACAGAGTGAGAGAGGGAAACTGATGACATGGTGAGGTGAGTCAACGAAGCTCAGAAAAAACACACATGAACAAACATTGACACCGGAAAACATCTCACTTCCAGGTTTCCAGTGCACGCCTAGTCATGTGCTCAGGCGTGCTTGAGCTCACATGTATCTGTAAAGGAAAAGTCTAACTTTCAGAGAGACTGCTTTTTTCAAACCCCTGGGTTGCTAGAGGTAGAAGCAACTTTACTGGAAATCACTAAAACACCTTTAACAACTGTTCACACTCAGATCGCATACTTGTGTCAGTATGACGCAGATTGTTATATTTGGTTATTGTGGTTCCCACCCACCTTTACTGTTATTTCTCATGCCTATCCCTGGCTCTTCACTGTCCTATCCGCTGTACTTGGCAAAATGACAGCATGTGGTACTAGGTTACTTCACCGAGCCAGTGGCTGTCATCACATGCCTCAGGCAGCAGTGACATCTGCATGCCAGATGCCTTGCACCCACCGTCACAAGTGTGCTTAGAGCATTAGTGGAACCACATTAAAATCCTTCTCTTAAGTAGCCGCACCGCAATTTAAAAATAGTTCAATGAGGCCTACATTCAGTAAGAATTATCAGAGACATGTAGTCATTATGAAAAATACATTCTCTCCAACTTCTGTGGTCAAGTTACAAGTATAATTTTAATGTTGTAGTAGTCGAGTTCTGTATTTTTGTACAGTTTTGCAGTCCTTTTTGCTGTAACAATTCTAACAATACATGATAAATTACAGTACTACACAGTGAATGCAGTACAAGTGCAGTATCCCTAATGACATTTTGTGGAATAAACTTTTACAAAATAGACATACTTAAGTTCCTGCTCCTTTGGGAAACAAGTTTAAAGATCTCTCACCTACATTTTAAATATTCTTTTTATTTGAATCAGCTCGTTTGTGTACAAATAACATTACATGAAAAAAAAAACAAAACACGGGAGTTACAACTCTGGGTTATTTCATGTTAAAATGTATTTGTGTGTGTTTTCGTCTGCAATTTATAGGGTCAATTAGTCTAATTTACAAATGAGGACGTTTCAACTCTATATTACACAGAATATACTTCATATCAATTTAATGTTGTAAAGAAGCAGGAGTTTTAATGAACAAACTACCTCTCTGGAAACATGCTGTCACAGCAAAATATAGTTCTTAACATGCCAGATTATTTTTAAATCGTATGTGATTTTAATGTGGAAAGGTCATCAGTCATCAGTGCTCATTTGTGGGTATGATCTTGTTTCAGGGAGGTGCCACAATGGCTCTCTGACCTTCTGCGAATCTGGGTATTGCTGGTTACAGTGTATCTGTTTCACAGCGGTGGTGGCAAACTTGTTGGAATGATTCATTCACCACTGTGCCGAGACAAAGGGAGTTTTTATTTTTTTTAACTAACAAAATCATAGCCAAGGGTCACTTAATTGAGACCTGGAGTTCTGGGTATATTTATAGTAAAGAAACACGTCGCCGTAACAGATTAGCAACGCAGATGGAGGTTTTGGGATGTCCGGTTGCTTTCTGCACTCCTCCCCCCTTTTCCCGATCTGAATGGAACATCCTGAAAGTGGTTTGGCACGCGGGGTGGGTGAGTAGCAACTGACAACATCGCAGGGGGTCAGTTCATTTTTCTTAACTTTACCGCACGAAGTCCTGAGAGCAGAAGTTTATAATCAATTTATACTGTATATGTACGTAGAACTGTGCATGTCATTGTAAAATCTGCGTTTCGTCATTTTCTCACTCCAGCAACAATGCTCATTTGAAGTTTTTCCACTTTGTTTTGAAGCAGCACAGAAACGCGACATGAAGTAGCATGCTTCAGGAATTTGGGAATGTTTACTTGGCCTGCCAATAAAGGTAAGTTCGCCCTGCTGCAGTGAGACTAAGGTGAATGTACTGTTTTTACATGACGTTTTCCCTCAATCATTGCTAAAAAAACAGTCAAAAAGTTAGTTTAATTGTCGGGTTGGAGTATTGAAGTCTAAAGCATTAAAGTCTCCACATAAAACTACATGAGAAGTTGCTTTTTGTAAATCAAGAGAGAAACTAACTAGATTTGTTTTGCCATTAATATAAACTGTGTTTGTAGCATTGTTTGTCTACAAACTCAACAATACAACAAACTCTAAATGTCATTTCAGCTCTGACGTTACTGATAACCACCAGTGTAAAGCCTTTCCCTCTGCTCAACAAGATTTCAGAGAAAGATTGTACTTTTTACACCACTACTTTTCAGTTACTTTGCAGTTTCAGGTTATTAATACAAAACATTACAATCTACTAAATTATGATGTGTTATCATGGATAAAGCTGCAGTACTTTCACAAGCTACAACTTTGAAGTGATATACACAGTTCATTATATTCCAGTAATTTAATAAATATCTTGCAGAAATAGGTCATTCTGCATAATAAGTACTTCTTTGTTTGGTACTTTGGGTGTATTTGATCGTAACACTTCTGTATCTTTACTTAAGTTTTGCATGCAGGACTTTTATTTGTATTGTATTTCTGCACTGTGGTTTTGCCACTTTTATGTAAGAATTTCTTCCACCTCTCCTGATAATGATGTGAATTAAAGTACTGGGAATGGTAGAACAGTTCTTTCTGTCTGTTCACATCTGAAGACAGATAAAATAGGCTTTGACAGATGTATTAGACATCTGAAACTAGAATTTTCTTCATCACCATTAATCTATGCAGCCTCCTGGTTTGTGATTGCAACATACTCGAATTTACAGTAACTTACATTACCGTAAGTTCTAAAAACTGAAAATTTACCAACAAAATAACTTTATGAAATAATAATATGGTAATTGTAGCTTGTTATACAAGGGGTAAAAGGCTAAATTTCTATTTCCTTTGATGTGTAGAACAGAGAGTGACGGTCCTTTCTGTCAATCCACATCTGAAGACATGTTGTACTGGACTTTGTGTGACTGGAAAGTACTGCTGCTGACCATTCTGCTGTGGGACCGCTTTGATGCACTGGAACTTAAACCCACGATATGGCCGCTGTATTCCAAAAAGCCTTTGCTCCTTGCTTGGAATGCCCCCACCGAGGACTGTGGCCCACGGCATGGCATTCGCTTCCAGCTGGACCAGTTCCAGATTGTGGCCTCACCCAATGAGGCCTTTGTTAGACAGAACCTCACCATCTTCTATAAGGATCGCTTGGGTTTGTACCCTTACTATGACCAAGATGAAACGCCAGTGAATGGGGGGCTGCCCCAGTGTGCCAGTTTCGTAGCGCACCTGGCGAAGATGCCAAATGATGTGCAGAAGTATATACGTGAACCAGGGGCCAAGGGTTTAGCAGTTATTGACTGGGAGGAGTGGCGCCCACTTTGGATACGGAATTGGCACACCAAAGATGTTTATCGCAGATATTCTTATGAATCGGTGCGCCAGAAGAACAATGGATGGTCTCCAGAGCACATTTCAAAAGTGGCCCAGAAGGATTTTGAGATGTCTGCCAGGAAATTCATGCTGGAGACATTGAGGCAAGCCAAGAACCTGAGGCCCAACCAGCTGTGGGGATTCTACCTGTTCCCTGACTGCTACAACCATGACTACAGACGCACTCTTGAGAACTACACAGGTCGCTGTCCTGATGTGGAGATGGCCCGCAACGAAGACCTCAACTGGTTGTGGACTGAGAGCACAGCCCTATTTCCTTCTATTTACATGGCCACTGTGTTGCGCTCTTCAGCCTCTGGACGTCAGTTTGTCCGGAACCGGGTGAAGGAGGGGATGCGTTTGGCTTCATCAGGTGATGGGTTGGCACGTCCTGTGTTTGTGTACACCCAGCCAACCTATTCCAAATCTCTGGAACAGCTGACAGAGGTGAAGCTCTAACTAGAAACAATGCCAGTGGTGAAACTGTCTTCTCTTCCTTTTCACCTTCTTTTGTGTTTTTAAGATTCTTATGAACTTTAAAATGACTAACATGTCCCCTTATGCTGTCTGTCATGTATGATACTAAAAATCTTGAGCTTTTTTTCATTCCAGAATTAAAACTGTGCTTTAACATTCAACACTACCACTCAGTCTTCCTCTCTGTCTTCCTCTCTGATCTGTGTATGCTGCGCAGTGCTCTAGCTCCCTGCTTATCGGCATTCACAGTCCTTTCCTGTTCTGGTAGCAGACAGACTCCCCCGTACCTCTCGTTTGTGTGGATGGGGCAGGATGGGTGTTGGTTAAGTTGAAAATCTCACTAACACCCTATAGACTATTTCCTTATGGGTGAGTGAACAGATAAGAGCTGATATTGTACTTTATATACAATAACTTATGACCCACTGAAAATTTGACCTTGCTATCCTGATACTTAACATTATATTTTCTTTTGTTTGACCTGTACTGTTAGAAATGTAAAAATTAAAATGTGAAAATTAAATGTGATGGTGTTAATATGCTGTATATGCTGTATCATGTTTTACAGACTGACCTCGTCTACACCATCGGGGAGAGCGTGGCTTTGGGAGCAGCAGGAATCATCCTGTGGGGAGACGCAGCTTATGCAAGCACCAAAGTAAGCATCCATACACTAATTATGAAAGAAACCAATAATCACTCAGATACAGGTGACACATTTTACCATAAACCATTTCATCTGGTAAGTACTGACACACTGCTCTTGTCAGTAGAGATAGTAAACAGTTATCCCTGAGGGCTTTAGTTCACATTCACATAAACATTTTTTAGATACACAGGGGATATTTGTTTTAAGTGTGTGTGTGTTTTTTTTTGTTTTTTTTTTTAAAGTCACATCTAGGCTGGTAGGTCATTATGCATCCCTGGCAGTTAATCCGAAAGCTTAAAGTCAGCCACAAACAGTGTCTATTCCCAGTTGTAAAGTACCAGCATGGTGTTTTCAATGCATATTTTGCAAGACTTTATTTGCCTTTGTCTGAATTAGCATCGTCTGTGCTATATGTTAAAATGTGTGTTATTTTGAAGCCAATAAGAAGAACATTAACTGGAATATCATCTACAGCAGGATTGGGCAACTATCCCTGCCCTACCCACTGCTGATTACCTGAAATTGGTATGTTCAGGTGATCTAAAGCTGGAAAATACCAATTCGCTTTGTCTTCCTCCACTCCACCCCTGTCAAAGATGGTATCTTCCAGTTTCTTATTGACTGAAAATACTGGATATGAAGGTAGGGCAGGGTTGGTTGAAAAACAAGCAGGGCTGTGCCTTTTGAAGAACATAAGTTACCCAACCCTGACCTACTGTGAATAACCAAACATGTAATGGAAAATTATTTTCCAATTACTTTATACATCTCTTTATTCCACTTTCATCAAGACTACATTTTGCAAAAGTAAAAAGATTATTATTATTATCCTCATAATATAGTTGTTTGGATCATACACTAAATGTCAGCAAGTTTCTTGTGTCAAAAATGAATTAATTTATGAATGCTGCTCTGGGTGTGTGTGCACGGTGTGTTTGTGTGTTCACTACCGTGTGTGTGCACTTGGGTGGTAATGGAATTTCCCCATTGTGGGACTAATAAGGGAATTAAGTTTAAGTGTAATAGAGTGTTTGCTAGCAGACATAGCCTCTATATTTTTATAGTTTCTTCTGACATAGTAGGAAGAAATGGAAGTTTCTTTAAATGAGAGCTTAATATTTCACAGAAAGTTGTTGTGGTTTTTATGAACTCCACACCTGTGAATGTCTAAATATAACACAGTGAGTTAATGGGGTTTTTTTTTTCCCTCCAGAAAACCTGCTCTGACCTTGATCAGTATCTGCGGGGTCCGCTGAGTGCATACCTCCTCAATGTTTCCACAGCAGCAGAGTTATGCAGCCAGACCTTATGCGGATCTCACGGCCGCTGTCTGCGCAGAAATCCAGACAGTAATGTTTACTTGCACCTAAACCCCCTCACCCACTCTATCATCAGTCAGGACGGTAAGCAAACAGTCACTGGTGAGCTTGGGGAAGCAGAGAAGGTGAGTTTTCAAACTGCGTTTCAGTGCCAGTGCTTCAGTGGCTATGAGGGAGAGGGTTGTGATCAGATGGACCCTCAATTCCGAAAAGGACTGGCAACCCAAATCACACCGTCAGCACTGCGGTGTGTGACTTTAATGATTATCTCTCTGCTCCTTGTTAGGGCAGCATAAATACAATTGACATAGCTACATTTTATAGTCAGAATATAGGAGAATATGAGCAGAAATTTTCTTTGGGGAGTGAGAAGTGTCATTTTCTTCTTTAATTGCTGTAAATTATGGATGAAATATTATTATGAAATGTTAAAAGAAACACTGTGGAAATTGCAGAGTTATATTTGTTTATAACTTTTAATCTATCTTTAAACAATGGAGGGCTTTTGGGAAATGACCTTGTTTACATTTTGCTATAAGTTTCCTCAGTCACTGTTTTTCAAGTTGTCAGATTCCATCATTTCATAGAGAGGATGTGTTTATTTTCTTTATTTTTGTGGGAAATGTTGTGAATGAGTCACTGTACTGTATGTCAGTTGCTGTGGTGGATTTGATGCACTTATATCTGGTATTCAAAGTCCCTGATCATTTTTCAACATGACCTCTCTCTAGCATTTGATGATGTTATAAATTACAGTATTACTATTTATTTGAGTGCATTTTTAGGTGTTTTACATGATTTTCTTGTTTTTATGTCCAAAACATGACTACTAGTTTCCTCTTTTCAAAACTACATTACTTCTTTTTTTTTTTTAAAGTGTCATCATTCAACAGTTATTTCACTTTGAAAAGCACAGACATTGCACAAACAAAATAAATAGCACATTTTCTGACACTATTACAATTTTACTGACATTATTGCCTGTGTCTTTATGCTGTATTTTTTTTTAAAAATTTGACCTTTTCGTTAAAGTAAATAAACTTTAACATTGAGTGTTTTGTGTAATTTTGATTTTGTATGGAACACAGTAATTTGAAGGAGACAGCCGAGTATATCATATTTTTAGCATTAAAGCTGAAGTTTTGAAATAGGTTTTGTAATAATACAGGTATGGATTTGCTGTTTGTAGTCAACAAAAAAATGAAGCTTCAGGGCAAAAACTTGTCAGCACTGATAGGAAATGAAAGGAAAGGAAAGGAAAGGAAATCTATGGTGTTACAGCTATGTCAAAACTAGAGAGTGCAAAAACACAGGGCGGAAAATATGGACCTGCACATTTTTAACAGTTCGCGAGCGCCAATGAGAAATTTGTGCACCTAGAAAGAAGAGCTGTGTGCATGTTTATCATAAGAACACGCTCAAACTGAGTTATTTTCCTTTTCAGATGTGTTTTTCTGTCTCCCTTTGAAAGTTGTCAAAGTGGATTTCTCTCGACCGCTCTCTGTGCTCAATTGACATTTTTGTGCACAACATAACATGAGGGGTGGTTATGACAATTTGAGGGTGTGCTCATGAAATACTGTTTCACTAATAACGCCATAGTAAACCAGCTAGTTCTCAGAGAGGGACACATTTAGCAGACTGCACCCTCATGCCCCTTCCCCATGTAATTGTAGGATTTTGTTAAGCCAAGGGTTATTCTTTACTACTTTTAAGAGTTGGAGAAAGTATGCATTTGAATTTGGAGTTATCAGAGGTCATTTTGGCATATGGCATGAGGACACAGCCATTTAGAAGTAAAATGTATGGCATTTCTATGTCAATTCTCAGTAAATTAATCATTATTTTAAGGATTTTTTACTGTGACAATGAAAACTGCATTGAGAATTGACAGGAAGCTGGAAAGTACTTTTAACTTGCTTGTGACTTTAAATCTGTTTGCTGCATGAAGTGATTTTTATGCGTGGATGTAAGAATTCTCAGTGCACACTTCTGATTGGTTTCTGGAAATCTTGTCCATGCTTCTCACTGGTTGTTGGAACGCCCCTGAGCACACTTCTATTTTGTTCTTTCCTTGTTTACATGCATGTGTGTCTTTGAGTGTGAGACAGCTAGCTGCATGCCCAGGACATAAAGTACAAAACAAGACCTAAGTACCTTTGTAGGTAAGTAAGTGTAATTTTATCTAAAAACATTTAGCTCCTTCTCCGTTTTACAATGTATTATTCCAATATGCCACATTTGTTTATTTGTTTATTTAAGGATTCACATTAGTCTTTACCACAGTAAAGACTATTCTTGCTGGAGTCCATTTAAAAAAACAAAACAGAAACAGTCTAACAGTCTGCTTATTTTTCCTAGAATCAGCTAAATCAATTATTAAATATAATTCCATTATGGACTTTTGACTGCTTAAGATTGTTTTTGAAACTGACATGTTTTCTGATTAGAGTCATCGTTGGAGGCATCATGTTCCAGTATGAGGTGGCTCTGTACATACCTGTTTTTCTAAGTGGATTAGTTCTGGGCAGAGGTAGCATAAAGACAAGATTAGAGGCTCATCTTGTATTAAAATTATGTCTTGTTTTGAGCTGTCTGAACTTCATCAAGCTTACTTTTGAAAGCACCAGACCAAACAACTGGACAAGAGTCGAGGTGACATAAGACTAAAGACTGTATTAAGACTGTAGTATAAATTTCCATGTTTCTGCAGAAATGAATGGGACATTATATCTAATTATTGATGCCTCTACTCATTTTAGTCACAACCTTATTTATATGTGTGGTCCATGACGTTGTTTCATCTATAGTGACAGCCAACAGTTTAATTAGTTTTACTGGTTGGCTATGTAAAAAGATATGTAACTTTTGAGTTTTCTCTAACAGAATGTTTAGACCTAGCACCATATAATTTCGTGTTTGAAACTTTTAGTTTTAACCTGTTCTCCATCACCCATTCAGAAACAGACATTAGTTTCTGCTCTATTAACTTATCGTGATCCAAGCTAGCTGCTGAAATGTATATAATTGTATTATCTGCGTATGCTGTATTTAATACATAGGGCCTAACATTTACAAAAATACTGTAAAGCAGAGGTCCCAGGCAGCTGCCTTGTGGAATTCTGCATGGAACTGTTACAGTGTTTGAAAGGGTACCACTAAACATAACACAGTAAAGTGTTGTTAGTAAAGTAACTACTAGTTTCATAAGTAGAAACTTATGATCAACAATATCAAAGGCTGCACTAAAGTCTAGAAGCACAACACCCACCAATTAATTTCCTATCAATTTGGCTACACCAGTCATCAATAAGACTTGCTAGTGCTGTACTTGTAGAGTTGCCTTCTTTATATGCATGCTGGATATTCGAGTGAATACAGTTCACAGCAAAATAATGTTGAATCTGTTTAAATACAACCGCTTCCAACAGTTTACTCAAGCTTGGTAAGATGCTTATGGGTCTGCTATTTTGCCCAATTAGTGTTTCTTTACAATTTTTAGACAAAGGAACAATTTTCATCCAAGTGAGTCTCTGTAACAAACATTATATGTATTTGTTTCAATTAAGATAGCACTTAACTCACTGAGTTTGTGTTTTAAACTGCAGATATTCAAGTGAGCATGTTTTAACCCTTTTTTTGGGTACCTTAAACATCATTCTAATAGAAACAAATGTATAAATAATATAACGTAAGGTTATACTTAATTAATGCCATGTTTAAATTTGTTATAAACTGCCATTCAACAAACCAATGCAACCAAGGTAGAGAATGAGTGAAAAATCATAAGATAAGATGAGAAGAACCTTTATTTGTGCCACAGCGAGGAAATTCACATATTTAAAACATAAAATCTGGAAATATTGCACTCTTTTATATTGTATGTATGCAAGTTTTTACAGATGTTGAGGTCACTGACACTAAGTGATTAAGGGACTAAGGGATTAACAAAGAAAGTAACCCAACTCATCAAAAGCTGAAATTGTTGGTTCTTGAATATAAATAAAAGTGAAAACAAACCTAGGATTTGAATTTTGATCTTTAAGACTCATGTAGACTACTTAAAAAGTTCTGTGGTATTAAAAGTGCTGTCCTTTTTGCAGGGATGACTTCCTTTCATTCTGAGGTTCTTCTGCTTCTTAGTCTGATCAGCCTTACTTCAGGGCTGCATGTGGAAACGTCATCTTTTTCCCAGATGCCTTTCATTATTGTATGGAATGCCCCTACTGCCAACTGCCTTACCCAATATGGTGTGGACCTCGACTTGAAAATGTTCAACATTGTTCACAATCAAAACCAAACCTTTACAGGTGAAAACATAACCATCTTTTATGAAGACAAGCTTGGTCTGTATCCTAGATATTCCAATCAAGGAGTAGCTATTAATGGTGGAGTTCCACAGAACTCCAGTCTTAATGATCACCTAAGAGTCGCCTCTGCAAATATCAGGACTTATATTCCTAGCAGTAATTTCCATGGACTGGCTGTGGTGGACTGGGAGAGTTGGAGACCTCTGTGGGATAGAAACTGGGATACTAAGCAAGTGTACTCGGAAGCGTCAAGAGCACTGGTGAGTGCAAAGCATCCGGACTGGAGCCCTGCACAGGTAGACGTTGAAGCCCAGGTGCAGTTTGAAGAAGCAGGGACAAAATTCATGGAGGAAACTCTGAAACTGGGGAAGAAGGAAAGACCAAATGGGTTGTGGGGCTACTACGATTACCCCAGCTGCTACAATTACTACAGTTCCGAAAGCGAAAACTACACAGGGGAGTGTCCTGCTGTTGAGATACAGAGGAACAATGAGCTATTCTGGCTGTGGAACATCTCATCTGCTCTGTATCCAAACATCTACCTTAGCCCTGACCTGCAAGACCTCGGCAATGAAGTGCCGCAGTACACTCGCCACCGCATCCTGGAGGCCATGAGAGTAAGGGCTCTGGTGGCCCCACCAGTACGGCCTGTGTACCCCTACGCTCGCATTGCCTACACCTACACATTAGAGTTCCTTTCCCAGGCAAGTAGCAACTATTTGAACTTTCTGAGATCTTCTTTTTTTTTTGTATCCTCTGTTTACCCAGTTTTTCTCCTGCAGGAGCATCTGGTCTACACCATTGGCGAAAGTGCTGCTTTAGGTTCCGCAGGGGTGGTGCTGTGGGGCGACAGCACTTTCTCCAAATCTCAGGTACAGTCACTTGACTTGTTCAACTGCTTCTCCATCCTTTGTATGACTGTACCATGCTCACATTGAACAGTTGACTGACAAGGTCTTCTGAATTCCACTTTTTGGTTGTAATACTGTCATGCACACCATATATTTTGCTACTGAACCCTACTGTGAGATTGCTGTTAAAGGAATGAAAAAAAAATATATGTTATGTTTGTAAACAACATGATCTTTACTTAAACATAGGATGTCACCTGAGGTCACCTGCATATGGACTTAGAAATGAGTTGGTGTTATCTGCAATACTTCATAATAAATAATAAATCCTAAGATAATACAATAAGTGCCTACCAAGAGATGGAAAATATTTGAATATACTGTGTGTTTAAAATGTTTTGAGGTTGAGTAGAGAATTTACTATTTGGTTTTAAAAAAATGGAGATCTGACCTTTGGTGGATTCATGTTGAGCGTTTTGTGTTTATGTCATTAAAAGGAATTCATCAAGAGTATTTTGTAAAAATTGTAAAAAAAAAAAGATTTTGTTTACTTAGTATCATATATAAGCTATCTTACTGATTGAAATTTCATAACAAAATAAAAATCAATTTAGATGCTACAGTAGTGAAAGAAAGATAGCTGTGTGTGTTCTCAAAACTAGAAATTATAAAGAGTATTTCATTCAGCACCATTAAACACTGATCACAAATATTCCATATTGTTTTATTTTTTTAAAACAGTTTTAGTTTTCTAAAACAGCAGGGTACTGGAGTTTTTAGCAAACTGGTAAAACCACAGGTAAAAATTAGTTTGTTGTGGACTTAATTTCAGTAGCAGACCTGAACATAAAAAAGTACAGTACATGTTAATTGTAATGAAGGAACATTTAAGTTGTGGTCAGTCTGTAGCACAGAGGAATTATTTATATTTGACTCAATCAATTGTCACCTTTAGTCATTTAATTGGATAATAAGAAAAATATGCAGATTTCATGTGTTCTTCTGATCAGAAACTGGAAAATATCAATTCACTTTGTCTTCCCCCACTCCACCCTCATCTAATATGGTATCTTTCAGTTTTTGATTGACGTGAACATACTTGATCCGTAGGTAGGGCAGGGATGGCTGAAAATCAAGCAGGGCAGTGGCCCTCGAACTACGAAATTTACCCAACCCTGACGTACAGGAACTCGCCAAACATGCAATGGAAAATGACATTCAATGCTTATACATGTCGTCATTCCACATTCATGAAGACTACATTCTGCAAAAGTAGTATGATATAATTGTTTGGATTAACCAGCACATCATACACTAAATATCAACGCGTTCATGTCTAAAATTAGTTCTTTTATCAATAGAGTGTTTGCTAGCAGTTTTTACAGTTTCTTCTGACATAATCAAAATAAATGGAAGTTTCTTTAAATGAGAGCTTAATATTATACAGAAAGTTGGTCTGGTTTATGAACTCCACACCTGTGAATGAATATGAATATACATATATATATATATATATGTATATACTTTTTTTTTTTCCTCCAGGAATCCTGCTCTGACATTAATCAGTATCTGCGGGGTCCGCTGAGTGCATACCTCCTCAACGTTTCCACAGCAGCAGAGTTATGCAGCCAGACCTTGTGCGGATCTCACGGCCGCTGTCTACGCAAAAATCCAGACAGTGGTGTTTACTTGCACCTAAACCCCCTCACCCACTCTATCATCAGTCAGGGCGGCAAGCTGACAGTCACTGGTGAGCTTGGGGAAGCAGAGAAGAGAAGTTTTCAAACAGACTTTAAATGCCAGTGCTTCAGTGGCTATGAGGGAGAGGATTGCAGAAATGGAATAGCAACCCAAATCACACCGTCAGCACTGCAGTGTGTGACCTTCCTGATTATCTCTCTGCTCCTTGTTAGGGCAGCATAAATGCATTTGACATAGCTACATTTTATAGTCAGAATATAGTGATAATAATATGAGCAGAAATTTTCTTTGGGGAATGAGAAGTGATATTTACTTCTTTAATTGCTGTATACTATGGATGAAATATTATGAAATGTTATAAGAAACTGTGGAAATTGCAGAGTTATATTTGTTTATAACCTTTAATCTTTCTTTTAAGCAATGAAGGGCTTGTGGGAAATGAACTTGGTTACATTTGGCTGTCAGTTTCCTCAGTCACTGTTTCTCAAGTTGTCAAATTCCATCATTTCATAGAGAGGATGTGTTTATTTTCTTTATTTTTGTGGGAAATGTGGGGAATGAGTCACTGTACTGTATGTCAGTTGCTGTGTGGTGGATTTGATGCACTTATATCTGGTATTAGCACAAGTCCCTGATCATTTTTCAGCATGACCTCTCTCTAGTATTTGATGATGTTATAAGAAACTAGAGTATTTATTTTTATTTATTTTTAGGTGTTTGTCTTATTTTTATGTCCAAAACATGTTTACTAGTTTTTGTTTACATTTTAACCTCCTGTCTTTCTTTTTTTCAGTTTTTTATTTTCTGATCCTGATTCTGAGAAAAGTGTCATCATTCAACACCTATTTAATTTTGAAAGCACAAACTTCGCACAAACAAAATAAAAAGCAGATATTCTAACACTCTTTTACAGTTTTACTGACATTATTGCCTGTGTCTTTATGCTGTATTTTTTTTTTTTTTTAGTTTGAACTTTCTTTAAAGTAAATAAACTTCTTTGTTGAGGAAATCATATTTTTAGAATTAAAGCTGAAGTTTTGAAATAGGTTTTGTGGTAATACAGGTATGGATTTGCTGTTTCTAGTCTACACCAAAATTAAGCTTCAGGGCAAAAACCTGTCAGCACTGGCAGGAAAGGAAAGGAAAGCCAGCTTGTTCTCAGGAATGGACACATTTAGCAGACTGTAGCCTCATGCCCCTTCCCCATGTAATTGTAGGGTTTTGTTAAGCCAATAGTTATTTTTACTACTTTTAAGAGACAGAGAGAGATATATCATTATTGCCTTTTTCTGACAGCCATTAGTTAGCCAGAGTTAAGCTGTATGACATTTCCATGTCATATCTCTTCACTTAACTGTTTAGAAAATTAATCTTCGTTATTTTTTGGATTTTTTTTACTGCGACATGATGAAGACTTCATTGAGGATGGCCGGAAAGCCGAAAACTGCTTTTAACTCGCCTGTGACTTTAAATCCGTTTTCTGCATGAAGTGATTTTTGAGTCACCGATTGGTTGTAAGCGTTCCCAGTGCGCACTTCTGATTGGTTGTTGGAACGCCCGAGCACACATCTGTGTTTGTTCTTACCCTTTGTTTTGCGCATGTGTGTCTTTGATCATGAGACTGTTGACTTCATGCCCGGGACAGAAAGTACAAACCAAAATCCATGTATCTTTGTAGGTAAGTATGTGTTTGCGGTTTTATCTAAAAACGTTCTGCTCCTTCCATATTCTAAAATGTATTATTACATTATGTCTCATGATGTAAAAAATCATGTAGAATGAACAAAGAAAGTAACCCAACTCTTAAAAAAAAAAAAAAAAAAAGGAATTTTGATTTTTGAGAATCTTGTAGACTACTTAAAAATGTGCTGTTTTAAGTTAATTAGTAAACTATCTGCTTAAATTTACATAATAGTTTTCACAATAATAGTTTCCTTTTCTTTGCAGGGATGACTTCCTTTCATTCTGAGGTTCTTCTACTTTTTAGTCTGATCACCCTTATTTCAGGGCTACAGGTGGAAACGTCATCTTTTTCCCAGGTGCCTTTCCTCACTGTATGGAATGCCCCCACTGCCAACTGCCTTACCCAATATGGTGTGGACCTCGACTTGGGGGTGTTCAACATTGTCCAGAACCAAAACCAAACCTTTACGGGTGAAAACATAACCATCTTTTATGAAGACAAGCTTGGTCTGTATCCTAGATATTCCAATCAAGGAGTAGCTATTAATGGTGGAGTTCCACAGAACTCCAGTCTTAATGATCACCTAAGAGTCGCCTCTGCAAATATCAAGACTTATATTCCTGATAGAAATTTCCATGGACTGGCTGTGGTGGACTGGGAGAGTTGGAGACCTCTGTGGGATAGAAACTGGGATACTAAGCACATGTACTGGGAGGGGTCAAGAGCACTGGTGAGGGCAAAGCATCCGCACTGGACCCCTGCACAGGTAGACGTTGAAGCCCAGGTGCAGTTTGAAGAAGCAGGGAGAAAATTCATGGAGGAAACTCTGAGACTGGGAGAGCAGGAAAGACCAAATGGGTTGTGGGGCTACTACGGTTTCCCCAGCTGCTACAATTACTACAATTCTAAAACAATAAACTACACAGGGGATTGTCCAGGTGTTGAGATAAAGAGGAACAACAAGCTGTTCTGGCTGTGGAAGATCTCATCTGCTCTGTATCCAAACATCTACCTTAGCCTTGACCTGCGAAGCCTCAGCAGTGAAGTGTTGCAGTACACTCGCCACCGCATCCTGGAGGCCATGAGAGTAGGGGCTCTGGTGGCCCCACCAGTACGGCCTGTGTACCCCTACGCTCGCATTGTCTACACCTACACATTAGAGTTCCTTTCCCAGGCAAGTAGCAACTATTTGAACTTTCTGAGATCTTAACTTTTTTTTATTGTATCCTCTGCTTACCCCATTTTTCTTACCCTTCTGCAGGAGCATCTGGTCTACACCATTGGCGAAAGTGCTGCCTTAGGATCTGCAGGGGTGGTGCTGTGGGGTGACAGCACTTTCTCCAAATCTCGGGTACAGTCACCTGACTTGTTCAACTGCTTATCCATCCTTTGTATAACTGTACCATGCTCACATTGAACAGTTGACTGACAAGGACTTCTGAATTCCACTTTTTACTTTACTTAAACATAGGATGTCACCTGCAGATTCACTTACAAATGAGTTGGTGTTATCTGTAATACTTTATTATAAATTATGATTCCTAAGATAATGCCATAAATGCCTAGCAAGAGATGGAAAATATAATACAATATATAATATAATATAATATTTGAATATGTGTTGATGTTTAGTACAGAATTTGCTATTTGGTTTTAAGAAATGGAGATCTGACCTTTAGTGGGTTAATGTTGAGTGTTTTATGTTTATAGTCATTAAAATTAATTCATCCATCAAGATGTTCACATCCCATCTCACCAGCTGGGAAGTGAGTATTTTGTAAAGTTGATGGTTTTGTTTACTTAGTATCTAAGGTGATTTATAAGCTACTATGTAACAAAAAAATAAGTTAATTCAGATTCTAGCCTAATTAAAGAAAGAAGCTGAAAAACGTGCCATGTGGGGAAAGTTTGATGGCTTTTAATTGAAAGTCATGCTGATCTGTACCCAGTGTAGCTACATGTTCATTGTCGTGAAGGAACATTTCAGTTTTGGTCAATCTGTAGATTCCTGTAGAGGAATCATTTATATTTGACTCAATCAATTAACTGTTGTTTTTGGTCATTCATAAGGATGGTAAGAAAAACATGCAATAACACCAGATGTGTACAATGTGAGTGAGACTTACAGTATAATTTTGATGATTAGTTTGGTCTCAGTGTGTCTCATTCACTTGCTGGGATCAAAGTCACGTCCCATCTCACCAGCTGGGAAGTGAGTATTTTTTCAGCTGGTATCAGCTGTTGTCATCAGTCTGAGTAATGACCGGTATTACACTTCAGCCCATACCCCAGTATTACACATCAGCCGTTTTCATAACTTGAATCCATAATGTTGCCGACATCTTTAATCTTTTAAAATGATGACTTCAGGCATTATGTAAAGCTGCAAAAAAACTTTTATTGGTGTTTTTGTTTTTTGTTTTTTTTTTTTTTCAATCATCTCTAGTTTGTCATATCCTGTTTCTCTTCTACTTTCAGACTGCTTGTAATGCTGTCAGATCCTACATTGACAACATCCTGGGTCCATACCTGGTGAATATAACATCAGCAGCTGCTCTCTGCAGCCGGACCCTGTGTTCCTCTCACGGAAGATGTCAGAGGAGGAACCCAAACTCGAGGGCCTACCTCCACCTGAACCCTGCTATCTGGAAGGTGGTGTTTGAAAAGATGCCAAATGGTTGGAGGAATTACAAAGTATTAGGACAGATGAAGGCAAATGAGGTAACATTCCTGAAGTCTGAGTTTCGGTGCAGATGTTACTCGGGGTGGGATGGTAAGAACTGCTCAAAATCACTAAGTGGGTAACAGCCTTAAAGAAGGTCATCTAAGGCCAGTGTCAGTGTAGTGTAGTGTAAGAGTGCATGCAGTAATTTTAATTTCCTTTCCAGTTAAGAATATTGGTATATTCACAGATTACGGTGGGGGAGAAGGGTTTGAAATCAACATTTATATCTAGTTAACCAAATGTTTTTGTAGATAAAACAGATCAGTCAGAATTATTATACAGCATTAGTATTAAAGTATTTCAATAGGTCATAAAACATATCTATAAGGGGCCTTTAACAGTTAATTGTATTAAGATTGCATGAATTATAGGACGTTAATAAGAGGAATGTCATGCGTTGACTTATCAACTGAAATACTTTTTTGAGCATTGTTGGTAAAACTTATATCAACTTATACCTAAGTAAGATTTTGAATACAGGACACTTGTAGTATTGGCCTGGTTTTATATTGCTGCTTTTACTATGTGAAGACCTCTTGTAAAGGGACATTTTGATCATTGTATTGATATGTAAGGATTTTACCTTTCTAATAAACACCACTGATCCATCATTTTAATGTTGAGACTTTTCTAGAAAGAAAATATTATCAGTAAGACCAGCAGGTGGTGGTGTAGGACAGCTAAGTAGAACAAAGGCAAGCAAAGTCAAGGTCAGATCCTTGGGCGGTTGTAATCACAGAAAGAGTAAAATAACATTAGAGAAAAAAACCTGTTTGACTCAGTGGGTCAGATTATAACTTTATATCCCAACTCGGCAGCAGCTGAAGTGTTCATAATGAGTAAACTCACCTTAACACAGAACCAACTAGAGGATCGGGTGACCTTGATAGATGTACGAGTGCCATGGACAATGTTGTCTTATCTGGTAGCCACCGCTGCTCCAAACTGCCACTCAATTCTCTCAGGCTCAGCAGGCTGGAAGAACAGACTCCCACAAGTACCGACAGTTTTTCTATTTCCAGCTTTATCATTACTGTCTGGATTGTGAGGAAATGAGGAGATACTTTTTCGATATCTACAGCTCATGCTTTTAAAAATATATATGTTTTAGTCTGGTTTATGTTTTAGACAAACTGCTCAATTGTTTTTCACAGACCAAGGACAAAACTGAATGCCCAACCTAAAAAAAACACATTTATCTGTAGTTACTTGATAATTACAGGAAAAAAAACACAACAGGGACTGACATTCAACGCCACTTGTCAGTCTGCTTATTATTATTGTTTGTTTCACCCTGACAGCCTAAACGTCACTGGCTATGTTAAAACTAAGAAGGAAAAATATTCATGATTTTTGCTTTTAATAGGGTGTGTACGTATGTATGCGTTCTTTTGAAAACAATATAAAAACATTTTCAAAACACATTGTTAGTAGGTGAATTAATCCACATGTATCTGCAGGCTGTGAACATTTGAAAAAAAAAAGAAAAAACGTTTTACAGTTTTAAAGCTCAAATACAATTACTTGATATAGCAGTGAATTTCATACATTAAGAGCGGTCTTTCTAAGTGATATCACAAATTGCCTTTCAATGTCATAACTGGCTATACATCAGCAGAAGCCATTCTGATATGTTTATCTCATTTTGAGTGGTCCGCTCTTTTTCCTCCATCCTCTGTCAGGTCTGGCAGGCCCTCTATTTCTCTATCCTCTCATCTCTGCATTTCTTCATTTTGGTGTCTCGCTCTGTCACCCCTCCATGGTCACGTCTCCCCTTTCCCTGCTGCTCGGTCTAGAGATCGTCTCGCTCGCTCTTGGTTTAATAACTGTTTTGTCACGCTCTGTGTCTATGTCCTTCAGAGGAGTTGACTCCCCAATCGGGCTTCTTAAAGATTTGATGCACACTTGTTTGTTTGTGATTAATGCGTGAGGATGTCACCAAATGACACAGTGGTATGCACCAAGCAGGATATTAAATGCAGGGTTGTTTTTTTTTTGTTTTTTTTTAAATTGTGACTTATAGGAATAGTTTGACATTTTAGGAAATACGCCTATTTGCTTTCTTGCTGGAAGTTAGATAAGATTGATACCACTTTCAAATCTGTATGCCAGAAGATATGAAGATTCAAATAAGTCAGCCTAGACAGGACACAGTGGAAACTGCTATCCTGGCTTTGTCCAGAGTTGCAAAACAGGAGTGCGGTGTTAAAGAGCGACAAGGTCGGCAGAGGGAGGAAGTAGGGTTAGATAGCTGGGTCAACAAAATGCTACTTTGTCACTGGAGAACACTGTGTTTTTTCATAGTGACTACATCATTTCCTTTCTGTAATCAAATAATAATTATTATTATTATCTTTATGCTGAAGGTTCCCTTGCCTTGACAAAGTGGTTATTTTAAAGCAAACCATGACCTTTCTTCAATAATTTTAATTAATTCCTTAAATGAAAACTAATGGAGCATTCAGTTTTCATTATAACATGTACAAAATTGACTCTATATGAGCATTTGGAAGGTAGTAAATACCACCTATTGTAGAAATTGGTATTATAGGCACTATTTCACACTAAAAGGAACTCACTGAGTGAACAAGGCTGTAGAAACTAATGGAAATTGATTCTTGAATCATATAATTTTTTCATCTCATCTCCATGTAAGTAAATGAAATCAGAGCAGAGAATCAGAGACATGAAATGAAAAGGCAAAAAGATAGTGTAGAACAGGTCACAGCGTCCTATTTCTTCAGAGATGGAGCTCTGATATCTCTCCACTTATTCGCTGGTGGTTGACTGGGAAAACCACTACCAGGACCATGTACTGCACTATTGTGTCACATGGCTGGATGCAGACGTGCTGGTGAAGATCAACGTATTTGCACATAAATTAATGTATAGATCGTCGGGTAGTACAGCAAAAAATCATCATGATGTTTCTTTTGTGCCTGTGTGTTTGAAGTGTAATCTGTGTGTCCTTGTGTTATTGCCATTAAGGATTTGTTTTCTCTGCTGTATGCCTCCTGATGAGAGGTGACCTGACAGACTGTCACATGTGACTTATCCTGGGCTGCACTGTGCACAACCGCAAGCCCCCGCCCTGCAAGACCCCATCAGGGCTCAGAGAATACCATTTAAGAGCAAAAAGAAACTCACATCCACACACTTGCTATACAAAGGTGGCTCCTGCCAAAGTCACACAATAAACGTGTGTCCCCGGAAGCCATTCAGGTGGAAAATTACACTGCCCAATCAATTGCTAATAGAAAGTCTTTCTCCTAGAAGCAACCAGTCAAAAGCTCACAGTGTGCCTTCACCTCAAAACAACAGCCAATCAGTTGCTCACAGTGCTTCTTGTTGTCATGTTGATCCTGATAAAATGTAATTATTCTCTGTTTTCATGGACACGTATTGATAACATTGGGCTGCTACAGATGATGAAAATAAATAAATGCAGGCTAATAATAAAATAACTAAGGAAATGGAAAGAGAATAAGCACTTTTTCAACCCTGTTACCCTTTCCATCGGTAATTAATTCAAATGTGATGATTTTTCTGCAAGCATATAATCCATTTTAGCATTTTTCTCATTCATTTTGTAGGATTTGATCTTGGCTCATTTGAATAAACATTTTGCTCCATATTAGTCTGGGTAATGAAGTGGATCCCAGAAAAGAAATGCTTTTGTTATGAAAGTGGAGACTGCTGTGGCACAGAGGAGTGCCATACTGGTCACCTCAGCAGAGAAATTGCTGATCGGATACCAGATTTCATCGAATGCAGAGTACAAATAGTGAGTTGTTCTTTTGTTTTGCCGAAAGTTGAACGAAAACACTGATGTGTGTGGTGTTTTAGACACAGGGTGTCATGTGTTATACACAAAGCACCGTAGAGCCCAGCCTCCATGTTGGCTTGTAGAGTAGAAGTCTTTTCTCAACACTAATAGTCTTAGATTTTATCAACGATAATGTTGTGGCCGTTGATGTTTGACTGTTTAGTGATGTAATTTAACTCGTTTTGAAATATAAACTGAACGATGACCCAACCTCCACATACTTTGAAGTAATTTCATGATTTCAATAGTTCCTGTTTCCAAATGTTCCTGTATTTCTCTTTGACATTGACAGTTAATGACTAAATAAGCATCAGTCAAAGTCAAGTTGAAGCAAGTTGCACAGTGCCTGGCCCATGACCCCACCCAACATTTTCAGTATAAACTGGAACAACACCTGTTGGACCTCCCTGGTGAACTTGTGGCAGAATGGGAAGAAATCACTACAGCCAGGTTCCACAATATCATGAAAACCTTTTTTAGAAGAGTAAAGACTGTTACAGCAGCACATTGTTAATGGTTTTGAAATGAAATGGTCAACTATCATATACTAGTGTAATTTTTTTCTTTGACTGTCCTCATACTTTTGTCATTTTCTTCACTTTTTTTTGAATGGGCCCTGAATCTTTCTAGCAACTTTTACAATATAAAATCTTGAAAATTCTGATTTCTGTGTTCTGGTTTATTATACATGCAAGTACAGCACACACACAATAACACACGCATGTAAACACAGGAGTGGGAATTGATGTTTTGATGTATGAGTGAAACAAAAGTTGAAAAAGCTCAGATGAATGTAAAAAAAAAAAAATAACGCATCAAACTTGCTTCTATAGGTACAGTAATGTTTTTTCCAGAGAAAAAAGAAGTAAAAATGTTAGTTTCATATGACTTCACTTCTTTATACAGCAAAGTAATACAGCATTTACTACATATAGAAAATGGTCTTGATGACCCTACAATGCATAAAGGCAGGGTGATTTAATGGAATTCATGACTCTTCCTTTACTATCCAAATTGACTGTTCTCTTATTGTTGTTCCTTCTATTTTGATTTACTTTTTGTTTCTCTTTACTCCATAACCTTTTAGTATAAACAACGCACAGAGCCCATGCAGACAGTCACACAGCAGAGAAACACACACAGACACGCTCTTATATGAATTCAAGATTAGTGCACAGGAATCAGAGATTACTGGGTCTCAACAGAAATGTCATGGTGAGTCGTAACCTTTACTGGAGCACGTTATCTGCTCTGATAGTGTGGCCGGGCTGGGACGGGGACCAACGTGATACAATTGGATTTGAAAGGTCCCCATCCAAGTCATGCCCACTGGCTATCTTGCCTCCACAGTTCAGCAACACCAGCACTGTGGCACACTGCAAAGTTTCAAGGATTTGATCTGTCCCACTGTATCTGCATCTCCCTGCCTTCAATTAATCAGCTATGGCTTGAAAATAGGAGCTAAATCATTTTGTGTTTGAGAGGAGAGGATGTAAGATATGAGGAAAGATGACATGGAATTGGATTGTAATGAAAAAATCCTTTTGACATGTCTCAGCTGCTCTTTTTACAGCATCAATGGTAAGAGAGTAGAATATGAGAGAAAACGTGGATGTGGTAAACAGTATTAGAAGCAAATCTGTTCGTAAATTTGCTGGCATGTGTATCTGTCACTGTGTCATGAGTTATGAAGCTGACAATACCAGCACCTTACTTAAACTATAGATATCAGACGATGTCCTTGATGCCAGCTCGGATAGACAAATGAAGATCGACATCACATAAACAATTTTACATTTAAAAACAAAGGCTGGATATTTTCTTGGCCACATTAATAATAACAGCTTGGTAAAGAAAGAAATGGTTTGCTCAGGATTGAAAACATGTGACTCTGTAAAGGTGTACTCAGAAACTGTGGCACTTTGATTTAAATGCTAACATGCTATATTTTAGCTTATACAATGTTCACCACCTTGGTTTAGTGTTCTGGTGTGCTAACATTTCCTAATTAGAATGAAAAGCAAACTACACTTGTGGCTGATAGGAATATTTTTGCATAAATTAAACTATTAGACAAACGGAACATTTGGTGCAATGGTGACACTATATTACAAAAAATTAAGGGATCGAGTTACTGCAGTTTATCCTGTGGCTAACAGAAACATGTGTATCAAACTTCATTGGAATCAATACAATATTTGTTAAGACCTTTAACTGTAATCCATAAATGTCAACCTCATGATGATGCTTGAGGAAAAGTCAGGGGATCACCAAAGTCAGTAGGATTCATTGTCTTAGACACAAATATCTATAATCCTTGGTTTTCTGATTCCTTGCACTGTTAGACCTGGCGTTTGGTAATTTAAAGTTCTGTTGAGAGGTGAGAACCTTAAAGTTTTTATATAGAGAATAGAGAAGATTCTCTGAAATCACTTTGAAATTGCTGAAAATATGAGCCAGAAAAAGTTATAAAACGGTTATTTTCTAAAAATCAAAGGTAACACTGTATTTTATGGATCCATAAATGTGAATTCATTTCTAAATAGTGTCCCAAGATGTTTCCTGGACAGAACAATATAATTTGGTACAAATTACTGGTAAAATAGACACTGATCAGTTAGTATGCTTCCAGTTATTTCTTAGAGCCTAGCTAGAGAAACTTTGAGGCTTTCACTGAATGAATAGCTACATCTGTAAAATGTGAAATGCATGATGGGTGATTTAGTTTCTACTCACCTAGTTAAGAAATACTGGGTGTCCTGCAGTGAACTTTCTCATTGCCAGTCATACTCTCAGACAGTTTTGTTAAGAAAAGATGGTCTTTGGTTCTGGATAACATAACCAAATATAAGGGGAGCAAACTCAGTCAGAATCCTTTCACAGTGCCAAGATCTGTTCCAGTGAGCAACTTTTGTCACATTCCACACGAGTAATCTGACTTTTATTATTTGGACATGTAATATTACTTCTGCTATTGTAGGATATTCTTGTTCTCTGCCTCTGGTAAAGAGTTCACAGTATGTCAGCGTCCAGGTTAGCATTTACATTCACAGCAGGGGGCAGTAGTGAATAATGTTTCTCCTGAGAGACACAAGTCCGCCCCAAGATTCCTGTTTTTCTTTCAGTTATTCTGGACGAGGTCATAAATGCTGATTGTCTTCTATAAAGATAAAATTAAAGTATAAAGAGTGTGGTTATGTTTTTAAAATTTTTTCATCATTTGAAAAAAATCACAGTATGTCAGGGTCCAGGTTAGCAATGAACTAATGAACTGTTCTTCAGTTCCAGGATGTGGATAAACAAATAACTGCAGGAAGGTTTTACTACAAAAACAACATTTATTCTTTTTGAACCATTTACTTTTGCATTACACTTTTATTTCATGAGTTACACAAAAAATTAAGATTTAACTGTTAGGTTTGGGTATCTGCTGATTTTTGAGGTCTTCTATCCCCCGGGTTGCTTCAAGTCCAGCCTTCAGTGCTTCAGTGGAGCAGCCTGGCTCCACAGGGTGACATTCACTCCATGTGCTAAGCAGTAGCTCCGATGTTGCACAGCCCCCATCCAAATCTTCCATTTCTGCACCTGTTTCCAAGACAACTGACATTTTAAGAGACATCTCTGGATATTGACTGTTTGCCCTTCACTAGCACTCTGTTTGCACTTGAAAACTGTTTGGTTCAACCTGTGACTGTTTCATTCCCCTGCCCCCACTCAAAAAAAGTCAGAGTCTCTTCATAACAGCTGGTACCAGAAAAGAAAGCAGCATTGGCTCCAAACTACATATGAACTTTTCCTGTTGTGTTGAGCAACAGGGTGAACATTTTAAACAGAAGATGCTTCTTTTGTTGTTGACTGATGCACTTAAACAAACAAACAAAAAAAAAATTCCAGCGAGGCTGAATTTGAGTCATATTTTATGCTTCATGTTGGAAATCAGAGTAAAAAAGGAATGTGGCAGAAATGAGCAAACTAATACCAATTGGCAGCACAGCACTTGTGGGTGTAGTTGTAGACTCAGATGACTAACTGAATAACAGGTTTATGTAGACACTGGCACCTTTCAGTGTAAAAACCACACCACAAAATTAAAATTAAACCATATAAAACGAATGCAGTGAACAGTTTTCACCCCTTCTCTGGTGGAATCCTCCCTGAATCCTCGTTTGTGTTATCAACACAGAGGCTGATGTCTCAGTCTATCATGTTTCCTACTGACAAATATGGTGAAATTATTCACCAACAGGTTAAACCAGTCATAACAAAATAATAGGATTTCTCACCTCAAAACAGCAGCAAAGGTTTTTCCTGTGAAACCTGAGAATGGCACATGAAAGGCAGAGCTAAGAAAGAAAGGATGCTCTTATGCCAAACAAAAATCAAGTCCAATAGTCCACTTCATGTAGTGGATATTTTACATGGGGAAACCACACACTTTAGGAAAGAGATTTGAATATATGTAATTCTATGGCCCTAAAGTGTTTCTACAGTGATCCAGTACTGAGTCATCAAAATCCAACCTTCATAGGCCAAGATGTCCTGATTTTTCTGACCCCTGACTGAGATCTTTATTGAACATGCTCAGACCATAAAATGCCTTGTCTTATTACAGATTAGGATACTACTGCCATACAGTCTCTGCATTGTTTCATTCTCTGTTAAAGCAGTGTTCATGGTGAGAAGAACGCTCGCAGTGGAAATGACTTTGCCGGATATTTGTTACTGAAAAGAAAAGATAATTGCATCTTTCTTCAACTTGCTAAATGTTGTTTTCATTCACAGCAACCTTCACAGACCTCTAAAACTTGACCGAGAGACACAAGCAGCCAAAGCTGATGAATCACAGTTCTTGTGGTCTTCAGGAGAAACAATCAGCTGTGTCAGCTAGCTATACCATAACCCATTAAAGAGCTATAAACCCTATAAATCTTTGGTCTCTCTTCTAGGTACAGTCACATCAAATTGCCTTGCATTTAAAACCCAAAACCACTGTTTCCAGTGTGGGCAATAAATAAATACTGAGCAAAACAATCATAAAAACCATAAACTGTGTTGTAGAGTAGAAGCAGTGTGATGGTAGTTGAGCTCATAGGAGTTGTTACAATCCCTAAGAAATCAGCATTTTCTTTATGCAGTACTTTAAAACAGGCGGTGGTGGGGTAAATTACTTCATCAAAGTCTTCAGGTGGGCACCCTCCTTCCTCAGTGTTTTGTTGACAGGCCCACGACACGACACATGATGGACGTCTTGCAGCCTATGTGCAGTCCTTCCTTTTTATCCAAATCCATTGGCTCCTTCTCTCTGCAGCATCTGAAAGTGATTTGATGGCTTGTTTCATGGCCTGACCTCGGACTCCCATGCTCTTCAGGAGTGTACCCCACCTCTCCCGGGAGCACCTGCATCTGCCAGCCGCCTTGTTCTGCCTCAGCTGCTGGGTGTGTGTACTTCATGCTTTTTTTTGCTCATAAGCTAATCCAATTGCAGCTTCCTGTGATACTGTTAGCTTAATAATGTATAGTATAGTCAAAGTTGACCACGAGATAAGGTAGATTAATTTCTTCAGACGAATTAATTGAGAGCCAATGAAGCAAATATTTATAGACATAGTGTGACCGCAGCCCTATGGGTCAAGGTGCAGATTCTCCAAAAACACACCACATCTTCATGTTCAACCTTCCCTTCCTGGTGAAGAGGTAGTTCATCAATTCAGTGTTGTTTTTCACAGATTTAAAAAAGAATTGTCAATATGACAAATATGTCAGTTGCACAGTGCAACTCACACATACACACACACACACACTCAAAAATAAGATGTGGTTTGATTTAACACCAAAACTACATGATTACTGTAGTTTAAGTTTTGGCACGCAAACTATATGTTTAAGAACAAATAATACATGGTTAGGTTTGTGCAGACATTTACAAAAAGTCTTACCGCTGACAATATAACCCAATATATTCTTCTAAGCAGCTATATTTGCCTGTAAAGCATGATTTTAGAGCAAAAAAAGCCAATCTGTCAATGATCAATTCACTTTTCTTAACTGGATTGTCAGATACAATTTTTAAGTATTTAAATTATTCTCTTCTTTTTCATCAAGCACATCAAATATAGCAGTTAAACTCGCAATAAGAACAAAGAGACTATTTTCAATTTCTGCAGTAGGTTGGACTCAATTTATTTTCTGAACTTTTAACTTGCTGTGAAATGTCTGCAGGTAAAGCTATTTTTAGGGCTTCAAAACTCAGCATTAATTCAAGCTTTGATCTGATGATTCAGTTATATTTGCTTTCTGTAACTTCATTAATCTTGCATATTATTCTGTCACTCTTTACTAGTAAAATCTATCTATAAGAATAGATTTTTGCCAGTACATTGTATTGACAAGATCCTGAATGAAGGATTACAGCTCTAAATATTTGTGCAAACTCAGGATTTTACAAAACAGCTTTCCCTACAGACTCATATCCTGTTTTGGGTCATGTTCAAGGCATCAGACAGAACAATGCGGTACAGATCTCACTGTAACATCCCCAAAATAAACAGACAGTGCCAATTTACTGAGTCATTTCTTTACTATTACAAGAGTCATTTACAGATTTCTAATTACAACAAGCAAATGTTAATTAGACTGAAGACATAAAGCTGCGTGAAAATAAGTCTCAGAGTCGTCACAAACAGACGTCATCGGTTTAGCCAGTTAATTCTGCCTCATCTCACATCAGTCTGTGAATTGTTGAGTTTAGTGGATGCTTTGTGAGTTGTTGCAACTAATGAGGCAGTTACAATGTCAAAACCCAGAATAGCAAGCTCAAACAAATACATGAAGATGACAGAATATAAGCTGCTTTACTGCATCTATTTACATTTTTATTGGTTTTGTGTCAGAAAAAGATTGTCTTATCCCGGGTATTTTCCATGTGGTGATCGTTTTATCCGAGATGTATCTAGGGGCTTTTAGTTTGCATTCTAAGAGCAAGATCTTCCTGAAGCTTCATGTCGGAGGGATTTGTCCATTCAAGAAGCTCCTTACAAAGTGTCACGTGTTGTTATCTGTGTTCAAATCTGCTTTTGATGCCATGTGACATGCCTTTAGAAGTACAGTATATTGTCATCCAGAAAAAGGCCGATGTGGAGTTAAGGAAGGACAACTGGAAGATAATCAGGCATATAGATGGAGCAAAGGAAGGACACTTGATGCATATTCACTCCAACATACATCCCCTTTCAAGGTCACCAAGATGAAAAAGCAAAGCCAAAAATCCTGTCCTACTTTTCCCTCTCCCTGACTAACAGCAGCCTTTGTTTTTTTTTTTTTGTTTTTTTTTTAGCTTTTTCTCTTTCTGTCTCTTTCACTCTCCTTTCCCCTCGTTGTCTCCCTGATCGGGCAGCAGACAGCGTGTAAGTGCTCTAACCCAGAGAAGTCTCCAGGAGCTCCTGTGATTGGCTGGGCTTTGCAGCACTGTTCACAATCGATTAAGGCACGGTGAGCTCCCGTTAACAGCTTTTCGCTGCTGCTCCTGTGGCTTTGATACTGTCACATCGACTCCAACTTTGCCCTTAACCCTTCAACCACTGTCCCTTCTCTCTTTTTTGTCTCTTTCACACTCTCTCTTTACACTTTCATTTTCAAAGCACCATACCCCCTCTCTCTATTGCCTCTCAAAGACATTTTTTTTTTTACAACTTCCACTCAAGGCCTGTGTTACTCCCTCTTTTCTCTTTTTTCTGGGAGTTCTAACTTTTAAGTCACTTAGAGCCTCTCCTCTTCTCACTCACCTTCTCTTCTGTTATCTTTAATGACTTTAAATTTCAGTCACTTTTCAGTCATTGGGGAAAAAGAGCAGTGAGAAACAGAGAGAAAAAAGATATTTTCTTTCTACCCATCATAAAATAAGCTGTCAAACATTATGGATGATGTTTTGAATAATATTGGATAACTGAAAACTTCATACAGTAAGAGTCTGCATGCAGGGGGTTTGTATTCAGGAAATAGCAGAGCCACCTACTCGGGATTTATGATGTATGGTCTCCTTTGTGGTGTCCTGTGTTAGACACCATGATTAATGCAGGCATGAACCATGATTTGCACCATGAACGTAGATGTTAACCAGGTCCCATGTTTTCCTACAGCCTTATGATGTTATTGTGCTTTTTCTTTAACCTCACTGCACATTCTGTATTGTGCCTTTGTGTTTAGCTGGATGTCCATTTCTAGGAAGCGAGCCATAATAAATGGTCTCCATGGTCTCAGTGTGGACTGATGAATATCTAAACTCTTTAAGATGACTCTTTAACCCTTTCCAGCTTTATGCAAGTCGGCAATTCTTGTCTCTTGTAAGCCTTGAGATGTTTTCTGTGAGGCAGGGATGCTTCTTGTGAACTACCTAAAAAGTGTGTTAAACCTAACTTTCTGGACTTGTCTCAGTGCTTGGAGCCCATGCCATTAGATTATGGATTCATATATTTTTTCCTATCAACAATTTTAATGTTTGAATGATGTATTCAGTATAGATAAGAGCAATACAGTGATTTATGTGTCTTCTCAGAAAAATGTGGGCTGTCATAGCCGCATATTAATTCCTACGGGTCAAAGTCACTAATGGGTGTAAAATGTTACTTTCCGTTACTTTTGGCAATGGTGAGGTTTAAGATTTTCATTTGTTAGCTTCTTCTACAGTAAAAGTGGAAAAAGAAAGAGTAAAGATGATATTTATGCTCGTGCTGGAGTTTAATGTTGGTTTTCTCCCTTTAAAGAAAGTCTTTGAGACTTATGTATGTGTGCAAATACAACACAAATGTATTCCTATTATACCCAAATGTGAGAAAGTATTCATTTCCCTCAGTTGTGTGAAAAATGGAAGTAGAGATTTAAAAAGAAAAACTGAATTCATGATATTTTCTGTGTCTTCAGTGGTAGTTACAGCCTTGTGTTTGGGTGTAATCCTATTTGACAACAAGATAAATATCGTGTAACAAAATCACCGCCTTTACTTTATTTCCTTCCTTGCCAGCAATTAAACCATTACTGTGTCACAGCCTTTCTGTTCTACTGTGTCATCCCCGCCTCCTTGGGATAAAAGAAAAAAATCTGTACGTTTATGTACAAGGAGAAATGCAATTCATACAAAACTGTGACCTAAATGTGAATCTCCACCTTTTTGTGAGGCTGTTCATGTAGCATCTAGCAATAGAAGACATCATTGCCTGAAGAAAATTATGTATTTTTTTCCCCCATAGTTTTTATTGTCAAAAAGCAGTGAACCATTCCCTCAGAAACACAAAAGATGTGCAGTGAGAGAGGCCAATGGCTCGATCTGCTCAGACAGTTTTCTTTTCTTTTCCCTTTCTTCCATTTTCTCCATTGTAGCTCACAGAAAAAGCTCTAAGTGGCATTTAGCTCTTCTTCTCGCTGTAGACATTGCCTGCAGCAGTTAAACGCTACCATTTTCCCTCCATGTATATGTGACATACCTGTATCCTAGATATGAAATGTGCCAGTTTAAACATTGGATTTCTATTTTGGTGCTTTATTACAAATATGGGGTGGTGCTTAATACAACAAGAAGGTTCTGGGTTTGAATCCCATTCAAACCAGGGGTCTTTGTGTGTTGGGTTTGCATGTTCTCCCCATGTCTATGTGGGTTTTCTCTGGGTACTCCAGTTTCCTCCCACAATCCAAAGACATGCAGGTTTAACTTAGGCTGAGTGATGACTCTAAATTGCCCATAGGTGTGAATGTGAGTGTGTCTCCATGTGTCAGCCCTATGACTGGTGATCTGTCCAGGGTGTAGCTTGCCTCAGTGTCAGCTGGGACTGGCTCCAACTTTTTCATTTCCTTCCTGTTGAAAGACAACAGTTTCTGTTAGTTCAGTTGCTGTCACTTGAATGTAAATATATTATTGTTTAGCATTTTCTGAAATGACTGATGCTGCTGAGGTTAGCTATATTTGGCAAGGTAGGAAGTGTGGAGGCTGAGGTGGCGAATGGGCATCTAAGACTGACTTTTTAATTAACCATCACACCTTAATCAGAGTTCATTTGCCATAACCACAGTATTTCCTAACACAGATGATTCATTATAATCAGTTTAGTTTGATGATTTGATGAAAGTTGTGGGATGCAGCTTCTGACCTTCCTCAGTAGATAATTTGAGCACTTTAGGTCTTCTAGGCCATTTTGGCTTATAAATCACAACTGAAATGAGACTGGACCTGGTTTCTGATGTACTCATAAGCTCCAGAAAAGCTACTAAGTGGATTTTGTTGTGAGATTAATTTGTAATGCAGCCTGTTTGGTAATGCCATGTTGAGTATCTGTTCAGTATTTCTTTTCTTAAAATGCCTAAACTATTTTTTCAGTATCACATTGCAGTTTTGTTGTGTGTTCATGCCTTGTCTTGTGTGCCTCTTGCTCATATAATACATGTTTGTTATATTTTAAATGTGTTATAGAAAAGCTGGCAGATTCGATGCCACACTGTCACACTTTCTTTTCTCTGATATCATCTCATCGTTGCCAAGATTAGAATATTTATTTCACTCTCCTGGTGCGTCTTCATGACTTGTATTTAACAGAATTGTCACATGCTTTACCCAAAAGATGCAAACTTGAGAGGATTAAAGCAAGTAGTGTGTGTCGTGTGTGACAAGTGATGAAGCTCTCCAGCACATAATAACACGGGACAATCAACCTGTTGGTGTCTTATGTGTGCACAAAGCCTTCTGGGTAGTGTAGTTTGTATTGTGGTTTTCAAATGGTGTCATGGTGAACTGCTCTTGATGGCAGGTACCGCATGTAACTAAGGGATTGGGATGTTGCTCTCATACAGTCGACATGACCTCCAGGGGTCCTATTTCAACGTGTTTATTTGGAGATGGATCTTGTTGGGATCTTGCTGTATGTGGTAGTGTGTGTGTGTGTGTGTGTGCATGTGTGTGTGTGTGTGTGTGTGTGTGTATGATGCCCCCTGTCTGCCTCCTCTCTTCTCAGAACTGTAATCACAGCAGACTGCATGTCACAGTGGCCTGCTTTAATTGGCCTGTCACTCTCCATGCACTGTGGGGGGAGGGCCTGGCCTTTGTGAGGCTGCTATGGCGACTGGGCCATTTAATGAGAACGAGCACGCTGTGACTAATGACATCCCCGAGCCCATCGGATATACTGCAAATGGACAATTTGCTGCATCACTCACACACTCGCATAACAATACACAAGCATAAAGGCACACACCTTAGCGTGGTCAAACCTCATTGAATAGAGGATAGTTTTCACTCTGCCTTTTCCACCATGAATCAATATGTGACAAGTGGACTAATTTTAATGCTAAGGCTATCATCCATTCTCATACACTTTTCGACTTTAATTGTTTTATCTAATAAGACTATCGCTAATGTTATGTGGAGATATTAGCTATAGCTTAGGATGTACATTAACTACTAGGTGGGTCATTGCTCAACAAACCCTAATGGGAGATATAACAGGAATATGGATTTGAAACGATGCATGATAACACAGTTGACTGTGCTCACAGAAAAGAGAGAGAATGAGACATTTACTTGATCATCTTCCATCTCTTCCCATCATCCTGTTTATTGATCCATTAGTGACCAAGTGACAGCATGAAATGCATGGCTAGGCTATCCATCAACTATATCACTTCCTGAGCTGGACGGCATCCTACCATATTTTCTTTTTTTATGACTTACAGTGTTTTTATATCAGTATTATATGGTAAAACGGATCTACCCGGGTATTTATCTAGTCATCCATCCATCCATCCATTTTCTATACCCGCTTATTCCTGAATCAGGGTCACAGGGATCTGCTGGAGCCTATCCCAGCTATTTATATAGTCAAAATACATATATTTATTTATGAAATAAATATACAAAACAGACAAAGACCAAAAGAAACAAAAATGTAATATTTAGCAATTTTTCATCCATGCTTCCTGTTTACATCAGCTCCAAATGAATTTTGATGATGTTGATGCTGTTTGCTGTGAGGGATACTTTTTTCTGGATGTCTATGAGCATCATTTTTGGAGACCTTGGAGTGGGAAGGGCTCTACTGTTTGGTGGCCTTGCTGGCTTTTCTGCTTTCAATTTCTTTTTAAATCTCCTAAAACAACATTATCAGGTTTACAGCCAGTGCAACAGATATATTTTTGCTGGCCATAGTGGTCAGCAGGGAATGAACATTCCAACAGCTTAGCTTGCAGGAAGTAGTGCTAGCTTGGCACCTGACCCCCACCTTGCAGGTCATAGCAATTTGTTTCTCCCTTCATCTGGGGATTGACTAACATTACTAGTAATCAATACTTTAATATTAGTAATGGATCACATGACTATTTGTATGTAAAGGGTCAGCCAAAGTAAGGTATTTCAGATAAATATCACGTCTGCAGTTGCTTTCAGTTCAATTGTGCTTTATACTTTTCAGCTTTTTGCTTTAGTTTTTCTGGATAACAACTTTACTGTTTTGGTTTAATCTCACTGTAATGGGAATGTTTCTGACTGCAACAGCGGCCTTTTTAAGTATAAAGGCTCTAAAAACAATGACTGTACTCTTACTGTACAGCAAATAACCATTGGGCAAACATGGATATAGTTACCTTAGGAGTTGGTGGAGACCAAAACCTGAGCTAAATGGAGAAAGTCATAAGCAACATGAACTCCCTAGGATAATGGCAACTAGGGATGATGGTCGATTGGATTCGACAAGGAACAGGATAAAAAAATGGAGCAAGTAAAGGAAACCAGATTGAATTTGCTATGTCAAACTGGTAATTTCTTGGCAGAGCTATACTGGGTCTTTTTGGTGAGACTATTGCTCAGTATAGTTCCATACTAAGCCTGCCTATTAGAAGAGGTGACATACACTGGTCTGGACAAACATACTGGACTGATAAAGAAAGGGACACTGCTGTTATCTCACACTTCACAATTAGACTCATTACCATTAATTAGGGCCTTAGTGAGGCACCGTATCCAAAGTTTAACATGCTTGCAAAATCAAAACATGAAGAGAAATGCCAGGGAAAATCTGGCCCTTATTGCAATCCCCAGTTAATCAGCAGTGATAATGTTTTGCTAAACTATCATCTCGTCTGTGAATATTAATAAGGGCTCTGAGGGATCTCAGCCAAGTGATGAGGGAGTGCTCATGGTTCCTATCTGAAAAATGGCCAAACTGTCGAGACAGATTGTTAAACCATTCAGCTCACACTTTAGCTGTCTTTGTTTTCCTCAGTGGCTCTTCAGTGTGAAAACAGTATGTGGCTGTGTTTCAGTAACAGAAGAGTTTTGTCAACAAACCACCATTTTGCATGCAACACCCACATGAATGCACACAACAAGATGACATAAGATTGGAGACTCTACTTCTCTGCATAGTGAAGCCTTTTCTTCTTGCCGGTTTTAGTGTTCCTGGATGATTGGGAGTGATATCGCTGAAGGGCAACAGGAACGTTTACCGCCCATGTAGCCTTTGAGAATCGATAATGACATGAAGACCCTGGGCAGGTTAATGGTGTGTGAAGGGACTGTTATGTATAAAATCCAGATTGTTACTTGTAGAAGTGGTGCATGCATCATATCAGAGTACTGAAGCCTGACTGCTGTGGCTGATCTGAACCTGGCCTGTGACCCTTGTCGAGATGCATGTCAAATAAGCAGAATATATCATGGAGACAGCATTACGCTATTACAGACCAAATGAGATGACCAACGCAGTCAGCCCTGTGGGTTTGCCTTGATTTAACAACATATAAACACACTAATGAGAGTGGTGGACCAGTGTGGATGTGTTCTGGAGGTGCTGTCCTGGATTAAATAATCCTAACATTAAATTGTGATGAAAAAAGGTAAAAGCACCCTGAGATCAACATTAAGGGGCAAATGCAGTCTGATTCTTGTGGCTAACCAGCTATGGTTTGGTTTCTGGCAGGGGCATCCCCGACTGATGGGACATGCAACCCCTTGAAGGTGAAATTTATTGGTATGGATTTTATGCTGCTACTGGTGTATTGAATCAGTGTGACCAAGCAGGCAGGCAGAGGGAAATGGGGCTGTTCTGAGAGTGAATTATACGCAGTCACACACTCAATTTACCCCTGCAAACCTAGTTAGTGAGAGAGCAGACATGGAGGCGTACACATGCTGTGGGGTGGCATGTATGTACGCTGACACGCATGCATCCTTAAACACACGCACTCCACATTAGTTAACAGGATTAAGGACATTAATTCAAGACAAAAATTTAATCCAATTTCTCATTTGTGCAATTGAAATGATACCATATTTCAGGCAATGACACGAAATATTTTGCTACACGGAAGAGTAGCCATGAATGTGTTCAAAGTAAAACATAAAAAAAAACATCATCTTCAAATGAACAAGGCCATCACTTAAATATAGGTGTCTATTAATTTGTCTCATTAATTTTCAGTTAGAACAAATACTCCTTATGCATATTAAAGCTCCATTCTATGCCAGACTATCATAAAGTTGACCGTGTTACAGCCGGTAGCCTCGCACACAGACACTGGAGAACTACGTTGCCAGGCTGTTGTGTTTGATCTGGATGACTGTGTTGAAACCTCTTAATGCCAGTTCATATAAAATATTCATCTTCATTTCACAGGCCGTGAATCATCAAGGTGTTTCTGGCCCTCCGCCCCTGCTACTGTCCTGTGGTGGAGCACACAGCTGTTTGAAATTAGACACCAGATTGTGTTACTTAAACCACTAGCAGGAGTAATGCTGATCGTTCACTAACCCAGCAATCTGTTAGCGTGCTGAATCGTGGGAATGTGATCATGGGTGTGCACATAGGTGTAGTGTTAAAAGCCTCGTCTCCTAAAATGAGACTCACATTTAAAACATACATATGGCAACCCTACATTGAATGCAATAAAGACACTAAATACATAAACTGAAACTTTATCAACACCTTACAGAAGGAAATTGTGACTACCACTGACAACTGTCATATGCTCATAGTCAGCTTTACTTTTTACTGGTGCTTCTTTGCTTCATTTGTCTATTAATGAGCTGGATTAGTCACACTAACAGCAGTATGAGGCTGCACTGAACGCTAACATGCTCTGCTTATATTGCTACCATGTCAGTGTGCTACAGGTATGATGCTTACCATTTGTTAGTATTCTGGTATTTAATAATTAGCACTAAATACACATTACAGAGAAAGTTGTTGGGAATAATTTTTTTTGCGAGCAGTGGTTGTCTGTACAAAAATTGATATCAATAAATGTAGAAGATGTTGAGACACAGTAAGAATAAGGAAACGCTTTAACCGACTGGTGGTACAAGACATCTGTCCAAAATTTCATCTCCATCCCTTCAATAGCTGTTGAGCTATTTCGTCTGAACTAAAGGTGTGGGCTGGGCAGCCAGCTGACCTGTCAGTTATGCTGCTGTTGTGACCTATGTTGAACACCACACAAACCCACATTAACCATGTATATCAAGTGATACAGCCATCATCATCCGACCTAATCATCAGTGGTTAAAGCAGCATCACCGTTGTCACCCACCAATTTTTATAAGACAGACTCATCATGAGCATTCCATGGTTTGATGGCATGAGAGATAAAATAATTTCTCACCCTGTCAGACCGGGCCCTTGGTCCACCCAGAGAGGAGAAGCTGTCTGTCATCCTTTAATTCATCAAGGCTGTAGTTGTAAATGTTAATAAATTGTTGATAATGGATAGTGCCCCCTCCTGGCAGTATGGTGGATGAGTGGTTAGCACTGTTGCCTCAAAGTAAGAAGGTTCCGGGTTTGTAACTTGGCAGGGACCTTTCTGTGCAGAGTTTGCATCTTCTCCCCATGCTTGTGTGGGTTTTCTCCAGGTACTCTGGTTTCCTCCCAGTCCAAAAACATGTACGTCAGGTGGATTGGTGACTCTAAATTGCCCATAGGAGTGAGTGTGAGTGTGTGAGGTTGTTTGTCTCTATGTGGCCCTGTGATGGACTGGCAACCTGCCCAGGGTGTACCCCTGCCTTTCACCCAAAGAGAGCTAGGCTTCAGGAGATCCCTGTGACCCTGGTTAGGAATAAGTGGGTATAGATAATGGATGGATGGATGGATTGTCACCCAGATGCCCTGCAGCCCTTTCCCAGAAGGCCAGAGGCCAAATTGTCCAGTCTAGGGGTCTGACCATAATCAACTAAAGAGTTAAAAAAGACAAAGCAAGTTTACAGCTGGACAAATCGAAGCACCAACCAAAACATTATTTCACAAATTATCCTCTTATATCATTTATAGTCTTTGAGTTTCTGAAACATAGACTTTTTTACAGTTTGTTTTCTTGCGGTTATGAAATATTTACAGTATGGATATGAAAGTTGGACTGGTTATTATGTAATCTGCATATCATATCCCCTTTTTGATCTTCTTCAATGATCATATAATCTTATAAAATTGTTTGTCACATTTTGAACCATATTTCTGAGTTATTGAAGTAACTATTAAAAACAGTTGGTTCCTCTTTTGATCTGTGGTACAGCCAGTGTTTTTAGTATAAAGCTTTTGTTGATACTATATATACACGAGGGTATATAAAAAACACTTACCCAAAGGTTGCATTTTTAAATACAAGAAACTTACTAGAAAGGTGGTTACTCTAGTGAAATCTACTGGTTTGTGCTTGTGGTGAGCATATTGATCTTCTACTCTCGAACTTTAATAAATTAGTGTTGATGACTCAAAGACCTGTTAGTCATTCCTTCAATACTTACAAGACTATGGGTTAGCATTATTCAATACTGTGCAATTTCACACAGGATATGATGCCAAATGATAATCCACAGTAGCTGTCTTGTAAAATCAATCAGACCATTGAAGCCCAGAGACAATAGTTGTGTGATGACTAGTGAATACTGTGGTCTAGTCAGGATGCGCGAAGGCATTGATAGATGGCTGTATTTGGTGAAGCAGGCAGGGGACAGATTGTGATTAATTCTTTAACAGAGTGATTTGCCAGAAGTAAAAAAAAAATTCTGCTGTTATTTCCCCTTCTCTTTTTGTTAATGATGTGTGTATACGACTGCGTGCCTTAATGCATCTTTTAATTGTCTGCACACAATGCTGTGCAGTTCTAATGCATATCACAAGGACGCTCACTCTCTCTGGTCCTCTTATCATTTTAGTGATCCTCGCATAATGATATTTAAGCAGAAAACTAATAACTGTCCTATGCTGACAGCCAGTTTGGCAAGCATTTATTCGTAACAGATGAAAGGAACTGAAATGACACATGAGGTAATCAAAACTGGATATTAACTATTGAACTGAAGCAGGCCACGTACCTCTAAAGCACTTTAATGTTTGGTTACATGATTCAAACTCATATTAACCTTCAACCCTGTTTCTTTTCCCAGCATTCTCTGCTACCTCTGATTATCACAGAACCTGGAAGCTGTGTTTTACATCAAAATGTGTGCTGTGTGCAAAACAGCATTATAGCATTGGTAAATGTGGCTTGTTTATCCTTCAAAAGAAACCATTAGTCAAACAAACAAAGAGCTGTATGTGAGCAGACGTTACTGGCAGAAGCATTAAAATCCCCTGCAACTCTGTGCCAGGTTAGTAATTGTTCTTTTTATGGTGGTAATCATTTCCTCTAAGGTGCGCACTGTTGCACAGTGCAATTATACATGTGCTGCTATCTCTGTGTGGAAAGGGAATGTGGGTGGAGAAATGTGGGAAGTATTTGAAAAACTGTACATTTTGTCTGTGTGGATGTGGGTGTTTGTGGGTGTATGTGTGTGGGATGTGCAGTGAGTGAGAAAAGAAAAAAAATGATGCTGCTGAGATCTGAATTGATTCACAAGACAAGACAGTAAAACAACAAAAATCAAACAACAGCGTGATGTGGCTCCCATTTTTTAACAAATATTTTTCTGTATTCATGCCTTCAGTTAGGTCTACGCTTCAGTAACACAACCCTGCTGAAAGGCAGTGTACAGCATTTAAGGCATGATATGACCAATAACCTAGTAGTCAGAATTCTGCTTCCTTGTTCTCTCGCTCCATCACATTCTGAGTTGTTTGCTCCAGACAGTGTGACCTGCAGGACCAGGCTGCAAAACACCATTACGCCAACACCTCTCACAGATAAGGTCTCCACTGGTGAATGGTGCAGATAGAGTTTCTTGATGTTTCTCAGGCATTACGAGGACACGGGAGCCTCTGAGGCAGAGAGCAAAAATTCATATGGATGATTCTGTGAAATGCAGCAACAGCAGCACTCTGGTTTCAGCTGATCTAAGGAGAAAAGGAGCTATTTGCATATTATTCATTGAAATGTCTTTATGCATCTCTGTCTAAGTAACTGTATAGTGCAGGTGTCCACGTGAGTTTGCTTTTTCTGAAAACATTTTGCATTAATAAATGACCAAATATAGTATCTAGACAAAATACTTGAAGCAAAAAGTTGCTCAGATTAAAAATGAAATGACCCATTTTAGAAATGATCTTTCTGGTGATATTAAGACCAGGACATGGTTGAAAATGAAAACAACTGAGTACAAAAAAACCCCCCACACAATTAAATTAAACAGCTACTTATGTGAAAATATAATTGCTAAGGTAAAGCTACAGTAAATGTTTTATGTGAACAGGTCAACTGGCTATATTGTGAAAAGGTTCACTCATAGTGATGAAAAGAGTTCATTTTTTCACCTGACTCTGTTACCTGCAGCTCTACATAGCTGTTTTAGCATATCTGAGCTCATCGTTTTGATTTACAGCCTGCAACTGTTCAGCCCACTCTCACCGCTGACATCGACCTCATTGCCAGCTGCAGCAGGCATCTATTTTTATCTGTCCGGCAGCTGTTTACTACCACATTAGCAATATTAACTTCATAAGGACATAAAGGATATGTTAAACGAGTATGTGATTGTTCAGCCACATGGAGGCAGAACTCCAAAGTGGCAAAAAAATGTATTGAAGCAGGTTTAAGGTAAATACAATTAACATTACAGAATAATAGTCCAATTTAGTTAAAAATCCATCTTTTTGTTAAGAAAACTAGCCTTGGTGATATATTGCACTGTTTTAAATATTAATATAAAACAACATCAGGGAACAATCAGCGAAACATACACAGTCAATTTTAGAAATATAAATTCTCTCAAAAAAGGAAATTCTTAGTGTAAAGTATTTCAGTACTTTCTCCATTGACTTGGTGCCACTCAGAGCCCACAGGGCATCCTATCATTCACTGAGTGTGGTTGGATGGGAGGAGATGTGATAATTGTCCCTTCCTCTGTCTAGTACGGCATCATAGCCTAATTCTGAGAGATCCCATCTCCTGGGAAGACTCTTTTTGTCGTCACACTGCTCCACATTCCTGTTCAGCTGAACTGGAAGCTATATTTATTCTATTTTCCCCCCGTTAACATTTGGAGGATTTGTAATCATCATTCAACCTGAGATTTGCTGAGCAGCTCCCAATTAACCTGATGCCCTCTCTCTCTTTGACCTCATCAGTATGCCATAAAACTCACATGGTCACCAGGGCCCTGTGCCATATCACAAAACTGAATAGAGAGAAAGAGACGGTGTGGTGTGAAGTTAAATTTGTGCCAAAACACGTCTTATTGCATTTGTGCCTTGTTATGAGTGTACATTTATGTGAGTGTGTGGACATGGCAGTAGGATGGCAAATTAGTTGAGCAAGGTCTTAAGGTAATTCAGCCTTCGCTTGACTTTATTCTTCACTGTATCTAAATTTTGTTCCTCTGTGTCCCTGATTTGTTAAATCTCAGTATTGTGTGTGTGTGTGTGTGTGTGTGTGTGTGTGTGTGTGTGTGTGTGTGTGTGTGTGTGTGTGTGTGTGTGCCTGGTGTTACTCACATTCTGGAGTGTAAAACCTGTTCATACACTGAACTTGTCAGGTCAACATGTAAATCATTAAAATTTAGGGTGACAACTTGGTTTAAGGTTAGGTGAAGGTTTGGATTAGACAAGTAGTGGTTGTGGTTAAGGGAATGTGGTTGGGGAAATGATTGCATGTTAATGTAAAGACCCCATGAGGAGTGAAATATGTGTCTGTGTGTGTGTGTGTGTGTGTGTGTGTGTGTGTTTGTGTGTTTGTGTGGGGTGGCTGCTTATGCGTGCATTCTGCATGTGTGTCTGCGGATTGTAATGCATTAGCTTGCTCCTCCCAGCGGAGTGCCAGTCTAAACTAAGAAGCGTGATGATGATGCTCTCTGTGAGCTGACACAACCCATTTGGCCAGGACGAGCTGATCTACACCAGCGCTGCTCGTTTACAGACTGGGAGGGGTGAGAAGGATGGAGGGAGGGGGTGGAGAGTGGAGAGGCCTATCTGTGTCTGCCTTGCCCTCTTGTCCTTGGCTCGATGTGAACAGCATTGGTAAAAAGAGAAAGCGGTTGCTACTTGAGCGTCATTTGTTGACCATTAAATACAGAGTAAGTACATGAAAAGGTTCTTGTATATCTAAGTCTTTTAATAATGACACATACTGGTGGATAACCACAATATGACCCTTTGGCCCACCCTCTATGACTTCCCCCCTTTCAAATCAAATAGGGTAAACTATTTCAGACCTCTCACGCCTTGTATATAATCAGTTCTTTTCTCTGGAAGGTGCTGCAGAGCAGACCATGTAACACAACTATAGATAGCAGAACCTTTCCACACTTAATTATTATTAGGATTATATTAAGATTGATTACTCAAGAAATGATTACTGAACAATTTCACATCCAAAATTGAGAGAGCTGAGAGGGAAATTTTAATTTAATACATGGTATGGTACAAATCAAAGATAAATCAAGGGGTTATCTACGTTTATGTAAAAACATATGGAATTGTGTTAAATGAAAGCATGCTATAAAGTTGAATTTAACTTGAGCTTATTCAGTTTTTGTCATCACAGTGTCAGGAAATTGTTTTAACCATGTTATTTATATGGTAGTAATTTGTAGTGTTGTTTTATTGTAAGGTATTATAATGAAATATTTTCCTAATACTGAATTTATAAGGTGTTATTAGGTTATTGTACACTGATGGTGGGTAAATGTTGGGTAATTTTATTTTTATTGATATGTTGACAGACATGTGTAGTGTATAGAATATACCTGATGTTTTTATTTAATCATACAACATTTTCTGAATTTGTGTTGTGACTTAAATCTATAAACTAATCAGAAACTAACTAATATATAAAAGAAATGTTTGGTTCAATAACGTAACACTCAACTTGATGATGCCGTGTTTTTCTTACATATTGCCAAAACTGTTATTCATCTTATAAGTAGCAATGATTATTATCACTGGCATGGTGACCTGTCTGTGTTTATTTGTTTAATGAGTCATGCTAAACACCCAAGCAAACTGCAATCTTAATGAGGTAATATCACTTGGGAATTAAGCTCACTGGCCCTGGACTTGTTCCACCACCATCTCTTGCTCCTTATTCCCCTTCGCTGTTAAAAGAACAAGATAAAGATGGAGATGTAGAGAAATGGAGGAGGGAAACAAAGAGTGTTGGCTGCTCACAGCTCAGAGAGGAAGGAAGCTTTCTATTAGCACTGGTGAGATAAAAGCCTGGTGATGAAATTACATCACTAAGGACTTTGAACAGGGTGTTACTTCTGTAGTCAGCAGTCAATACCTGGCTTCATTTTTTTCTGTAATTTTTAGTATTTTAGGTGTGTATGAAAAGATATGTGATATAGAAGGCAGAGTGATATTGTAATGCTTTAGTTTACAAGTGTGTGAATTCCTAATAATTTTATAATTTGTAGTAATGTAATTTGGCATTAGGTACTGTCAAAACACAAACAATGTTTGAATGGCACACTTACTAATAGGAAACAATGCACCTGAACTAAAAATTGTTCAAATCAATCTATCAGTGTTATTCACAAAATGTATTATTATTATTATTATTATTAATGTTGTTGCTATTATGTATTATCATATATTCTTTGTATGCTTGAGGTTTAACAGACATGTTTTGCTCATTTTATATCTTAATTTAATGCCTGCATTATTTACACCCATGGCTGCTTTCTACCAGTCTTTTTTCTCTCTACCTCTGTTGGTGCATTGCTGCATTTTATGACTTGATGTATATCAGTGGAACACTGGGAAATCAGTGGTAGAATCAAAATAATATTGATCAAAAGCTCCTTAGGGTACATTTAAGTAATTAAAACCACCCAAAACCAGTGATGAAAATATCAAAAATAAAGAACTGGCAAAAGAAACAGAAAACTGGTGCACCATAGAACTCTCATTTTCAGAAATTCATTTCAGTCATGATCTATTTTAGGATGATACCGTGTTTTTCTAGGATCTACCACAGACTTCATTCATTCAGATGACTCACAGAAATGAAAAACAACACAAATTAAATGGAGACTTAAATTAAACTGAAATAACATGTCTGTATAAATAACTAAACAGCAGACCAAAGTAAATTTTACTGCAAAATTACTCCAATCTCAAAAATATCTTCCTAAAAACACTGGTAAATTATTTTTCCAACTTGAAGCTCTGATTACATATTGGACTGTACGACTTCATAGTCTGAATTAAAATCCCTATAAATCCCAACTGTAGGCACCTCTACTCTGCCCATGAATGGCTCAGGCATCTTTGAAGGAGCAGCTGAACCGCCCTCACTTGAGTACAAATAACCAAATCACCACATGACTGTAGCTCCATTGTATTCATAATTGTAATCCCTTGGACTGATGAAAGGGGTGAACTATGCTGGTTAATTAAAACTGCAATCAAATTTACTCTGTAAACTGACTGCAAAAAGGGACCGCATTCAATTCAATCATGCATCACTTTCCTTTCAGTAACAAACAAACAAGTGAGGGGATGGAGTTGCGGAAATCCATGCACTTGTTGATTACAGTGGGAATTTGTTTTTTTTTTTTTTTTTTTTTAGTAAACAGTGGCGGATGCGGCACTTGAGGTCTGTGGAGTACAGTCCATGGAGCAAAGGGGATTAAAGACCCTTCCACTGGCCTTCTGTTGCCACTTGACAGGCACTTATTTTGATGCCATAATTAACTTTGAAAATCTCAAGGCATTTCCAGCATCTGTACATGGGCTCCTTTGCAGATAAATGGCAAGCAGAGGCTGATAGGAAGGAGTAGCTGACTGGTACAGAAAGCATTTCCTGATTATCTCTTCCCCACTACAAGAAAGAGTATGATCCCAGGGCCCCCTGAATGCCTAATATTATACATCCACATCATGAGTGTGTATGTGTGTGTGTGCCCATGTGCACTTTTTGTGAAAGTAATTATATTGATGGAATACCTTGTGGTTGCAATGTTTCTTTCCATTTAGAGCCTCACTTTGCACAGCAGATGTTGTCCACCTGCTACTTGGCATCGGCCTGCTTGACTGAGAGAATATAAAACAGTCAAGGACCTACTTGTATGCAGTCAAGGGTATAGGGTATTTTTGTACACGCGTATATGCATGTACCGAACGAACACCAACCACGCACACACATCTAGTCACACACACATAGGTAAATCAATTCATGCAGATATCCACAAGGGCTTACCAGAACGAACAACAGGCAACTTTTTAATGTGGGCCAGCCAATCACGCAATAATTGCTTTGAAATTAAGTACTTTTGTATTCAAATGCTAATTAAGGGATGAAAGAAAATGTTCAATAAGTCATTAACCTAAACCTGAAAGAAAATGTTGACCAAATTATTTCTTTATTCATGTTTAAGCACTACCTGCAGATAGATGAAGTTTAAATGAGAAGAGGTCATGAATTGCTACTGACCTTAATATGCAGGGATTTTAGTATAATTATTCATATCTTACCCTGTTGATTATTTGCTGTAGCAATAGTTGTAAATTAAATTTAGGTTAGAATAGCATTAAATATAGTTTCCAGTGAAAAAAATCAGAACCAAAAATGAGACAGCATAATGTATTTTAAACATATCTAGCTTGTGATTCATACATGTAGAAAAGTTTGGACCCCTAAAGCTCCTCTTAATGTAACAAGAGCATATTATTCAGACTGCTAATTTCACATTTCAACAGCATTGCTCCCCTGCCCCTCAATCTTTTGCTCTACTGCAAAGCTCTCAGTCACTGAAAAACTTCCCATGTCAGGCTTTCCTCTTTTTGCAGCCCTGCGATAAGAATGCTGTGTGTTCTGTGCACAGTCACTCTCTTACATAAATAATATGCTTCACTTAAAAAAAACAGAAAACCTTGAATATCATTTGAATATCTTACTGTGAGAGTAATTCTGAAAATTCATGGCAAGGGCCTGGTTGAACTGTTGAGAGGTAAGCAAGGGCACATTGAAGGTACAACAGCAAGATAAACTGTTGCTGTTTGGTTTGTGCATGTCGGTGTGTGTAACAGAAAGAAAGAGAGAGAGAGACGAAAGGTGTCAAAATTGCATACAAGTACAATTACTCCAGTACTGGATTTTAGTATGATTTTGAGGTAAACTAATAACATTTTTCAAAAGTATTCCCATCTTATGTTACTTGCCTCTGCTTCTCCACTATTGTAAGTTTCAGAGTAAAAATCATATGTTTTTACTCCAAAACATTTGTTTTGCTGCTTCATGTTACTGGTTAACATTTTACATATACATATATATGTATACTAAACTTATAAAAGATAAATGTGCCTTTCTAAATTTATAAGCTGGTTTGATTGTTAAAATACATTAACAAAAATTATAATTTTTGAAAAAAATAGTATAAAGATTTGTAGCAGAAGTTTTTACTTTGTTTCCTGACATGGACATTATTGTGTTGGCACATGAGTCAAATATTATTTCTTCCACTACTGTAAGGAAGGACTAGACTCTAAAGGTACTGTTTTATATTATTTTAATAGACAATGTTTTCAAGTACAGCAGTTTTGCTCCAGTACATGAATGTGTGTGTGGCAATGTGTTTAAGATGACCGTTATGTCCCTGCCTGACAGTCTTTGGCCCAGTCATTAACCTGGGATTAGCCTGGCAGAGATGGAAGTCAAGGGTCAGTGAGTAAGTGAGCTGCTCTGCTACACAGTGTGATTTCCAAGCCCTAAATTGAAAGTTGATGTTTCCCTCTTATATGTTTGAAAAAAAAAAATCACCTTACCTCAAAGGTATTTGTGCAAGTTTGTGTGTAAATGTCCATCATCTACCATCCATTCAAGCATCAGAAATGCACTTCAGTAGCTATGACTTGCAATTGCTACTTTTTGATTCTTGATATTTATTTTGTGATGTTAATAAGAGTACAAAAAAACTACACTGAAGAGTTACACAACAAGCTCAAAGTTTAAACCGAGTTGTGGCTATGTGGCTGTTCTGGAGATATGGGTTGGGTGTGGGGGTGTTCGGCTGGAGCTTCAGAAGGGGGCAGAATTTGTTTTATGAGGGTAATTGATGCTTTGCTGCAGGAGAAGAGGGCAAAGCAGGCATGAAATTGTGCAGAGGATCAGATCCGTATCGGAGCATACGGGAGAGCTGAGGGAGAACAACGGAGCCTGGCAGCCCGGGGTGGCTGGATTAGAGTGCCGCTCAACACTGAGGTACAGTTAAGAGCCAATTTTATTCTCTAGCAAGCCAATCAGTGGAAAAGCCCTGTATCCTATTAGAGTCAAGTTAGGGAGAAGAAGCAGAGCTGCTGGAGAACAGCCATTAAGATGTTTGTACAGCCATCAAGACAGAGAGAAGGAAAGGCCCTGAAAATGGAGAGAAAAATGGCATAAAATTAAAAATATATATTTTAAAGAAACAACTTTACCCAAGTGACTTATCTACAAGTTAATTCAGAGTCTTGATATGTTGAATCTTATGCAGGTAGTGAACCTGATAACGTCATGCCTACATTCAAGGGGTCATCCAGCACTAAAGGTTAAGAAAATGAACATCTGAGCAGGGGGGTTGTCGGCCATTTTACACCTGAATAACCAGCTGATCTCTCATCGTGCCCAGGTTTACGCTGTATGAGCACTGAGCAGGGTCATCAGTCCAATTCCCCCCTGTGTATTCTTGTAGCGGTGTAGTGTATTTGTGTTTGCAGTCAGTGCGGAGCTCAGCGTTGACAAATGCACAGAGGGCACAGCTCATCAGGATTCCCTAGCTGTCTGTCTGTGAATAAGAAGAGGGAATTGGCTGTCAATCCCTAATTAATAAACTCTGCTTCTCTCCCCCCGCTCTGCACGGGGTTATCTGATCAATAACCATTGTGCACTGCTTCAGATGGAAGCCATTCAGATTTATCTGCTAATATTCTGGGTGATAGCCAGAGCTAGACTGAAGATGACAGTAGACTCAATGCCCATTACCTCCTTATTTACTGTTTTAAATTCTGCTATAGTAACAGCCAGTTGCTGTCTCTAGAGTAACAAATAGGGGAAAATCTCTTCCCTCTTCCTGGGACAAGTCAAGGACAAAGCAGATGGAAAATGTATGAGTGTCTCTTCACTTTAACTTATTTTTTGGGACAGGAATATGCTTGTAAACATCCGTGTATGTAGATGTAGACATTTCTGTTTTGATATATTTAACATAATATTTGCAAGCTTCAGTTAGTGACTATATATTTTAGCGTGATTGGTTCACTCCCTCTTCTTTCTTTTCCAAGATGAAATGGATGCACCATCTTTAAAATTATGTTCTATTTCAAAACAGCTGGTTAATTTCTAAGCTCCCATGGTTTAATAAATCCAGCTTTATCTTGAGCTCAGTCAGCAACAGTCTGTCTCCACATTCCAGTCATCTGACAGTAGGACAGATATTTCTGTTATTCATAGTGATCTACAGTCGATGAATAAAATCAGACATACTTAAGCACAAACTCAGAAACACAGTTGGGAAGCGTCACACTGAAGAACAACATCAGGTCTGACAACACCACAGAGAGCTTTAGACCTTATAGATTAATGAGTCCTAACCTTCGATTTCAGGGCCAGTGTTTATTTGATTTAAAAGAGGAATGACTTCCCATTTTCACATGCTGAACATGGGGTTAAATATTATCTTTGTTGTATGCATTCTGTTGTGTTTAATCATCTGAGTACAATCAGCCTGTGAAAACTGTTGTCAATTGTCATTTGTGGCTCTGGACTGAAAATAACCCTGATGATAAAAGATGCTATTTTAACGAATTCTTGTTTGGCCATCATTCCTCATGATCATTATGGCCCTGTACTTAAGATATATACTAAAAGTCAGACAGGGCAGCGACATGGTGTTTGACAGATTTTAAACAAGTCCCTGTGTAAATATCTGTCAAAATTTTCAGAATAATTTTATGGGTTTATTTTAACCTACACTATCCATGTGGTGCATGCACAGTTTTCCTTTATGCAATTCTTTTTCTGCCATGTTTAACCACCTGTAACCACGCTCCTGGATCCCAGAAAATTTTCACAGCAGACATTTTCATTTGACATAGCAGGAAAAGTACAGATGGAGCTAATAACATTAATGATCGCTAAGTTCCATTAACTGCCCCAGTAAACAATTCCAGTGAACCTGCATTTACAAAAGCAACATCTAAAAGGGATGCAGTTGTTATTAATGTCATTGATTACACTTGTGCTTTTCCTGCTGTGATACATCAAAATGCCTGCTGTGAAAATGTTCTAATACTTTTCTATGTATAATGTTACTGAGATAAATAATGGTCAAATCTACAAAAATGCACCTTTAATTTATAAATTTGTCTTAAGGACAACCTTTAAAACCAGTGTTACTTTATCATTATAATTACATTCACAGTCATTGGGCAGGGCATTCTTATAATGTTGGAGTTTCTGCATTCATTGTAGCCCAGGACATGCTTCAGGTGGCCCAGACACAAAAGTTTTTTTTGATAGGCACTCTGACATAATCATTACTCTTCTACAATGGAACTGACCTGAATTATCACAACATCCTGAGGAGAGTTTTTGAATTCAAGATGTGCCTTTGTTTCTACCACCCAATTTCAGAGGCCAGCTTGTTGTTAGTGCCATTCAACAGAGTGAGCTTTCCTCAATGTTATCTCTGCTGATCATTGCTTGATCTGCTTGATCACTTGATGATTGCAGAGGCTGGGTTGTGGTGTGATGGTGTCGGCACACAAATTCAAGCGTCCATGTTAGTTCCCTACCTTTCATTGCAATCTTTGAAACTATCTGTTGAATTCCAGCCTTTTCAGGACCTCTGGATTAGTCTACAATGTCTTATAAAGCTTTAAAGTGACATTTTGGTGGAGTCTGTGATGCCTGAAGTGGCTGCTTGTGTTTGTATTTAATTACTGATAGACGTTCTGTGCAAGGAAATGCAACTTCTAAAGTGCATATGATATATTGTAAACATATATGCTAAATTAGATGATTTGTAGAGGTTAAAAACATACATTCATACACATACAACAACATTTACACCAACCTGTAAACAAACACCCACCCGCCCACACACATATGCGCACGCACGCACACACACACACACACACACACACACACACACGCACACACAGATGCGCACACAGGGGTCCATTAATCTGCTTTTTGATTCAGGTCTTAATCTCCTGTCTGCAACTCCATTGGCAGGTCCCACCTCCCAGCTTAGTATCAACAAAGAGGTTGGAAATTTGTGAAGGGGCTCAATCAGGCAGCATGCATCATAAAACCTGTTTATCTCTGTTGCGACTGTGGTGCCCATATACATGTGAAGAGGGATACTGTAGGTGTTTAAAATGTTTTTGGTGTCAGATTTGTTGGTAAATGACAAATCAACATATTGAATCTATTTGTTAAGACAGCTGTTGAATGTTTGTGCTTTTGGAGATCACAGTTTCTCTTCATTTTTTTCTATCAGATACTAAACCAAAAATGTACTTCTTTTTTTAAGTGATAGTATATAACAAATGAGGTCAGAACTAACTTATTGCTTGGTGGACTTTGCAGTGGTGAGGGAGTGAAACTGATTTTGAATTAAATTAAAACCTGCTTCTAATAACCATGGAGGGCTTGCAGAGGCCTGTTTACATATGTACAGAGGTCTTGATTACCGTGCCATTAGATTAATTGAGATAAGCTTTACCATGATGCTCGCAGATCCTGAATATCTCCTGCACAAATAATCAAGGCTTAGCAGTGAAAGGTTAATACAACATTCTGCACAGTCTGGCATAAGCAGACAGCCCAGAGTTCCAGAGGCAACTCCAGAGGTGAAAAAAGACACTTGCCATAAAAACTGTGGTGAATCAGGTCTGCAGCCTCATAGGACCAGCAGACCATGTCCTGGCACTGATAATTTGACAGATGATACATTACCATCAACTGCAAGATCTATTGTTATGACAGCAGGAAAGATGGTATCATACTGCACTAATATCCCCAATCTGACAACTACACAGACAAACACAGATGAACACATACACCAGCATACAGCAAATAAACACAAGCATGAGAACAAATGATAAATTCACTTTTTTGCCCATAAAAATTGTATCTGGTAGATCACAGATAAAATAAAGTTTTGTTTTCATAGTTCAAAAATACAATAAGTCACAGTTTGCAAGACTGATTTCTATCTTTGTTATTGAAGTGCTGTGCATTTGCCACTAGATGTCTCACTCCATGCTTGTTTTTAGGCCACACTCTCATACACTTGCACACACACACAGAGTCTCACACACACAGTCACATGCAGGGTGCACATGGTGTGTTTAATATGACCAGCCTAGCCACTCTCCACATGTGTTACTGTCTCCTCTGGGAGGACAGAAAAGCATCTGCCTCCCTCTGTCTGTCTAACACATTTCTGGGAAAATAGCCCAAACCTGCGGCGCACACAGCGCGCACACATAAATGGATATACACCTACATGTTTAAACAAAAACATTAATTTGTGCAAATATATGATTGTGTCCTCATTTACTTTGTTAGATTGAAGTACTTGGATATAATGCTGCTTATCCCTACGTGCTGGAAGTGATGTAATAATACTAATAACAATAACAATTTATGCAACACTTTTCTAAGCCTGGGATAAAATAATCATACAAACAAACCATTAGCTGTAATAAGAAAGACTTACACTGCTGGCTTCATTAGGTGCTCAGAAGGAGCATCCTTAATAAGAGCCTGGCTCTCTGTTTCACCTGGTTGGTTAGTTTTTTTGTTTTTAGTGCTGTTTTTCAATGTGGGTGTGCTGTGGGGAATATGTGCCCAATGGACCATGGTAAGCCCTGCATAAAGTTAATACAATGTGTGCTTTTAGAGAGGCACTATGGTAAAATGTATATACAAACTGGAACCAGGATATAAAAAGAGCATCTTAGAGTGTCAGAGTCTCTCAGAAGTAAAGATGGGCAGAAATTCATTGTCCAACATTTTCAGAATAATGTTCCTCAATGTAAAATTGCAAAGACTTTAAATACATCATCTAAAGATTGTTAGACCTTATTTCTATGTAGAAGGTTGGTCAATAATTCATGAATAAATGACATCTTGTTCAACTTTGAACTGTGCTCCAACAGTTTTGTGGCATCAACCTTAGTGATGAAACAATTATGCACTTACTCAAGAAGCTGAATTCTTTTTTCATCTGATTTCTAAATGTTAATTGTATCAATCTAAGTTAATCGACATTTACTTACATTGAAAATGTCTCAAATATGAGAACTGCTGCTGCCTTGTCTTTTTAACAATAAACTAACTACTTGTATTTTGTAGTGTTGATTGAGTGACTTAAGCAATAAGAAGATGTCATCTAAGAAGTAGAGAAATTGTGATTGATATTTTTCACAATTTTCTGGCATTTTAGAGACTAAACAATTGAAATAGACTATTTGATAATAAAAATCATCCTTTTGTTGCCCCTCTAGCCAACATACAAATGGTAGACAATATAGTAACTATAGCTCTGTTTGTAAACACTTTAATATTTGTTTTTCTTAACTAGTTATGTCAATCTGCCCTCCAAAGGCAATAAAGCTATTTGGGAAGAAAACACAACATCAATCCATCCATCCATCCATCTTCTTCCGCTGATCTGGGACCGGGTCGCGGGGGCAGTAGCCTAATCAGGGATACCCAGACTTCCTTCTCCCTGGACACTTCCTCCAGCTCTTCTGGGGGGACACCGAGGCGTTCCCAGGCCAGCCGGGAGACATAGTCCCTCCAGCGTGTCCTGGGTTTTCCCCGGGGCCTCCTCCCGGTGGGACATGCCCGGAACACTTCCCCAGGGAGGCTCCCAGGAGGCATCCGAAACAGATGCCCGAGCCACCTCAACTGATTCCTCTTGATGTGGAGGAGCAGCAGCTCTACTCCGAGCTCCTCCCGGGTGACCGAGCTCCTCACCCTATCTCTAAGGGAGCTCCCGGCCACCATGTGGAGGAAACTCATTTCAGCCGCTTGTATCTGAGATCTTGTCCCTTCGGTCATGACCCAAAGCTCATGACCATAGGTGGGAGTAGGAACGTAGATTAACCGGTAAATCGAGAGCTTCACCTTCCGGTTTAGCTCCTTCTTCACCACAACAGACCGATCTCATCTCTGCTTTTTGCAGATGATGTTGTCCTGTTGGCTCCATCGAGCCAGGATCTCCAGCGTGCGCTGGGACGGTTTGCAACCGAGTGTGAAGCAGCTGGGATGAGAATCAGCACCTCCAAGTCTGAGGCCATGGTACTCAACCGGAATAAGGTGGCTTGCCATGTCCAGGCTAGGGGAGAGATCCTGCCTCAGGTGGAGGAGTTTAAGTATCTCGGGGTCTTGTTCACGAGTGAGGGAAGGACGAAAACACAACAATTGAACTGAATTTTAAGCCTATCATTTTTTTTTTATCATTTTCATTTTGTTTTATTTTATTTTTATATACTTGCCTGTACATTTGTGGAGAGTGCAACCATAAACTGCAAAGGGTCGCAGATTCAGACGGTGAGCAGAAACACAGAACGGAAAGTGGTGGTGCGTAAACAGTATCGTACGGGGAACCTGATTGGACGAGCGCTGCTTTGCCCTTAACCAATCACTTTAAAGTACCACGGCGCAGCGTCAGACGGTTTTCCTCACCTAGCTACAAGCTAGCTAACACAGTTCAAACATGTAGTTAGTGTTAAATAAGCATAATAAATGTTTTGCTATCAACATTGAATTAGGTGATAGGGTTGACTGGCTTCTTGTAGTGAAGGAGTAACAGAAAAATATTGCTCAGTTAAGCAGAGTTGTTTGAGACAGGTGGCCAGAAACGTCTCGCCTGTGTCTGCTTAATATGTAAGTAGCTAGCTAGTTCATTGTTTTTAAACACATTAGCCAGACAATAACACGTCGTGTTTGTATGTTTTTTGTACTTGTTTTGACACCCTTTTGCCTCCAGTTGTTAAGAAAATTGTTTCTGCTCAAGCTTAATATGCTAGAATTATCCAAAACACCACAACCAATTAAGTTGTCGATTTTATTATTGCTATTGTTTAGCTTTTTCTTATTGAAATGGTAGGAAGGAAAACAACCACAGTTTTTTTTTTCAGGGATGATGACTCCAAATAGTTTCCAACCAATTTAAAGATTTTCAGTTTACTATCATATAAAAGAAGCAGCAAATCCTGCTGAGAAGCTTAAATTAGGCAATTCTTAAAAATTAGACTATTTAGCTCACTTATTAATTGCTTGCAAAATAGGTGCTAAGTAATCTTCTGCAGTGCAGTCAATAAATCATTACAGGTCTGTGTGGAGTTTGCATATTCTCCTCGTGCTTGCATGGGTATTCTCCAGGTACTCTGGTTTTTTTCCACAGTGCAAAAACATGTATGTCAGATTGACTGGTGATTCGTAATTGCCCATAGGAGTGAGTATGAGAGTGTGTGGTTGTTTGTCAATATATAGCCCTGTGATAGACTGGTAACCTGTCCAGGGTGTACCCCTGCCTCTCACCTAAAGAGAGCTGGGATAGACTCCATCAGATCCTAAATAGGAATAAGCGGGTATAGATGATGGATGGAAGGATGGATGGAGTTGTGTGTATTTATGTCAAGGCCATCTAGGGACAACTGCTGCCAGCGAGCTTATTATATAGATGTAGCACTGATTTATGCATGATTAAGAAATAAATCAATCCAGGATGTGACTGACATTATGGTCTATACATAAAAGGTACTCCTTTTTAGTGTTTACCTTAAAAAGTAATTAAACAAAACATTAAACAGCTCCGAGGAATTCCAGTGTATACCATCCCATTCAAGTCCAAAGCTTTAACTGCATGGCTTGAGAAGGTCAGCTGTTGTCATGCAGGGTGATGTATTAGAGGCTTTCAGTCTTGGTCCTGCCTCTCGCTGCAGGCCACCTATTTCCCCATGAATTCTCACTCACGTTCTGTAGTGGTAAAATCTGCCAGTTTGAGTTCTGCTGTGTGTTTGTGTCTGTCAGAGTGTGACTGTGGAGAACAAGCTCCAGAATGTGTGCTATCTATTAATTCCTTCATTAAACCCTTATCACCAGTTTTAATGCCAATTAAGATGCACTTTAATGTGAAGGCAGGGCGGGCAAGCAACTGTGCACTTCTCACTCCAGAGTGACGAGAAGAGGAGTAGACCACGTTCAGACAGGACCACCCGCTTGCCTTATCAAACCACTAAAGGCGCCACAGGCCTGTTAGTTTTGCCTCTTTAACACTGAAACTGTTTAATGTGGTGTCTATACGACGACACCTACTACTACTGCTCACTTTAAATGTACTGAAGGCCAATTTGATGTTGGCATGCCACTGTGGAGCAGCTTAAAGTAACTTCCCACTTCATTTTCACAGAAATTCAATCCACTATAAATCACCTGATTTCATCAGATTTTTGAAACATTATCATTGCTACAAAAGCATTTAAAAAAGAGGCTTCCTGAATCCTGTTTGAACTGAGAGATAATTGCATGGGGACTGAATTCACATGCTCTGCTGCATGGCGTAGGACATGTAGAGGTCATAGCTCTCTCTGAATGCGGGTGGGTATTTACTCACAGTAGGCAGATGTATAGAGCACATACAAAAGCTACATACAGAGAGTTGACTTTTCTGTATCTACCATATGGTGCAAGACAAAAGTTTTGTACGTACAGTCAGGGTCACAGTGGACACGTTTGTGTGCATTATAATTAGACAACATTGACAGATCTGCAATATGCACACTAAGCAGATGGCTCATGGACAGTGAGAAGGGGTGGGGGTGTTGTGAGCTGATGGGCTACAGGTCTTGTGTTATACCAGCAGGCTGACAATTCTGGGAAGCTGTGTGTCAGCGAAGAGAAAACAAGCGTGATGGACAGAGTGATAAAAGGAAAGAGGCAGGCAAAGAAATAGGTGAATGATTTGACAAGGAGGAACTTTATATTCATGAGTAGGACTGCATCTAATTATTTTCATTATCAAGTGATCTAGTGGTTATTTGCTCAATTAATGAATTAATTGTTTTGTCAGTATAATGTCAAAATTGTGTATAATATCCATGATCATTTCTAAGACAAGGGTAAAACTTGTTTTGTCTGGGAGGCAGTCTAAAACACAAGGATATTGAGTTTATTGTTACAGGACAAAGAAAAGCAGAAAAACCACTTTGCTTGTGGAAATAATAGAAAATCTGAATATAATTCAGCTACAAAACAAAAGAAGCCGAAGTTCTCAAACCTTAAATGTTGTCTAAAAATGGGTGTGAGTACAGTAGTCTGTATAAATTCTGATTTATTACAGAATCTGACCAAAACGCAAACTGGTGTGATACTCAGACCTGTCTGAAGAGTACTAATATTGCATTGGTGTATCATACTGATGTGCATCTTGAGTCATAAACACCAATGGACTTCTTTTACAGTTTCTTTCAGCATGTTATCGCCTGTTTTCGCACTGTGTGGTACTGATGTCTATTTCTTCGCTTGTGCTTTCCACTCTCTATCCTTCTCAATCCCAGCTTTGATGCATGCATGAGGGAGGATTTCCTGAAGACCAAAAAGGCCATTACCCAGGGGCCATTAGACCTCTAGTAGAGCATGTCGATGAGTGCTGAATCTTGCTCTGTTTTTACATGCAGCCACTTCTCTATGTGGGTGAAGTGGGGTGGGGATTCTCTGGGGGTGATTAAATGTAGCCTTAGTTGGATATTTCTAACATAAATGTTTGTGTTTTAGTAGCATATTGCTGTTTGTATGCCTTTCTGTAAATTTGATATAGTGGTTACTTTCCTAAAGTTGCACGTGAGGAGCTTGGGTCATTAATTGGTTCTGTTGTTCTTTCATGCAGACTAAGAGTGCAGGGAGAGAGTCATCATCATCAGGATGAAACGCTCTGACATTTGAGCATGAGAGTCCCCGAGAGCCTTGCGGCCCTCACTGAGTATGTTTGTTTTACAGCGAAGGAGCAATATAGAGGACTGTGGTCTGAAGGAGATTTTTTGTTGATATTAGCAAAGAGTTAAAGTCATATAGATAACAGCCACATTACACAGCTTAGCAAATCATGACAAATATTTATGTAAACAAGGAGGTCTGTGTGTTATTTAGATGGGATCTCTCTGTTCTGGTGAGTGGATGAAACTAAATAGGATGATAAGCTGTGAGGTGAGTACAGAGTAAGCTGAAAGGGACACAGAAGGAAGATAACCTTGATTGCTGGAATCACTCTGCTCATCTCTTCAATATATCCCTGTAGAGGACAAGGGCACACCAACTTCTCTCTGCTGTGGTTTTAAAAAGGCCCTCGTAGAAAGTGTGTGGTAAATGAGTGACAGAATATCATGCTCCTGTTTTTACAGAGAGCACTTGAGAGGATCATTGAAGTTGCTGAGAGCATCGGGACTCTCTCTCAAGGGCAGCTTGTTTCATCATCTTCGGTAAATGTAACGCGCAGGCCTTCTCTAATCAGAAATATAAAATCTTACTCTAGCATTCAGCGTGCTGACTAGACTAGGTTTTACAGAATGTGAAGGCTTGCTTTTTTGTCCAGCACAGCAGAATATCAGTATATAGGCTGCAGAAAGAGATGGAGGATGATGGAGGGAGGGAAAGATGGGTAAGATGGAGGGAAAAGAAGATAAGCTCCCAGTGTGTGTGTATGTGTGGTGTGTCTTTACTGGTGACTTCCCTGAGGCCTGGAGACAGGAAAAACAAGGAGTGATAAATTCTACTCCAGCCTGCTTTGGCCTCTGTCTGGTGGAGTAGTCCCCAGAAAGAAAGCTGGATTTCAGTATAGAACAGCTGATGCCCGTCTCCTGCTCTGCTCCCTGGATCAATAACAGAAAGTGATCCTGAGCAGACCCACCTCTTGTCTGCTTTTCTCACAATTTGGAGGATCAGCAAAGCTTGAAGTTATTGATCAGTGTGTTTTACTGAGCAGATCCCTTAGCTGTCTTGATCAATCACCTCTAATGACAAGTGGATTCTCTTCAAACTTTCCAGTGAGGTCCAAGGCAATCCGCTCTTGTCTGCCACTCTTCCACTGGCAACCATCACCACACTCACATACAGGCAGCTGAAACGTAATTAGAATTTAAGGTACTGGGGTGTTGCGTGTGAAAAGGCCATCCATCAGAAATTATTGCTCAAATTGGTTGCCAATCGTCTCTTGGTCTCAGCAGTTGCACAACACCCACAGAAGTCCTGTCCATCCAGAGAAGCAGACTCTAACCCCCTGCTGCTTTGTTTGCACAGATAAAAACTCTCTGCTCTGGACAGTTCTTCCTGTTTGAGAAAAACACATATTTGTGCATTAATTCAGAATTAATCCGCACTCATTTTTCTAGGCCACATACAGTATGCTTGGAAAATTAAGATCAGTTTGTCTATGGTATGTTAAAATTCAAGGAGAAAAGGAGTGGCTTTGAGTCAGCAGATACATTTAGTGTGAGTCAGCCAGCCTACATCCCTTAATTACATTTGGTGTCTGTTTGTTGTTATTAATATAATGATGGGAACTATGGTACTGTAAATAATTGTGCCAGAGTAGCCATCAGTTAGGGTTATTTTTTTCAGGATAGTAGAATAATAGAAATACTATATCACAACATGAGTGTCTGATGCTTCTCTTCCATGATTTGTTCAGAGGGGTGGATTAGAGGTAGTCGTTTGTTTTATATGTCTCAAAAATTAGTAGGTCTGAGAAAAAGTATTTTTTTAGGACTAAGAGAAATAAGCCTAGATGTTTGTTCTGACTGAATGATCCGTGACATCTACTGTGCGTACTTAAGCAGAGGTACTGCTGCTTTAGCTCCTCATCCCTGCCATCAAGTGGGTTTTTCCTCCCCTGCTGAGGTCTATGCCCTGCAGTGTGTCCTTTCTACCAAAACAGCCCTGTCTTCCCTATCAATGTAGAGACAGAAATGCTGTGCTGTAACCCTGCCGACTGCTGTGCGGCTTTCTGTAGCAGAGCACCTGTGTGTCTCCTGCTGACTGACTGAGCCAAGGACAACATAGCCACAAGACCAGATCTCTCTCCAGACACCTATGAGATGTAGAGACCTGAAAGCCTTAAGCACCTTTTACTAATATCTTATTTGTATTGCCTGTTTCTAATATTGAGGACAGGTTACACCTGAATGAAATTATATGAAAACCTTTCTGTTATGGACGAATCTGAAAAATATGTTTTGTTTAGGTGCAAATGTGTCACACCTACTGTGCCCTCCAGTTGAAATGAGAAGATCAGAGAATAAACAGCAGTGCAGGAAACGTTAATACGACAGGTACAGACACACACACACACACACACACACCCACACACACACACACACACACACACACACACACACACACACACACACACACACACACACACACACACACACACGCAGCTGATGGAAAGAGATACTCCATTCTCCAGGGGGTAACTTCATGCTGAATTAGGTTTACTCTGAGGTTTCAGTGCATCTTTCCACCTTGTTTACCATTAACATGAATAGTATCTGACATATCCAGAGGAAAACTTGCTCTCCCCAAATCCACCTTATTAACATGCTTGTACTTATTTGGAGGCTTCCAATTATGAGAAACACAAACACCCTCCCTCTTTGTGAAAGTACATTTCAAATTACTGTACATCTTGTTAAGGCCAAATACTGAGCACTATCTTCTAAATAGCTGATGACAGCATGGAACAATAGCAAGGTGTCTCCAAAATGAGATTAATTCTTCTTGTATTTATTTAAATGTTCATCCATTGCACCAGCTGTCCTAATAAGTAGAACAAATGTAGTTGGAGAGCAGCCCCAAGGTGATTGCTGAGTGTTTACACTCCAGTTAATACATTCCGCCCCTCTAGAGTCATGCCTCTAATTACCAAAATAAAGCCTTGATTTCTACTCATAATCCTGAGTTTGGGGAGGGGACAATGAGAGTGGACATGAGGAAGAGGAGGTGGCCTGATGCGCGTCCCCGTCTGTCGCACAGGAATGCGCTGTTTGAATGGAGGAAGAACCGCTTACTCTCACAGCTGAGTCAATTGCCCCACACTAAAAATATGCAGGAAATGTGTCGATCGGACCTTCAAAATAAAATGATTCTCGTAACAACAATGTATTAACTAATTTCTGAATTTTGTGCCAAGTCTGTGCGCCAAAACAGAGCTATTTTATAACAGCAATTAATCTCCTACTTCCACATGTATTATCTGTTGTAAAGTCCACTACGTAGAGTCACTTAAGACAATTGCTATATAGCAGCACTGTGCTTCCAGCGTGTATTATAGAGAAGACAATTGTCTGATTTTTTTAACCACTACACTGCACCATTCTCAGTTTAGTGCTATTTATAAGTATTTATTTTGAAAACCGTGATGGGAATATACTATTCTTGTGGCCAGCTTTACTCTGTATGGATTTTACATTGGAGAGAGTGGGAGTGAAAAGGAGCAAATGTGCGCGATGTCGAAGAGGGAGGGTGGACAACGAGTGCGCAAATAGGCAGCCAGGCACATCAGCAGCAGCAGCAGAGCATCTTGCTGATCCTGATCTCCCGTGTCTTCAGCTGCCAATCCTCCGTGTACGTCCCTGATTGAGATTTCACTGCTGGCTGAAGTGTCCAGAAGCCTCCGCCAGGCATCAGCTCGCCCCGCACACTTTCTCTGGAGCTCGGTTATTCTTAGCTCAGCTGCGAGAGACTGTCCTTCCGGTCCTTCTCTTATTTATCCCAGTTTCTTGAATATTTAATGGAAAATGGCGATCTGCGCGCAGTCGTACGGTATTTTCTGCCTCTTCACAATTCAAACTGTACTTATCATATGCGTCTCCACGCCGACAGACGGGACCCACCTCTTCCCCCAGCACTACACGTAAGTACCCTGCACCGTTTGGGGGATAAACCGGGGTGCGAAGCGCGGAACAAGGACAGGTGGCCCCGACAAGCCTGCACAGCGCCGTTTACCTTGGTATAAGAGGAGCTGCTGTCCCTGGTGTTCAAACAGACGCAGCTTCCTCTGATGCCGCGTTATGAATTTCGTTTTTACAAAACCAGTGTTGTTTTTGTTTTCGTGGGCAGTGACATTTATTACCCAAGCCCCCGTTTAATTTGTCACATTCAACATGGAGCAGGATGGTGGAGCACGCACAGGTGCCACAGGCGAATAACCCAACCAAGCAATACTATATTAGAACATCCACAGGGATAAACTAAAATAGCCCAACTAATAATGAGTCGTTGTGTTTTGCTGTCAACGCATGGGGGAGAATATCTCATTTACGCATGATGGAAAGACTGAGCCATAACGAGGCTAGTCGAAAAAGTGCTCCACTGGATATTGCACAGGCACCGTGAAAATAATCGCGTCTATCCCACAGCAGGATACACTGGTGTTATAAGAGGATAATTTTGATTCAGAGATTAAACCACTTAAGCAGAAGCACCAGGTCTTTAAACCTTCATAAAAAGTCCCTGCATCTCAGCTCGTTCCCCACACAAACTACAAAACTACTTGATTAGGCTCTTTTATGGTATAAATGCAACGACATGGCTTCCAGATAAGATTGCTAATTAAATTTTAAATAAACATTTATTTTTGATAATGAGTGAAATTCAGAGGCACTCGAGCACATCATCGTGTTGCTTTAGTGAAGTAACTAAAAGTAGTAGTTGAGCGTCCCTCTTAGTGCAGACCAAGACAACTATCGTCAGGCGTTTCCAGCTTGCACCTGCGGGGAAATTGTTTGTAATATTTGACTTTTAAAGCGGGCGAAACAATTAGTTTCACCTTGAACGACACACAGAAGCGCCTGAAACATAATGTCCCTGCTGCAACAATTTACCACCTGTGCGTCGTTGAATCATTCTCTATAAAATGGACATTTGCCATAAATGGTCTTTGAATGTGGATGTTGTTTCAGGACTTGTGCTCGAGTTTCACGAGGGTAATAGTTCCTCAGTCAAATCTGTGAAGCATGTCTTCAAGTGTTACCGTGTTTATGGTAATAGTTAGGATGGCCAAGGTGACATTCAAAGAATATATGACTGTTGATTGCTTAAAAACGACAATTACTGTAGCTGCTTCATTGATTTGATATCTGGAGCAATATGTAGAGATGTGATGCAGATAATGGTTCTTACATTTGGATTATTTTACAAAAAATTGGCATGGATGTGAATTTTTCCCTCTAAAGTATTTATTTTTGCAGTTAGTTACAGTTATTGTTGATAAGTTAATGTCATTACTTGTCATTATTTTTAAACTCGACAGTGTTTGAGCAGATAAAAATATGATAAATAGTCCAGGTCTATATGTAGTTTATATTATTTCTACTCACCCGAAGCTAGATTTTGTGTCATCCTCATCATTGTACTATTTGCCAGTTACCTAATTGTAAAAAGTGTATGGGGGCTGCTGGCTTGAAGGTGTAAGAGCCTGCAGCTGATAAAGTTTGTCCATGAGAAACGGCTGAAGGTCCTAGTTCATTTGACAGCAGTGCCAAGAATGTGCATCTTTCTACATTTTACTGCTTAGCAGGCTGACCAGGTTTTTATGTATTTAATGTGTTGACATGGATAATGCGTATAGTAGTGTGTGTGGGGCGGTTATGTGTGTGAGTTGTTGAGGGTGGGGTGGGGAGATTGGGAGGATGGAAATTATTTCCACATTACTAAATTATGTGTGGAAAACCTGTTCTAGTAAGTGGTATCTAAATAGACGGATGTACCGTCTGCTCTAGGAAGGTAAAATTACTTACCAGTCTGTGTAAAACTCAGAGCAATTTCCCATAAATTTTGTTATTTTAACACATTTGACAATGGTCCACTTTTTGCCCTAAAAAATATTTCAGCTTTGCACTTGGAATGACGAGATCTGTGGCAGCAGAATGAATGTTGTGACAGTGTGTAGCTGACACACAGGTCGTCCATCCAAACTCATTTTGTTACATTTTCTGCTTTCCATAATATTTGTCTGAGATAAATCATAACCACTAGAGACTAGTTTTTAAAGTTTTAATACTACATCAAACTACAAAGACCCAGAAAGTGTCAGCCTGCTTTCATGATCCCAGCTTCTCTGTTTTTAACAGAGGTCATAGGTTTTTCAACACAGAAGTCTCAAAGCATTCACTGAACATTAGACCTTATAATTTACCAAACCAGCATTTTCTGTATCTGAAAGGGAGTTCTGCATATTTGGGACTGTGACATGTTTTTCTCCCTTGTTCCAATATGAATCTCAAGTCCTCATGGACTATTTTGCGAAAGTGCACTGTGCCTTTTAAATGTTGTCTGGCCAGCTTTGTGCTATCTGGCCTGATGCAGGTCAGTTGTATTAAGGCTGCCTGGTCTACTATTTGCTACCTAACAGCAAGTCATGGATTATCTGTTTGTGTATATATAGATAGAGTGTGTAGTATTGATTATACTTTTTGCCCTTAATCTTATGAAATAGATTTAAGAAGCATAAAAACAACAGGAAGGACGGGTGATGTGGCTAATATGTGCACCGGTTTCTGTACACATAGTCATTGCTGTAATACTACTAAAATATGAGATAAAATATTGCCAGAGGTTTGTTACAGGATAGTGTATTATAGTTTAAATATTGCAAATCAATAGTTCACCTTTACCATTGATACCAAAATTTCAGTATTTTAAATTAAAAACACTGAGCACAACAGACTGAACACAGTGGAGATGTGCAACTGACACACAGGTCATCCAAAGTTGCTGCATCCAAGCTCATTAATTTTCTTAACCACATTTGATTAGTGTGGGCAAATGTTGTAGAAACAATCCCTTTTTTATTATCTTGATAAAAATATTTGAAATATTTACTATTAAAAAATTCACATTTAAAATTGCATGATAAAAATATACCTGTTATTTAACTTTTATATTAATTTAAAAAAAAAAAAAGGACTTCAGGCTGTTGCAATTTTTAATATACAGTAGCATTCATTAGTACATGCAGTCTGCATGGAACCACCTGTACTCATACACAAATTATCTTTATTAATCAAAGATATCTTGATTGACTGGGTCAATGTTGTGATTCACTCATAAACTTAAAATATAAGACACAATCTAGGCCCTCCTTCTGCACATCATGTCAAGGATTGGTGTATATATGTATGTGCGGGGTCGTGTGTGAAGTGTGTACACTAATGAAGTTGCATAAGAAGTCTGTCTGGCTCGAGGACAGAGGTAGTGTCCCTCTCTGTTAGTATCACTGCATCCTGCTCGGCTCTCTCACTGTAAGCCTGTTTTCATTTTGAGGTGACCTTTTCATAGTCAGACTCTCCCCAGCGATCCGGCTCTGCACAGTCCTTTTGGAGGCCCTCTTGCTTTCTCTTAATCTTGTCTCTATAAACGCAGCCAATGCTCATTCTCGCTGGCATGCTGTTACTCTCCTGATGAGACCCGCTCTGGCTTGGTGATTATGGCGAGTGCTGTCACTGCTTGGCAGACTTGTGCAATTTAATAAGTCTGTCTTTCCTCTTGTCTTCTGAGCAAATCTGACATTTAAAGATGACATTTGTCTCATCACATTAAAAGACAAATGACTGTCGTGTTGTGCTGTTGATGCTAGTGATTAGCTATCTGCAGGCTGCTGAAAGGAAAAGGTTGGCACGGCGTCAGTGGTTGACTCGTAAACACATGACAGAATTTATTCATCTGATTTCTGAACGATAAGGCTTCTTTTTTTTCCACTGTACATTTCATATTGGCCCTTAAGATTGTTCAGAATATATCCAGGTTGCCCCACTGTTGTTCCTTTAAAATGATCTAGTGAAAATCTTGATCCATTAAGTCATTTGTTGCTTGCTGCTAGATGTACAGTGATGAGCTCCAGCCGTTTGATCTCCTAATTCTAAACTTGGCTCAGTCTAATGGAGATCAGCTCCTGCTTAGAGTGCACTTCTGTCAGACCTGTGCAGTTTTATTGCAGAGCCACTGAATCTCAGCCAAGCCAAGACAGGCACGTTCGCAGCCAGTTCTGCCAAGGCCAACCAGATATATGCAAGATGTAATGGGGGGAGAAGGTACTGATGACTAAACCAGACATTAGGAGAGAGGGGAGAGATCCAGATAAGGATCCGGAAAAGGGGGAGAGTGAGGCAGTTTGCCAACAGAGAACGAGCAATGCAATATGTGGAAAGACTCACTTTTTCTGTCACTCTTATATACACACTCACAGGCCTTGACAGAGAAATGAATGCTCAGGTAATGACATGCTCAGGTGATAATGATGAGGGATGCAGATTGAAAAGATCTTTTTTTTTTTTTTTAATTCCAGAATGATTCACTGGGCTGGACGCATTGAGAAGGAGCTGGAAAAGGTTCTGCAGCACGTCACTGGAGCTCAGCAAATGAGATTGGTAAGATAATGTCATGCTCACTTGTGACGCACTGCATTTTCCTGCATTATTAATCAGCAAGATTTAACTGGGTGAGGTTGTATAACAACCTCTCAAGTGTTTGTATGTTTGTCTGTGAGCCACTGTGTTTGTACAAGCACTGCCAAAAATGTTGATCTTTAAAAAGATATTCTAAAATCCAATAAAAACACTGAATTTAAGGTGCAATAAGTGCAATAATTTTACTAACTTTTCACTCACTTTACAAAACATTAGATTTAGGTTAGATTAGATTAAAAGACCAAAAAATAAGTTGGGCACATTTCAAAGAATATGGTTGGTTGTGTCTGTGTCCTGGTATGAATGCCGTGTGTAACAAGTGTCTGTCTTGTGGTAGAGCAGATGGTTGAGCAGAGTGTGATTGACACTATTTCATCGTATTTCTGCTGTGTACGCATGTTCACCGCGCTTCCAGGGTTTGTAATGCACCCTGAGATAAATGCTTCATTATGGCTGTATGGGTGAGTGTGATTCATCCAGCCGGTGCGGTGCCTGTGGCGGCTTTAATGCTAGCAGTAAGAGTGGTGAGTGTGATGGCTGTTAGCATGGTGGCGACATTGATGGATCCCAGAGAGAAGGAAGTGAGATGACTTGTGCTGGTGTAAAAGTTAATGACCATTAATAGATATCAGGCACTCAGAAAGCATGATAGAGAGAGGTTGATTTGTAGCACTCCTTCAATGTAAACAAAACATTACAGAGGATATTTACCCATCAAAAAGCTTTATTTTTTCAAATTCCCACTGAGCAGTATGGATATCTAAACATCAGTAGACTTTGAGAATAACATTACGCATGGTTTCAAGGTGAAAGCATATTGTTGCCATCTGATAATAAAACGTGTATTGCCATTGCAAAAACAATCTTGAAAATTGAAAAATCCTGATAATTTAGTAAGGTCACTAAGCTTCGACATGCATTGTTTTTACCACAGTAATAACTTGCTTCCCGGTAAATGTTTTTTTTCACTACTTTCTATAGAAGACATTTTAATAAACAGGCTTAATGATACAACCCATTACATATGCAGAAAAGTAGGATTATTTTCATTTTTACATTTTTATTCTCCTGCAAATTATTATTATTTTCTTGATAATTGCATTTGTTGTTTCACCTGTAACCTGTAAAATGTCAAAACAAATAGGCAGCATTTCCTATTAATTCAATTCAATTTCAATTCAATTTTATTTGTATAGCGCCAAATCACAATACAAATCATCTCAAGGCACTTTACAAAAACTAAAACTAAAAACCCAACAATTCCCTTATGAGCAAGCACTTGGCGACAGTGGAGAGGAAAAAACTCCCTTTAACGGAAGAAAAAAACCTCCAGCAGAACCGGGCTCAGTTTGGGCGGCCATCTGCCTCGACCGTTTGGGGTGAGTGGATAGAGCAGAGAGAAAAGAACAGCAACAATAAACAACAAATAGACACTGCAAGTTGGTGGGGCCAGTAACTGCACATCAGCGATAAACAGCTCCAGGACCAGGGACACCTGCAGAAGGTACAGAGAGAGAGAGAGAGAGAGGGAGGGAGAGAGCACAAACTAGGGGAGAGAGAGAGCACAAGGTTAGTAACATTCAATGGTGGAATATACATGAGGTGGGAGAGAAGGGGGTTAGGGTAGGGGAGCTCAGTGCACCAATGGTCGGGCAGTCTAGGCCTATAGCAGCATAACTAACTAAGGGATGGTTCAGGGTTGCCTGAAGCCAGCCCTAACTATATGCTTTGTCAAAGAGGAAGGTTTTAAGTCTAGCCTTAAAAGTACAGAGAGTGTCTGCCTCCTGAACCCAGGCTGAGAGCTGGTTCCACAGGAGAGGAGCTTGATAGCTAAAGGCTCTGCCTCCCATTCTGCTTTTGAGAACTCTGGGAACCACAAGTAGGCCTGCACTCTGAGAGCGAAGTGGTCTATTGGGATAATATGGTACTATGAGGTCTTTAAGGTATGAAGGAGCTTGATTATGAAGGGATTTGTATGTGAGAAGAAGGATTTTAAATTCTATTCTATATTTTACAGGGAGCCAATGAAGAGAAGCCAATATAGGAGAAATATGATCTCTCTTGCTAGTTCCTGTCAGGACTCTGGCTGCGGCATTCTGGATTAATTGGAGGCTTTTTATTAAGATATTAGGACATCCAGATAGTAATGAGTTACAGTAATCTAGCCTTGAGGAAACAAATGCATGGACTAGTTTTTCTGCATCATTTTGAGACAGGATGTTCCTAATTTTGGAAATGTTGCGCAGGTGAAAGAATGCAGTTCTAGAAATTTGTTTTATGTGTGAGTTAAAGGACATGTCCTGGTCAAAAATAACTCCAAGGTTTTTTACAGTAGTGCTGGAGGCCAGGGCTATGCCATCTAGAGTAGCTATAATTTTAGAAAAGTTATTTCTGAGATTTTTAGGCCCAAATATAATGACTTCTGTTTTCTCCGAGTTTAAAAGTAAAACGTTACTGGTCATCCAAGCCTTTATGTCAATTAGACAGGCTTGAAGTCTGGTTAACTGGTTTGTGTTAACAGGTTTAATAGATAGATATAACTGAGTGTCATCCGCATAGCAGTGGTAATTAATAGAGTGCTTCCTAATGATATATCCTAAAGGAAGCATGTACAGGGTGAACAGAATCGGTCCTAGCACAGAACCTTGTGGAACTCCATAACTAACTTTTGTTCGTGTGGAAGGTTCATCATGGACATGAACAAACTGGAATCTGTCCGATAAATAGGATTGGAACCACTTTAACGCTGTTCCTCTGATACCAATCACATGCTCCAGTCTCTGTAATAAGATGTTGTGGTCAATGGTGTCGAATGCTGCACTAAGGTCTAGGAGGACAAGTATCGAAACAAGTCCATTATCTGAGGCTAAGAGAAGATCGTTGGTAACTTTCAACAGTGCTGTTTCTGTACTATGATGTGCTCTAAATCCTGATTGGAAATCTTCAAATAGTTCATTCCTGTGTAAGTGGTCTGATAGCTGCTTAGCAACAGCTTTTTCTAGGATTTTAGAAATAAATGGCAGGTATAATTCCGAAAAGGAAAAACTGATGCCATGATAGTAAGTTTGCATTCGTGTAACAAAATGAACAAACTCATAAATTAGCAGCTACGACTGGTTGTCTGTCACCTAATCAATGTATTGAGTTATTGTTTTGTTGAGTCTTTCAGCTATATCTTATCTGATATTTAGAGGAATGTATTGTATGTTTAGTGTTCATATGTTGTGGTGTCTAGATTTCTTGGTATAAACTGGGATATTCATAGAGGAGTGATCCTTAGCTTAAGGAAACTAAAAGCTAAGATGTGACATTGACACAGCCTTAAGTGCTCAGTTGGCTTAAAGTTCTGGGGATTTAATTTACACTACAGATTGCTGACGTTTTCTCAGTAGGCTAGTCTCTCTTAATATTATGTTCATACCAGTGATGTCTTGCGTAAGGTGCCCATATGGCTGCACATCCATGTGTATGTGCTGGCCTGAATGTGTGCGCAAAGTGGGTGGGAAAGAACATTTATCATGGCCCCAAATAGGAGTCGTCACAGGGTGTGCTAAATGGCCCAGCATGTCTAGAAAAGCCATTTTCTAAATGGATGCCTTCGCTATACGTGTGTCTGATAGAAATCTTCCCAGGGCTATGCCGGCTGGTAACAAGATTGCCTCCCTCTGTGCCCCCTTCCTCTTCATGCGCAGTTTATTCTCCCAGACAAAAAAATGTAAAGTGTGTGCAGATTATTTTTGAGTTTGTCTTACAGGAAAAGAGACAAGGAAGTAAGTTCAATATAATGTAGTCTGTTCAGTTTCCCTTGGCTGAGGTTTTATTTATTTATTTTTTGACAAGCAAGGTATTGGGTGAAAGAGAGAGGCCAGGTCAGGGCGGCACAGAAAATAATTGAATACATATTGAATCAGTCGTTTTAAAAAAAAAAAACAAAAAACAAAAAAAACAACAGAGATGTGGACTATTTTAACTATTTGTTTGTGTATACTGTATTGCAGATCAAGAAGGATGACAGTATTTAAATGCTTAAAACCATATTGTAATACATTCTAATTGAAGTTTGATCAAGATGCTATTCTTCCTCAGGGAGGGAATGGAAGCTAGAGAGTGAGTGATGTATCGGAGGAGTTGGAAGTTTGAAATGGAAGTGTGTGGAGCGTGGATAGACAAGGGCAGTGGGCGGCTTTTCGAGCGGAGGAGGAGGGTTTTTTAGAGTGAAAGGATGAAGAATGGCTTGACAATTGAGATGGATGTTCGGGCGGTTTTGTGTGTGTATTTATAGAGTCAGACTACTTAAGATGGATGAAATGATAGAGAGGAAGGATGAGAACTGGTAAATTTAAATGTGAGCAGACGGATGCTGTTTATAGTCCTTATCCTACTCATTATCCTGCGTGCTGCTGTGTTTGATGTAGACGGTACAGTATGTGGTGATGAGAGGCGGCAGTGGACACTGGCGTTGTTTCCATGTCCTCGGGCTTACTCAGAACAGTTTTAATAGGCACACATGAGCACACACCCACGTACTGTCATGCCAGTGATTTGATGGTTTATCAGAGGTACAGACAGATAATATTATTATGGACATATTTAAACATAAGTTGTACACATGTTTGCTGTGTACCTTTTGTAGCTGTAAGATAACTATAGTATATATACACATAGGGGTTTTCAAACTAGTGGTTCTCTAATACTTTACATAAGTAAATTAAATGCTTAAAGCTTTAATTTCCTGAGTAAAAGTAAAAATATGATTAATATATGATTGGAAAAAATGAACTGTACTTGAAGTACAAATGTCAGAACGCTCCCTGACTCCCGTGATGAAGATTATTGTTATTATTATATAGACATTTAGTGATTGGCAAGTAGCTTAGTCCCATGCCCCTTCCAAAGGGTCACAAGATGAATATGAAGGATTAAAGATTGACTGCAGCTTTTTCAGCATTTAGCTTTTCTATAATCTTTCCTTTTTTTTTTTTTTAAACCTTTTAAAACATTAAAAGGGAAATCCCTCTCTGGTGAAACAGCTTGCAACTCAGAGACATCTGAAATGTGACATGGAGTCCTAACTAGACACAGCTTTTTTTTAAAGGGTCACAAGCCAAAAACTGTTACACAACTAAAAAGTAAATACAGCTGTTAAATAAATGTAGTGGAGGAAGAATTACAATATTTCCCTCTGAAATGTGGTGGAGTAGAAGCATAAAGTATCAGAAAATGGAAAATTTCACGTAAGGCACCTCAAAACTGTACTTAAATGGAGCAGTTGAGTCAGAGTACTTGGTTATACTGCTATCTTATACACACATGCACACAGAATCAGGGCAATTTCCTTAGCTTTAATTTTGCAAGCCTCTTAAACAGCAATGCCATGCAACATATGTTTAACACTCAAATTCATTTCAATAAGAAGAGTCTAATCAGCATGAATAATTTAGACTAGTGTACATGACTGCTACTGCGTTTTCCTCTTGTTTGCTGCTCTTCATTACTAAAAAAACTGAGAATGGTGCACATCTATATATCCACATATGAAAGCAAAGTGGAACAATTCAGGAACAGTTTGTATATGAGCTTCAAAAGCTTCTGCTTTTTACTCTCCTTCTGTCACTGTTGCCCTTCGCCTGGTGTGTCTTTTTGTGCTGTGCGGTCAACGCTACATCAGTCAGTCTGCTGACCACATGCTGTCTCCAGGTTTATCTCAGTTCCACACATACCTTCCTGCCTCTAGTCCTTACAGTGCGCATGTGCATACTCACGATCGTGCGTATGTGTGTGCTGCAAGTTTTTTCTTTTAATTGTTGACATTGCTGGAACCTCTGGTTCTATTTGATCAGCACAGGTATGTTTCCAGACTTGAGGGAGGTGTTGTATGTAGGCAGAATACATTTCCAAATGTCTCATGCTTCTCCAAACCCCCCCTCCTCTTCTTGGAAAAAATATGTTACTCACAGCGAAGACACCCGGCCTCAACAAACGTATCTTTATAAAGTGCTCTGATGGATTTACTCACTATCGCTGACTGCAGAAATTTGTGATGATCTGGCTCATATGCCCACTGCCATAGTTGACATCACCCCTGCTCTCACTTCCCAACCCCTCTTCTCATTTTGTTGAGCTGAGCTCAGCCTCACCTCTCTCTCCTTACTTATCCATCAGAGGACAATAATGTGAAGGCTGATCAGTGGCATTTGTTTTTTGATTTTAAAGCTCCTTATGCCTGTTGACAGTTTACAGGAAAACTTGAAAGTCCCTCCTACTACCATGAGCAGTTACCTTTAAAGGAGAGAGATAGGGAAACTGCACTCAGACCTCATCTCAGCTCTCCTTCCTCCCTCCCCCTCCATCTTCTGGCCTGGACCTTACACAACAGCAGCTTGTTATCTGACTGTGTGAAACAGCACAGGCTCTTTCTGCCGGATAGATAGTTTACTCTCTGGCTCTGGATTTCTCTCCTGATGGCTTATGTTAAGTATCCCTCTGTCATTGTGTCACACACATCCCTATACACCATGGCTTAGGTCTGCTGAGGTCTTTACATATAATAAAATTGAGGATTTATTAATTACTTTTATATTAACATCTGCAACAGCAGCAAAATGTGTAATCTTGTCATGAGGTGTAATAACAAAAGTTTCTCTGCCTTTAAGGAAATTAATTATTTTCATTTTCAAAGCAAAGAGAACATTTCAGAACCCCAAAAATGAGGTACACCTTTTTTCTTTACTTTACTCATACCAAAATTTTGTTTTCCTAGGAATAACAAATGTATGTCTCTCTTTTTACATCAGAACCCATTCGTGTCACCACCTTTATAGTTTGTAAATGATTATGTGCACTTACATAATTGATTTGCCACTACTGAAGTGAGTTGACGCTAAACAGATATTTAAAATGGTCATTAGGGCTAGGTGTTATATCAAAAACAAAAGACAAGACAACGAGCAAAAAATAGCAAAAAGGTTCATATATCATCTTGGTGCCAAATAGATACTTTTAGATTCCCCACTTTGGGAAACATAGAACAATGCACATTTACAGATACAACACCAAGCCTTGTTTGTAGTACCAAAGTAAATGTGGAACTCTAGGTATTTTGTCTAATAAAATAGCAGTCTCATAAATAGCTACTATTTTAGAATTTCAATTAATGGGAAATAAGAAAATCTGGCAAAATTATTAGTTTTATAAATGTACTTATTGTTATATTACAACCAGATTTAAAACACCAATGGAATAGTGATGCCATCATTAAAGCAAGAACTAAATTCCAATGTGAGACTGTAAGATAAGTCTATGGAGGTTTATTAGAGGAGAATTATGGGAATTATGAGTCAATGGGGCTGTGCTTCTACAACGGAGTGGCTTCCCTTGCACTGAAGGGGTGGTTCTAGACCCTTTTTAGGGGGGCTTTAGCCTCCCTGTCTGTCATTTCAGCTTCCCTAAAACAATCAACTATCAAACTATCAAAATTTATTGAAAGTATAATTTTTACTTTTTAAAATACTTCATTAATGACTGACTGCATTCATATTGTAACTGTAGCATGTAATGAGCAGAGATTATGTTGGTTCATCACATATGTGATTGTTTGTATTTACAGTATATTTGTACTATCAACATTCTGCAATACACAGCCACAACACTAGGTATTGTTATCAGCAACAATAGTGAGGGCTAAGCCCCCTAAGGATCAAATCTTAGAAATGCCCATATTGCACTGTCTTCCAAAAAAGTTCACAAAACTTAAGGAACGATTTTTTTGTTTTTCATTAAACAGAGCTCTGTTTTTGTATTGGCATGCCCCCTGTTTATGTGGTCTAGCAAGCTTTGCATTTTCATGTACTGCTAAAGTCAAAAGGGCATGCTTTGGTAATAGTGCTGAGCTGATTCATAAGAATCAAAGTTAAATGATACAGTCTTTTTATCCAGTAGTTATATATTCATTTGAATGTCCAGGTGGATGTAGGGCCAAATTTTCAAACCTGACTGCATTTCTGTTCAAATATCCCATTAGCAGGTCCCAAGAGTGAGGTTCGTCAGGGTTATACAACAGGGTCATGAAAGCTTAGACACGGTCTGTAAGCAATTCACTTTTTATTCTGTTTGGAACCCATGTTATCGGAACCTTTTTTCAGCATTAACTGTGCATTTACCCCAAACCAAACCAAAATAAAACACGCAATAAAATAACAGTGGGCTTTAGAATCACATTAAACTGTTAACAAGCTGAACATTAAGCAGTGTAGGATTTGGTCAGCACCATTACTCAGACTGGTTCTGACAGGAGAACAGAAAGGCAGACAAACACATGGTATTTATTTTTCTGCCTTTTTATTGGTTTCCTGACACTGGGGAAAGTTACAAGGATTCCTCAGCTCCCTGACTTGATGGCCTGGCATTGGTTGGTCTTTACATAATTGAAAATTCATATATCTGCACAGTGCAGCCTTGCATGCAGATATCCTGGCTTGAAGGAATTACTTGGAAAAAGCTTAGCACTAAAAATGTGACAATTTAGAAAATATAGAACCAGATTATGTATAGTGTCAGTGTCTCCAGTTTCATGTTATTTTTTTTCTTTATTGTAATTTACTGCCAATATGCTATATTTTTGTGTTAAACCATCTCAAAACCTACAGAATAGTATTTTTGAGTTTGAACTGAAAATGAACCGCTAATCATATATTTTTTAAAAACCCTGAGGAAATTATTTTAGTACAATTCTGTTTACTATTTTATACGGCATCTTGGCTCAGAAATATTTTGTTTTGGATATTTCGGTTCCTGTCTCAGCCTTGTATATATACATGTACATATTTTAACCTTCTTCAGGTTTCGACTGTTCAGTCTTAGAGTAAAACCTGCTGATCGAAATCGATAATGCAGGGCTTAAAGAGGCAGTGCTACATGGTGCATGCTGCTTGCACAAGGTTTTATAGCTTCTCTGGTCACATTATAAAAGATCTTATAGTATATCACTGTGTGTATGCTTGTTGATTCCATTGCAGTGGGATACTAGGATGGAGCTGTAACAGGCCCACTGGGGGGAAATAGCCTCTTTATTGCCAGCGCAGAACAAACTGAGACGGTCAGAGTCTCTGAATGTCATTGACATTCACTGTAGTCCATTTGGGGACTGGATTTGTGTAACTAATTGTCATTTTATGAATTCCAAGAAAACAAAAGGCGGATGCATTCATGCTACTACTGGCTTTTTTTGCAGGAGAAAAGAAAGCCTTGCTGTTATTTAAAGGAAGACATTATAACATGAGGTATCAAAATAGGATTAGAGGTCCGCTAAAGCACCAGCCCTGTCAGAGGAAGATGCTTTATTTTGTCTACGCTGCAAATCTTTTCTCCTTGTCTTCATTTCTGTACAATGTTATTTGCAGTGTGTGTGTGCATGCTTGTGTAATTTTCTGCCGTTGTCTGTTTGATGTTTTAGAGAGCACCTGACATGTTTTCTGTGCTATCTGTGCTTGACAGAGAGAAAAAACTGGGTACAGTTCCCTGAGTGGGTTGCAGTGGTAATGTAGAGTGGCATGATGCCCTAGAAAATTCCAGGTGTGAAGTGTGTTATTCATTCCACTGCAGAGGGAGGGCTACTCTGTGTGTGAAGTGGTAGGTGTGACCTTTATTTCCATTGTGAACAAAATGTATTTGTTTCTTTTTTGTTTTTTTTATGGGTGTTTGTGTTGGCATGTGAAAGATTTTCACTGTTCTGGAGTCTGAGGTTTTGTCCTTCTCTTCCTCTTCCTCCTCCACCTGCACTAGTCTAATTGATTGGTCACAGTTCTGAATAAGTTTAATCGGTCTGCCACAGCGGTGGGTGGTCCTCAAACATTCAACTGCTGTGGTAGTCCTAGAAAGGCATTTGAATTTTTGATCATGTAGGCAGTAATGACTCTCTACTGCCATCTAAGAGAAGTCTTCAGAAGTGCCACTCTCATCTTTTTATTTCAAAGCTAAATTTGTTTCTTCTGCTTTATTCCTTCTATATATTTTTGAAGAGAAGCTTGTCCTCTCCACTCAACCCCACCCCCTTCTTTGGCTTTAAGTTAGACTTGCTCTTAGCTCTGCTTCTGGCCCTTTTCCCAGGACTCCGTTGTTTGATGGGATTTGTGCTCCACTGCTACAATTGCTGTGTTACGCATATCCTCACGCATGTGCTCGTATGTGCATGTATACTACACCAGTAAACAGATGCAGGATTCAAATCCTTTACAGTACATACTGTACTACTCTTTTGCAACAGGAGATATTTTTTGAGAGAAAGATGAAAAGAATTTTCTGGTTTTGTAATGAAGGAATGCCATTGTTGCTCATTTAAAAATATTCATATATAACATGTCTATACAATATTTCATGAAAACATGTTTCATTTGTTTTCACAATATCCAGGGAAAGATTGCAGTCTTGGTTGAATGTTGTCAAAGCTGCATGGAATTATGAGACAGGACATGTTTCCATCAACATTTAACCAAATGGAGGAGGAAGGATATCCAACTTGTAAGACATGTTTAAAAAGAGTGGCTGCTTGAGGAGGCAAATATGATATCCCATCTACGGGAGCACCACCCATCACTCTTCGCTAAATTCAAAGTAAAGCTGTGAGTGTTTAGCATTGTTTAAATGAATACTATTTGGCTTGCTACCGAGGCAGAAAAGATGGCTAATTAACTAGCTAACAGAGCAGACTAAAGTACTACGTTTCTGCGATTTAGTACAATAATTAAATGTAGCTGTAATTTATTTATTTGAACTATTTAACCTGACATGTTTGCTGTTCCAAAATGTTCTATATGTTTCTTAAAAATAAAATATATTGTCTTCCCAGACATTTAAAAATAACACATTTAAGAACTGTATTCGCAATACTGCGATGCCGTGATATTTTTGCTTAAGGTTATTATACCGTCAGAATCTCATACCAGCCCATGCCTACTAATACACATACTTGACACATGGGTCATGCCATTTTTGACCATCAATATTTGTGTAAGGGCTACTGTTATTGCTAAAAAATAAAATAACGATACAGCTCAAATCAGGAGATAGTAAAATGCCTAAGACTAACCATCACACATTTGACTGAAGAGAAACAAACAGAACATCATTACCTCCATGGATCTGTGATTTCACAGTAAAATGGAATGACATTAGAGATAAATAAGAAAATTCCAAACCAAAATTACTGTACACTTTTTGTTACTGTTTATCACTTCTGTATGCGTTAGGTTGTTAACCAACACAGCATGTTGTTAATAGCACTATGATTTGTGCCATGTAATACCAGCATTTTTAAATGTTTAAAAATATGATACCATAAATCCAAATCAATGCTTTCATGAGCCCATTGCTATTCATCACTGTACTGCCCCTTGATAGCTGGTTTAATTGAATTCAAGCCAAATGTTTGCTTAATGCAATTGAACTGAAATTTTGAAATCATATATATGATTAAAAGCTGTTGAACTTTGCAGAATGTAAATAAATATTTGATCACTGACTACTCGGAAGTTATCTGAGTTACCATTTCATTCTATCATTGCCGTATAGCTGCAGCATCTGCTTTACATAGGCATTGTGAGCGTAAGCTGGCACTCTGTTTTTACCTACAGGCAGCTTAGCTCCCATTGTTGCGTGGATGTGGATGGCATGTGAGTAAATGTTTTGGGATGCTGAGGAGTTAAATCCTAAAGAGTGCATTAGCTTTATGACTCACTGACACAGTACAGTTGAACTTTCATTGGTGTTTTGATGCTATACAGTTTGTGCTCTTAGCTAAGGTGCCTCCTGTGTTGCTTGCATTCATTTGGATGCACGAGTCAATTCTTGAGTTTTTGTTGCGATTATTACAACATGTGTATATGCATCCTCAACCATGTATGTATGTGCTGGTGTGTATTTGTGTGAACTCTGGACCACCAGCCCATTTCATACACAGACAGACATCAAAGGCGGTTTGAATTAACCCTGCGTGTCAAGGCTGCTATGCATGCCATCCGCAATTTCACATCTCTGCCGCTCCAGCAGCACCAAACTTACATGTCCATTCATATTGAAATGAACAGATGGAGTTTTGCCATGCACCGAATCACCTTCACTGAGTAAAGATAAAACTTCAAAAGAGCAGAGATACATTCTGATCTGTTTGCAGGTGGTTAGGTTGTGTCGTCACAGGGGAAGTGGAGGCATTCTGTGTGGCCAAAGTGCAGGTGTCATGTTTTTCTTATTAAAGCAGGTGAATTGTGTTTCCATTACAGTGCTCTTGCAAAAGCTGTCTGCCTTTCTCCATGATTAGAAACTGCAGAAATGATGTCATGGCCATACACACAGATGCAGGAGACACATCAAAGCCTCACCTCTTTTAACTCGCTTTTAAATCCATCATGAAGCAGCGGTCTCACCACATTGTTTGCTTCTGTGTCCAAAATGTGTTTTTTGATTGTTTTGACTGGAGAGCATTACCTCTCCCTTTGCCTCCAAACACTCATTTTCACATTTTCACCTCATCTTGGAAGCCAATTTAATTTTATATTGTATTTATTGATCTGGCCAACTTCAATTTCCTCCAGCGGCGTGATTCTGTTGCATGATGAAAGCGATGATGTAGATGAACAGGCGATGATGGTGATGAAGAGTGTGATGATGATGATAATTTCTGTGGGTGATTGTGATTGCAATGAGTTGTATGCTGATTAGAGTGTGCGTCTGAAGATGGCTGGGATTGGTGATGTGTAGGTGAAGCCATCAGCCACAGTGTGTATTTTTAATATGCCTCAACCATCAGTAGGCTGCAATGACAGCTAGTCAGTAAACACATTCATATTTCATTAATCTGTCCTCTCCACTTTCCTCCTCTTGATGGCCTCTCATTGTGTCCTCTAGAGGTTGTTCACTAATCCACTGAGACCTTACCTCATCCCACTTTGTTACCTGCACCCACATACATATGTACTCTGCTCTAAGTACTAGAGTTGGAAATCTTTTCCTTTCGGTTATTTGGCACACACTTGCTGTGTCTATGATGGCCAAATTTAATGGTATATAGGACCACTGTTAGTACACCTACATAGTGTGTACAATCACCTTTGCACTCATACCATGCTTTAAGCCAGTGTCACATGCACAGCACAACATTTTTTTAAATTTTAAAACAAATAGAAAACTTAATGATCTTTAAACAAAATCTCACCCATGATAATTGCTTACTGGTATGTACTATATGTAGAGAGAGTTTGTGTTTGCCATATGTGTGCTTACTATTTGATATGATATGATATGCTAACTCACATATTCTTTCATCATTGCTATTCAAGACAGAGCGATACAAGATTAAAAGCAATGAATGATTATGTGATCTATTTACTGGATTTTCATTGAGCAGTTCTGACCTTTAAACTTCACTAATTCCCTTGACAAAATAACCTCAATTCAAGGTCACTTACTTTCCTCTTGACACAGCATGGATGACAGAGAAATTGCTTTCTCTCAGCAGACATTTTGACTTGTCATAGGTAAAGCACAGTTTTTCAAATAATCATCAAGGCCTCTGTTGTGTTTAAGTGCTCTAGTAACAGCGTGACACTGAGCAGTCCAGGAATTCATCCATAATTAGTTTTATTATTTATAATTGCGGGATAATGTTAAATGTCTTTGATGATAAAAGGCCAATAATAGAAAGTTTTGAACATCTAGAGAATAGAGCTGTAGCCCATGTAGAATTAATGAGACACCAATGATGAGGAGACATTGTAAGGTGACAGCACAATCAGAGATCTTGATTCAGGCTTGGTTGACTTCATGTCTCAAAAAAAAAAAAAAGTCAAATGACCAGACTTCATCCTTTATGCCTTAGAGAGACACATATTTGACACTAAGTGGCAGTATTTATAAATGATCCACAGTTTGCTTTAATGGGATAAAAAATAGGGGTGAATAATTTTAAAAAATAATCAAATTTCTAATTTCTTTTACCAATATTGTGATTGTGATTTATTAAGCAATTATTTTAGAAGTTTATCTTTAGTATTATTCAACAAACACAAGCAATAAATATGACCAATACAATATTAGATAGATTAATCATAAACAGTTCTTTCCTCTAGACTAGGCCTATATGTTATGATGAAATTAGGTGATGTATGTATGTATTAATACAAATGACATTTTTATTTAAGTACTGCAGTCACAGTAGTATATTGCCTGATTTGTGTAACTTCCAGCTTTGTAATAATTATTATGACAGCATAAGGCACTGAAAAATAAGCCTGGCGTAAGGTCGAAGTCTTCATTAATGAAATGCACTTTGAGACTCTGATAGGGCTCTGCTGTTGTACGGCTTGACCCCATGACAGTTGTAGTAGCGAAAAACTCAGCTGCGACTCTCTGTCTGCATTTCTTACGTAGCTCTGGTATGGCAACCTGGCTAAAATATGTACAGGAGGGTATGCTGTAGTGCTTATCCAGTGTGTTTATCAAAGCCATAAACCCTGGCTTGGTTACCGTACTCAGGGACATCGCATCCTTCACTATGAATTCTGTTATTGCCTGAGAAATTTCCACATGCCATTTTGAATTCCGTTCATATGGAGTTATACTTTCAAACACTTCGGTGAGTGATCCCTGTCAGGTGGTATTTGGCTTATTAGACACACTGGTGGTTGGCATTTTAGCCACATAACTACCGTATTGTTTTTTTGTAAAGTGCTAATACGGGTTAGTACTGTCATATGACCAAAGTGTAACCACAGCCTTTGCAATTCTTCAAAGTTCATGATACATGATACCCCCAAGTTGAAGACAAGTTAAAGTCACTTTGTGCAAATAAATAACCTCTATTTAATTAATGAACCAGCAATACTTAAATATTTAAATATAATTTTGATATTTGCAGGCAGTTGCAATACATTGTGTAGTGACTATTTACTCTGGTTTGCCTTCTCATTGCAAAGTTTGGCACTTGTGTGGGGACCTTTACTGTATAATGCAAATGGCAATCATAAGTTACAGGGGCTCGTATGTTGTGCTGTTCTTTAGAAAGCAGAAAGCAATTATAGCTTGGCAGAGTGATTTCCTGTATAATTTATTTCTCTATGCCAATAAAGTGGTAATGGGTCATTGCTTATAGGGTGGCATTTTAGTTGAGTCCTGTTCTGTAGTTCTTGAACTGAACATTTGTCCTGCCCATAATGAATACTTGTACATTTTTCACAAATGAATTATTCAATTGTGTTCAGCTGAACTGCTCTACTATAGGTGCATTTGTACACCGTGTGTGTGCCTGTGTGGACCTTAGGTGTATGTTTGTGTACATGAGTAAAAGATTCACTTACAGCCTTATCATAAGGAAGAAGGCATACAGTATATACACTGACAGTGAAATCCCTTTTTATAAATAGATTTTGGAAGTGGCTCTAGAGCCACTGTGTGTGTGTTTGTTATGAACAGTGCTCCCAGGTATGTAATTTTGAATGTGTGGAGTTGTGAAGCATTCTGGACATCAGCTGCACCAACAAGACCAGTTAACATGAGCTAATGACTCACAGACATGCAAACTACACTCTGAGCCAGACTCACTCCAAGGTTTACCCACGCTTACTTCAGCTGCACTTCTTTGCTACCATGTGTATTTTCAGACTGGCTCTTAGTCATTTTCATTTCTATGGCTCTTATTCTGTTAAGACAGTCGACTATTGTCTCAAAACGCAGGTGTCTAATACAGAGACTTTCTGTATCTAGTGGAACACTGCACTCAAATTAGCAGCTTTTAGTCACAGCTCTCTGTGTGACTCAATTCTTCAGCCTCTTTGTGAGTTGATAACCAAGGCTGGGGTCAACTGCGCTCTTCTTTCCCTGTCTACCACATGCTTCAATATAGCTCACTTCAGAGCTGCCAGACGACAGCATCGGTTTGGCAGCAGTTTTAACTTGATGATTAGAATGATGTGGGGAATTGTTTTTTTTTCTTTCACCGTTTTTTTCACAGTTTAAACACAGTAAGTAAGGTCTACTTAAGTACTACTTAATTGCCAGCATGTCAGTCATAGTATAACACTACCACTGTCTCTTGGATGTAGGTGGAATTCATACAGTATGTGACTACTGCAAAACACGATGTACAATACACAATGTCTCACGAAATGAGATCTGCTGAAATTTATATTTTCAACATTATAAGCACAGAAGATACTAGCGGGGCAAAAAAAGCTTTCAAATGCATGTCTTTACTTTATAGACAGGTAAATGCTCTAATACTAGACTATTAAAATATGGAAACAAATTGCACTATTGGGTTTTCTTCCAGTGCCTGCTATCCAGATGACTGGGAGGGTACCAACCCCAAATAAATGAGTTTGGCCACTGTTACAGTAAATGAGAATGATTAAGCCCTAAAAAAAGCATTTAGCTCAGCATCAGGCTTTCTACAGCTGATTTAGAACTGGGAAACTCCAACTCGAGGAGAAATGTTGTCACAACAACAGCCAGCAACATAATAATTTGCAATAAAACAGAACTACAACAGAGAGAGACAAATAGTGCCCATATACCATGAAACCATGAAGTCGAAGAAGTGGCATAAAAACATATCTCTTATAACAGAAAAACAATTTAACTTTAGCTGTGAAATTTAAAGGGCCTTTTGTCTTTGTACAAATATTAGCTTCAATAAAATAAATACAATTAAATTGAATTCAGGGAGATAGGTTTAGCAGTAAATAATGGCAGTTTACGTCAGAGTTGTTTTGTACATGGGCACGACCTGGACTTACTATAGTTTTTGTTCTTGAATAGTATCACACCTGCAGTGATGCTAGACAAAGAATGAATAAAAAAAAAGTGTCTACATGAGTTTGGTGTTTTTGATAAGGAAAGCGTTAAAAGCAGCCAAAAGAATCTAATTTAACTCAGATGTGGTAATCCTCTTGGTGAATGCATATTTAATGCTAAAGTGTTTATTTTGGTTTGTATTAAATTAATATGGCCTTAATTTGGGAGTAATTTGAGCTTTGTGTAGAGTTAATGCTTTGTGTCACATTAGCAGTAAACATAGCTAAATATATTTTTAGCTATTGTTAGCTTTGGCCTGGAGGATGTTTTTTGTACAGTTTGTACAGGCATCTGTAGCTTTAGGAAACAGAGCAGAGAGGGGAAGAGCGATAAGGAGTGGTTTATGTTATCGGGGTCTCACTAGCCCCTTTACTGAAAGGAAAACTGTTACATAAAATTAAATATTAATTAGATAGCAGTAATGTTGTATGCCAGATGAACTGTTCTTTTGTATATCATGCAGTTTTAATAATCTTTTTGCAAAGTAAAAACAAGGGAATTTATGCATAATTGCATTAAATGCAGCACTGGAGCAGAGGTAAATAAGCCCATTTAGCTCCAGATATCTTCAACCAATTAAAAAACATAAAGGTACTTTTCTTTATTTGTTCTTGATAGTTAGAGTGAAATCGTTGAGATGCAATTACAATCTTTTAAAGTGCAAATTAGCCTGGAACTGGAGACCAATTGAAACATGTAGCTAGCTGGTTCATAATATCTTGGTGCCCATTATGTTTAAATGGTGACAGTCGTCCTCTCATTGTCCTACAATATGGATAGAAATGATCCATGATAGATGCTGACACTAATGATAGATTCTTAAAAATATCCAACTTGGGTATACGAATTGTGGTCAGGCTCTTGTGTCTGTCTTTTTATTTTTGTCACAGACACAAAGAAATGACTATGACACACAATAAAGTTGAAACTTAAGAATGAGCATTTACTGAAACATTTTCATTTGTATTGCAGCTTTGCAAATTTGTGCATTGAAGTGTAAACTTTCTGGCTCCAAAGAGGATTGTTCTTTTCAGCTGTCACTCAGGCTGGTTCACAGTCCCTCTGTCTCAAATATTTTTGACACACTCAAATACTCAAGCACATATGTGACACGTGAATGATGAAACTGTGGCATTTTTCATCAGTATAGCTCAACAGCTCTGTGCCATGCAAGAGGACTGGGTGTAGCATCCAGCTTTCAATTGAAAAAATCCAAAGTAAATTGTAGTATCTGTTAAAATACATATATATTTTTTAAATAATACCTTTACAATTATTTTATTTATTCCTATTACTGGGATACTTGCTGTAATTTTGAAGTGACTCACATTTTTCAGAACCAGCTTTTTGTGTGATCTAAAACAAATTTTATAGGTTACACTGCAAGTTTTTTTTTGGTGCAGTTTTCTTAAAAATAACTCTCCACAAGGGACTAAGGGAAGCTTTAAGAACCTGTGGATTATTTTGACAAAGTGATTTTGTAGAACTATTTTCATAATAGTGATTCTTTGATAAATTAAAATAAATTAATTTTATGCTGTTGTTTTATTTTTTTATTTTTCTCCAGGGTACAGTTATAAAACCACACACTCATTACCTAAGACCTTAGCCTTGATTCTGAGAGGTTGTGTTAAAATCTTCCTTTGTATCGGTTTTACAAGTAAAAAGCAGGTGTTAGGACCCTGCATGTGTCTGTGTTGTATGATAACATAGTAAGCAAGTCCCTGCATTGATCTCTATTTTAATAGTGTGTTTGTAGAGCTTTTCAAAGAGCAGCCTGTGTGTTCAAGGCATTGATTGTTAGTCACACACTTTGTACAAATGCTGATTGACAGCTCTTTCTTGAATGTTGTCTTCATTTATACCGCACAACTTTGGGGGATTGTAGCTGTCTCTTTGCCTCTCTGAATCTGATGTTCTTAACCGTCTCATCAGAATTGTGTTTCTGTTGAAAAGAGAACGAATGTTAGCTCATAAAATGACAGGTCTTTGGTGTAGCAGAATTGTCAGGCTCACAAAAGGATACTAAAAGCTTGAGATGTTACCTCTAATGTCTGTTCTCAATACAAAGACTTATAGACCCTGTTTGCTAACACCTGTTTGATAACCACTGGATATAGTGTTTTCCCCAGTTCGTTGGATAACGTAGAGCATTGTTATAAATGATCATTTCATCAGTCTCATAACTGTTTTTAGACAATCTTTCCTAAAAAACCTTTATTTTGGTCATTTACATGGTCTCATTTGTTTTTCATTTGTTTATCCCATGCTTTTTTATTGATGTCAGTGAGCATTCTCCATATGCAGATTACAATAGTAAAAATGTATATATCTGAAGTATATATGCCCTATGTGTGCCTAATGAATCATAAAATACAAGATTATGATACTACTACTACTACTACTCCAGTATTATGTACTGTGGTAGAGGGTGGGCATTAACATTAGGACATAGCTCAATTATAAACTTCATAAATTAGTTACCATCAGTTGATATTGTCTTATTAGAAAGTTATGAAAGAAAAAGGGAGCAAAATGAAAGTGTATATTATAGCACATACAAAGGATATTGAATCAAAGTTCTAGCTCTACTGAGTAAATTACCACATTGTGTGTGAAGTACTGTATAATATTGCTTGTACAGTATATGAAGATTAATCTTCTTCATGGCCCTAAGATTTTGATCAGAGATTGTCACTATGCTGAGTTGAAATTTGTTGAAAGCAGAATGGCCCTAAACTGGATGTTTAATGCTCTGGGGGTTTTGTGCTAGCACCCTTGTTCCTGAACAGGTTAGAAATTAAATAACATGGGCAATAAACTATAAATAATTGTTATTATACAAACTAACAGTATAAACAGCAATGACAGTATAAAAGCCTCCATTTAAGCTCACGCCTGAGCTGGAAATCATTCTTAAATTGTTTTTATTTTCTCATTAAGTTTGTAGTTTTTGGTGCTGATGTGTTGAATTGCGTTTTATTGTCAGTAGCTTGATGACATTTTGCGTGTTTTGTCCAGTGGAGGGAGAACTAGCAAATTCCAACGAATGGAAAAACAGGAACTATGTCATTTTTGGTTGATTGTAATGTAAGGCTAGCTTGTACAGTAGATGCCAAAGTATATATTGTATATGTTGAGGACTCATTTTAAGTGGTGTGTGCACAATAAATGACCACGGGCAGTTCAGGCTGTTGACTATTTTTTTTTTTTGTTGATTGAGTTAAATAGACCGACTTATAATATATAATAAGCTGTTGAAAGCAGGTTTTTCTACGCATTTATTGGGATTGGTGTTGTCCAAGATAAGTGTTTATTAAGGCCATGGTTACTGCTGTGGGTGCCCAGTGAAATCCTAATGCTCATGCTCTTTTTCTACAGTGCAGAATGGGGAGGCATTAATCTGGCCCAGCTGGACAGAGGGAAATTAATGATCATTTACACTGACGACATAATCAGCCTTCACGCTGTCCTTCGATACTAAATTGCTTCTTTTGTTCCACAAGATCTTGGTCTTTCTCTGTCCATCTTTCTCTGTCAGTTTCTTTTTCTTTCTCTCTCGCTCTCAACTCTCTTTTTTTTTTTTTCCCTCCCAGGTTGTTCTGTTATCGGTCATTAAGTGCTATGTTTCCATGGAAACAGCCAGTTTGGCAGGAATTGGCATGCTTTAATGGCAGCCCTGTGATGTTCAATATGGAAAACTACCTTTCTTCCACTGAAAGCTTGTCTAGTTTAGTGTGTTACTTCAAACCTGTGAGATCTGCACAGCCTGGAGGTTTGAAGGGATGGAACAAGGATGTGGATCACCCTCTGACGTCTCTCAGCAGGACTAGATCAGGAAGGCTGTTGAGGGCACGCTCCCACCTATACAAAGGCTTACACATAGCACGCTGAAGACGTCTCTACTGTCTCTTATCTCTCAACCAGAGTTTGTGTAGCTGTTCCTTTAATGCTGTCACTTCTAAGAGCAGTGACCCTGTTGGCAGGTTACATGGGGTGCTGTCTGTGTGTAATTAGGCTCTGCTCTGTGTGTAATGACTTAGCATGGGGCCAGTCTCTATCAGGACCAACAGACAGCCACTGTTAGCATTAGACTGTGAGGAGGAGGGAGGAAGGGGTCCTGCCATCACTGAGGGCAAGGCTATAGGACATTTCAGTAGCCTCATCTCTGAGGGGAGGTTAAATTGAGTCAGTGGAAATCCCCCTATCGCTTATCAAGAGGCAAGAGGGTTAAATATTCAGTCTGCAAGGTTTGAAATGTAATCTGCACTGTGAGTTTAAATTGTCTTTGAATTCCTCCCTCTCTGCTCTGTTCTGCCTGTGGTTGAACGGAGATAAGTGGGCTTGAACAAAATGGCTGTCATAGCAACTGTCACTCAGGTATGTGCTGGGCCTGTACAGTCAGATGTGAAAGTGTGAAAGTCAACTTTCCAACTAATTTGTTAAACTTAAATCCTTTTTAACACTGATTTGGGAAATACTTCAAAGTTGAAATCTAGAGACATGGTAACTACACTGAGTTACCCATCGATACCCTTAAAAACATGAAATTACTTCAGATAGATGAGATCATTCCCTGTGTTTCTGTCAAAGTTTTCTTCTTTCTATAATTTTCTATAAAAGTGTAACCTGATTTAATGTCTCAGGTTATTGCTTGAATTCAGAACAAGGTTTGTAGTTCAGTTTCCAAGCTCCTCTTGGTAAGACATGGAACCCACAATTGTACTTACTGTGTAAGTTGCTTTGGACAAAAGCATCTTTTGAATGTAATTTAGAATCAAGAACATTGCACTGGTTCTTAAAACAGGCTGAAATGATCAACCCTCGTCAGAATATTTTTGCTGGATTTAAGTAAATGCCATTTGTAGGACTCAAAATTAAGTGAAATTAATTCTGGGATATGGATTTCTTTTTAGCATTGAGCTGTGTTGGTCTGTGTATCTGCATAATGAGCACTGTATTCCACTGCTGTGCCTCCTAAGCACGCTATTTTCACCCATTTGAATTATATAATAACACCTCATTGACCCCTCTAATACCTTTATGAAGTCTCTTGTCCAAATTATAGCTGATTCATGCTCGACTGTCCACTCTCGGCTCATTATCTCTTTCATATTTACTGATGTTTTACTAGAGGGAACTTAGCTGAGGAAATTTAAGTTGACTTGTCTTATTTACCGAGTTTACAAGAGCAGTAAGGATGCCACGAATGCTCTAATTTTTTTAATACGTGTAGTGTGGCACAGTGGAAATGGACAGACCAGTTTAGCGTTAAAATGTATTTGCTAAAGCCTGGCAGAAATGCAAGATACGTGGCGCATCAGTTTAAGCAGCATGGGACAGATTTAGCATCTGTATAAAAGATGTTGAGAGGATATGAACTGCAGAGGACAACAGACAGATGGCATGAAGAAGCAGCGGTGCCTATACTTTCTGGCATGGATGACCAAGGATCAACATTATCATGATCAGTGAGCTGCAAACCAAAAATAATGCAATTGGACATTGATTATTTAAAAGCATAATGAACTGAAAACCTTGTCTTTGCTTTAATATAAGAAGATGCACTGTGCAAAATGCTTTTAAAAGAGTAGGTTCTCCTCAGAATACATTGAGTTGGCGTTTAAATTTATTTAAAAATAAAATAAACAAAAACAACAGAATAAGACAGTGTTTAGCTAGCCATTTGTATCAATAGACTGAAACGAGCCAAGCTCACAGTTAGACTGATGGACAGGTGCCAGGCTTCATCAGTGGCGTGGAAGTGGTGCAGTAATTAGTCAAATGAGGAGGAAGTGGAAAAGACGCCGCGGAGAGAAAAAACCCCTGGGGCTCTGTCTCCTCAGCAGGGGGACTTCCACGGCCCACTCAAATATACACGTGCGTGCACACAGAAAAAACACAACTTTAAACACCAATTCATGCACACACAAAACCTAACGTGCCCCGTTTCACACATTAGAAGTCTTTTATATACAGAAACAAGGATCACACATGCCTCCAGGAGTAACATACATGCGCAGATGGTCACACACTCATATTTTGCTACTGTTGTGAATTAATGCAATGGGATGGGAGATGAAATTTTGAATGATTGTATGTTTGATATGCAGCAGTCGCTGCTCTAGACAATATGCAGGCAGTTTTAGAGATACATGAAGTATTGAATAGATTGGGAGGGGGAAGAGGAAGTCAAGAAAATAAGAGCAATACTGAAGGGAAGAATTATAGGGAGGATATTTTTGTGGCTGTCTATCTGAGAAAACCTAGTGGATGGGAAAAACAATTCCCCAACATCAGCAAGTTAATAAAAAGGCTGCAGTTTATCTCTGTCTAAAAGACAAATACCCTGACTGAGGATGGAAGGGAGGAGAGGAGCAGGAGGGGAGGCTGCCCCACATTTCCCTTCGTCCTTCCCTGCTCCAACAAGTCACTTACTATGAATCCTCTGTTTGATGGTTTCCAATTGGCTGGCTGGTTTGGAATGAGCAAGCCCTACTGAATTTTGCGATCATACACCATGACCCTTTGGTTTTGCTGACAGGGCTAATTAATGAATAGATGCAAAACCGGGCAGTTAAAAGATCGCTGTGGGTGCCATCTGTCCAGCTGGTCTAGTTTGCCTGCTGGTTTGCAACGTCTGTGGCTTGGCAAAGTGAATATTCCCTCTCACACACTCTCTCATATTGGCATGCTTTATCCGTTTGGAGAATATGACTCTTTTTTTTCCTGCTAATTTGGGAGCCGAAATTGCTCAATTATAATGTAAAACACTGTGTTCGTGGTCAGTTTTTCTAAGGATTACGATTGTTTGTTGATTAGTTAAGCTGAACTACTATGACGAATCCGTTATGGCACTGAATTGCAAATCCCATAGCTGTGGCAGTCACTACAATTAGAATTACAAAGTTTAACTCTGGATCTTGTAAAATGTGGCAAAAGTGCACTGTGGATGAAGATTTTAATGGCATCACTCAGGACGTTGATAAGATGCAGTGAAGCAATGAAGACAGCAAGTTGAAATACACAGGCATTTGAATGAGACTGTACAGTACCTGCAAGTGAATACCCTATTTCAGCATGTAGATGAGACAAGTCTGAGTGTATGCAAAGACCTCTTTCTGTGGGGTGTTTGTTCATGTGTGTAGCTCTGACTGTGTGCATATAAATAATGTTTTTCTTTGTTCAGACCTGTTTGAATCACTAGTTGACAATTCCTCTGATAATGTTATAGAAGCTAATCTACACTACCCTCATTCATGTGATCTCTCGGTTTTTTGTTTTTTTGTTTTTTTCTCTCTAATCTCAAATTCTCCCCAAGGGCTGCATGTAAATATTTATCCCAGCTTTGTTTCCTACGATGAGCACCCAGATGCAGCCTGCTCTGAGTTACTTTGTGTTGCCACTGGCACCTTGTGTTGTTTGATACAACACTGGCTTTTGTAGTGAAGGATTTTGTTGTTATATTTAATTTGGTTATTTTGTTATTTGCATTTATTTTATTACAGCAGTTATGTGCAAAATGAAACTGCTTGGTCTTGAATGTCTCAGCATGTAAACAGTTGTCATTCACAATTAACAGCGTGTCACTGGTTAGCCAAATTGACATGCCTTCCCACCCACCATAAAACATTTCTATTGTGGTACAGTACATAATTTATGCAGATTACATTGGTAATGGTGGCAGATTTGTCTCTCAAAATTTGTAGCAGCTTTCAAAACTAGTCTTTGATTTCAGACTGAGGTAAACAAAAGCAGTTTCTTATTTCTAGCTGGCGACCATCAGTTTTGCTACCTGAAATTGCAACTGTCACTGGCAGATCTTGCAGCTGCACCTAGGTAGCTAATTAAGGCAAAATTAGTGTAATGAGTTGGATAAAAACAAATCTCTTAAAATAGGTGTTGAATATGCACTTGATACTTAGATAGGCCGCATGGGACTGGGACTGAGGCCAAAGCTGCATGTACTAGAAAAAAGTCAACATCCTCACCTGTCAGTGTCCATTTAAAAGACAATGTATTCAAACTTTCCCAAGCCCAATTAAAAGCATGGCAAAACTGCTGATGTTACTCTAAACTCAGTTAACGAATAGGATCAGCATTGTGCTACCACACACACCAAGGAAATACCACCCAGTAGATATTCTTGTCAAGAATGGGGCTTTTTTTTAAAACAATTGCTGTTTGTATTAAAGTATTAATTTAAATTTTTAAAATATGAACTCATTTCATACTCACCCTGATAGGCATCAAAGCAGGTGGTAGATTAGCTTCATAAACATCGTCTACAACTGACAATGACATTGACACTCATCTGTATCTGTAACTGTCCCTAACTTCACAGTTGCAGTCGGTTTTTTTTTTGTTTTTTAAGAGTCCGACTGGACTCCTCTGGAGGCTTCTGGTGTATTGTGTGTTATTGAGCGCCTCTGAGGGGCTGTTGCTCACTATGTGTTCTCCCTTATTGAACTCCTCCTGGGGCCCGTGGAAGCTGGGTCTTCTCAGCAGAGCCCACTAATATTCCTTAATGATGTGGCATCTGTCTTTGTCAACTTCTGCGCTGCTGCAGCCAGACATGGCCTATTGTGGCTGACCTCACAGAGAGATAAGCAGTCCTCTCTCCTAGACTCAGATGAAGGGACAATAACATCAACACTACCAAGGAACATCAGTGCTACCAGTGTAAAATTCAACAAATAAATATTTATACAAAGTGGCAAAGGCAGACAGGAATCTTTTTCACTTGTTATCAGTTTTATTGTTTTGACTTTCTTCTGCTGTCTTGATGGCAGGAACTTTTTGAAAAATCCCATGTTGTGGGATAACACAAATTGGTATTGAAATTTTATGCAGCATTAAGGTTTTTTTTTTTGATGTAACAGAAGGGGAGTAGGAGAATTGACTTGCAAAACAGTGGACTTCTTTGATGAAGGTTGGGAGGAAGCTGAATCTACATACCTCTTTTTAACAGTAATTTTCTGTAGTCTCCCCACCCTCCGTCTTCCCATCTGTGTGTTTACAGTGACACTTGGAGCTTGGCTTACTGGAACCAGTCATCATGGCTAATGATAAGAATGAGAGTGTGTGACGTGTATGAGCTTAACGGGGGGCCCGAATGTGAGTTTGTGCTCAGTTTGATGTACATGTCTCAATGTGTGTGCAATGGTCTGTGTGTACTTGAGTGTCCTGTGTGCCAGCGAAAGCATATTGGTGGCGATTGGCATAGTTGCTTCTGTCATATCCTGTGTGAGCGTTGGCATCAGAAGGTTCGATTGGCCGTCAGTAGCACTTTACAGAGTCACGTCTCGTCTTTTCCTGTGTGAATGACAGTTCTACACAGAAAGCTCGTTCCAGGCATCATAGCCTCGAGCCAACAGCATAACTGATTAACACTGCAAATTTGATACACAGCCTTTCCAATTCATGAATTATCTTTCCTCTTTACAAAAAGCATGGGTGCTACAATACATATTGATGTTATGTTTTTTTTGCCACTTATAGTTTGTTATTATTCCTTTTTTTATTTTAAAATACTGCTTAGTGACATGTCTCTAATATAAGTATGATTTTACTTCACCACAATGTATTTTACAGATGTTGTAAATTGTTACTCTTTAGATTAGGATTTCACATTTTAATACTTTTAATACTTCAAGTAAAAGTGTTTATCAATTTTAACTTTACTTGAATTACATTTTGAATGCATTTACTATAACGAATGGTATAACGTCTAACACTACCTTCATAGTATTCCCATTGGATTTTGTGTACATTTCAGTAGACTGCAGAAGGCAGTTTCAGTTTAAAAAAAGAATTAAATAAAAATTGAATTAAAACTTTTAATTATCTGTTATGCTTGTAGGTTTGGTCTACTATTATATATGTGCTGAGAGAAGTCATTATTTTTTAGAGGTTTGCCTTAGCTCAAACACTGCATATGATTATCAGTCAAGTTGCCTGCCACAGTGCTTGGTACTACTGTAGCTGTCCCATTACCAGTGAGTGAGTGAAGCTCTAAGGCCCTCAAATATAATTTCAGGCAAACAGATGTGTTTATGGGCCTACAGCAATGATGGTCACTCATTTTCAACCTCTAGCTAAAGGGGATTTAAAGCTCCTCTGGTCTATCATGGCCAGCATTACAATGTGCTGTCTATTTTCACCCAGTGCTCCTCCAGGCTAATGCTCATTGGCTGGTTGCTCTTTCCTGGGTCGGAGCTCTGTCTGGTTGACAGCACAACCCAGTGCTCTACCAGAATGCACAGGGACCTCATCTGTCCATTATAGGAGCGTATATTAGCCAACCTGTCAGAGAGATGAGCACACAACAGTACTATTTATCCTTTTTTTCTCTTTTTTCAATGTAAAATAGTCCATGTAAAGTGATAAAACAGGCTTTCCCCAGGCAAACAACCATATTGGTTCACATACACAGTGGCAAAGAAACAAATACCAGAGCTATTTATGAGGCAGCACATGATGCACAGTAGGCGCAGGTCACCAGAGAAGGGAACAGACTGTAGGTGGATACAGTACACTGGTGTCATGCCCATTTAAACTGAGGTAGCACACACCACCTCAGGTGTATGATACTGATTTATCATCTATTAGATTAATGTTAATGTGATGGGCAATGAAAACAAAATTATGATATTATACACCACTAACTTGTGTACAACACACGGCATGTGACATCCAGGAATGACTGGATGGCTGTCTGGGAAAACTGCCTGCACTGCAGATGGTTCAGATAGACTCAATCCAATTGGCCCTGCAAAAACCTTTAAGGGAAGTCAAAATTTTGTGGGAGGAGCATATAAAAGCCTGCACTGCACCAGGAGGTCAGATGAGGAGAAATTATAGCCAGGTCAAGCACTAACAGTTCAACCCCACTGGATGATTGTCACAATAAACTGAGAGTAAGCAACAGGAACAAAATCCAGCCTAAAATGTGTGAACAGACTGTACATCATCTATGAGGAAAGATTTCCTCCAGCGAAATGTCCCAGAAGATCATCCACAAGCAGAATTGGAATTAATGGAGAAAGAAATCGGAGAAGGGCAGCTAAAAATCCCTTGGAACCAGGCCAAAGTGAGATTTGAAAATCTAAGGAGAGTTTAAAACTAGGGCTCGATATTGGAAAAACATGCAATATGAGATATGGGTATAAAGTATTGTGATAACGATATTACTGCGATATTTTACTTTCACCTAAAGAAATGCAATTTACATTATCTGCTTAAAGAAAAATGCATTTCTAAATGTAAATGTATAATGTTAAACTGTACAGGCTGTATGTATTTTGATCCAATTAATTATAATTTAAACTACAAAAATATGTGAATGTGCAAATATTCCGACTTTACATTTATTGTAATCCTTTGCAGACATTCTGTCTTAGTGCCTGGGGTTGCTGTTACCAAAAACCTGCAGACAGATAGATAAAAATAAAAAGGCATTTCTATAAAATATTTTGTCATTTTATTCACACATAACACATATGTGTTCATGTATATATGTGTATATAGTAGCCATGTAATTGCCAAGCATCCTGAAACAAGAGCTTAAACAACAAAACACTCTTGCAAACAAAACATTCACTTGCTTACCTGTTTTTTTTGTATTTAATAAATAAAACAATAATAAAATCTTTGAACATAAAGTGACCAAGCCTTAACTGAATTACTGTTTTGTGCAAATACTTGCATTTTCAACATTCATGTAAAAATATGTAAACAGTAAAAAGTAACATGTAAACTTGGAATCAACCTTAACAGTGAAAGCAATACTACTACAGTTTTTTTTGCCAGGAAAACTAGCATGTTGAGTTTGGTAGGTTTTAAACAAGTGTGTTGGCATGTAACAACATTTCCTGATGTACTAAAAAGTCTCTCTGAAGGTGAGCTACTTGCAGGTACACAGAGGTATTTCCTAGCTTATTTACTCAGTTGTGGGAAGTTGACCTGATGGAGTTGCCACCAAGTGAGAGGGTCCTCCTCACTGTCTATGGTGGGAGACACCAGATAGTTGTTGAGTTCGGCCTCCACAATGTGTGATGGTACTGTAGATGTTGAAGCTGAGATTGTCTTGAAAAAACAGCCCAGGGATTTTTTGGCCTTCTTTTGGATGGCTTCTGATGGATCCATGTCGTCACCTTGATTGACTTGGTTTTGCCCCTCGAATTCAGAAATTGAGAAAATGTTATTAAATTAGTGCATTTCACGGTATCGTCACTTTATCACAACATCATTATTAACATTTGCCTTTGGTACAGTTGCTTTAGTTTCAGACATCACTCTGGCTTTGATCAAGCATCTTGTCACTGCTGATGTAGCCAACTTTGAATCAACATTTCAATATTAAATGTCACAATTCTAATTTACAGTCAAATTGTATAATACAGTTTTAATATGGTCACCAAATTATTGAAACACACGTTGAATTTTATATGAAATGTTGTTGCTCTGTCCATAAAAGACAGAGCAACAACATTTCAGTTGAGATGGCTTGGGCATCTGTTTCGGATGCCTCCTAGGCGCCTTCCTGGGAGGTGTTCCAGGCATGTCCCACTGGGAGGAGGCCCCGGGGAAGACCCAGGATACACTGGAGGGACTATGTCTCCTGGCTGGCCTGGGAACGCCTCAGTGTGCCCCCGGAATAATAATAATAATAATAATAATAATAACTTTCGAATTTAAAATGATGGATCATGCAGCGTCTGGAAGAAAATTCCACTACAGCAGATGTTTATCCGACAACGCTGTTAATAAATTTAAGAAAATGATTCCATCTTTATTTGCATCTATGCCAAGTATAAACATAGTGGAGGGCAGCTGCCTTAATCCTACTCCCTACCAAATTGATCATGTTGTTGACAGCGCTGTAACCTCACTGCGTGAAACGCTTGATTCTGTAGCCCCTCTGAAAAAGAAGTTAGTGATTCAGAGAAGACTAGCCCCATGGTATAATTTACATGTTCGTACCTTAAAGCAGGCATCACGAAGGCTGGAAAGGAAGTGGCGTTCCACAAACTTAGAGGAAATTTTTCTAGCCTGGAAAAACAGTCTACTAACATATAAAAAAGCTCTCCGTAAAGCCAGAACTGCATACTATTCATCACTAATAGAGGAAAATAAGAACAATCCCAGGTTTCTTTTCAGCACTGTAGCCAGGCTGACAAAAAGTCACAGCTCCGTTGAGCCCAGTGTTCCCTTAGCTCTCAGCAGTGATGAATTTATGAGTTTCTTTACAAATAAAATCACAACTATTAGAGATAAAATTCAGCAGATGCTTCCTATACCTGCAATAAATGAATCTTTTACTACAGTAGCTCTTGAATCATCTGTAGGACCTCAGTTATGTTTAGACTGCTTCTCTCCTATAGATCTCTCTGAATTTACATCAGTAGTTGCTTCATCGAAATCATCAACGTGTCTCTTGGACCCCATCCCGACTAGACTGCTTAAAGGCACCCTGCCATTAATGAACTCATCTTTATTGGACTTGGTAAATTTATCTCTAGTATCAGGCTACGTACCACAGGCCTTTAAGACTGCAGTAATCAAACCTTTACTCAAAAAGCCTAGTCTTGATCCAGGTGTCTTGGCTAATTATAGACCAATATCCAACCTGCCATTTATTTCTAAAATCCTAGAAAAAGCTGTTGCTAAGCAGCTATCAGACCACTTACACAGGAATGAACTATTTGAAGATTTCCAATCAGGATTTAGAGCACATCATAGTACAGAAACAGCACTGTTGAAAGTTACCAACGATCTTCTCTTAGCCTCAGATAATGGACTTGTTTCGATACTTGTCCTCCTAGACCTTAGTGCAGCATTCGACACCATTGACCACAACATCTTATTACAGAGACTGGAGCATGTGATTGGTATCAGAGGAACAGCGTTAAAGTGGTTCCAATCCTATTTATCGGACAGATTCCAGTTTGTTCATGTCCATGATGAACCTTCCACACGAACAAAAGTTAGTTATGGAGTTCCACAAGGTTCTGTGCTAGGACCGATTCTGTTCACCCTGTACATGCTTCCTTTAGGATATATCATTAGGAAGCACTCTATTAATTACCACTGCTATGCGGATGACACTCAGTTATATCTATCTATTAAACCTGTTAACACAAACCAGTTAACCAGACTTCAAGCCTGTCTAATTGACATAAAGGCTTGGATGACCAGTAACGTTTTACTTTTAAACTCGGAGAAAACAGAAGTCATTATATTTGGGCCTAAAAATCTCAGAAATAACTTTTCTAAAATTATAGCTACTCTAGATGGCATAGCCCTGGCCTCCAGCACTACTGTAAAAAACCTTGGAGTTATTTTTGACCAGGACATGTCCTTTAACTCACACATAAAACAAATTTCTAGAACTGCATTCTTTCACCTGCGCAACATTTCCAAAATTAGGAACATCCTGTCTCAAAATGATGCAGAAAAACTAGTCCATGCATTTGTTTCCTCAAGGCTAGATTACTGTAACTCATTACTATCTGGATGTCCTAATATCTTAATAAAAAGCCTCCAATTAATCCAGAATGCCGCAGCCAGAGTCCTGACAGGAACTAGCAAGAGAGATCATATTTCTCCTATATTGGCTTCTCTTCATTGGCTCCCTGTAAAATATAGAATAGAATTTAAAATCCTTCTTCTCACATACAAATCCCTTCATAATCAAGCTCCTTCATACCTTAAAGACCTCATAGTACCATATTATCCCAATAGACCACTTCGCTCTCAGAGTGCAGGCCTACTTGTGGTTCCCAGAGTTCTCAAAAGCAGAATGGGAGGCAGAGCCTTTAGCTATCAAGCTCCTCTCCTGTGGAACCAGCTCTCAGACTGGGTTCAGGAGGCAGACACTCTCTGTACTTTTAAGGCTAGACTTAAAACCTTCCTCTTTGACAAAGCATATAGTTAGGGCTGGCTTCAGGCAACCCTGAACCATCCCTTAGTTAGTTATGCTGCTATAGGCCTAGACTGCCCGAGGACCATCGGTGCACTGAGCTCCCCTACCCTAACCCCCCCCCCCCCCCCCCCCCCTTCTCTCCCACCTCATGTATATTCCACCATTGAATGTTACTAACCTTGTGCTCTCTCTCTACCCTAGTTTGTGCTCTCTCCCTCCCTCTCTCCCTCCTCTCCACTGTCGCCAAGTGCTTGCTCATAAGGGAATTGTTGGGTTTTTAGTTTTAGTTTTTGTAAAGTGCCTTGAGATGATTTGTATTGTGATTTGGCGCTATACAAATAAAATTGAATTGAATTGAATTGAATTGAAGAGCTGGAGGAAGTGTCCAGGGAGAAGGAAGTCTGGGTATCCCTGATTCGGCTACTGCCCCGCGACCCGGCCCCGGATAAGCGGAAGAAGATGGATGGATGGATGGATGTTGTTGCTCTGTTGTAAAATGTTAAAAAGATATATATATTTTAACAAAATATAAACCATAAACACTCACCAGATGCAAGCAGTGGCCAAAGCACCGTAGTCTGACCCAGTTGTTGAGTTTGGTAGCCTTTACCACATTAGCACCGTTGTCTGTTGTAATAGACACTTGCTTCTCTTCCAGCAAGCTCCAGTTAGCTGTAGCTATATTTTCACTTGTGTTGGGATTTGGGAAAATAGGCAATTCCACAAACAATCCAATGTCTTCATGTGCCGGTCCCAAGACCAGGTAAATGCAGAGGGTTGCGTCAGGAAGGGCATCCGACGTAAAATTTAAGCCAAATCAAACATGCGAATCACAAATATGACTTCTTTACTGGATCAGTCGCGGCCCGGGTTAACAACAACCGCCACTGGTGCTGTTGACTTACAGGGTGCCAGTGGAAATTGGACTAATGTTGGTCGAAGAAGGAGAGGAGGAAGGCGTGTTTGTAGGCAAAGAGAGAAGAGGAAGGGCAGGAGTGTTGGACTTAGAGTAGGGATTTTGAATGTAGGGACTTTGTCAGGGAAAACTAGAGAGTTGGCTGATATGATGGAGAGAAGAAAGGTGGATAGCTTGTGTGTTCAGGAGACCAGGTGGAAAGGTAGCAAGGCCTATAGATTCTGAGCAGGGTTCAAGCTGTTTTATCATGGTGTGGTTGGAAAGAGGAATGGAGTAGGAGTTATCCTGAAGGAGGATTTTGCTAGGAATGTTCTGAAGGTGAAGAGAGTGTCAGATAGGGTGATGAGTCTGAAGCTGGAAGTTGAAGGTGTGATGTTGAATGTTGTCAGTGGTTACGCCCCACAGGTAGAATGAGAGTTAGAAGAGAAATTCTGGAGGGAGATGGATGAGGTGATCCAGGGTGTCCCTAGTGGTGAGAGAGTGGTCATTGGGGCAGACTTCAACGGACATGTTGGTGAGGGAAACGGAGGTGACGAGGAAGTGATGGGTAAGTTTGGTATGCAGGACAGGAATGCAGAAGGGTAGACTTCGCAAAAAGGATGGAAATGGCTGTAGTTAACACATTTTTCCAGAAAAGGGAGGCGCATAGGGTGACATATGAGAGTGGAGACAGGAGCACACAAGTTGATTACATCTTGTGCAGACTTTTCAATCTGAAAGAGATCAGTGACTGCAAAGTAGTGCCTGGGGAGAGTGTAGCCAGACAGCATAGGATGGTAGTGTGTAGGATGACTCTGGTGGTGAGGAAGATGAACAGGATAAGGGCAGGATAAGGAAGTTGGAAAAGGAAGAGTGTTGTGTGGCTTTCAGGGAGGAGCTGAAACAGACTCTGGGAGGTCATGAGGTTTTTCCAGATGACTGGACAGCTACAGCTAAAGTGATCAGGGAGACAGATAGGAGGGTACTTGGTGTGTCATCTGGAAAGAGGAAAGCAGATAAGGAGACTTGGTGGTGGAATGAGGAAGTTCAGGAGTGTGTTAAGAGGAAAAGGTTAGCTAAGAAGAAGTGGGACACTGAGAGGACAGAAAAGAACAGACAGGAATACAGGGAGATGCAGCGTAAAGTGAAGAAAGAGGTGGCAAAGGCCAAACAAAGGGCGTATGAGGATTTGTATGATAGGTTGGACACTAAGGAGGGAAAGGTATATTTGTACAGGTTGGCGAGGCAGAGAGACAGAGATGGGAAGGATGTGCAGCAGGTTAGGGTGATTAAGGACAGGGATGGAAATGTGTTGACAGGTGCCACAAGTGTGATGGAAAGAAGGAAGGAATGCTTTGAAGAGTTGATGAATGAGGAAATGTTAGAGAGCACAGAGTAAAAGAGGTGACAGTTGTGGAGCAGGAAGTAGCAAAGATCAGTAAGGATGAAGTGAGGAAGGCGTTGAAGAGGAAGAAGAGTGGAAAGGCAGTTGGTCCTGACGACATACCTGTGGAGGTATGGAAGTGTTTAGGAGAGGTGGCAGTAGAGTTTTTGACTGGGCTACTTAACAAGACCTTGGAGGGTGAGAGGATGCCTGAGGAATGGAGGAGAAGTGTACTGGTGCCCATCTTTAAGAACAAGGGAGACGTGCAGAGTTGTGGAAACTATAGAGGAATAAAGCTGATGAGTCACACAATGAAGTTATGGGAAAGAGTAGTGGAGGCTAGGCTGAGGTCAGAAGTGAGCATTTGTGAGCAGCAGTATGGTTTCATGTCAAGAAAGAGTACCACAGATGCAATATTTGCTATGAGAATGCTGATGGAGGAGTACAGAGAAGGCCAGAAGGAGCTGCATTGTGTCTTTGTAGATTTGGAAAAAGCGTATGACAGGGTGCCGAGAGAGGAGCTGTGGTTTTGTATGAGGAAGTCTGGAGTGGCAGAGAAGTATGTTCGAGTGGTGCAGGACATGTATGAGAGCTGTAAGACAGTGGTGAGGTGTGCTGTAGGGGTGACAGGGGAGGTCAAGTTGGAGGTGGGACTGCACCAAGGATCGGCTTTGAGCTCCTTCTTGTTTGCTGTGGTGATGGACAGGCTGACAGATGAGGTTAGACAAGAATCTCTATAGACCATGCTGTTTGCAGATGACATTGTCATCTTCAGTGAGAGCAGAGAGCAGGTGGAAGAAAATCTAGAGAGGTGGAGGTTTGCTCTGGAAAGGATAGGAATGAAAGTTAGCCGCAGTAAAACAGAGTACGTGTGTAAATGAGAGGGACACAAGTAGAACGGTGAGGTTAAAGAGAGTAGAGGTGAAGAAGGTGGAGGATTTTAAGTACCTAGGGTCAACAGTCCAGAGCAACGGAGGGTGTGGAAAAGAAGTGATGTGTGCAAGCAGGTTGGAACGGGTGGAGGAAAGTGTCAGGTGTGATGTGTGACAAAAGAGTGTCAGCAAGAATGAAAGGGAAGGTGTACAAGGCAGTGGTGAGACCAGCAATGTTGTATGGTTTATAGAGACAGTGGGACTGAGAAAAAGACAGGAGGCAGAGCTGGAGGTAGCAGAGCTGAAGATGTTGAGGTTCTCTCTGGGAGTGACGAGGATGGATAGGATCAGGAATGAGTATATCAGAGGGACAGCTCATGTTAGATGTTTTGGAGAAAAAGCCAGGGAAGCCAGATTGAGATGGTTTGGACATGTTCAGAGGAGCGACAGTGAATACATTGACAAAAGGATGCTGACGTTAGAGCTGCCAGGAAGGAGGCCTAGAGGAAGACCAAAGAGGAGGTTCTTGGATGTAGTGAAGGAGGACATGAGGATAGTTGGTGTGAGTGAGGAGGATACAGAGGATAGGGTTAAATGGAGGCACTGTGGCGATCCCTGAAGGGAGCAGCCGAAAGGAAAGAAGAAGGCAATTCCATACAGCGTGTTTTTAGTTCAAGGTCTTTTGTGAGAGAGTGAACGGTAGGGCTCAGTGGTGCGATTGGACCATAAGTCCGTGGTGCTAGCATAAATATCCACCTGACGCAGTTTGGCCTTTACTGTCCCCACACATGCATCGTACATTTCAATTCAATTCAATTCAATTCAATTTTATTTGTATAGTGCCAAATCACAATACAAATCATCTCAAGGCACTTTACAAAAACTAAAACTAAAAACCCAACAATTCCCTTATGAGCAAGCACTTGGCGACAGTGGAGAGGAAAAAACTCCCTTTAACGGAAGAAAAAAAAACCTCCAACAGAACCGGGCTCAGTTTGGGCGGCCATCTGCCTCGACCGGTTGGGGTGAGTGGATAGAGCAGAGAGAAAAGAACAGCAACAATAAACAACAAATAGACACTGCAAGTTGGTGGGGCCAGTAACTGCACATCAGCGATAAACAGCTCCAGGACCAGGGACACCTGCAGAAGGTACAGAGAGAGAGAGAGAGAGAGAGAGAGGGAGGGAGAGAGCACAAACTAGGGTAGAGAGAGAGCACAAGGTTAGTAACATTCAATGGTGGAATATACATGAGGTGGGAGAGAAGGGGGGGGTTAGGGTAGGGGAGCTCAGTGCACCGATGGTCCTCGGGCAGTCTAGGCCTATAGCAGCATAACTAACTAAGGGATGGTTCAGGGTTGCCTGAAGCCAGCCCTAACTATATGCTTTGTCAAAGAGGAAGGTTTTAAGTCTAGCCTTAAAAGTACAGAGAGTGTCTGCCTCCTGAACCCAGTCTGAGAGCTGGTTCCACAGGAGAGGAGCTTGATAGCTAAAGGCTCTGCCTCCCATTCTGCTTTTGAGAACTCTGGGAACCACAAGTAGGCCTGCACTCTGAGAGCGAAGTGGTCTATTGGGATAATATGGTACTATGAGGTCTTTAAGGTATGAAGGAGCTTGATTATGAAGGGATTTGTATGTGAGAAGAAGGATTTTAAATTCTATTCTATATTTTACAGGGAGCCAATGAAGAGAAGCCAATATAGGAGAAATATGATCTCTCTTGCTAGTTCCTGTCAGGACTCTGGCTGCGGCATTCTGGATTAATTGGAGGCTTTTTATTAAGATATTAGGACATCCAGATAGTAATGAGTTACAGTAATCTAGCCAGTACATCTGTGGAATGATGACTTGGAAGAAATTATTTTGCGAAGGCACCTGGTATCTCCTATCCACTTCCTTCATTAGATCCAAAAAACCTTCTTTGCACACGGCATTAACAGAGAGCATGTCTTCGACTGCTCCAGTGCTTTCAACACTATGGCCTACCATACTGAGAGACAAGCTCCCCCCCAACCCCATTGATGTCATGGATTATTTGACATTCAGACCACGGTATGTCAGGCTTGGGAGATGTGTTTCTGGGACACTGGAATGCAGCACTGAGGCTCCACAGGGGACTGTTCTTGCTCCTTTTCTGTTCATGGTGTACACATCGGACTTTAGGTATAACTCAGATTCTTGCCATTAGACATTTTAATAGTAACCGTTGATATGTTACTTATGTTATATGCTACTGACTGGATGCCTTTATCTGTTTATTGTATTTTATAGTGAAATTTCTATGTTAAAGTAAATATAAGAGCTGCTGGACAATCTGAACTTCCCCAATGAGTGATGAATAAAGTATCTATCTTTTTAATCTAGCTATCTATTGGCTTTTCTTGGCACATCCTAAACATGCTTCCTAAACTCCTTTGGTATTAATGGCATTATGAAAGGCATTTAAAGACATAGCAGAGAAAGGAAAACAAGGAGTTTCTGGCTTTGGCTTATGAGAAGGACAAAATTCAGGAAAAGCCTGGATCCTAGAATAAATGTCAGTGAGCTGTAGGAAGACATCCCTATCGCCACTCCACCAAATTCAGAATTAAAAAGAGCATCCATGACAGGTGGATAGAGAGTTGGACTTGTAACCCAAAAGTTGTGAGTTTGAGTCAGGACCGGCAGGAATTGTTGGTGTGGGGAGTGAATAGCCAGCGCTCTCGCTACCCTCAATACCACGACTGAGGTGAGATCCTTGGGTGAACACCCAACTACTCTCCCGGGCTGCAGCATTGGCGGGTGTGTGCTCACAGTGTGCGTGTGTGTTCATTGCTGTATGTGCACTTTGGATGGGTTAAATGCAGAGCACAAATTCCGAGTATGGGTCACCACAAGTCACTTCACTTCACATTCGCTGAGGTAGCTTGATAATTTTGTGACTACAGTTGTGCAGTAAATTGGAATAATTTCTAATCACTATGTATATATTTACATATACCAACACACACACACACACACACACACACACATTATATATTACTACCTGAGCTGTTTAAAAAAGCTGTTTCAAAAAAATAAAAATGGACCTTGCTTTATGTTATAACAAAAAAATATTTTGGAATCCTTATGTAAAGCAGTCCAAGTCTTATTGATCGGTCTCCCTGTCTTTTGTGTTTTGTTTCCAAGCTCAGAGTAGAGAAGGCTTCGTCTGTAATGTCTCCGAGACTGCCATGAATCTTCCAGAGAGAGGCAAACCCAGAGTGCACTACCACACATTAAGGGAATGAATATTGATTTAAAAACAAATTTGACATGGTTTTTAAATCGACTTGAAAAATGCATCGGTTAAAAGTCAGGGCTTCGTAGTCTGTCAATGGAGCGGAGAAAACTTCGCTCTTGTTTTATGGTTTAATAAGATTCCATTAATGGCTTCTTCCACCTTGAGAAAAAATCCTGTGTGTGTGTGTGTGTACGTCTCTATGTCTATGTATGTACGTACGTACGAACAGTATATGCCAATATGTGAGTATTTTAATGTATGTAAATACTGTGATTATTGGTCTCAGTGCTGAGGACTACCTTCTTTACTACTGAGGGGTAATAACTGTTTGTATGTGTGTGCAGAGACTTGAATTGTAGACTAATGACTTTTGCAGGTTCTGTAACCGAATTACAAAATGATTGAACCACCTGTTTCAATCATCAAAAAAATTTTTTTGTTCCATTAGAATGGCGTATGTAGATTTCACCTTCACATTTCACTTTGAGAACTAGTTTAAAGTATTTGAAACTAAGCAGCACCCTGATCCCTCAGAGGCCAGCCAAAATAAGACACTAGGCAATCTTTCCAGAGTGCTTGTTTGGCATGGTCTGAGCTTTTGGGGCCAGGTTTGCCTGCTCATTGGGCCAGTGGAAGGAAACTGCTTCTGGCTGTGTGCCCAGCTTTCAGCTTGACAGAAATGGAGCATATGGACACCAGTGTTTTCCTTTCCCAATTGCTGCACATCAATCCCACACAATATTTCATGACAGAGCAGGAGAGCATTACTTTGACAATTTAAAAGAAATGTGACAGTGTTTAGTTGGTAACTATTTAATCTGTGGACCTAAGGATCAAGCCATGTACTGATTTCAATTATGTTTTATCTAATTGACCTGTTTGCTGTGGCATGTGGGGATCAACAATTACAAAACACCCTACAAATGTCAGTGACACAATAGCTTACTAACCTTAATCACATGATCAATACAAACAATGGCTTGATCACTGTGAACTGTGCCAGCTGATGACCCCACAATTTGCAGGGGACCTGCAGGACTTTAACAGGTGGTAGTGTTGCAAATACTCACTTCAAGTTAGTTAGAGCCACACCTTCTGTTTTTGATTGTTTTTGTTTTGTATCATTTTCTTTTTGCAGTGTGTAACTTTGAACTTCAAATTTCAAGTCTTCAGATTTATTTCTTAGGCCTACTGACCAGGTATGTTTACATTATTGTAGGATAATTTACCTCTGTGTCATCACAGGTTTTTAAGTCAGCCTGTAATGGTGGTGTGTAGTGCTGATGCTTTATTTGTCAAAATGTGTAGTTTGTATTTTATTCAGTTATTGAAAGAGACAATGGATAAAATCAAAACATAAAAATATAGCGTGTCCCCAGCTTTACTTATTTAATGACACAAGAAAATGTTATATTTTGTCTTTTGTTTTAAAAGCAACACAATCTAGTCTAGTTAACATGTCATGCTCACAAATAAAAGGCTTAAGTTTGATAAATATTCAATGGTGAATAGTTTTTTTTTCTTTAATATGGTTGACCAGAATACTTTTTTCCCCAGGGACATGTTAAAGCCTTGCTCAGAAACTGTGATTCCATCTCTGGCTCAGTAAGCATGATATTAGTTTTCATTGATGTGCAAATGACACACAGTTTTATATCTGTTATGCCACATTATGTTGGACTGGACTCCTTCCTTTTAACCATGTGTGTCATTAATTGACAATATGGTTGGAATATTGCTCAGAACTGAAAAGAGCTTTGATTTCATTAAAGGTGCAGTAGGTAAAATGTGAAAGATTTAGTGGCAACTAGTGGTAAGATTGCAGGATGCAACCATCTTAGCGCTCCCTTGTGCCCCACCCATTTCCAGGCACGAGGGAGGTTACGTTGATTGTCACACAAAACATTGTGTTTGGTTTTTTTATTCTGGGTTATTATGGAAATATGGCAATGCAACATGGCTGCCTTGGTGAAAAGAGACCCAGTCCCTAGGCTCATTTTAGGATTAAGAAAATGCAACGGTTGGTACACACAACATATTTATAATTCCTTTATTCCATTTCTGCTAATAGAAATACAACACATTGAATCTTTACATAACAAAAAACAGCTCTTAGTATATACCACATGTGTAAGGATTGTAACAAATAGAATTTGGCCACATGACAAACCTTTTAAGGTCAGTATGTTTGTCAACTGTACACTGAAAAGTCAACATGCCTTTATTAACATACTGCTATGTATGTGTACTATGTAAGTACACATCTCAGCCCTTGCTGAGAACACAACAGGAACAAGAAATCAATCTGTTAAAAATTCTTAGGCACCCAAAAAGCAGCTCATTTCAAACCAGTTTTAGAAGAAATATCCTGATGATCAATTCTACAATGATTTATTATGAGAAGACCTCAATCCTCCCAAGTCTCAAGATCAACCAAATGTAATCATCACACCAAACAACTGTTGCCTTTGGTCAGGCTGCTTTTTGATCTGTAGACGTTAATTAAAGTTTAACATGCAACTTTATTGTTGCATAAATAAATCATTATTTATTGATTTTATTTATTTTTAATTGCTGTTTTTCTTCTACATTTCTTCTGCATTTTATCCTCATGTATGAAGACTTCTATATAAAGTGTGTAATTACTTGAGTAAATGATTGATTTTCAGTGTCAAAGTAAGGCCCATTAAACAACCTGAATAAATGCAGCATTATAGTCTCACATTTAAGACTTAAGAAGGCTCTAATTGCTTTAAAGCACTCAGTAGCATGCTTTTCCTGGGTTTTCCTCTGAAGAACTATGCAAAATGGTTTTATGGTGTGAAAGTGGGTCTTGCAGTGTCTCGGGGCAGCAGGATAAGTGGTAATCCCTAAGGGCGTGCTCTGTTGTAGACTACAGATCCTATAGAGAAACTGGCTGCTGAGTCAGTCTTCACAATTCATCCAGGGAGAGCAAACTCATCTCCCATGTACTTCTCTGTCAGTGATTCAAGCATCTGTTGTTCTGCTTCTAGATTTTCCTCCTTTCTAAATATCCCAGTCCCTTCTGGCATCCCACATCCATTTCTCTTAGTTGTTTATGAGGTTTGTTTAATGGCTCTGACCTGGTTTTATTCTCAATATGTATACTGTATATATTATATGTTGCACTGAGGGGAAATTCCTTTTTTCAATGTAACTGAGGTATTATGATTCTTTATAGGCTGCATAAATTTTATGGCTTGTTGGGTCTAGGATAGCCTTTTATTAACAGAATAGTCTTAAAGTCTTAAATAGGTTTTCACCAAGCTGTAAATAAGTCTGTTTGTCTGACTTCCAAAGGACTTAACATTGTAGAGATACAAGGTGTTTGCGCAGCAGTGAAGATCTGCTGGAGTTTGCATTTATTTAATTTGATCCAACTGCCAAGCTGCAGCTGGCTAGCTAAGTGCTTTGCCATTAAGGCTCTGTTCTGTGTTTAATTCTGCTACAGTGCTGAGGCTTTTGGGTATAATGGCAGACTGCATACTCGCTACCCTAATAGTAAATATTTACCATCTTGTGTGCTACCTTGAGAATAAGCAAACAGCTCCTCTGTGATCTTCTTAATTGAACTAATGGCTTCTGTAACCTGACATCTGATTTTCTGTGTTCTCCATCTGCAGATTTATAATGAGAAGAAGAGCCAGTTTGAAATCAAGAGAAACAACCCCAAGGACTTGGTAGAAAGAGTGGCACGGGACATCTCCAAGCTGCTCAACAGTAAGAGAAAAGCCCTAGAGGTAAGAGGATGACGCGCCATGTATTATAACGCTTGTGTACAAACATGTACTACATCCTTTTGCACAGAAGGCAGATCCTTTGACTTTTCTGGAAAGTCAATTGTCTGTTCATGCCAATGCTTTGTTTTCACACATAGAATTTAAGCACAAAAAACTATGCATCCATCCGAATTTGTTTTACCATATCTGTCAGTGGCAACGCTTTGATTTGGTGTACTTTGTTTGCAAGAGTACCAAGAAGTACTGTATCTTCTGACTCTGGTCTAGTTAGCCAACATTACCTGAGAGGGCATTTTTCTTTTTTAGGTGAGACTGTAAATAATCATAATAATATTAAATCACATATCAAATGACATCATCTATAATTTTAACTTGATGTTGTATGAAGATTTTGCACTCTACAAGGTGGCCATCCTCAAAGTTTATGGTTTGTCATTCCTTGCACTCTGGTCCTTCCTCAGGCTGCTATAAGTAGGTATTAACTGGTCTGACTGGACCCATCACAAAAGTTTGTCATTTCAGTGATGCTGCGGCCTATTTATTTGGCTATAATGATTTGGTCGTTGGTAAAATTGTTCAGCTTTGTGCACCTACCCATTTTCCCATATCTACCACATTAACTACAAAAACTGGTAGGTTCACTTACCATAAATGTATATCATGACGTGTCATTGTTATGAGATAATCAAGACTGTTGGCTTAATTCTGTATATATTTTGCATGGGATTGTAGTGGATTTCCTTGCAAAGTTGACACAATTTGATGATAGAAGATGATCGACTTTGTCTCTTCACTTGGAACTCTTGAAAGCAAAGATGCTTAGATTTTTTTTAATGTCAAAACATGAAGATAAACTTTTGATTGTTTTCTCTGTTAAAATTTTAGCGTACTTACAGTTTGTGTAATCTGTTAGATGAAGAGTTTATCATTTCATTGTCCTGCATTTTGGGATATAATTACTACATTAGCACTGTTATGCTCAGACAATTGATTATTTGAGAATTTGTTTCACTGTCACAGTGGGAAACTGCTAACCCCTTTGTAAAGAAGAATGTGGGTTTGGTTGGAGGGGCATGGGGGGGTCAGACATGATTAGAGGCATGTCATGATTAGAGACAAGGAAGGGAAATTAGAGAAGTATACACCATCAATTTTTAATTTTTAAAAGCCATAGATAAGAGCAATTGTGAAAAGTTGGATTTTCAAATGCATTGCTGTGCCCTGTTACATAGTCTATCTGAGCATAAGTACATTTTGTTCAAATAATCTTCACACTTAAAATTACAGGACATGCTGAGAGCTTATAAATTCCAAATTACCTAATTAGAAATTGTATTTATTTCTTTTTAAAGCTAAATTTGTCTCTTTTTTTTCTCCACAAGAGCTGTGAGCCCTTTTTAATCAGTTTGGTGATTCATCACCTCCACCCACACTCATACATACAGCATATTGCGTAGAAACTACACACACTCAAACATTCACTCACGTACATTGTGCTTCTAACATGTTGTTCAGACATCTGTGGCACATGCAACACATACACACTTTCTCAAACTGACACTGAGCTTCCCATTTTTATGTATGCGTGGGTTTCATCGGTGAGTGTATGTGAAAGGTATAATTCGGGTTTCATCCATGTGACACTTCATTTAAGGATGTGGCAGTTTGAGGAACTGTCCACTTTCCTTGCCTTTTTTTCTGTCCAGATATGGTCACTCAAGGCAAAAGCACAGACATTTTTTAACACTGAAGATTTTTTAAAAGAGGCAGAAGTGTATATCTCTTAAGAGCATAAGGTCTTGCGGGATGTGGCATGTCCATGCATGGGAGCAGAAATGTCTCAAAGGCACAGTTAATTTTACACCTTGGATCCTGAAAGGGAAGAAGGCATTATTTTACAGTACGTGTCCTGTGGTCATGTGTAAGATAGGATTTGGTATGGCATTGACACTCCCCATGCCCCCCACCCCCCACCCACCCCTTTTTTTTCTTTTCTTTTCTTTTTTTTTTTTTTGACTTTACTCAACTCAAACATTGTGCTACACGCCTCCACCCTAAACTCCATGGGCCACACTGTCACCTCACATCCTGTCTGGGAGATTCACTCTGGAGGGAGGAAATGAGGTGAAAAAAGAGAAGGGCTGGAATGAGAATGTCTCCCTGGGGTGTGGAAAAATCAAGAAAATGATGTTCAGAAATTCATAGATTTTAAAATGAGCAGCAAGCAGGAGGGAAGGCGAGAGTGCGCAGAGTGAGGAGGAAGGGGTATAGAAATAGTTTGGGGAAATAAAATCAAAAGAAGAGAACAGGAAGGACAGGGAAAGACAGATGATAAAAGTGCAAAAAGCAACAAGCAATGTAAAAAAACAGAGAGTCATTATGTCAGTATAGAATACAAACCATAAAATGTATGCAGCAAGTTAATATGTTTTATTTAGGCAGGTTTTAATTTTTTTTTCACTAAAACTAAAAATTCAATACTGTAGGCAAATAAATTCATGCAGACTTATTATTCATACAGGGAGAAAGTGAAAGCCATGTGTTAATGCAGTCTGTAGATAAGAAGGTCTCAAACTCCGCTCAGCACAGTATTGACAGTGTTTTATATTCCAGCCTGTTTCTACCCCCTGTAATGGTTATTTAGTCCCAAATATTCCCTGCCACATTTAAAAGAGAGGAAGTGTGTGTTTGTGTGTGTGTGTGTGTATATACGCGCACACCAGTGTGTGTACTCATACAGGAAGAAATTATTCTTTTCCAACCTATTTAAATACTGCTTCGGGGGATTCGTAATTCATGTTTATATTACTAATGAGAAAATACACATTGACTCTAAATGCTCAGTTACTGATACATTCGGCGGGGGGAGGCGGGCGACGCACATTTTTAGTGCTCTGGCTTTAGTTGCTTTTACCTTAATTTGTAAATTAGCAGCACATTTTAATCATTTAAAAGCTGTGTTTGTATAGAGGGTAAAAAAACTAACTGGTTGGTGAGAATTTATTTCAGACTTAGGCCATCACTATAGCTGAGATTATTATTGCTTTAAATAGGATGCAGCTTGTGGCATGCAACAGAAAAGCCAGCTTACTTAACACACAGTCTTTTTGTATCATGAATTTCAACTATAATATCCACATTTTCTGTAATCTATACACCAATATATAATTGCTTTCACACAGCCGCAATCAAAATCTAAAAAGATATAAAATAAAATTCAAAGTGCAGTGCACCCACAAAGAAGAGGCACAAGTTGAATTATTTTTAGCTAAAAGCCTTTCCTGTGTTTTTATCCCTAATCTTGTCTTAATCTCCTTCATGTCCCTTTCTGCCTTTCTTGCTTCTGGCTTTAGCCATCTTCTCAAACAATGATCTGATTCTAAGGTGGGTGTATTTTCGAAGCAGGTGATGTAAAATTTCTGATGATTTCAGTGTGAATTGAAGCTGACAACTGAAAATCTTTGTTTTTTTTTTTGTTTTTTTTTTTACATGAGGGCTCCCTGTGTAGATTAGATGACTGTGCAGCCACTCAGATATGAGTTCAGTAACTTACTTGAACAGCTACACTAAATTGGTGTAAATTAAGTATTTTAGAAAATGTTTCAATAACGTTTTAATAGTCTTAAATGTTAACTTATTTCCAAAAATATTTTCAAAATCGAAACAATGTTTGTTTGGTAGGCTTCCATCCTGTTAATTTAACTTAGTCTTTTAATCAGTCCACATATTAAGATGTCATTTTTAGGGTTAATTTGAAAATTTTCATATTTTTTTAAATGTTGTCAAATTTAGAAAATACTTCTGCCACTACTAGTTCTAACTTTTAGTCCAATTAGCTTATAAACCAGTAACTGTTAATCAATCTATCTGCAATCATCCTTTTAAATATAAATAGGCACAGTATCACAGAGAAGCTACAATGTGAAATAATATTACTCACTGTGACACTTGCTAGTTCTATGGCTTGATTACCTTAGTTCAAAAGTTAAAATCGGCATTGATGTGCAAGCAGCATCTATATGTTCTTTTGCGTATGAGCACTGCATGTTGATGTGCTTCTTTTGTTTTATGTGTGACTGCGTGTGCATGTGTGTTTTAAACTGAGCAACATGCCCACACTTGAGCACCACTACATGAGTTTGTGTACAACAGGCCTTTCAACCCAGAGCAGCCAGGGAGAGCACTGTCCTCCATGTAATCTGTCATGTGTATAAAACAAAACAGGTGTGATAGACCTCCCAGACTGATCTGAGCCCTCATCCCTTCCTGTACTCCCCTTTGTGATGCTCCATATGGTCGCGCTAGAGGCCTGAGATCAGTTGGACACCTCTAAACCAGCAGAGACTACACAGAATCCTGTATGCTGTCAGTCAAAGCCAGTCAGCTCAAGTCAGACTTGAGCTGTCAGTCAGGCTGCTGCTGGGATTTTCAAACCTTGAGGAGGGATGATGAGGCCTCAAACTACAGACAGAGATCATGTTACATTCCCATCAGCTCCTGTGCAGCAAAACTACCATTGTTAAAGCTCTTAAGTTATGATTTCACACAGGGGACTGGTGGAATAGAGAGGGGACTAAGGTTGGTCTAATCCAATTACACAGATCTCAATACTATTCCAATACCACTTACAAGCTGAAGGATGGCTGCCTCTGGGCTTCTCCCTGCTTGATGGATACACACCCAGCACTCCACTGGATTGATTACTGAGATGGTTGCGAGCTCAGACTATGGAAATGAGGCAGAGAAATGAAAGGACAAGGCTAAATAGCCTTTCAAGTTGTAGAGCTAAGACAATGTCCTAACAAGCAACACAAGCTGGTGAGGTAGCAACAGGTGTATAGTTAAAATACAGGGAAAACATGGTTAGGACTGTAGTGTAAACAGGGGTGCATGCTCAGATCTGCATCTCACTTCACTATTCAAGAAAAGAAGATTGATCCATATAAATAGATACAATTCACTCTGATGTTGGTGAGCAACAAGTCTCTTGTGAAGTGAACTTGCAGGGAGTTTAGTCAGACTGGGGAGTTTTCACTGCTAAAGTGACAACAGCATCCCTGGTGTCCTGATGATAAAACATGTTGGAAAGAAGTCTGTGGTCACATTTTAAAAAAATTGGTTTCTCTTGACTACTTCACTGGTAATAGAGCTCAGTGTATTTTTTTCTTATAACTTATTACCCACAACTGAGTGTCAAAATTCACTCCTGACCTTGGAGCACTTAGAAATGAGTAAAATTAAGGAGTGCAGTTTGGCATACTTCTTTATACTTTAGACTGATCCAGGAGAGCAATTTACTGCTGTTTGCAGTCTTTTTGCTAAACTTGCTAGCAGTTCATATTGAGTGCACACATATGAGAATGGTTTTGATCTTTACCATCCAAGTCTTGGTGAGAAAGTGAACATTATTTCCCCAAAAATATTGTAGATCTGTTCCTTTAATTCAAGGTCAATTTCTTGTACTTTTTCTGTAGCTCTCACATTCTTCCTCAGCAGACTGAGTTTGCCCAGTTTTCCTGGAGATAGTTAAGTTGTAGTTCACATGATGGTGTCCTGACAGAGCTAACTCCGTGACAACTGAGAAAGCTCTGCCTATTGTAGAAGACCATTAAAAGTTAATGTAAGCTCTGGAAGACACGAATAAATGGACATTGCGTAAAGATTTGTTAGATGTAATTAAAAGATTGTAAAAAGAATGTACAGTATAAGTAGTATGCTGCGTTATACCGTATGTGTCAAAAATATTAAGTAAAAAAAGTCCGTTTTTTTTTCAAGATTCATTGAACTCTGCAATTTCAATAATTGAACCTGTGTTGATAATATTATGTTAAAACTGGTAAATGACATGTAGGCTTGTTTGATTGGAGGAAAATATAATAAACTGAAGAAGATGGTGGGCAGACTCGACTCCTAAAAATGACGGAGATGTTCTGTGACTTTTCAGTCATGCTGATAGTGATTGTGAGAGATTGCAGGAGAACTCCGACCGGACACTGTGCAGGGACAGCAAAAGTGTGCTTGACAGAATTAATCAATCAGACTGCGTGGGCCTCTGACTTCTCCTGACCATGGAAACCAAGACGACACAGTCGGGTCAGGAATCAGGAGGGATGGGCCCGCTCCGAGTCATCTGTCATCACATTACATCTGTTAATAATTCACTGAGACACTGACTCTCATGCGTGGCACGCACAGCCAACATACATGCTGAAGAGAGTGGGATCTTGGTTGATCTTTCTGACCTTGGTGGCCTGTTGACAGGGAGCTCACCTGCAGTGTATTAACATTTTTGCATTGCTAACAATGCAACAGCACTTACAGCGCTTACATTTTGGCACTTCAGCATTTCCACTTAAAAAAAACAAAAAAAACAGCAGATTAGAGCTGACATTGAACAGTTATCAGATGGTAAAATAGTAGCAAAAAGTTGTCACTCAGGTATTTCTTTGGTCTGTATTCAGGTCAGTTATTCTGGCAGTTTTCACTGGCAAATGCAGCTTTGAAGAAATGAGGAGCAAACGGACACTGGCATGACACTGAGCAAATGAAACAGCTCACTTGCTTTACTCCAATGCAAATTTAATCGGATAAAGAACAATGTACTGTATCAACAGAGCTGGCTTAGTCAACCGTCTGACCCACAAGAAATTAAGCTTTGATCATTAAGCAGTTTCATGACAAATGAAAAGGCAATAGCTGTGTACTTGTTCATTTTCATAATAAATCATACTCATGCACTTACTTGTTAATGGTGGGCCAAAAACAACATCAGCAAGAAATCAACAGTTTAATTATTGTTACTGCTTTAACACTGGGATTATAACCACCTCCTTGGAGTGTGTAGTTGATGATTTGAGTCGTCATCCCAGCGAGATCTCAGACGCCTCAGTGACTGGCTTTAATTGAACAGGCATCCGGCACAAATAACCAATTTATAATAGCTAAATTTAGCCCTCAGTCTTTTAAAGGGCCACCAGCTCTAAAAATGAGGCTTCTGCTACCACACCACTATGAAGCTGTTATGAGAAGTGAGAGCTGTTATTCGGATCTGGATTGGCCCTCGGCAGTAGAGTGTACTAGAGCTGGAGGATTAGTAAAGTGAAGCTCTCGTTTGTCTGATGTGGGTCTGGTTTTGATTTCAGTATGCCCACTGGTGACTTTCAATCAGTTAGCCACTGCTGTGTTTTATGTTCCCTACTTTGCAGTAAATAGATAAATACTGTTTACCACCTTCCTAAATCACTCGATAGACTTGAATTCTAAGTTTCTGTCATTCCCAATAGGAGCAGTACGACAGCAGCTGGTCTGCCCACAATAAATTACACCACCGCCAGCAAGTGATTATGTCCCTACTGTTGCCGTGAAGCGATGACAAATGAAGGAGTTGTCTCTCACTTTCAGAGGGAGTGAGAGTTTCCTGCAGGCTTACTCCCTCGCACCTCATTCTGGGGCGATATTTACATGAATTGCGTTCTAGCATGGAAGTTCATTTAATTTCAGGTATATGTCTCTGTAATTTTTCATATTTTGATTTGGTTATTTTATTTCACGTTAAGCACTTAATGTTCAGTGAAGTCTGCACTGACACAACATATCTTTAGTTCTTTCCACCCTCACAGTTTGGTGTTGTCCTCTAACCCATACATTTTCTAATGTCAATTGTTAACATGCAACGCTGCCCTAATCATAGCATTAAAACTTGATCCACATACTTACTATCAATCTCCCTTAGGTACAGTGTGCCACACAGCAATAGAGAGCACCCCTCAGTATGGCTTGTGTTCATTTCGGGAGCTTAATGAATTACAAGGGCTTCATAATGAGTGTGTCTGGGCAGTTCTGTGGGGAGGTCAGATGGTTTGAATAACTAAATGAGCTCAATCACCAGTCAGAACTTTAACATGCATAATACATTTTGTATATGCTGTTGTAGAAGACATAGTTACATATTACAAGCCCTCCCACCACCTCCTCCACCACTGCAAGAAAGTTAAAAAAAAAAAAAACTAAATTAAAGAGGAGACTCTAACAAAGTAATTTAGTTTTCGATTTCCTTTTGGCCTTTGGAGAGGCAGTTATAACTCTCAGGTCCCATCAGGGAAGAGTGGGGGAACTAGGCCGAGCTCTACTTGGGTAAAAATAGAAGAGAAAACTTCACAACTTGTAGTGTGCAGTGATTAGCAAAAACATATATAAAGTTTCTGTCAATTTAGTCCCCAAAGATTAGTGAGGACATAGGTGGTGTTTCTTTCTTATTCTTTTTCACATCTTGGACTGTTCCCATCAACCAATTAATTAAAAAAAGGTTTTGGTATTTCTTGGACAACTACAAAAAATTGAACATCAGTAAAAAGATGATTTGAGGTGTTTAGATTTAACTGCATGAAGTTTGAAAAAGTCAGCAGTGTTCTTAGCACACATCCATCCATCCATTATCTATACCCGCTTTTTCCTATCTAGGGTCACAGGGATCTGCTGGAGCCTATCCCAGCTCTCTTTGGGTGAAAGGCAGGGGTACACCCTGGACAGGTCACCAGTCCATCACAGGGCCACATAGAGACAAACAACCTCACACACTCGCACTCACTCCTATGGGCAATTTAGAGTCACCAATCAACCTGACATAGATGTTTTTGGACTGTGGAGGGAAACTGGAGTACCCGGACTAAACCCACACAAGCACAGGGAGAACATGCAATCCAGGATCTTCTTGCTGTGAGGCAACAGTGCTAACCACTAAGCTACTGTGCTGCCCTCTTAGCACACATAATGAGGGAAATAAAACAAAAATAATCAGATTTCTCGCAAAATTAGTACAAAAATATCAGGACAAATGGCAGAGTTTGAAATGACCAGAATCAGAAGTCAATGCGAAAAACAATCAACTATCAAACCATGAATCAAGAAACAGAAAGAAATTTTGAATAGTCTAGAATAGAGTCTTTTAAAACAGACAGCATAGATGGAGTATACTATCAATGTGAGGCAATGTGAGTGGTGCTATGAGCTAAATCAGCCTTATAACACCTGACATACTACTGTTTAAGGAGGTATAACGTTTACTGTGTTCACCATCTTAGTTTAGCATGTCAGCATGCTAACAATTGCTTGTAAAATTTGTAATTGGTTCTAGAAAACAAAGTACAGCTCAGAGATGGTATTAGTTTGGCATTTATAGGCTCATTAAACCAAGTACTGGATAAATGAAGACCTGAATGACCTGAAATTTTATGGAATCGTACATGTTTTTACAAATCAAGTTGAGTCAAATAGATTTTATCTGTCATTTAAGCCATGTACAGTACAATAAACACAGTACATACTGTAGTAAAGCAAAATTCTCCTCCAGAAATCATGATGCTACATAAAGACGAAACAATACTTATTAATACTACTGACTGTTAGTTAACTAAGAGCCTTTGATAATTAGTCCTCTAATTATGAGCCCTAAAAATAAAAACAATTTTAAAAAATACCTTAAGTGGACAAGTGCATGCTGTGTAGACAGTACGTTAGACAATGTACAACAAAAGTATAATTAAGGTCAGTGCATTTGTGGGCACTCTGAATATTTATACGACATTCGATCTGTTCGAGATGTGTCAGTCTTCACTAAAGTGGTGGACAGATAGAAATAAGCAGCCATTGCCTTCCCTAAAACTGCACCACTGGAACAGCTAAATACTTCTGTTTAATGTTTATCTTGATTTACCCAAGCAATAGAAGAACTGTTTGGTCTGCTTCTTGGTGATAATTGTGCATATGCACTATGAAGTAGACATACTCTGGCACATGGATGCACGCTCACACAAACACAAATGTGCAAACACTGAACCACATATCCTACCCCATAATCTCCTCCCCAGTCCCCTGGTTCCTGTCATTCAGATCTATGAACTTCCATTAGCAACCATCTGTTACAACCTGCAGCAAAGCTATTACACTTCACACACACACATTTGAATGGACACACTTACCTCACTCAACGTATGGCCGACTAACATCTTCTAAGCCCCAAAAGAATTTGCTGAGGCATCGGCTGTTTAACCTTCAAAAGAGAAGTCACCCATACCCTTGCAAACACCTGTGATAGCGTCACTATGTTGCTGCCCACCACAGATGCATCAGAAGGTCAGCAACCCTCCTGCTCACACACATACACACACTGACACACAGGATGCAGGTCACACACAGGGATCGGTCACAGCATTGTGTTGGGAAAACAGATTGTTGTTTCTCTAGACTATTCTATCTATAGTATTGGGTCATTCTATCATTCCTACTGATAAAGGTCACAACACCACACCCACTGTTCCCTTGCAGCATTTTACATTAGACAAAATGTCAGAACCTGATCTGCTTCATGGCAGTACGCTGCCTCTAGCATTTTTCTTCACATCTTCAACGCACACCTTTATTTTAGCTCTGAATGTACCATTTTCAGCTCCATTTGAATGCTCTGCTCTCCCCTTTCTTTCTCCAAAACAAATGTCAGTGTACAGCAGAAGATTTATATTTTTTTACCGTGTTCCTGCCTCATACAGAATCATTCATTCGAGTGACAATATGGGTTCCAGGCAGGAAGTGTGTGTGTGTGTGTGTGTGTGTGTGTGTGTTTGATTCAGCATCTAATTATCCAACTTCGTCTTGAAAGGAAAAAATGCTTTCTGTGTTTAAGCAAGTTGTTCACGTAGCAATAGCATCTGCTTCACTCCTTCATTTCCCCGTCAGCGAGAGACAAATGAATAGAAATGACTGCTTTGTGCATCTATGCAGACATCTCTGCAAGCAGCATAAAACATACATTTCTAGTCTCCCATGTGCGATTTTGTATCTGCAGAAGTGGAAGTGGAGAGAAAGGAGAGACAGAGACACTTGAATCAGGAATTGCAATGCTAAAACGCAGACATTTTTTTTCTTTGCAATTGCAAGGCACTTTTGTCTGTTCGTTGTTTTCTTTCCTAGAGGGCACAATTGAAAAAGATCATTTTTATAAAAGAGTCTTTTGAAAAATGCCTCAGCAATCAAATAGAAAATATATGTTATACTCCTGTGTGGTTAAAAAAAATAAAATAAACACTGCACAAAAATAGTACCTCATTCAAACAGAAAATTATATTTAAAAAAAACAACACGGCACAGCATGGTCATCTGCTTTTCCTAGTGAGACCTTGTTGGAAAATGGCAACATTTTTGTTTTTATCTAAATATATCATTATGGTTTGCTGTTCTAAGTGGCTCAGAATCCACCCCATCTCCAATCCTCCAGCCCTCCACATTATCATATCCCTCCACCTCTACTATCTCCTCTTCATCCTGGCGTTTATCCACCAGCTCTCCTCTGTCAGCATCATCAGCTGAGAGGCCATATAGTAAAATGATTCCCGTGGGAGGAGGTTGATGTGCACAGTTTTGTGGATCCGAACCACACAGATGGAAAAATAAGGCTCTTTTATGTCTCATTTTTAATTAATCCAGTATTAAACATTGCTTTATTATGAGTGGTTCTTTGTATGTAAATCTATGTTGTAGTAAAACTACACATTATATATTACCTGTTGTTGATGAGAAAGTATTTTTAGTTTTGAAAATAACTTTTAATAGTGGCACAGTGGATGTTGCTTGTGGGTCATGTATTTGATTGTGGTGAGGTAAATTATCCCTATTTCTGAATACTGGTCTCATGTCATCCATAACCTGCTTCTGACCCAGGAAACTGTGCTTTAATTCCAGTGTGAAGCAGAATCGGGTTCTGCTTGAACGAGTCCCTTTTTTATTTCTTGTGGATTGGACAAGGCAAATAATAGGCTTGTGTCATGAAAAGGAGCTGTTAGTTCCTGACAGGCCATTGATCAGTAGAACATGGGCGGTTTTCACAGTATGGTGCTCTTACATAACCAAAATACACACATGAGTACACACTTGCAATAACACCAAATCTATGTAAATCTAACAACAAATGTCTTCTAAACAGTATTTTGTTTTTTGGGCACAAATCATATCATTGACATTTTTGTGTACTGCAGAACATAGAGACTGACAAATCATTTGTATTTAATTAAGGTTTGAGGCTTTTGAGACTGTCAAGCCCACAACAGAATAGTCTACATCCTGAATGAAGAAATGTCATAGATTGTGTTAACACGCACATAAGAAGCCACGTTACTGGAAGTCGGATTAGAAGAAATGCTTTTACAGTTTTCCACATAATCTAGTAACCTGTAACTTGCACAATCTAGTAACCGCTGCTTATGTGCAGCTGGTTTGAATTTGAATGAATTTTCATATATACTACCTCTCCGTGATCAGCATAGGCTCGCCTAGAAATTCATTTACATTTGCATGTACATTGTTGTAATAATCAAGCTTCACTAGCAAAAATCTTGATATGTTAATTTGCATTCTGTGATCCCATACCCTGATTACAGAAACAGGTTTTCTTGTTTAAAAACAAATGCTGCAAAAACACAGTAGTTTGGTTAAGTGCATCTAAACCCACTGAAGTTTTAATTGAAAAGGAATATGACTGCTATAGATATTGCATAACCTGATTTGCTAAAGACCGCTGTTTGAAATCCATTATTTCAAAAGCCTTACAATTTGATTATTGTGCAAATCACTGTTTCAGTGATATACTGTAGAGCAATGAATTGTCTTGGAATTATTGAATTATGGGCCTTATCTAAATGATTCAAAGTAAAAATATTTCTCTGTTTAAATTGACAAATCAGAGAGAGAAAACAGTAAAATCGTACTTGATCAGTCAGTGTAGATTTCCTTCTAATCACGGACTGTTCTGCAAAACAGTCACAGTGAATAAAAAAATTGGGTCATGGAAAAGATCTATTCTTTGTCGAGCTGACACCAGACCTCAACCTCACTAACACGATGCACAAGATCAACTTCACTGGACCACTACAATTCCTTGCAGAGCAGCTCAGTTTCACCGGGAAATCTGTGTCTTTTTGTAATGCCTATGCTTCAGCAGCTGGATGAGCTCAGAAAATTACAATTTTTTTTAGACACAGTTTACTGGATCTGTAGGTGAACACCGATAGTACTGTATAATTCTGCAGTGTAGGATTGCAGAGAAGAAAAAAAAGGTTTGACTTCGTGTGAAAGACAAAAAGGGATGAGTTTAAAAGTATATGAGAGGTCATACAGCTCCTGTTGCTCACAGGAGGAATGACATTAGATTCTTTCTGCCCGGGCTGGTGTTGACTCTGTTTAAAAATTCTCATCGTGCTTAATGTATACAATCCCTTCCACTTGTCCCTACAGAGTGAGGACACTCATGCAGAGAGGCCAAGGGAATCAAAGGTCGGCTTGCCTTTATTTTGCTCTTCCATCAGAGCAAGCAGTTAATCTTTGCTCGGCCCCAGCTTATCTGGGCGCCTGCCACCCCAGCCCTGCCCCGAGAGAAAGGCATCACACGCCTCAGCCCTCTCTCTTCCTTCACCTCCTCCTCCTACCCCTCAGCTCAGTTCTCCTTGGCTGACTAGAGGAGGTGGCTGCAGATTGAATTATTCTCTCCATTCCATTTCTCCCAAGTTTGCATTCATTTGGACTGCGCTGTCACTTCTCTTCTGTTGTGTTTGTTTCTTAAGTGGAAGCCATTCAGAGTCTGTCTCTGCTTATTGCATCGTCTCATATGAGTTGTGGCATTTGCCTGCAATAGTGGTTATGCAAAAAAGATACAGGCTTTTATTGGTGTTAGAGTACATTTGCAGAGGCAAATTCCCAGAGCCTCCCTGCCTGCACTGTTTTACACATGCTCTGTGCGCGCATGCATTTGTGTTTGTCTGCATGCACGTCAGCGTCCTCACAGGGTTTCCATAGATTAGATTCAGGGACTTTTCTGTGACTTTCAAAGTCTTTTTTGGTGATGTTTATCAGCTTTTAAATCACTCTGCATCTTTGTGTAATATATGAGGCTTGATGCTGATGATTAATTACATTTTAAATTATTCTCTTGATTATTTTTACATATAAATTAAATTATTTTTAAATTATTTTATATCTACAGCATATTACCACTCCTCCTTTTAAATAAGCCAATCAAATTTAAAGGATTTAAGCCAAATCCTCATTTATGAGATTTTAATTCCAAATTTCTAAAAACAATATAAAAACCTGATGAACTCTCATGCAGTATGTCTGTATCATGTTGAGATGATTCACAGTCTCCCCTGCTAAATTAGTTCCCTGATGTACTGTAGAGTCGTCAGCCGGAGTTTTGAGTTCATTCTGTCAAATTCAGTTTCACCTACCTCTTCTCTGCCCACTGGTCCTCCTCACCCTCCTCCTCTTCCTCATCCGTGATTTCTGCCCCACTGTCTTGAGCTCTGACAGCCTGTCATAACTCTGTCAGCCTGTTATAGCCTGTCATAACATAATGACCTAACACTTTAATGATTGACAGGTGTTTTTCCTTACAGGCCAATGAAGTAGGAGCTGGGAGATGTGTTTTGATGCCCAGTTACCTTGTTTTTTCACTGACTGACAGGTGGCTCCCCAAACTACACACAAAGAACTGCACAGAGGCCTGTTTGTTTATCACCCATTTAATTTGTTCTGTGTTTGAAAAGCTATATGGCAGCTGCTGGCTATAACTTTGTCTCAGTCAAGCCAGTGACCAGGGGGATGGGACACTGCCTTCCTCTGCTCGATAAGTGACAGGAGGAAGGTGTAGGAATGGAAAAGGTCGGAAAGGCAAGGCAGGAGCTTGCCTGTAGGCAGTGGTGAAAGGAGGTGTTGAAAGGGAGTTGTAGGACTATGCTTCAGAGAGACAGTTAAGGAGAATCTCAAATACTGACCTTGGAAAACCACCTATATGATAATAATTATCTCACTCTGTCCCTGTCTCATTTTTTTTTCTCCCCCTATCTTTTCCTCTGTTTTGCCTGTTTTACTCTGTTTCTTTCCCTTTCGGTTTGTGCATGTGTCCTTTGCTCCGGTAATCTTAGCAACCTTAGATAAAAGCAAAATAACTCTTTTTCTTCTCATTGATATACATTAATCCCTATCATTGATTACAAATTTACAAGCTCAGGTTCAGCTTATCTCAGTAAGCTTCTACCATTTGACCCCTCTCTTTTCCCCACAATGTATAGTTTAGAAGACTGACTCTCACATTACACTAACATAAACTGAAAGGGAACACAACATACATTATGAAATGGGTTCATAGGGTTTTCCAAATGAAAACTATTTTTATGTGTAAAAAAATCCAATAATATCAGATTTGTTAATACCTCATAGTTCCAATAGTTCTTCTCTCACACTGCAGATACGAACACCAACCAATCACTGTGTAGTAGCAGGCTTTTTGTGGCCATGGGATAGACTAGTGAGAAAAACTGAAAGCAACAGTAGATTAACATATCAACATTATCTTCTCTCAACTACAGACAGTAAGAAGACTCTTTTGTGAGATTTACTTACTGAGTAAATTTAATTGAAATTGTAGAAGTCAGGGGACAAAAATCCAATTTGTAAAAGTGTGGGGCCTGGTGCCCCCCATCTGGAAATTGGGTCTTGTATACAGGTTACAAACTCTTCCTTGCTGCCACAGTGCTGTAAGACAAAACCTGTAAAGTTTAGGTTATATCTTATGTATCTCAGTGTATTATATTGCAAACTGATACTGTAATCATAGTCTCTGCGCTTGATAATATTTGTGGAGGCATGGTTTATTTTGGCACTCTGGCTTTCTGTGCTACATATTTCATATGACTTAGTGGTGCTGTTCATAAAGGCAGCCACGGCAAAGTATGTTGAGTGAAGGCGGAGGAGTACATCTATTCATTTAAATTGGTGCTAATGGCAGACTATTTAAAAGTCAATTAATTGCTAAGGGCCAAATGCACAGTGGCAGTTAATGCTGTCACAAAGCTGAGTAGTAATTGGATGTGTTGATGGGATGTGCCTGTGTGTTCTAGTATGTGTTCTTCTTTTCTGAAACTGGGTGGCCACCTACTGTACTATACCTATAGAAACTGTCTGGAAATAGACAGTCTGTTCTCCAGTAAATGGTATTTGTCATAAAGCAAAGCATCATTGGGCAGCAAATTTAATGGCATGCATTGTTTCCCACAGGATTTTTTCCAGCAGCGATTCTGCAATGCACAAGAACACTAGCGCACAATGCTGGACTCCTTTTTGTAGCTGCTAAGCATTTACACATTAATATCTCAACTAAACATCAATTTTTGTAAACAAAAATGTGCACATGTACAATTTTTCTGAAATTACACACTACAACCTCCTAGTGACATCCTAGAAACTCCACAAACTGAGTCCCTCGTTTGCCCGTCATTTGTGCATGTTTGTTGAAGCGAAACAAATAGTTTTGCTTAATTAATTCTCAACTTATGAGTATTACATATTAGATAATTAAATAGTGAAAACTGGAGAAATAATGAAGTGCAGATGTTTTGTGTGCTTGCACAACTGTGCACAATTGATAAATGTATAGATTAAACCGTTTTGGAGTTATTTGGAGCATTAAAACGTTGCTGGCATGAAAGGTTTATGCTTGAACTTTTAACTCTTTTTTTCTCACTAATGAATTTAATCTTTTTCTTTAATTTGTGTGCATGCAATTCAAATGTGCTGCTCACATGGATTTAGTGCCTCAGAAACGTTGTTAGGTCTACTTTGTATGTTGTGCCTCCCAAATGAAGTGGCCAGTTGCACATGCAGTCACAAATGTTGGACAGCTAAATGTGACTGTGTGTGTGTGTGTGTGTGTGTGTGTGTGTGTGTGTGGGTGTGTGTGTGTGTGTGTGTGTGTACTTGTTTGTGGGTGTCTTATAGGGTTCCCTTCATTTCACACTAGACTGTCACTTGGTCAAAATGAGCAAGTTGCTTTTTGCCATGAATAATAATGAACCATGTGAAGTTTCAGCAGTAGCACGCCAATGCTGAGTGCATAAAGAGGCATTCACTCTGTTTTCCTTTACATTGCACAGTTATTTCTGAGATCAGCTTTTGAATCTCACACCTGTTTACCATTTTGTTTTTCTCAGTTTGACATCACTAAACCCATCTCCATTCTCTTTCACTCTTTCATCCTATTCATCACTTTATCATTCTCCGATATATGGCAGAGAGAGAGAGAGAGGAAGAGAGGAGGCCTGAGATCGATGTTGGGTGTGCGCACACAGAGACCAGCAGCTGGCTGAATCGGAGTAATCGATCAGGCACAGAGCATTTACTCTGCCAGACTGCTGTGCCTTTGTGGATGGAGATTATTTCTAAATTATTACAGAAGGCAGATGCTTGTCAGAAGATGCTCTCTGTCAAGGTTGTACTGCTTCAGTGCTGCCTAGCTCTTTCCTGCCCTCTCTCTCTGACACATTTTGCCTTCTTCATGTTCTTAAATTCATCTATTCATCTTCCTTTTATCGTTCACATTTTTTTCTTTTTCATAAAGGTTTTTCTGTAATTTCACATACTGAATGCCACATTGATGTTTTATTTTATTTTTATATATATCATTCAAGTAATGAGGAGCTAATAATGTCATTCAGTAAATTGACTTCATGCACATACACATACTGATACGGAACATACAGTACCAGCAGGCTGTTGTGGTTTGAAGCTTTCTTGAAAAGGAGTTTGTTCTTTCTGGAATGATATCAATAAATGTTTTTCCTTCTCTGCCCTTTAACAACACAGAGTCCCTGTGCTTTTTAAAAATAAATTTATGTGGATGGTTTTTGTGCATATTTGTACTGGGTGAGTGTGCGCTTCACAGTGAATAGGCCTGTACATGTGTGCATGTGTTTAAAGTTGATAAGTCTGAGATGTATTGAATGTGTGTTTTCACCCTTGTTAGGCTGATTAATGTTCTTGTACACCCTGGGCTCTGCCTATTGTCATCTCCTTCATCTATCATGAGCGCTATTTTTTATCTTATGGACAACAAATATTAGCCCAAGTCTTTTTTTTTCTCTCTGAAGTATCTGATGTTGTATTCTTCATATAAAATTATAGATTTTTTTTATGTCTAAAAGATGTCTTTATTGTGCCAGTGTATTATTCTGTGTTGATGTGGGTGACTGCATCACTGTTCTGTAAAATTAACAACTAACATAAAATTACCTTCTTTGTAGTTCCTATTAAAGGAATGCAAACACATGAACACAGGAATCTGACCATTTGTTGTTTTGGAAGTGTCTGGGATGTGTTAAGTCTAATTTCAAGAAACAAAATATGAGAATATTCTGAAGTGGATGTGTGAAGGTTTCATGCAGTAATTAAATAAGCACAGGATAGCATTTCATTTTTGTTTCTCACTTAATACGGTTTGAATGTCAGTGTATTGACATTCATGGGTTTTTTTTCTTCTGACCTTACGCATCAGCGTGGATATTAATCAAAAGTGTCCTTGCAGTTTCATGATTGTTCCTTAGACCCATGTAGCCATTGGATGTCTCTTTTTTTCATTCCTGGGGGTTGCTAGACTTTAAAAGTCACTACTACACAGTGATTGTGCATTTGAATAATTTGTTTTTATCAATGTTTGGTACATTTTACACCAATACAAACCTAAGTCAATGCGGTTTTGTTTCTAAAAACAATGGCAGAACATTGACATGCTGTATACAGTCACTGCACCCTGCTGTTGCAGATTTATTTTGTGTGCTAATTAAACAAAAATCCATATAGACAGCATGACTGCTTCGACTGCAGTTTACTTAGTGAGGCTAAATTGGTTTTCTCTTTTTTTAAGGCAAAATCAAGTGGTTTATATTATGGAGCTTTGAACTCAAGATGAAATTTTACAAATTATGACATAATTCCATTCCCTTAGAATATACAGACACGTACTGTTCACATCAGACAGCTATTAGAAGAAAGCTGTGGGATTATTTCTTTAGACAGGTTGGGGATGGAGCAAATCAGCATTAGGAGAGTTTAAAATGAAAAAGAGGGACTGAGTTATAATTTGGCATACATTAAGTTCAAGTTGGGCTTTCAGGTACAGTTTTATAAAACCAGGGCAAATACATATGTAGACCCTATGAGGACAAGACACAGCAGAGTAAAAAATTATTTACATTGTTAGTCAGATATTGTTTACATTAATATATGAAAACTTGTACCAAGCTAATTACTGTCTCCATGATGAAACAGTCTCCTACATTTTATAGCAGACATTTACATTGTTAGCCAGATGTTGTTTGCATTAACACAAAAAACCGGGTATTGAGCCACTTACTCTCCATTAAGATTTGCAAAGGTTTGCAAAGACTCCAGAGCAAAAATTTAAAACTTTCTCAATAATGGATAAATTATTGAGGTATATCATCTATTTAGGGGAAAACACACAAAAAATACAACTGGATAATTTCATTTTGATTTTATTTTGATACAGTTTTTGAAGACAGCAAGTTATTAAAATTTATTAAGCAAGAATTTATTGCAATAAAATGCTGTTGGTGTGTAAAGTGGTGAATTGTGAGTGTGCACATGCAAAATCAGCTCTAGTGATTATAGCAAGTTCATCCTTGTGTGCTTTCATATAGCTCCATAGTATTCAGTAGGTATTTAAATGCCAGGGCACTTAGCTCCATTTCTCTCCAGTGAAAAAGAGATCTCCTCTGGGAGAGATAGACAGTAGGGTGTGAGAGGGGCGGTGGGGAGAAGAGAGGAAAAGAGAAATGGAAGCGATGGAAGCCTGGATATGGAGAGAGCGGGTGATGAGAAGAAGTAAGGAAGTGAGAGGGATTAATTGTTCACCCAGGAGAGAGAGAGATAACATCAGATGTTTAAAAGCTGCCACAACTAATCCTGTCATTTCTTGGACTAGAATAATGAAAATGGAGAAATGATATCTCTTGGAGAACTGGAAAGCGAGCTAATCTGTATGCCTGTAACGAGCACATGTTTGTGATTCCTAAACGGTCTACAGATTATGGTATATTTCTAGTCATGTGACATTTTTCAGTGTCTGATAGTTAAAAAATATGCGTTCGTTGGACTTTTTTTTTTTTTTTTCTGTATCTCAGACTCATTATATTTGTATAAGACACACAAATATCTTATATTTTTGGCAGTGTAATTAGATAGTATTGTATTTTCACCATGTGCACCACATTTTGTGCTTCCAGAAAGGAACACATAGTGCATGTTTTAGTTCATTAACAGCAAATCATCAAATTATGCTTTTTTACTACTACTACTCCTGATAGTTTCCTAAAGCATACCAGATGGTTTCAGATTGATTTTCTACCTCTCAGCAACCATTTTAGTAAATTTCATTGCAGTATGTAAAATCTGTTTACGTGGATTGTACTGTAGATTAAAGGATGATATCGCACAATGCTGTAAGAAAGTCTAGCATTTAGGGTAACTACAGTATGCTACTGCAAAATAAACAAATAATGCTGTCAGGACAAATGTGTGTTTGGTCATTTGTTGCATATGTTTGTCTGCATTTTGTTATAGATATCAGGGTTTTAGGATAAAGGTGAAAAAATATTTACTGCCATGGATTATCGGTCTCTAGGATGTTTAAAATCTCTCCAAGTTCATTCAGTGCTGAAGTGAATTTAAAACAGTAGCTGGCCTCAAGAAAGTAAATTAGTCTAAAAACATATGGCTCACTTTTAAAACCAGTGGGCAGTAACATATAGCCTCCACAGTTTGTACTTAATAGGCTAAAACATGCAAAACCATCTGTATGGTCCTCTGAATCTTGGTAGAGCTTTGAATATCTCTGTATGTGACTGGTACTTCTCTGTATTCTCTGCCCTACTTCTGCCTGTGTTTGCTCTTCTATCCAAGTAGCTCGCTCTTCCTGTGACCCACACCTGGCGTTCTCTCCATCATCCTTTCCACCCTTTGGTCCCACAGCACTCCCCTTCCTCCCCTGTCATATCTGTCATAGACGTTCAGTCGCTGGTGTTGCTCTAGGCTTCAAATTTAATTTGGTTTCAATCTGCTGTAATTGCTTTGAGAGACGTCCGTGTCTGCATGTTTTTCCTCTCTTATGTCTGCTGGAATATTGGAGTGTGTGTGTGTGTGTGTGTGTGTGTGTGTGTGTGTGTGTGTGTGTGTGTGTGTGCGCGGGGGGGTGTGTGTCTCTGGGTGGGTGACTATAGCTGAAGGTGTGTACTCATGTGCACGTATGTAAACAATTGCCTGGCCACACACTGTCAAAGATACACTTTGTCAAACACCAGCTGCTGTCACTGGCCTCTCTGGCACTTTGATAATGCTTTTGTCAGACACCATACACTTTCTCTTTATAGAAAAAAAGACAGAGGTTAAGGAATGAGGTAAGTCTGTAAGACATCAGGAAATATCAGTTTGGAAAAACGTTGTGACCTTTTAGTTGAATAATAATCCCACCCTGAATGTGTTATTTCTTTCATTATTCTATCAGCAATCTAAAGTAAGAGGGAGCATGATTGAAGTAAAGGGCAAAAAAATGGACAACAAAAACAAACAACAAAAAAAACTGCAGCCAGTGCTATGGTGAGGCAAGGCAAAAGGAAGGTTGCTGAGCTGACGGACTGAGATAATATTAGTATAGCTCTTGAAAAAAAGGACAAAAAAAAGAAGAAAAACAGTTGTCCTGTTTCTCACTGCATCTTTTGTGTCCTGGCCATCTCTGAGTCAGTGGTTGTCTCTTCTCACCACTGTAAATGCCTACATACAGTATAACCAATTGAAGTAAATATTTTTATATAAACTTAGTATAAACCTCTCCTAGAAAATCACTAATCACATTATATTAAGGCATATTTTTGTATTTTCAATCCATTTTTTAATGACATTCCACTAAAGGATTTCCTTCTGCTCCACCAGAATCTTCGATTATCTCATTTGTTTCAACAAATCACATCTGACCCTTTCCAAGTATAACTGCATCCAATCTCAGCAGCCAGTGTGAGCCTGCCAAAGGAAAGGGCCCAGAGAATACCAATGTGTGTATAATTGATTGCATGTTGATTAGTGAAGGCTTGTTTGGTCTGATGGCAAGTGTACAGTATATTTTAATGCCTGAGCAGAGTTTGGGTGAATTTCATATGTGACCAGTGGTAATTGAAAGTGCAGCTTAGTGTGTGTCTACATGAATGTGTATATGCACAATCATGTTTGACCTCCAGTGGAGATGGTGAGGAGTTTTAGCTGCTGCCATTATTTTTCTGCTTGTTCCATGTGCTTGTATGTGTTTTCACATAATCTGCACCCTTTGGTATTGCTGGAGTTTTTGTCAAATGTCAAAATGTCAAAAAGTTGAAATATACCAGCAGTGGAGTATACACATCAGTTTTCAGTCATGTTTTGTTTGTGCCGCAGCAAGAACGTATATATCACTCTCACCTCTGATCAAGGAGACACTTGCCCTGCATCTTGATGCTGTTTGGCTCTGCTCCTCCTCACTCAGCCTGCTGAGGAGGCGGAAGAATCAAGCAGGTCATCCAGGGAATGGCACGCACCTGTTAACAGATGTAGCGACTAAAGGTGCAGTCACATGCTCTGTTTCTTTCTAGTGGAATGTCACTGAGCTTCTTTTATTTGACTTATTTATTTTTAGCTATTACTTGTCCCGGACAACGGGTATGCAATTTTCTCCTTCTCCTTTCTTTCTCCTTGTCTGAATCTTATTTTTTGTAAATGGCACCTTTAGGCTTCCCTTCCTCTCTCACTCTGTCTCTGTAGTCTGGTTGATGCCAGTAACAGCAGGAAAGGCTGGGCAGCAGTTTGGGCACGTCTGTGACTATCTGTCAAACAATGGACAGTGAGTGCAACCAGCCAAACACTCACATGTCACTAAGCTGATCCAGTCCCCATCGACACGCAGCTCTGCCTGCACGCTCACCCTGAGCCCCCTGCTGGCTCCTGTATGGAAGAAACCATATAGGGGCCATACCTGTGAGCAGATGTTTGGTGTTGACTTACTGTGAAGACTCCTGCAGCGACCTTGTTTGACCTTGACATGTATTTAATATGTGTTAGATATGCCCATTGTGACCTCTATATATATGAAGCTTTGTATTCATACACTATGTCCCTTTGAGTAAATGATGTGATAGATCTGTTTATAGCATTCATCCCATAGGAGGTTTAATTGAATTTACAGTGATAGTTGCTCCAGTGCATGATAATGTGCAATACAATGGTCTTTGGCTCTGTTGTGTGCTATGATGAGTCTGCCACTTAGCTTCAAAGGCTCTGTGGTTTAATGAGTGGAATGCATATTATTTTGAATGGGATATCTCAAATGAAACAAAAGTGCCCCAATTAAAAGAGAATTGATATTGTTTTTATGGAGATACTTCAACAGTCAGTAATATATTCGATTAGCTCATTTTCCCCTGTGACATTGCTTCCAATTATTCATATCTTGATTGTAGCCATATTATAAACTTGGAGGTAGACTGATTAGTGGAACAGTGCTTATGATCAAGGTTGCTCTCAAGAACCATGATGGAGTTTATCTGCTGCAGAGAAATCCTGTATTGTTCCAGACTAAAGACAGCTGCCTTTTTTTGTCTCATTGAACTAGACAGAAGTTTCATCACAATGCTGGCAATCTACTGCGGAAATGTGGTGTTTCTGTGTGTCTGCGTGGAGTGTAAAAAAGCTGATGTTTGATTTTGAAAAGCTGGTGAGTTGTTCTACTGTGGGTAGGTGACAGCTCGCGTCTTTTGGATCCAGTCTCCGTGGAAACAGCAGAGTGGAGTTGAAAATGCAAAAGAAAGCGTTAACATTTCAGTTGTGGAGGGGGAAGATTATGGGCAGGGGGGGGGGCACAAACACAGGGATTATCTGCTACACTGCTACAATAGCACTACACACATCGCCTCTGCTAACGGCCTGCCACAGGGTGCTTTGGATCACAGAATAAAGCCAGGGTCTCCCACCCATCCATGCCGATCCTCTGTCAGAGTTAGCTCATATGGGCTACAATAACCAGTTGCCAGTAGAAAACCAACCAGGGACCTGGAATTAACGGTCATTATTTCTCCTCATTATGGACTTTTACATTGTTTGGAGAAAACAATAACAGAACCTCAAAAGGAGATTTTATTCTTTTCACTGCCCTTCTCCCAATAGTTTGTGCCTAGAACTTGAAAAAGGATGTTCTGTCATTTCAGTCACTTCACAGAGAGGCAAGCGTAATAATGAAAGCAATAAAAACATGTCATAAGTTTTCAAGCTTCTTCCCATTTCACCCTGCGTTACTGACGAGTTCTGCGCTCTGTGAAGTCAATTAAACTGTTTTGAAGTTGGTTTGTGACTGTGTTGTTTGAATTAATATGGCGTTAGAAGGGAAAAAGTTGGAGGGCAGTAAACTGAGACAGATGGAGAGAAATGGAATACAGCCTGTGATGGAAGGATAAAACAGCCAAGTGAAGAGGAGAGATAAAAGGATGGCACAAGAATGGAAGGTGGTGGTGGGGGATGGCAGCGAGGGTGCGAGGCGAAGTGAAAGTGAGTTTGTGGTGTTTTAAAATTCTGTAGTGGAAAGTCCCTCCATCTGTTATTGTGGGACGGTTCTGACTCAGTGATTTCTATGATTGGCCTTAATCCTGGCCGAGTGCAGAAGACAGAATGAAGAGCTTAAAGCAGACTGCTCTCACTCTGACAGGCTCCGCTGCTGGTGCTGCTGCTGCTGCTGATGATGATGATGCTGGGACTTGCTTGGATGCTCAGTCTACTGCCCCCTGATGGACTAACTTCTGCATGACACCTCTCTACACAACTACTGTATACCTCATGGAGCAGTTTTTAACACTGACATAGTAATAACATTCTGATATAAACTAATATTGTCAGATACATAGCATTTTTCACTCAACCTTTAATACCCCCTGTGTTATCTGTGATGACTATGGCTTCATATATCACCAGACAAAAGAAGAAATACTGCCCAGGGAGGTTTTTACAGGCATCGATTGTCCTGAGTCTGTGAATATCAGTAGATAAAGTGAATATTTCTATTGATACTGCATTTGTTTTTTCAACAGTGTGGGAAAGGCACTTCAGAAACCTGTTCTATATTTAGATGTATTTTCTTTTCAAAGAGCTTAAAGGTATACACTTATGATTGTCACTGTTCAGTGCAACTAGTTATTGTAAAATTCACAAAGGGTCTTCCCTTACCATGCTTGTCACTCTAAGAAGGTTAAGTGACCTCTGTAGAGTCATTTCACGGTGTTTTGGTCCCCAAGGTGACTTAAGTGTTCCCAGACATCAAGCTGAGGGGGTCATTTGGAACATGTTGAGTACCTTGATTTAGGGCTGCAATCACATGTACACACCATGTTGTGTTTTCTCAAGTGCCCTTTCGCTCAAACACACACATTTTAGGGCTGTTTTGGAGTGTCCCTCCAGATCACACAGACGGCACTGTAGTGTGTTGAGTGCCCTTTAAGTTAATGCTCAATGGAAGGGCCTAACAGGCTGCAGCAATCACACAGGCGGTCGGGTGTCGAGTTGGCGCTCACCACAGCATGACGCTGTCTGTCCCTGGCGTGCTTCTATTCCCCTGAAATAACATGACTTTGAGTGATTAAACTGCTCCCCTCTGGAAAAGAGCAAACTGAACAGTTATGAATATTAAAGATCCTAATCACCTCATGCTGAGGTTTCTGTTATATATATTTTTCTGCCCTGCACAGTGAGGGGGCATGGCTTTTCATGAGCAAGGTTCTTTTAGCGCAGAGACATCACCAAGCTTCATAGCCTGTTTTTGGTTGTTTGTACAGTTATACTACACCGTCTCCTGGACCATTCCTTATGGTGTTTTGCGTACATGACAGAGTCCATTGTGTACTGTTTAAGGGTGCAGACCTTGTGGTGGCACTTCACATGCCACTATCCATTACAGAGTGGTGTTTATGGTTCTTGACCTTGCCTGAAGGCTCTGTGACAAATGGGCCAATGTGATGTATTTTCTGTTAAGGTTACAATGGCAATAACATTAAAGGGCTGTGCTCATGTTGTCTTTGTGCGTGTATGCAATAGTGTTATTTGCTGTGTTGTGTGGGCCTGTACTGAGCTTATCTGTGCTGTACTGTGCTGATCTCACTATACTCATCCAGTGCTCTAAGCTGCTTGGGCTCCAGCCACCAGCATAGTTGATATATCCCTGCCCCTCTCTTTCCCACATCTCTCACACTGATTCATTGGCTGTTTGTGTTGCTCATCCATCTTGGCCAACACAGAAGAAGGAAAGACATATAAAGACACATGGCTGTTTTGGAGCACTGGGACTGCATTAAGCTGCTATGGAAGAGATAGGTCTCAGAGAAATGTTGGCCTAGTAGCAGGGGGAGAGGAAGGAAAAATACCAGGAGAGAGGCAGCTGGAAAAACACAACGGAAAAAAAAAATATGTGGGCTACTCGGGCAGCAGGGAAATGGATTTTCTAAAGGGACAAAGTAGAGATTCTTACTGACAGATTAAATGCTGAGAAAAAGACTAGGCCAAGGGAATGAAAGGGTAGCTAGATCACAGATCATGACAAAGAGTTGATAAAAAAGAAGAGAGATGGAAACTGTTCTGTCCTTGAAAATAACATGCACGGAAAAACAGCTGCAGTAAAAGACAGTCATATCACATGGGTTTAATTTTCAGGCGAATTTCAGAACTGGCAATGCAGTAAGATTATTGTTCATCTGCTCTGTGTTTATTCCTAATTGAATAAATGTATTGATACATACATAAAGAGATAACACCATGGCATTGTCTTTTAGCAAGACTGACCCTCTTTAATGAAAAGTCACATAATCAGTTTTTTAATGGTGTTTTTAGAAATAATTTCACTGGGCTAATTAGACCTGCATTTCATTCTTTCTGATCCCTATTATCTCATTAGGAAATGTTATTATTATTTAAAACATGTCCAAGTGATTAAAAGCACAATGCAAATGCTTAAAGACACAGAGGACTAAAAATGATCTAGATTTTTGGCTTCTTCTCTTATGTGCCACAAATTTTATGACAGTATGTCCCTACTTTAAACCAGTATGCTCTAATGTTCCCATACTCGCAAGAGCCTGGACTAATATTCTCCGCCTCTGTGTGTGTGTTGAATGGAGGTGGAGCAGAACTGTGTCTATGTGGCTTTGAGTGGGAGGACCTGCTGAGATGAAGTGGGCGGGGTGCTTAATAGAAATAGGACAGCTTTTACCGTAATGAGAGTTTATGTCTTGTGTGTTTTAGGTAGATAAAAAGCCTCCCATAGTAAGAGAATGGGTTCCTTCAGTGTGGCACCACAAATGAATGAGCTCTTACTTTAGCTATGGTCTAAATATGGTTAATAAATGTAAAGTCCTGGGTCTTTACGGCTAATCATGCTTTGCTAAGGCAAGAACGAGAGCGCCCCTGGAGGCCAGCGGAAACCTAGATACTGAGGTGGGACAGAGGCAGGCAGGGATTGTGCTGAAGAGTTAGAAACTCCAAGGCTTCAATATATTTCCCACGTGCTGGACTTGAGAAGTCATGTTGAGCTTTCTGCTAGAGATAAGCCTTAGCTGTATCATGTTGAACTACTAAAATGACAACATTTTTATGAGCATCAGTGAGTAGTGACATTAGAAACTAGTTTGAGACTACTCAATTGTGTTACATATACTTCAGAACAGCATAAAAACATACATTATTATTACACATGACATTTTACTACAACGGAAAAATATTTTGGTGACTTCATCTGCTCCATAAATGTAATGTCTTTTCTGTGTTGTGGAAAAAAGCACCCAGCACAAGGAAATTTGCATTTTAGATTTGTTGGTCTTATCGTGTGTCCCTTGTCTGTGCATACGCCATTCACTGTGGTATTTGCCTCTGTGAAGATGGAGAACTTTACTTTCCTGTATATTGTCAAATGAAAACGTGTGTCTACATATCGTGCACAAAATGGTGTGTGTTGCATAGGCACTACTTCTTAAAAGCTGATGACTCATTGAAACAATGTGTGTTGAACTGTAATTGCATAAATCAACTTTCAGTACTAACAACTTGATAGCAGCTAAATTCATAAACGTTGAACAGCAAACATTGCCTTTCAAGGTCCTGTGTACTTCAAGCAAGGACAAACACCGACCCACCAGGGAAAAGTGTACACAGCTTAAAAAACAAATGTGTAAATGTCATGAGCACTCAGTGTTTGGTCACTACCTCTGATGATAATAGTATGTGCCTTGGCTTGTTACTAGCACAAATTTGTTTACATTGTGTGTCATATTCCTGCAAGCTCAAACTGTCATCAAATACATATTTTATCACCTCAACAATATTTGAGAATACTTTGTTTAGCTGGTTCATAAGCACTTTTTGGAGGACTATCTTGTTGGGTTTGGTGCTCTCTAATCTTCTGAATTAAGCTGTTCATTTATAGCTGTCTTTTGGCTTTTGTAGGGAACAAGGTCACCATCTCCATCTGCTTGTCACAGACACAAAAATCAATGTCCTATTGACTTTTGACACTCACACTGATGTTTCTGTGTTTCCTTTTAGAAACTGGCCAGGGAGGCGGAGCAACTTCAGAAGGAGCACGTATGGCAAGATAGTGTGACGGTAATGTAGGACACCAGCACTTTCCTTCTCCAAAACGTCTTCTATCTTTTTCCCTTTCCTTTCACAGGGAAACTGGTTAATTTTTCTGTCATCTGCACATTCCCATCTGTTTTCAAATTCCCCTCAATTTAGCTGGTTTAACCCTTTATTGACAATGTGATCAGCATCACAGAGACAATGTGGAAAAAGAAGAAGACACACAAACATGTATGCACACACTATAATTGCTTACTGTGGTGGTTTGTTATTTCTGTGGTCTTCAGTATTATCTAAGAGATTTCCATCCGTTTTGTTTCACAGGTTGAAGATTGCATTTTCGTACAGCTGACCTTTAAAACACTAGAGTTTCACTCTTGAAATATAAAAAAAGGGAGAAATGGTATTACTCTGCTTTGTGCTTTTGTCTGTGTTTGTGAGCCAGTGTGCTCCACTTACTCTCAAACTTGCATGCACTGAAATTTCCGACACATGCATAAACATATAAAATATACAGCAAAACTGAGTACACCCTTGTGCAATAATCAATATATAATGGTAAGTTATTCTAAAATGTAGTATCTTACAAAATAAATGTTTATTTTTAAGTTGAAATTAAAACAGGTTAGATAGACTATGGATCCCACCTTAGTGCAACAAAAGTGAGTGCACCTGACCACTAAAACGAAATTAATTGCATCTGTGATTTCCAACTGAGTCTAAGTGCATGAACAAGGTTACAAAATAATCTCTGAATACCACAACAAATTGTCAGTTTTGGCTTAGGTTGTGTCTAATGTGTTGTGGCTCCAAGTGGTAAGGAATATCCTGAACAAGAAAGACGGCAGAGAATGAGGGTTCATAAAGATGGGACAGCGTGCAATAGCTTCACTACTTTACTGTACATAACACATAACAGCAGTGGTTACGATGTATAGGAAAAACAATACTATCAGTAACAGACGTTGTAGTGGCCGACCTTGAGAGATAATACTGTGCACAGTTTACAGTTCATGCAACCTCGCATTGAAAAGTGCTTTTCACATGGCACAAGGATTATCTGTCGAAACTGGTGTTTCATTGACTGATCAGACGAAGTTTGAAGGACCTGTATGAAGTCACTTTCTATGGGCAGCATCCAGGAGGAAACTATTGCTCACAAAATGGCAGAAACTGTGAGATTAAACCTTATGGGTATATAAAGAAACCTGGTTAATATGGGCAGCACATTCTTGGGTCAGACGAAATCAAAATTGTTTAAATCACATGGCATCCAGCATGTTTGGCATACATCTACTTAGTACCACTGTGACTGCCCAGCTCAAACCAGACCTGGGGATTAGACTGTACTGATACGGTACTGCATCAGTGCAAAAGGTATAGCAAAGATGACATTTGCAGATGGCACTATGAATATAAGTTTATAGTTTATCTGAATACTGAATGAAAGGATGACTTCCAGTCTTAAGAAGGCAAAGCAACAAAGTCCCATGTCTGTGAAGAATGGCTCATAATCTCTCCAAAGATTTCAGACAAAATGATACTGAATTGGCCATCAGAAAAAGGCTAGCATGTAAAATAATAAAAAAAATCAAAAGGAGATGAAGACTGTAGTCTCACTGAAAAGAATGGGAAGCACTGATTTTGCATTGTCCATATTTAATAAGTTATTTCGATTATTTAAACTACTTTAAACCTTGTTCTTGGGCTCTGGCTAAAAATCAAGTTGTATTTCACAACCAAGATTTATATTTTCTTGCCATTTTAGTGATATTGACGAGGGGTCAGACTCAGTTTGTTGTATACTGTGTATATAGCCTCATCCAACAGATACACATGCACATTCCCTACTGTCATATCCTCTGTCTCCAGGGAGACGAGCTCGCTGTCATGGTACACTTCCCACAAATGGATTTTTAACCCCGCGCCTCCTGGGGGATATTTGACAAAAGGTTTTAACTGATTTAAAACGAATAATTATGAGCCTTACTTCACTGCAAAGTCCATTTTTATTCACGGCTGCTTACACTCTCAAGCTGTAGTCTTGGGGGTGACTGGGCCTCACCCCTCCCTCCCTGCTGGTCTGAGGGAAGGAGCTGCAGTGTGGCTGCCCCTTCATCTTAGGCCTGAGGGGGATTGATGTCTGCCTCTCTCTGCTTGGCTCTGATGCCCCCCAATCGGATGTGTAGCCATGCAGGAAGCGGAGACTGGGTCACAGTGACCACACACAGCACACCTGTTCATAAGAAGCTGCATCCAATATGGCATCAATACCTCCTCAAGTGGAAAAGCCAGCAGTCTCTTTAATCCACCTGTGCCCTCCAAACTCCACTCTCTGTTTTTACTTTCTCTTTTTCTCTTTCTGTTCACCTCTTTCTGTCCAGTCACCAGCCCCATTCCGACCCCTACCCTATCCTCCATCCCATTTCATATACATTTTTTCTTATCTGTATATGTCTTAAATCAGGCATGAAAACAGTTGGAATAGATCATATTGTTGCATATACTGCAAATGAATCTTAATGGTGCTTCTCTATTAATAATGTATTGGAGCTGATTTCATTTGCCTTTATAATTAGGCCAGGTAATGAATCTCAGCAGGGGAGACCATGAAACCATAAAAAAACACACAAAGAGGTGGAGGGGGTAGGAAAGGGGGAGGGAGAGAGGCAGATATGGCACATCATTGCAAGAAGATTTTTCCTGTTTGTAGATTTTGTGCTTTCCTAATTTCTCTTTGGGTGAACACTCTGCTGACTGACACTCTAATTAGATTAGGGCTGCATGCTCTTTGGGCATATTAGGAGGAATGTGTTGCATCTTAAACTAGCGGGTGGAGCAGTCTGTCAAATGAAGAGAAAAGGTGTTTACGCATGAGAGACGGTGCGTTTTGATAGAATTTGTGACTGTGTGCGCTCTGGTGTGAGATGGAAAAGCATAGTGTGGCTGTTTCTGTTTGTGGCTGGTGAGTATTTATTTGTATGTGTTTATTAACGGCAGGTTGTATACCTGGCCCAGCCCATCTGCTCGCCTTGCAAACTGGTGACATCATAGAAACTCAATGACACGCCTGTTCCTCATAGCGGCTGCCATCGCAGCTGTTACCGTAGCAATGGGAAGACCCCATTCTTCCTCACATGCGCACACGTTTTTGCTCTGGCTGCATAGTTAGTCTTCTGACCACCCTGGCTTCTGGACATTATGGATGTCAAAATGTTGATCGTAACAACTGTTGTGATGGTCGTTCAGGGTTTTAAATCCATTGGCATGAAATGGTGTGTGAAATAGACATTAAAGTGTTGGATTTCCACTGGTTTCTCAAGGTCAGGTACCCATCCCTTTGTGACACTAGACTACTGAGTTGGCAACAGAGTCATCCCAAGGCGACATAGTCATTTCAGTGCTGCTTTGCAATTCTCATAGGAATGAGGGGAGAACCAGCAACTTCAGAGCCAAATATAAAAACTCTTTTTGTTTTGTTTTGAGATTTGGCAGCAAAAGAACAGTGCACAGATCTCTCTGGATTCCATCAGCATAAACTTCTAGTATTTCTATTTTAAAATCCACTAAATAAAACTACGGAGTTAAAAAAAAGTTGAGCTTGTTAGTGAATTTGGGTTTTAATAAAATGCTAATGTTAGTTATAATTAATTAAATTCCCTTATATGATGAACAAAACCTACACTACTTGACTACACAGAGACTGGTTAAATGCTAAAATATGATATAAATGTTATTCTGGCACAGAAAAATAAATTCTCTGATAAGTCATATGACACTAAGTCACTTGCACCTGTTATTTATTCTTCAGATATCACTTTTGATTCTTTGTGTGTTTCATTATTTTTCTATTTTATGAAGAGTGCAGCTTGCTAAATGAGGCTGTGTCTTCAGAAAATAGTTTTGTGGCAGAGACAGTTTGGACAAAACTGCATCAGATTAGGCTGATGCGCCATATGCCACTAGTGATATTGCCTGCTGGACCCGGCTTCCTTTGTATGCCAAGCTCTTTTGACATTATTACTTTCAATGACCATGTATGAAGTGTGAATATCTTTAATATGAATCCACATGAGGTGTTATACCAAACCCACTTGTTGACATCTGTAATGTCATTGCATTATAAAGTAATCACAATGATCACAATTATGATTAGATTGCTTCTGGATTCTTTATGTAAAGTAGGTTGTCATATATTATCATATGTTTTTTTAAAATGGAGGAGCTTTGCAATTTTCTGTTCTAGCTTAGAAAAAATAAATACAGATAATTGTTTTATGTCTCAACATGCAGTTTGAATGTTTCTTAAATGGTGAGCTTGGCCTAATTTAGCCTAGGTCACTAGGTTTCAGTGATGATAACTAATGGTGAGGGTTTAGCTAGTAATAGCTAGTCTATGTTGAACTAAGCTTTTCACATTAGCAGTACATTTACAGTTGACAGGTATTAATAAACAGTTACATAATCAACAGAACCACACTGCCATGATCACATGTGGACAAGTCAAGAAATCTGTTATACTATACAAGTTACTAAATTAGTGAAATTAGCAATTTGAGTAATATGTGTTTATAATACATAGCTTACTTTGAACCACCATTACTTTTTTGAAATCTCTAAAGAGTGTGCAATTGATATCGACAATCAAGCTATGTGTAATACTAAAAGGTACAAACACCACAATCATTGATCAATTTATATCTACCTTCGGCTCATGGTTCTGTTTTCTATCCTGCAGATTCACAGCTTTTCTCCACTGTCACAGCTTTTACTTACGGATTAAGTAGTCTTCATTCTCAAAACTAGCTGGTTAACATGATGAGCCTTGTTCATAGCTGCTACACAGCTAGTTATTTCCCTCAGCAGCTTGTGAGGACTGAAACTGGAGATAAAAGGGGAGTGATTGTTGGATTTAATTTGCCAGGTGACCAGAATCATGACTACACATAAATACTACTGTTGCTCTGGACAGCTGTTAATCTGCTGAAAGGTTTGCCTTATCAACTTACTGTATGCTGTATTACTCTGTGGTGTACAGATATTTTCCAACATCATGCTAGTTTTTTTTCTGTATCAGTAGCTGCTATTGATACTATAAATATCCACTCATTATTCTAAAGCTAAATAATCTCACTCACCAGTATAATGTATAGTGCTCACTAACTGCACAGAAAGACATAAAAGTCTCATGAACTTTTTGTGTGTGTCTGTCAATAAGTTGTCTTTTTTTATTACCCTGAAACCAAACTATGGCACTAAATATACAATGCAGAAAAGGTCGGCATCATTTTCAAACTTATGTGTGCAGCAATATATTAATACATTATCATAATTTAGTTGTTTAACCATAATATAGAGGCTGCCAATAATGACCGCTGTCACTTAGCTGATGAGGGGTTGACACAGAGTGCAGCACATAGGAACATAGACACAAGACTGGATGAAAGACAGGACAAAGGTTGTGGAGATTGGAGGAAGACATGTACTTTCCATCAGATTGTGATGTGGCAGCTGCTGTACGTTTGAAATGCATTAGTGCTAATAGCGGTGCCATTAGGGGAGAGAGAGGGGCACTCTGTTGATGGGTTGCCATGATGAAACCAGGGAGAGGGGGTGACAATGGGAGGAACAGGGGGAGAGAGTGGTGTAAGTGAGGAAGCAAGTGAGTGAGGGAAGACGGTATAAGAGACAGAGGAAACGGGAAGCAGAGATGGAGCCATCTTCCAGGCCATTTACTGCAATCATCACTCTCTAATCAATCAAGCCTTTCATCATACAACAACACAGTCTCTCCTTCTCTTTCTCTTTGTCTCCCTTTTGCTTTTTTCTCTCATCTCAGCCACCCACTCTCATGACTAAAACAATAGTGTTCTTGTGACGTTTTCCACACATCTGTGTTCATCTGTATTTTTGTAATACCTGCGATATTCATACTGTACATAGCCAACAGTGTTCACCCACCAGTTCTCATAGCCTTAGCAGTTCAACCTCATTTATTTGAAAATGGACTCTTTAAATTTCCCCCATATTTTGGTGAGGATCAATGGTAACTACATTCATCTATTATCATTGGCTATATTTACTGCCCTAATGTTGCAGTTGGTCTACTCAGAGGTGCAACATGACCTTAAGTTCTAGTGGCGAGAGTTGCGAGCGTTTGTTCACTTGCGCAAGTTTAGCTCCTTTCATAATGCCCCTGTTTGAGATAATTGGCCCTTCAGAGGAAATGAATGAGAATCATTGTGGCAACTCTCAGCCCAGCCCTCAAAGCTACCAGCTCCATTAGCCACAGAATACATTAGTCTTATGAGGGCTGCCTTGGACAGATTCAAATTCAGATTCTGGTAAAATGAAGGGGTGCCTCACTTTGGCTTTGTTTCATCACTCTCTACTCTCAACATGTTCATTTTATGTTTTTTTGTTTTTTTTTTAATCTTTTTCTGTGTGTTGGAAATGTTGCCAAACACCCATTTTCATCTAACCAGGGAGCAATGGACCATTTGTCCAAGCACATGCATTTTAGTATTTATTAATGAATCTTTCCCTGCTGATGTGTGTTTTCCTTCCCACTATTGTTATTAGTTAAGCCGAACTGAATATAGGGGACCAATAATTATCAAGCTAGGTATTTTTCTGCAAGTATGAGTCTGAACTGTATATCTGTGCCTCATTTTTGAGTTAGACACAGATCTTCTAAAACAAAAGTAGAAAAACAGTAGAATTTGCCAACCATCAGTACCACTACAATAAAAACTCAAAAGGGTCTCCATAGCAGCAGCCCAAGAGGAGGAAGTTGGAAAATAGCTACGTGAGCCCTTTTGAAATGTGCAGTGCTTATTTCAAACACTGATAAGCATGGCCACATTGTATAATCTCAAATAAACTGCATCTACTTTCATTGTGAGCAGTTTTATATATATATATATAATTTTTTACTTTCTTACGGCTGTGCTGAGACGGAGTGCTTGCAGCCTGCGGAGCACGTAATAGAACTCATAAACACTGTTATCACTGAATCCTGAGCTGTGGAATGGACTTCCATCTGCTTGCAACTGAAAGAAAAAGAAATGAGGAGGGGCTATGTGTAGAGAAATTCCTATACAACGCACAATTTAGCAGAGCCTCCTCTCCATCAAATGTATCTGATGATGGCGGCAAGTCAGTAAAACTTGGACCGGGCTTACTATGAGATGCATCTATAATGGATACCAACACATATACCAACAAAAGGAAAGCAGGCAATTCATGCTGGGAATATCTGTGTGGATCAAGTCATACTTGATCAAATGATCAATTGTCTTCTGTTCTAGTGTCTCCCCTCTCTTTCTGTCAACCACTGGCCTGCTCACAGCTCAGGCTTTTGGTTGCTGTGGTGACCCAGCAGTTTGGTAATTTCAGCTCCTTGATTGCAGACCGCTGTAATTTGTTTAAGTGGTGCTCTCAAAGGTAGAAATGTCCTTTTCTCCTTTTTTTTTTCTTTGCTGTGCTGACTCTCTTGTCTACCTCCCCTTCGGTGGCTGTTCTTCCACTTCTCAATCCTAATGTTTCTCTGCTACTTTAAGAGAGACCTCTTGAAAACTCAGGCTGTTTTGCACTCAAGTAAGGTGACAATAGTGAAGTCTAAGATGACTCAAAATGGAAGAAGAGGGAACTGGTTATGAGAAACACTAAGATAAAAAGAACAGAGAAAGAAAAGTTCAGGGGGTGTGTCGGTAAGCTTCAGTCAGCAGGAGTTTGGCCATCTGTGATGCAGTGTGCTACTCAGGAGGGAGGGTTGAGAAAGTGGCCCCCATGTCTAAATCCCACTGATCGATCCCTCTGCCTCACAGGAGATGAGAATCAATAGTCAGAGAAATCCACCAAGACCACGCCGCAGACCTTGATTTTCCCATTTCAACACATGGCCAACACCCATGAAATGTTATTTTAAAGAGTAAACGTACTGTCTCTTGGCCATGCTGGTCAGTACAGGGTCATGAAAGGACAAGTAAAAATAGACACATACTCAAAGTTTTCTGAAATATTTTTTTAGGTTTTAGACTTTAAATAATTAAAAGATAATTTGATTTATTTATTGATGAAAATCTATTTTACACCATTTTTTAACATTTTATGCCTTTTGTTACAGGAAATTATGGGCTAGAGAGATGCGAAATAACATGGTAATTATTAGCAGTAATTATTGTCCCCAACTGGATTTGAAATTGGGATGTTGGAGGTAGTGGGTGCCTTAAATGCCTAAGCCACCAGGGAACCCTGACATCATTTTTAATAGCTGAATAAGTATTTAAGTGAATATGATTTTGTGAATATAACAGATGTGAGCATATCCTCCATCCTCTCTGCATTTTTCATATCAATTTATTGTAAACATAATTGACAGTCATAGCCCTATAATGTCTTATCTTTTCGCACTTAAAAGGTATGTCTGCAGGAAAACTGTACATTTTCTGTCTACGGCTTTTCTCTGGATTGATGCAGTCTACCAAGGTGATCCAGGAAAGTGAGCAGCCAGGTTGTCATTTTTGTGAGTGGTGACGTTGTGACAGGCTGTAGCTGAGGAGAGATGCCTGTTTGGGTTTTAGTGTTTGCTCACTGTATTCCGTCCCTGCTGTCCTTGGTGCCTGTCTGCAGATATCTTGAAACAGGCTTTCCTTTGTCATTTAAATGTTCAAATCATTGTGAGAGACAGCAATGCATCTGATGGAAATGATTACAGGGTCGAAAATAACAGGTTTCCTATGGCCGGTGCTGATTGTTGATTGGCCACTCAGTCAGCATGTAAGGAGAAGGTAGTGACTTTTCAGGACTGTATGGACTAGCAGTGGTAAAATGGCTAAAAAGCAACAGCAAAATTGAAAAGCTGTATTGAAACCTCATAGAAAAATGGAACCTGGAAACATTTCAGTCAGATAAGTATAACCTCAGCATCATACCAGGCTGCAATGTGATTAGAGCACAATGTCTATACTGGGTACTGAATTGTGACTGGTCACTGCAGCTACAGATGCTGTAAAAATGCTAGATGTGGATAATTACGTTTGCTTTATCAAATCCCCCTGGAATTCATTGATAGTGTTAATATTGGCATGGCCTGTTTATCTTATTTGTCTTTATTTGGTGTTACAGCACCTCTTCCCCGCTTCTCCTCCGATGATCAGATTGGGGGCTTGTTTGGGAGGTGTTGGCATGCATGTGTCATGTTGGATAGGCTTTTTATCTGGCACTGTGTCCATGCAGTGTGGTGATGCTATCAGCATTAAAACTTGCTCCTCAATGGGGCCCTGTCAGCCAACAATAGAGAGCAGCATTACCCACAGTACAGCAGGACACAGCCTTCTTCCCTTATCGCAGTGTTGGAATATTCACAGACTGATTCAACTGCTTTTACCAAGGGGAAGCGTCAGACCTGAAAAGAAATAGAAACACAACAGAGATGGGAGAGAGAGAAAGAGCAAAGAGAGAGAGAGAGAAATAGGATTCTCTCACCTGCAGGATATTTACAAAAAGAGACTTAACAAGTAGAAATTCAAGATTTATGGGAAATATTGGGGGCATGAAATATAACCATTGAATATGTCACCTTAATTTTTTTAAATTGTGTATTTTTAAATTTTACAATAATCAAGACTTCGCTACTCCTTAATTGCTCTCTCTTCTCCATCAGTCGCTCTTCTATCTCTTGGTTTGCTGCCCATTGTTGTGAGTCTTTGAAGTGTGTGTGCAGTTGGAGGAGGCATGGTACTCTATCTGAAGAGGAGCAAGACATTGATGAGCTGTGCATGGAGAATGTCATTCACTTTGCTGAATTTGCACCACGTATTGGAGCTTTAATCTGGGGGCACATTTGTTTATTGGCATACAAATGAACATCTGCATGGAGCTATGCTTGGACGCTATGGTCTCAGCAGCTCCCTAATCGCTTAAAAGCCTGGAGATGCAGAGCATGCCAATGAGAGCGCAAGAGAGAGGGAGGCAGCTGTGCCCAAGGCCTCAGTCATGCACTCCTTTATCTGACTTTCACTACAACTCAGTAGCTCTTTTCCTTTCTCTCTCGCACTCTTACTTCGAGGCCAACAGTTTATTTCCAGTTTGCAGGTTGACTCGTTATTGACTTGACATTATAAAGCGGTATATTGGTAACCTTCAGTGGTGAAGACAACAGCCATATTTTTCAGACTAGAATCCTTAAACAACACGTCTGCATCTATTTGTAAAGTGACGTGACAGCGCACCAAATAGCTTCTTTCTGGGTAGAGATGCTTGTGGATAAACCAACTCCTATTCAATTGCAACAACCTGTCAGCCACTAACCACTTGCATTACTAAAATGTTTTAATATCATTTTGGAAATAGTTTGCACTTGATCATTTGTGTGTTTAGTTTTTCATTCTAAGAATAACTTGTATGTTTTTCAGCCTGTTATTGCACGTACTCTTGTTTTAGTTCATCATTAAAGTCAGAAATGTTTGTGTACCTAGGACATGATGATATCACCTATATAAATAGTAGACATAGTAGTAGTAGTTTTAATGGTTTTTAGTTAATCAAGTGTCTGCTATACATACAATTGCCAGTTTATTAGGTACACTTAGCTTGAGATGTTTGTGTTTATTTTTCAATTAAGTATTGCATTCAAATATTTAAGGCATTGATGTAAATGGCAGGGACAAAAGTAACACACAATACATTTCAATAAAAACAACAAGAAAGTGAGGTATGGGAGCTTTCTTTTTAAAGTGTGCAGTTTTACATCAGGTAAAAGGTAAAATATACACAGCAAAATTATAGTCATAGTTAATATGAATAGCGCATTAAATGCATTGTGTAAGGACTAATGCAACTGAAAGTGCTCAGAGACACTGAAGTATAGAGCTTTAGGATCTGTGAATCTGTGAATTAGTCCAGGGGAATGTAATAAACCATTTGAAAGCTGCCTTTCTAAGCTCTGCATTTACTGATGGATCCTGTTACTGAAATCAGATGCTTACTCAACCATAAAGTTGAGTAAATGCCTTGCTAAAACAGTTAGCATTAGCTCATTAACACATTGATGAAGGGAGGATAAATTGCAGGACTGTTAGACTACAGAAACTAGGTGTACTTGGTTGTCCAGAGAGCAACACAAACAGTTGGATTTCTTTGGATATGCTACTGTAGTACATGAAATACTTTTTTTCCCTCATTTCTGTGAATAAGCATATGCTTGCACTCAGTAAAGGATAGAATTTAACATTGCCTAAATGAAAAGTGCAGCTCCAAAGAACAAGTTTTCATATTTTATTCACAGGCAACCGCTGAAATTCAAGATCAAAGTGGCTAGAGGGCTTTTAGATCTCTGACAAATTTTTACATCTAGGATTAATTTACCTCTGTTTGAAAATCATTTTTCATGAGCTCACCTTTTCACTCTCGTGCAAACCTGTGGGCCATATAAATTAAAGCAGCTAAACAAATTAGTTGCTGATGGTGCACTGTAATTTTTATTTTGATGCCTCTTTTAGTATGAATATCCATGTGTATATTTTTTGCTTTACATTTCATTCTCCAGAAGTAATTGGATGTCAGTCATTTCTTACTAACATGTACATTGTAATACAACTACTGTATGTGTTATGTGTGCAACCAAAGAAGAATGTCCTTCGCTGGAAGATTGCATTCCACCATTTACTCGATAAGTCTCACAAGCTAATATGGCATTTATCTAATGTTTATATAGTTCTAATGTCTTGGGTTATTGTTTGACATCTAGACATGACACAATGATGTTGTGGAAATAGAGACCTAGAGAGAGAGAAGTGTAGACAAGAGGAGTTATTGGAGTAGGAAAGATAACAAAAGTTATAAGTATAGCTTAATAACAGGTTTGCTTTAAACTTTACATAAGCAGTTCTCTTTAGCAGTCAAATCACATTGTTTAATTTTTTCCTCTTTGTTGTGGTTGCATTTCACACCAACTGAGTTCTGTCTGTGCGTGTGTGTGTGTGTGCGTGTTGGTTTGCACCTTATGAGCTGTTGTGTTTAGGTTAATGAAGAGCAGTAAATGAAATCCTTTATTGTGTTTGATATAATGTCAGCTTCCATTAGGGAAACTGGTGCTAGGAATGATTGCTAGACGTTTGGGGCCAGGAGAGAGGTGCAGTGTGTGATTGTATCCGTGAAGGAATGTGTGTGTGTGTGTGCGTGTGCATGTGTGTGCGATTGTGAGTGTGTTTCTGCAATCTTGCGTGCACACCCTAGGGCATGGCAGAGGTACTGAGTGTGTTCTGTAATTATAAAATCATTAGCAGGTGTCCAGAGGAGATATGAATATGACTGTAATCTGTCCCCACCCATGATGGAACGCTTGTCTCACTCTTAAATGTCAACCTGTCTCAGCCAGCCCATTGAGAGAGAGCTCACAGATCCAAATTCAAAAGATTTAGCCCCAACGACCACATTCAGTCATTACATATACCTCTACATATGACAGCCTTTGGTATGTACCAGCTATTTTTAAATCGTGTATTGTTACCCTGCACTTTACAGGTTAAATCATCTGTCAAGTCCTCTTATATATGATCAAATTTTGAGATTTAAAGGTCACGACCTTTGCTTGTGAGGAAAATGTGAAGTTTAACTATAAGTCAAAGATTGACATTAAAATAATATACATTATGTTCCAGTGACATGAAAACACCCTGACAACCACCTTATATTCAGACAGACTGACAGGCAAACAGACAAACAAAAGATAGGCAGGCATGTATCTGGTCAGACATAAAAATAAGCAGGCTTTGTAGCTCTGGCAAAGAGACAAAGTCACATTGTAATCTGGAGCAGAGGGGCGGTTTCTATAGCAACAGTAGGCATCTAACCTACGCGCTGCTGCTTTTGCTGAAATCTGAAATTGGTGAGAGGAGACTGGTATTGAGGATAGAGCGATTGGAAAAGATGAAGATAAGGCAGGGCAGGGAGGAAGAGAAGGAGAGATGGGGCAAAGGGAGGAGAGACGAAGCAGATCAAGATAAGCGGTGAGGAGAGAAAGGAGAGTAGGAGATGAGCCTTCTGCCTTCTCAGATTGATGTAAGGGAAAGGCTGGAGATCATCACCTGACCTCAGTGTTTGTCTCCTGTTTGGAATTTGTTGGTCCACTCAGTGTGATAGATTTAATTTACTGATAGCACTTTGTGTTAGTGGGAATTTCTCAAGACTTTGTGTGTTTCTGTGTGTGCATCTGTTTTGTGTGTGTACGTTCAGTCTTATATGCACACACTCTCCGCACAGTAACAAGAATAAGTGAACAGTTTGGAAATACCTGTTCTTATGTTTACATTTGTCATAACATATGATCAGCTCTTCCGTGTTCATCTGAGTGATTCAACATACATAATCCCAACTAAGATTTTGTACTGTGGCTACTCTCCCAAGAAGTGGATGCCCAGCAATAATATTAACCCAGGAAAGATGCAGGGTGCTACAAGGGTGCTACAAGAGAGCCGCTCACACCAGACATCCTAAAAATATGGCTGAACTGAAACAGTCCTATAAGGAAGAATCATCCTAAATTCAATCTGAAGGCTGTGATATACAACTACTGGAAATGCTTGTTTGACAATATTGCTGCCAAAGGAGTTTAGAACAGTTATTAAATCTAAGGATTCACTTACTTTTCCACTAGCACCAACATAGATGTGTTAAATGAAGACATGAAAGATTATATTTGTTATTATCTTAAGTACATTATGTGGCTTAGATGACCTGTGACTTAAATAAAGCTTGGATTGCATTTTATGACCACTTAGTACAAAGATCAGGTAATTGTAAAGAGTCCACATACTTTTATCGTTCACAAGTGTGCACATACTGTACTGTAATTAAGTGTCTGCAAGCATGGGATAATGTCTCATTTATGTGCACTAGCAGGGTGCACAGGCCCAAAGAGAGATGAGTATGGGGTAATTGTTGGCTTGGTGTTGTATCAGATATGTGTTTAACCCAGACCCCGAGCCCACAGAGACTTGTGACCAGCTGCAGCAGATGGCCACACAAACCTGGGGGCTGCTCAGAGTGTCATGGTGGCCTAGGACTCGTCCACGTGGAGCCACCTCTTCTGTGCATTTCTGTGCATCAGAATCTGTAGTTAAAGACTGCATTCATGAGTAGAACAGACGTAATGGTAGGTGGTCATGTAATTACAGTATGCTTTTATTTTCAACATTAGCAAAAGGCAACATTTTTATACAGATAAGTTGACTAAGTTGAAATAGTTTCAGAGATTACTCAGTAAGATTTTAGGTGTTGCAATGAATTACAATTTTCAAAACTGTAAGTATCATTGCTGCTCTCAGTCAACTGCTATGTTCTTCTTCTTTTCCTTTCGGCTGCTCCTTTCAGGGGTCACCACAGCGAATCATCTGCCTCCATTCAGCCCTATCCTCTGTATCCTCCTCACCCACACCAACTATCCTCATGTCCTCCTTCACTACATCCAAGAACCTCCTCTTTGGTCTTCCTCTAGGCCTCCTTCCTGGCAGCTCTAACCTCAGCATCCTTTTAACAAATGTATTCACTGTCCCTCCTCTGAACATGTCCAAACCATCTCAATCTGGCTTCCCTGGCTTTTTCTCCAAAACATCTAACATGAGCTGTGCCTCTGATGTACTCATTCCTGATCCTATCCATCCTCGTCACTCCCAGAGAGAACCTCAACATCTTCAGCTCTGCTACCTCCAGCTCTGCCTCCTGTCTTTTTCTCAGTCCCACTGTCTCTAAACCATACAACATTGCTGGTCTCACCACTGTCTTGTACACCTTTCCTTTCATTCTTGCTGACACTCTTTTGTCACAAATCACACCTGACACTTTCCTCCACCCGTTCCAACCTGCTTGCACACGTCTCCTCACTTCCTTGCCACACTCTCCGTTGCTCTGGACTGTTGACCCTAGGTACTTAAAATCCTCCACCTTCTTCACCTCTACTCCCTGTAACCTCACCATTCTACTTGAGTCCCTCTCATTTACACACATGTACTCTATTTTACTGCAGCTAACTTTCATTCCTCTCCTTTCCAGAGCAAACCTCCACCTCTCTAGATTTTCCTCCACCTGCTCCCTGCTCTCACTATAGATGACAATGTCATCTGCAACCATCATGGTCCACGGAGATTCCTGTCTAACCTCATCTGTCAGCCTGTCCATCACCACAGCAAACAACAAGGGGCTCAAAGCCGATCCTTGGTGCAGTCCCACCTCCAACTTGAACTCCTCTGTCTCCCCTACAGCACACCTCACCACTGTCTTACAGCTCTCATACATGTCCTGCACCACTCGAACATACTTCTCTACCACTCCAGACTTCCTCATACAAAACCACAGCTCCTCTCTTGGCACCCTGTCATACGATTTTTCCAAATCTACAAAGACACAATGCAGTTCCTTCTGGCCTTCTCTGTCCTTCTCCATCAGCATTCTCAAAGCAAATATTGCATTTGTGGTACTCTTTCTTGGCATGAAACCATACTGCTGCTCACAAATGCTCACTTCTGACCTCAGCCTAGCCTCCGCTGTAGTGGGTTCAAGCAGTATTTAAATATTTTATAATTGTTTTATAACACAGTATAATGTGGTTGTATACAGGCATGTATGTTTATTATTGTGTCAACAATTATATTTGCTCATGATGGCACCCATAAGAGGAGACTGGTACACTAACATACAAAATGTCAATAAAATATAGGAGAAGTTATAATTTCTGACAAATGCTGAGCATTAATACACTTCAAATGTCCTTTTCTGCATACAGCTACATTAAGTATACTGCTTATAAATCCTAAGTAGCTGGACTTTAGTATAAAGAAAGGTAATGGGAATGAAGTAGTAAACAATAGAACATAAGGAGGCAGTTATGTACAATTGATACTTATGCTACTAATAAGATTTTTACTGTAAGTGTTGATTGCTGTATGTCCATGGTGTCAGTTCAGAAGGAGTGATATGCACAAGGTTATTGTACAGTAAGGTAAACACAGCTATCCAGCTGTGCAAATAGCCATGGTCCCCATGACATTGCTAGTACAGATGGGTGACAAATGAAAGCCAATGTAAAATGTCTTTTAAAGGTGTTGGGTACCTGTAGCCACCAGCACAACTGCAATCCTCTCTGGCACAGACTGTCTGACTACTGGAGAGAGAAACACTTTTCTTCTAGAACATATTACCTAATTTGGTGCTTGATGGTAATGGTGATGGAGGGCGCTATCTAACATCTGTCTGGTGAAAATCTCCTATAGTGATGGATGTACTGTATGCAGGCATTAGCACTGGTTATGTTTCATCGCTCATTTATCCAGAATTATTATTTTAATTCTCACCTGTCAAAATATTATTTTGAATATAGAGCAAAAATAAAGGGTATGTAAAAAATTACTGTGCAATGATGAAGTGTAAATAGGTAGTTTACAGCATTGGGTCCCATAGTAAAGTTTCTCTTTATCTATTATTTATTTGAGCAAAGTTACTGGATAGTGTCCCCCAGGTGTGAGGAACCAAGCATTTATTTACAGGAAGCAGTCCTGAATAATGAGTTGTAATTCTGCAGTAGTGAGAGTAAACTCTTTAGAAGCAAGGGACTAGTCTAAGCAGGGCTGGGCTCCAGATCAATCCTGCTGGCAGACACAACAACACTGTTGCTCTGCCACTCTGTCTCTCTTCCTCTATTTCTTTTCTTTCTCTGCAGAGGCACAGGCTATTTTTAGCCTTGGCTCTCTTTCCCCACTGCACCCACCACCACCAACACCCAACTTTCTCCTCTCATTTCATCCCGTCATATCGCCCCAACCTCAGCCTCCATCCTAACCCTTCAACTTAACCCAATGTATTCCCTGAACGATCCGCTGTGATCCCTCCACAGAGCTCCTTCCATCCTCACTCATGATCTCACACAGAGCTGGGGAGGCAGAGGGGTTACTGGTAAGTTGAGGAGAAGTGTCAGGGGGGCGGATTGCGCTCATACTTCATTGTGTCGGCTATCATTTCCCAAAGACACAAGCTGCATCAAGGCTGGTCTGTACCATGTTTGGTGTCAGTGTGAGTTTTGATCATACTGTGTTTCTTTGGTGAGTTGTTAGGGACTGAGCTGAGCTGATGACTGACTCTGATTAGCACTGGAGGCCAGCCAAGATCCTGGCAGTGGTATGTAGAGAGGCTTTCAGGCTGAAGGGAATTGAGAGGAAGATGCGGCCTGACAGAGAAAGAAAATACTTGCCCCTGTAGGTGTGCCTGTGTGTTTCTGTACAAGTTAAACAAATGCAGACAGCATGTCTGAGACAGCAGGAGAGAGATCAAAACAGTAAAAAACAAAATGGTGAAAGTGAGGAAGAGACAAACAGCTATTGAGAAAAATAAGTCAGGCTGTGCACATCAGTGTGGAAAACCTGTACCTGTACAGAAAAGCCTCTCTTTCTCTGTCAGCCATTCTCCCTCATCAGACCATGACCATGGCTCTTCCAGTGAGGGCGAATCAGTCACTGTGGTGCCCTTGAGAGTGCATCTTCAGCCAGCCTCCTCATGATAATGAGGCAGGCCCCACAGACGCTGCCTGCTCCATGCAGCCCCTGTCCGCCCTCTCACATGCCTCTGTGGGAGATAAGGAAAGCAGCTCAGTGGAGATGAGGTTGGCGAGAAGGCTAACAGCCTGGGTATGTTTGCTCAGGGTAAAAGCTGGAGGCTTGGCGGCAAGGGGCTGAATCTGTTGCTTCAGCTGATGACTGGAAACTTTACTTGGTAATTAGAGAAAAATACGGTAACACAATGGAATAAATTTACATTCTTTTCCTTTTTCCCTTTTTTCTTTCTTTTCTCCTGTGAGAGCTGTTTGCCTTCACTGAAAACATAAGCAGCTGAGGCTGATAACACTCCCTGAGAGAGTAATATTTTGAGTTTATTCGACTCTCACTGCAAACCACTGTATTTCATGTTACATCTGAACTCATACCACAGCGCCACACAAACTGACATTTTTAAACTGTTTTCCAAACACCTGAAAATGTTCCTACAGTGGTTTTAACACAAGTTTGAACATGTGCCACATACATACTAACACCAGCATTGCCCCGATGCAATACATCCTGCAATATCTCTACAGCTATCTGCTCGCCTCCTCATGACTGTCATTTCTACATCACACTACTCCTCCTGTGTTCTGTGATGCTGATTATATTCTCATGCTGAACAGTGTGATTGAATATAACCTTGACTCTCTCTAGCTTACCATCACGAGGAGTCTGGGCTGATATAGACAATGCTATATCTTCTCTCATTACCTGTCTTTCCACTTTTCTTTTCTGCACAGGAGAATGCCATTTCATACTACGATTCCAAAGCGGATTCAGACTATGTGAGTACAGTATGGACTGCTCCCGCCCCGCCGTCTGCCTGCCGTAAACAAAAAATCCTACCCACCCCCCTTCCCACCCCTGCCAACCATTCCTGCAACCCTACCCTATGCCTCCCCTCTGCACCCCCCCCCCACTCCCAATCCAACCTCTTCGGTGTTGATGCCCCTTCCGTCTCTGGTCACAGGCTCCTGGGCTGTCTGTGTATATTAGTGAGGTGATGCTGCTTTATGGTGAGTTGGTGTGACACAGCAGGCGCAGGCTGACGTGCATGTGACAGTGACTTCAGCTGTCCTCCCCCAGCCCGATTTCCAGAGTTTTCTCAACTGCAGACCTGAACTGTGGGATTGTCAGGGCTCTGTGACCATCAAGAGCCCTTACACAAGCCACATCACACTTTAATACACCAGGACACAACTTCTATCATACATGTTATTCATACAGAAGAATATGAGTGGGTTTCCTAGCGAGACGTGCAGTCTGGGTAGTGCAGTTTACTCGAGCAAAACCTTGCAAGTCACTGGTTTCACCATTCACAACACTGGCTACAGACCCCAGTTCCTTCTCAGGTTAGTTCACAGTCTGTGCCCCTACCCACAGACTCATAAAGTTTCCAGGAGGAGTGCAAGAACTCCCCGCTAGATCACCAAAGCACAAAAAGATGGGAAGAGAGTGAGAGAGATGCCAAGAGAGTGAGAAAGGGAGGCAGAGGAGCAATAAATCATGGTGTGATTTTCTCTTTTTGCACACCACTCCTGTGATTAATGACACAGCGCTTTAAGGCCTGTCAGCACATCTAATTGGAGAACATCGGTCATCATTAACGTGGCACACTGAGGCCGAGCCAGTGACACACCCATGACCCCCTCTTCACCAACCCCACAACCATCCAAAGACAGCAGGGGTCATCCCTCATTCTTGCAACCCCCAAAGTAGCCCACCAGCACTCCCCTATCTGAAACTCAATCCCTCCCATGATGACCCTTTTCAATTAAGGCTCCTCTGATAGAGTGAAAACCTTGTACTATTAACAAAATGTGATAAGAATTCAGTTTTAACAAAGGTGAGTGATTAAAATGATATTTTATTCAAGACTTGTCTCCTCTGTTCCCACCCCTGTACTCTATACCCTGTTGGTTCTCCTCTTGTCACTTTACCCTTGACATACACTACTATCAAATTGCAAACCATACCAGTATTTTGTTTGCCACTTTTAGGTTTATTCTAAATTCAGTTTTCTAATTTTTATTAGTTATTGACAGAGATTTTCACATTATATTATATTATATTTCTACCTGTCTTACCTGTGCTGTTGTCTGCAAGTAGGACAATGTTACAGCTAAGAGGAGAAGAGAATGACACAAAGGGATAGGCTCCAACAGATCCCCGTGACCCTAATTAGGAATAAGCGGGAATAGATGATGGATGGATGGATGAAGACAACCATCAGAAATATAAAACAATATTATAATTCTGATTATTCTAATGCTAGGTCAAATTTGAAAATATTTTCTCTTCTGTTTTAATTTTGTGCAATGTTACCTTTATATAAAAACAATTATTACCTAGTCATAACATTATTTTTCTGAAGGAATCTTAAAAGAGTCAGTCTTCTGTATCTTGCTCTTTCCTGCGCTCTAAACACACAAAAACAACACACCGGGTCATAAGTGCTAGGTTTCAGGTTAGAGAATGAAGGGAATGAAATAATCTTCAAAATGTCGCCTCTTCAGCCTTTAATTAAACCTTGGAACAGGGAGATAAAATTAACAAATTGGATAATGAATTGAGCAAAACAGGTGGTGGATGGTTGAAGAAACTGAACCAATCAGTCTTGTGTGGATTTATTCAGCTCCTAATTAGACACTGCCTTGGTTAATTATGATTGGGCTCTTCTAAAAGAAAAAAACTCTCTTCCTGACATTGCTAGAATTAGTGTCAGACTGAGTGATAAACAAACACCTCACCCTCATAGTTAGTGCTGTTGAAAAGCCACCATCCCCAAACTAATCAGGTTTTATGGTTAATGGGTAGTCAGTCTTTGAGCTCTTACAAACCATTTATGGTGTCAATAAATCTGTACTAAACCAGCATTAATGCAAGTATTTTAATTTTAATCTGTTTGTCTCTCACATAAATATGTTAAAAAACATATTTCCATCATTTTAAGCTAAATGATGGTAACAGAATTTTATTATTATTATTTTTTTAATAAATGAGTATTGAAGGAGTGAACTCTTGCGCATTTTAGCAATTTGTGTGTCTTATTGCAGCCTCAGGTCAGGTCCAAAAAGTGAACATTATAAAAAAGAGGTCGCTATACTTTTTCTTTAATGGTCCATGACTAAAAATAATCTTTTCTATAAACTTGCTTGTAGAAGTAAAACTGAAGATTTTAGTGAGACAAGCTCTTGCCTCAAAACCTGTCATTGAATTGGCTGTCTGATAATGGAAACTTTGTGAGACAGTAAAGCACTTCCAGCTTGTGACATTGAAAAGAAATATGAATGTGTAACAGCACCATAACAGACAGCAAAGACAGCCCTGTATCCTTCCTCAGCCTTTTTTGTTTTTTTTAACTGTATATAGCCTGTTTCTTTTCTTTTTTCAAAAAATTGCGTAGAGATATTTGTCTCTCCATAACTTTTATCATTTCTATAATGCTCTAAGAGGTTTAAGAGTTAAGATCTAAGAGTTAAGAGATATTTACCATTTTGCCAAACATTTAGTTTAATTAGCTTTAAACAAGTGTAATAATTTGTAATCATCTGTCTGGTAATTGGTGTGTAAGAAATAATTTATGAGTTGAATGTGTATCAGCCCAGTAAATATTTATCTTTCCTGATTTCCTGATGATTTCTTTCTGGCCATGTCATGTGATTCTTTAAGTGCTGTACAAATAAGTAAATAAGAAATAATAAGTGAAATTAAAACAAGAAAATTAGAGATTTTGAAAAAGCTTATCTCTCTTGTAACAGTGGATTGTTTCCTGTGTTGACTTTCAATTGGACTTCAGCAAAACTATCTCCTGGCTCGTCCCACCGACAGCTTGTAATTGCATTTTAATAGTCAATTAAACTTGGCCCATCAATCAATTTCTGCCATGGACATGGGGTTTTGATTTAATTTCTGCAAAAACAAACAGTTTTTATCATGTCAGATTCAATTAACCCATGCTGCTTTATTAAAATGAAATTCACATATTGCTGTTGCGCATTTGCTGTAGTCATAAAATTTATTTTGAAGTAAAATGTTTCTTTTTAGCAGTGAGAACACATAAGGAATGATCAGAAACATGATTTTTGATTTACAAATATTCAATAAATACAAGCTAATGAAGGATTACTAATAAAGTAAGAATGACAGAAGCATGATGGCAGACTTTGCTGAGGGCTGTTTTTATATGGCAGTGTATCAGAAAGCTTGGTGCATGAGCTCACATTTATCATGTGTATTTAACATCTATAACTCAATTATTGTGTATTTTAACTTTTGAATATAATCTGTAAATGTGACCTATTCACTTTAGTTATGTGCTGGTTTCTAAGAATGTATCTAACAGTGAACACTAAGCATAGGGACTCTGATCATGAACATGCTAATAAACTGAGCCAGTGAACGGGGTTATAGCTTGCTGCCATTTTTTTCACCTCCCACAATCACTTCTTTCTATGGGAAGAGGCACAAGTTGTTACTCTATTGATAACATATCAAGATAAAAAGCTTAAATGTCAGTTTTGCTTTTTTTTATCTCCTGTCGTTCTTTGATAGCTAACACCTTAATGTGTTTGTCAGGCATTCTTATCATGTACCATGGCCAGACTCAAGAAAAAAAAAAAGAAAAGAAAGGGTCACATGAGAGAAGAGGCAGTCTGTTAATAAATATTCTGAATGGTCGGGAGACTAAACAGTGATTAAGTGACGATTGTTGCTAGTTATTGTTGGGGTTAATTTGTATGGCACCTCATTCCTGTGATAGTCATCATAGTTACTAATGAGTCTCTCTGCTTGGTGTCTGTTCTGATACCTGCTGGTGTTCTCTGATGAGAAGGAGAAAATAGAGGCGACTAAGTTTGAAGGCCGACAAAAGGAAGAATAATTGCTATTTTGTACTTAACACTGTTCAAGTGCTGTGCGACTTCATGGTTGAGTCAGAAAGAGAAAATATACTGTATGTACTTGAGCCACAGATGGGTGCTGTAAAGCCACAATATGGGAGGTGACAGGAGGCGATGCTATATTTACATTTCCACTTGATTTTATTCATACGCTCACACAGATTTGTGTATGTGTGTGTCGTGTGTGTGTTTGCAGACAGAGGATGGAGAAGAGGAGAACCCACTGGAGAGCTCAGCCTCTTTGGAGCTGGAGTTTGTGGACGATCCCAATTTTAAAAATAAGGTCAACTATTCCTCCAGTGCAGTCCAGATTCCCACAGACATATACAAAGGCTGTAAGTATACAAGATTACTTAATATACTTACTGCTTGAATACTTTTATTAATGATCTGGTGATTGAGTCAATGGAACTACATAGGTAGATCATGTTAAAGAATTTACACCATTAAGTAGTTCATTCCATCTTAAAGATGGCATCACTTCTGCTGAGCTGCCTAATGATGTTTGCTATAGAGATTATTTTATTGAATTTAACTGAGCTGTTTCTTTAGGTGGCCTGGAATGTGCAAGGAGTATTTGTATAGTAAATGACAGTAAGTGACATGTCTCCAAGTGAAACAGAAACTATTAGGAGCTGAATTGGGATTTGACTAGATTACTAGTAGATCTCCAACTGTACCTCCTTCACCTGCCTACACCTATGCTGTTAGATCATATGATAAATGAGAAGGAAGAAATGAATCCAGTAGCCCTCAGTCATGCTCTATTAGAAATTAACATGGATATTTGACATATACTGTACCATGTTTATATCATTGAATTCAGTGCTATTGGTTGTCTCCCCTGTCAGCAGATGGTAAAAATATAGTATAATGAATATGTGCAAAGAGACTTTTGGTACTACGGCCAGTTTTGTTAGCATTGTTAGTTTTGTACCAAGATGTTTCCTTCTGGTTTTCATGCGTGTCCCTGGGTCAGGGATAGATAAGTCTTCTGTCTGCCCTGACATTTCTCCTTTTTTTTTAGTACGCTTACTTTTCCTATTTTTATATCAGTCACTTTCTTAGCACACTAACAAGAGTTTAGATGACAGACACTGTCTCACACCAGATTTCTACTGTATTTTCACTTGTTTCTCCATGGGCATGGTCTCCACCACTTGTGGATCATGCCTGTCTGCCTGGCACCACGCTCCCCTGCGGACATACAGTAACACCCTCCTTACTTTGCAGCTGCCAAATGGACAAAATGGAGCACATGCACCTTCCCGGGACTCTGATTTTACTTGGCATGTTCCCTCTGTCTGCTTCTTTAAAGACTCAAAAACCAGAGCATGTGCAGACAGACAGCCATTTTCACAGTAGTGATTTTTTTTTTGTAGCTCTTCACCTTCTTTGTTGGACAGGCAGTGTATGGCACCTGTCTGTAACAATGCCTTCCAGCTGTGTCTCCAGACAAATCTTGTCAGAATTAGACACTCTTGGTTCAGGAGGAGATGTCAAAGGCCACAGCTAACTCACAAAAGAGCAATCAGGCCTGCATATTGTTCCCAGAGCCATTTTGTGCCAGCTCTGGTTCCCCTGTGTGAAGATAGGAGTCATAGAATAAAGGCCTCTTGATTGTGCCTGGTGGAGACTAGAGGAGTAGAGTGGCACAGTGCATGGAATTATTTTTTTTCACTTCTGTTCTGCGGAAAATGTTTACTGTTGATGTTGTTTAGTTAGCTCCCATTGCGCGGTCTGCTGTGCTGAGATTGCTAACTGCCAATTTTGTGCCAACTCCATTATGAACATGTGTGTTGTGTTTTAGTCATTTGTGATAAATAAATTGAAAAACATGTTGTTGCCCAAATGTACAGTAATTCTAAAAGACGCTCCATGCATATTACAAATGTCGGTGCGATGCAATTTAGAGAAACCTAAAGGGGAGTTCTTTCTATTTTAAACATCCATGTCTGTTTATAAGTGAAATCTGATAAATTGCCTCATGTGATTGTCAGTTGGGGCTGAAGGTTCTTAAAAATAAAAAGTCTTAGATTGTCAAATGATCAGCCTATAGCTACAGGTTTGAGGCTATGTCAGCTACTATGAGGCTAACACACCTGTCAGAGGTCAAGTTGCATTGTGGATAATGTAGGCACAAGGATTTGATAAGGAAAGTGTGGAATAAAGATGGTGTCACTGGTTTTGTTGCATGAATTGTTTTTCTCCATTGTTTTTTTTTTTTTTTTTTAATTTTTTGACAGTGTTATAGTGCAATTCCGAAGTAGTTTTGTACACTTAAATAACTTTTAATTTACATCAAACTTATGTCATGAGAGCTGCATATGTAGCAGAGAGATGCTGAAAGTGGATTGCAGTCTGTATGTGGTGTTCTGCTCTGGTTCAACCAGTGGGAGCCTGCCAGGTGCCTTGGTGAGGATGTCTGAGGAAACAAATGTGGGTGGATTATTGTCCTTTGGGCCAGGAGAGGTCTGGATCTACAGTGTATCTGTGGGTTTCGGATTAGCAGAAGAGAAGCAGTGTGAGTGGGTAGATTCAGTGCTCGTTCCTTAAGGGGAGGCCAGAGGAAAAGCAGAGGAGAGAAAACTGTAGGAAGAATGGAGCACAGTCCAAAGTACAACATAACACACTGAAATTCTCAAGTGCACTTTATTAGTATCCAGGCTTTATAGTTGGAGTAGCTTCCTTTGATTTGTGCACATTGTTAATGCACTGAATAATGCCACTGTTTCTCAGAAAATGGCAGTTTGAATTGCCAGTCAAAATGGATGTCCTTGAAGATGGACTGAAAGTGGTACATACAGAGGGAAAGACAGAAAGAAAAGGGTTGAGAGGAAAGCGAAGGAGAAGCGACACTTTAATAATAGAAACCATTTAGTGCAAAAAAAAACGCATTTTCCTTTTTCTTTTCTTTTTTTTTTATTGTGATCCTTTCAGCAACTAAATGAGGCGATGTATGCGTCCTGGTTTGATTTGTCTGCTAGGCCCCATGTCCGTTTATTGAGATTGAGAGTGTTCCCTGAGCGCAGTAATGAACCATTTTATGATTCATTATCCCACTGCTGATTCCTGCTGCCAAGTCTGCAAACTTTCTAATTAGCTTAGGTCAAACATTCATACAGTTTTCTTCTAATTATCATTGCTTATTACAGAATGGACATTGCAACACAGCCACAGAGGAATAAATTGATGTAGGTGGTGTCATTCAATGAGACACAGGTTTCTTCTCCTAGTGAATGTTACAAAAAATGTGAGGAAGTGGCATGGATTTGCTGAATAATTGAAGGGAAAGGCATCTGGGTTCATAATATTTCAAAAAAAAAAAAAATAAGGATAAAAACAGATCAATAATACACAAATTATTCTTTGGCCACTATTTTGTAGATTCAGAATCTTAGTAATTGATAATAAAAATCCACATTGGGGTCACTCTTCCATTGCATGTACATTATAACATGTTGAAAGTATTGAAGGTAGTAAATCAGCCTTTTTAAAAAGGTAGTAATTATGTGAGCATAGTGCGTGACTGCATTAGTGTTTGCATGAGAATAAGCAGACTGTTCCCAGCAAGGAATAAAGCAAACATCAGTGGATCTGAGAAGTCCTTTCATTAAATTTGAAGTATAAATCCGCTACATGCAGTGCCTTTTTCAGCAGCCTAACGTCATGTTGTCAGTTTACTATTGTAGTCAGAGACTGTGAAAAATGAATGGCAAAGACAGGCTAGCAGTGTGTGCAGATGAAAGAGCAGAACTGAAATGTTGTGCGTGGAGTGATTAACCCACCCACTGCACTGTCCACGCTCACACACACCACAACCATCCTTACCACTCTTCCCTGTACTTTCCTGTCTGATTGTTCAACTGGTGTACCCTACTATTTTGCATATTTTTCAAAAATAACTGATTTTTTTTTTTTTTTTACTATTTATGCTGAAATTTTTTTCACGACTCTTAATTAATTCAAAGCTAAACAAAGACCTCCAAGCTTTGAGCATGCAGTGATGGATTTTTATGACCACTTGGGGGTGGTGGAAGAGAGAGATGTTAGCACTGAAAAACACTGTTACCCATTAAGTTAATATGGCAATTGACAAGCTGTGGCTTATTATCATATTGAACAGGTATGTACGGTATTAACATTCTTCTTGTGTTGGGTTTCTGTTGATGTAATATATATTCCTGATATTCACTGTCTTGTTGGTCTCCACCAACCCCTGAGAAATGTCTCTATCTGTTAAATGCTCCATTATGTTCACCATCTAACTGCCATTTTGTGCTGAACTGCATATACCATGGGTTTAGAGGTTTTCTTTTTTTTTGCTGAAAAACGCTGCCCGTTTTTTTTGGCTATGACAGAAAATGGAGTGAACAAAACATTAAAGCTGTGGGCCAGACTGCTGAATGATGAGCTAAGACTCCCCATAAAACTCAGAAGGCAGTTGCAGATTCTGGTGATCACTCTCTGAAGGTTTGTCACTACCAATGACACTTTGCACATTGTCACAGTATTTTTACATTGTCATTGTAAAAATACAGCCACCTCAGTTGTAGCTTTTTGGGTCAGATTTTGATGACTTTTTCCATTCATTCGTTGAACTAACCTTTGAACTTTGGAAGATGTCGAGTCCTTGAAGGCAACAACATGGAAGTTTTTGACACGTTCTTGCACCTGCATTGTGATATGACAGTAATACAATGAATGTCTTGAATAAGCTTAAGCTTAAGCAATAAGCTTGTACTCCCAGCCCTTTGAGTGTTGGCTTCCATTTAACTGCACCAGTCTGCTCTGTGGCTACATCCCCTATGGGAAGCTCCTGGCAAAAAAAATCATCCAATTCACCTTTGGATAGAGCAAATTGCATGGGTTGTATGTAATGGGCAATAGAAAATTGAGTGCAACAGATACGGCAGATAGCGAGTCAACGCTGTTTTGCATGAAAAGAGTAAGAAGAGAAAGATTTGCATCTGCAGGGTTTCATTTGAGTAAAACTGTGTCTGATGTCTCTTCTCTTCTTTAAAATGGATCTGGAGAGACGTCAGCTAGTCTGGTACTTCGGGGACAAAGGTGACTTTTGATAGACAGACTCAGGTCTGTTCACAAAAGGAAGAGATAATAAGAAGAATGGGAGTTACTCGTTGTTACTTAGCAGTTATTCCTTTAAGTGAATGTTCTCACTTTAGTATCTCCCGTTGCAATAGATATCTATAACATAACATTTGTCATGTTAAATTTATTAGCTGCAAATCTTCAAATTTGCTTCAGATAAATGTAAAATACCATCCTTGTGGATGTTAATGTATTTGTGAGTGCATATATGTATGCTTGTGCACATACAGTACATGCAGCCTGTATTCATTTCACACGCCCCAGGTTCCTTCCAGTGGAGGAAGCTTCCCTGTCAACCGACTCACGCCACGCTGGAGATCAACTCAGCCCCTCTCAACATCAAACCAGATTTAAAATTGGGGGGGGGGGGACAGAAGTGATTTGTGAAAGGACAAAAAAGAAAAAAAAAACCAAAGTGATAGAGAGAGGGGGATAAGGGAAATGGGATTTAAAGTTAAACCAAAAGAGAAGAAAGACAGTATAAACACTGCAGGCTGTATTTCCATCGTTCTCAACTTTACAGACTCCCTCTTTCTCTCTCTGCACCTCACCCATCCAGCCTCTGTAGTGTGTGCCCAGTGAAGGGGCACTATCATGTACCCACACACTAATTAGAACAGTCAGCACAGAAAACTCTACTTCACTCACCACCAGGCTCAGAAATTACATTCAGTGTGTTTATTTACTGCTCTTCTTTAATTAGAAAAATTATTTGGAGGAGCACACTGGAGGTTTATTGAAATCTCTCCCTTCTGTCGTATTTTGTATATTGAATAATAACCCCTTCCCCCCTTCACAGTCTGAGATTACCGTTTAGCAAAACTGAGGTCCTCAGTGACAAATACTCACATACTAAATGGTGTTCCTGAGTGAAACTGTTTGAATCCCTCGCATGAATTGTAATCATAATTAGTGAATGCAACTGCATATAAATTCTTGGAGGATGCTTTGTAAAGCAAACTGCAAAGAATGCAAATTAGGTTATACAGTATCTTCTGAATGTTATTTTTCTCAACCAAAACTACAAAAAGACACATTTCTTTTTCTCTGTGAAGGCTTAGACATTGTTTCAGCTTGTCTTTGGGGATGTGTGAGCTGCTGCCAGTTCCTGTTGCTGCTGTTTTCTCTGCAGGATGAAAGCTTTAAGGTTCAGGCTCTTTAACACTCAGTCAGGCCACAAAGCATCCCTGAAGGAAAAGGAAAGCAGGCGAGACAGAGCGGAAACAGGAGGGGGAAGAGATGCGTTGACAATGCAGAGAGACAGAGGAGGAGGTGGTACGTGTAGATGCCCAAGCGCTGGTCTGTACTCACTTTGAACTGTACAGGAAAGTGTCTGCTTATCAAACTGCTTGTTTTCGGTGTGTGTTCAAAAACAAAACATTTTTTTCACTTACCTTTTAGTGTTGTTTGAAAACTGCTCAGGTGAGGTCTTCAAATTATCCAGCACATTTGGGACTTTGGGAGAAAATACATGTTGTTCTATTAGAAAAAATGTCACTTTTCAGCACTGTTTGTACTATAGACAAACTTTTATTGAGTCCTATTCACTCTTTATTGAGCTGGAGGCAAAACATTTCAGTGGCAGATATTTCAATCTGTAAAAATGAAAATACAACTATTCAAACAATCTGCACGCCTGAATAGCACCAGGGCAAAAGAGATAGTACTCTTTTTTTTTTTTTTTTTTTTTTGGATAATCAGAGTGAACTGATCATTTAAATGAAATGACTATAAATAAATCAAATCTCTTTATTTACCAGTGAAAAGTTGTGTGAAAATCTGTTAAGTGAATTATATATTATGCTAATGTGTTACGTTGTCTAGGTGCTATTCTGCCTATCTGCTTGAGTAATGTCACCTGTATGTGAAAGTAAGTAGAACAGAACTGCACCAGCACCACTTAGTGACTCTGTTTAAAAAGTAGAATATGTAAATGCTTTATGGCATTGACAGCACAAATTGTTATCACTCTTCAAAGGGACTCAGCTAATAGCTTTAGCTCCATTACCATTATGGATTTCTTAAAGGAGCCACTTGTGTTCTGCTATATATTATAGAACAGTGTGTCTTTTTTTCCCCCTGCTCCCAGTGTACTGTAAAAGCATGTGTTCATTTATGTAATGTTGGATTACTTTAGGGCATAAGGCGCAGATCGGTCTGGATGGCTCCTTATCATGAGTGTTTCAATGTGAATAATATGTGTACGAGGGGTTGTGGGTGGGTGAGGTCATTGTCCAGGGGTGGTGGTGGGCGGTGTTGAGGAATGATCTCAAGCAGAGATGCTCCATAAAGCCCACTCATAATTGTTTCCCTACTTGGTGTGCAGTCTTGCTCCATAAAGGTGCAAAGCCAAGGGTGCTCTATATGTCAGAGGAGCAGCACGCTGATGAATTACCTTTTAAAGATATCGGAGAGAAACGCATTTCACATGAAAGATGAGCCCAACACAGCGTACTGAGGCCCTGTCTGCCTGTGTGAGCATTTTTTCTCCCCAGGGGAAATTTGTCTTTTTCTCAACTGTCCAGAGAAGTCACGACATATCCTAAGTGTATAAATCAAAGAGAATTAGTTTGCTGTGTTTTCTTATCTCTGATGTCCCCGTTCTTCTGCTGAGATCACCTGCAGATCTGTGACTGTGTGCGTGTGTCTGTGTGTGCGTGTGTGTGTGTGTGTCTGTGTTTGTGTGGAGGGAGCAGTTGCTGGCAGCAGAAACATAGAATTTGGTCAGTTTTATTGGCCTTTATTGAAAGTCTCAGACTGACATACACTTGGGTGTTAATAAAGCAACCTTGCCTCTTAGAAATTACATTTATATACAGCTAATTCACCAAAGCATGTTATAAAAGAAATGTATTATGTTTTCTATATGAGGCAAGTCACTAAAATATTGACATTGATCAAATCAGTGCCAATATTCATTGTGATGTAATTCATTGGTTTTCTGCATTTGATCTTTCAAAACTGTAAATACAACACAATTTCACTTTCACTTTTTTCAACCTAAGTAGGCACTGGAATACTGGAATGATCATGATCAGCTTTAATGCAGTAAAAGTTTTCAGAAGTTTGAAACATTTATTCAAAATTACAATGTTTCTGTAGCCTAAACGAAAATGCTTTTATTGTGTAAATTTACTCTTAGTCCAGCCTAACCAACCAGTGACTCTGGTGCAATAAATAAATCTAGGAATCTTCATTTACACAAAAAACACTGCCTGTGAACATAATTCAGACAGAAATTACATTTGTCGCCACAAAACAACTGACAAAACAATTATATGTAAATGTAATTTCTAGGAGACGGGGCAGAAATATCCATACACATAGATCAGTAGATACATCAAGAGTGCACAGATATTCAGAAACGTCGCAAGCATATTACAGCTGTTTGAATTTGTGTGTGTGCATATGTGTGCGTGCGTGCGTGCGTGCCCACAGCCCTGGGCAGCAATTCAGATGATAATCCATCTTGCATATGCAGAGTTTGGTTGATGTTAGTCAAGGTAGCTGAGATGGTGCTCGCTTTTAAACCGAGGTCACAGGATGTCTCTTTGCCGTTGGCCTTTTTGGGACAGCTATCATTACAGACCCAGTGCCTCTCTGGATAAGAGCTCCCAGGACTTCAGATTACACAGGCTGCTGTCACAGCAACCTACTGTGATAGCTCATGCTTAAAGGATAATACGTTTTACAGATTAATCAGATGGCTCTTTGACCATGACGTATCGCATGGCCCAGATTAAAGTGAAATGCATGGTTCCTTGATAATCTCTGCACCAACATCAGGAAAATATAGCCATCGGTCCTGTGGCGAGTTTGAAAATTCATGTTCAGAATGGTAAACACACAGAAAGTCACACTAATGCCTTACTCTGGTTCACTTTTGCTAGTTCTTCAGACCATCTGGACTCTTGGCAAACTGCAGTCACTGTGAGATAGAGAGATAGAACATAAAGCTTTAATTTCTAATTCTGGTACAATGCAATTTCTGTGTATCAGAAATGGCATTGGCACTTCCTTCAGGAAAGAGGCATCACATACCCACATAACAAAATACTGAGGAGCCATTAAATTAATTAGATAGAAAATATTGTTTTCCAATAAATCAAATGTTATATTTAGTTCCAAATATAGAGCATTAAATACCATGAAGTTTTTTTACCAGTTATTGCAGTTGTTGACCCACAAACAAAGGACAAAGGTGATCTGTTTGTTATATAATATGAAAACACTTTAAATAATAAAATCTTTGACCTCAGTCATGTCTATGATTTTGCCATTTTCAATTTAGCAGTGAAGTGAAGTTTGTTTTGTGTTGCTTTTTTTTTTTTGCTTTCTTTCTTTCTTTCTTTCCCTCATGGGTGAGAAATTTCCTTTTTTCGAGCTGTGAAAGCAGCCACTCATTCGTGTTAATTTCTGTGTTGCTTTCCATCAATCGTCCTCCCCCTCTCTCAGGGTTTTTATGTTTATCCCCATCTGTAGGGCTCCCTCTATCCTCCTCCATTCTTCCTTTGTGTTTATGTCTATGAATTTTGAGAAAAACATGTTGAGGAGCTCCCCTTGGTGATGGCAGCAATTTGGCTTTCACATATTCTTATCCTCCAGACACCACTTAGTGCCTCTGTAGCGAGTGCATGTGTGTGTGTGCACGTGTGTTTGTGTGCATTTGTTTTACAGGATGCTAGAGAGTAATGAAACTTAGCGTTTGTTTTGAGCTACAACTTTGGAGAGAATTTGGCAAGGTGCAACAGCGCTTTAAGCTGAAAAGACGAAAACAACATTATGTCTTTAGTAACGTCAATGTGATTGCGTTTGTTCTGAAGCTTCAGCTTACAGCAAAGACAGTGAGCAGCAGATGGGAGAAGGTTGGTGGCATATTTCCTAACTCTAAACTGACAGCTCGTCAAAGACTGAGCAGTAATTGAAAAGCATGGGAAAAGTGGATAAAGATCATTTATTTGTGTGAAATTCAAACGAGGGGTTGAGAAAAGCTGGACTTGTCGGTTCAGAAGCTTATCTAGCTTCGGTTGGCTGAGTAATTAAATCAAAGAAGTGAGTGAAGTTCTCCTCAGCTCAGCACCTCGTCTTGTTTCCTCTTTAATCAGGTGGCTATTAAACCTCTGATTGCGCTCCCCATCTTTTGACTTCAGCTTAATTATTAAACAGACTGAAAGCCTTTTTAGTTTGTGTGCTTGTGTGTGCATGGATGCATATTGTCTTGTTTTGTAAGGATAGGAAAAAAAAAACAATCTGGATCAAAATGGAAAGAAATAGGTTGGTGTAAATACAATCTGAGTTACATGAGATTGAGGCAGAAATGTTGATGCTGTGGTAATCTTATTCCACCATCACCATCAGGGTGTTATTCCACTTCTTGGTGACTAGATGATGAATACTTTTCTCCACAACCACATATCCATTTTACAGAGTACCGCTTATCTATGAGATATATGTGACCATAGTTTTTAACTCATACAGTGATGTGTTTAGCCACACATACACAAGCAGACCAGTTCTTTTTTTCTTCCTCATGCACCCGTTTTTTTCCCACTCTTTACCTCTTTACTCTCCCAAGCACCAGTGAATCCTGGAACAGAGGAATATTTAGAATTTCTCTGCTTTCAAAAATTCAGATGTCTTCCACTTCCACATGCTGCAAGTGACATATGACCTCCTCCAAGGTCATCTGAGAATCCTCCTCTGCACTTCTCACAGGCCTAATGCCCTGCTCAGACACTACCGTCAGCCAAGCTGCCTGCATATATCCATTCTTATGTACTCATCTTACTGCAGCTGGCACAGACAAGGTCATTCAGAGAGCTGACCTTTGGGTTGCTAACAATTAAAACTTAAGTTTTGCACAGTGGTTAAACTATATTTAGAGCTCATTACATGATGTTTTAATTTTTTTTTTTTAAAAAAAGGGACAATTGTTTATTTTGAATAAAACAGGTGCACAAAAATCAGTAATATAAATCTGGATGTAAATCGGATTATAAAAAAGTATTTCCAGTGCCTGTAGTTAAAGCATTTATTGCTTTTTTTATGTATACTTTGAGGGACTGTGGCACGTAATCAGCAGCTCATTTGCAATTCCCTCAATTTTTTTTTCTGCTTTATATAACCAGAAGCATATTCTTTTGAATTCTGTGTTCATTGCAGTAGGACCTTGTTTACCAAACACTGGGTGAATAGTTTCCCCTTGCAGCAGAAATCTCAAAACTTTGGATCTATGGGAACATTAAAATCAATGTGAAGCTTAAAGTTTAGCTTCTGGTTTTGAAAAAAAAAAAAATCTGTGGTTAACTTCGAAAACAAACACTCTAACTGTATTATCAGTGCATTATTATGGTTCTTTCTGTGTGTAGCTCCAGTCATCCTAAATGAGTTAAACTGGACACAGGCTCTGGAAAGGGTCTTTATTGAAAACCGTCGGGAGGACAGCTCTCTCCGCTGGCAGGTGTTTGGCAGTGCGACAGGAGTGACACGATACTACCCAGGTAGGTCAGGGGATACTCAGGGAACAGTCTAACTCACACCACGATAAAGTCTAAAATTGACCCTGTGGCTCCTTAGCTGCAGAACATTGGCAATCTCTTATCAGATAACCGTACTGGTAACTCGATAGAATGAAATTATGATTACTTTGATCTAATCTGATCTGAAATATCCTACAGTGCCCTGTGTTGCCTATAACTTATTTTCTTCTTCTCTCCAGCTACTCCATGGAGGGCACCCAACAAGATTGATCTGTACGACGTCCGCAGAAGACCATGGTAAGTGCCATCTTTATAGAGACCCGTTATTAACGAGGTGTTGAGACTCAAAAGCGTCATATTAGTGCAATTCTATTTATTCTATTTGCCTATTAATGTCTACTGATCATATTATGAATAATTTGAAAAAAAGGAGGTTATTATTCTCATAATTGTAAACACTGAAATCATTTGTGATTTGATTTGTTTGGACTCTAGGGAGATTAAATGGTGAAAAAGTCTTACACTGGGGTTGTCCTGTAACCACTGATGTAGCTTACTGTACTTCTGAATGATGTTGGTTAGAATTACTTTACGTATATGAAGGAAGAGTTGGTTATGGTGCTGAGGAATTTATTCACTGATTTGCTTCAGACTTCAGTTTCAACTTTAATATTGTAACCACAGCAGATATACATTATAATGCACGCAGTATATAGACTTTCAAAGTGCAAAGTCTCAGTCCAGATGAGTTTTGGACTGAGTGACTGTTGGGCAGCTGAGCGTTGAGTGCACAAGGGGTTTGTACAGCTCAGAACAGACAGCCTCTATAACCAATATAAACAGCAGAAGAGTAAAAGTGCAGAAAATTGCTGAAATTTAAGTTGTCATTGCAACACCTGCGCTGTCAGTAGCAGCACTGTCATAATGTCTCAAAGCTGCTACAAAACTGTTAAACGCACTTGATTTTTATTGATCTATTGATTTATTTAGTGTCTGACATCAAAAATATAAACTTGTGGTCACACACTTTGCCACTGCATTTGCCTTTTGTTGTTATACTGATGTGCACTTTCTTCACTGCACTTCTCTAAAATACTCTCCACTAAAAGTAACACACTGTGTCCATCAGGGCAGGTATTACTGAAATTCCTTTCCTAAACCTGTTGTTTACTGACTGCCTTTCTGCACATTATAATAGCTTTGGGAAATGAAACACATATGAAAAATAATTTATATATATAATTTTTCAATCCAGTTTTATATTAGAATTCCTGTACAGTGTTTTGTCTCTAGCTCCTTTTGTGTTCTCTCCAGCCTGCAGCTAAACAAAGAATATTTTTTAATGGAATGAGATCAAAACATTTTCCTGACCTTTATTTATCTCAGCAAGTGATACTGTAGAAAGTGTTGTCTATTGGTACAAGGGCAAAACAAGATAGGGGCTAATGTTTTTGTTTAAAGTGGCCGCCTTCAATTGCAGCTCTCAGTTCAACATCTGATTCATGTATAGAGTGCCGGCACAGGTGAGTGTGACAGGCTGGACAGAACTAGGCTGCGTCAGGCCAAACAGTCTCTTCACCTACACGCCCAAGACTCCTGCCCCCACACCACCCACCCCCCTTCCACATTCAAGCTACCTGCCACTGTCACATCAGCTTTGTGGCAGCTCTGCCTGTTGCCTGGTTACAGGTTGGAGTGAACTGGACATAATCATGACAACGGTGTTGATTAGATCTGACCCCATTTTCCATCTCTGTCTTGGTCCAGCTCAACCTGAGTGGCTGTTTGAGGTCAAGCCAAGCTGTCAGACGAAGTCAACGAGCTCACACCAAACAAACAAAAGACAAAAAGAAATCTTTGCATTTCTGGTGAATTCTGAATGAAACTTGAAATCCTAAATACGCAATTTTGAGATCGTAAACTGTTGCACAGTCTGAAAGAGAATCAAGTGCTCTGAAGCACTGATGACCAAAACAAGAAACAAATGCCCAATAAACACAGGAACAAAACAGTTTGAACTGTTATAAAGATTAATTCACATAACAACCTAAAAACCATATACAGCTCCCATCCTTCTTATAGTATTATAGTTATAGTTATGTCACCTTCAAGAAAACACAGAGAGAATAATCAGTCAATCAGCAGCCATCATCAATTTAACAATGTTTTACAAATTGCAAATATATTCAGATATACTGTATAAGTAAAGAGACTTATTAACTGGAGGTTCTTGTTGGGGTGAAACTGCTCCCACAGTGCAATAACCAGACTGATGAGCTGTCCCTGACAGTTTAAGGTAACCACTGAAGGAATTCTCACTAGTGTTCCACTGTCATGTTGGGCAACACTATAAACATGAAAAATGTTGGAAAACAAGGCACCGCATAGCAGAATAGTTAGAAACATGGATTCTGCCTGTCAGTGCAATAACTGAAGTAGATCCGAGTTAAATTCTCTTACACGTTTTGATTGGGGGACTCTTACAGGAGACAAGGAAAGAGAAAGAGGAGGGGAACTGCTGGGCGGCAACATGTGCGACAAGGTTAGACAGAAGAAGGGGTGTATTTTTGCACAGAGGAACACCTTGTCACCCCCCTGGTCCTCCGTGTTTGTCACTGTCATTTTTGTCAAGCCTTTCCTCGTGTCGGTACCTTCAACGTTCCTGTGGCCAGTTGCCTAGCAACTTTTGCCCAGCCATGTTGAGTGGCGGGGCTGTGGCAGGGAGTGTCATGATATGTCAGGTCAGACGTCTGTGATTATAGTCTAACATGCTGTCTCCCAGAGTGACATTTTCTGGAGAGTTTGGCCAATCATGCACATTACAAAAACAGTCCACAGGAGTGAGCTAAGCACATCATGTGCACTTATGTGACAGTAACAGCAGCATCCTTCACAATCAGTATCATTATCAAACACCATGAGTGTTAATACACAGATGCTCGTACACGTTAAGATCAGCGCACCTCATGCAAGGAATTTGAATTCTCCTTGCTTTTTCTGTAAATAACTATTGTATGTATTTTTTTATTTTCTGAAGAGAATAAAACAGTATGTTTAAACAGAAACTGTAACTTTAATGTGTTTGTTTAAACTGTGTCTAAGCTTCAGGCATTTCACATGGAAGCAGTTAAGTGACATCTGAGTGGTGGCGTTGCCAGAAGTGTCAGCTTCTGTGGTGCACAACTGAAGCATATCATATTGTGTAGCCCATGAACAAGACAACAATTTCCCCTGTTTTGAACAAGTCTGCATATTGTTGCCTGTCAACAGACTAAGTAACATTTGTTAAACTGACGGTTGTGGCCATAAGTCAATTACAGGATCCTACTAAAGCACAGCATGACAGTACCACACTGTGTTTTAGTACAATAGACCCAAGCAATATCATCAGAAATAGCTAATATATCTAAACTTCAGTAATCTTAGTTATCATGAGCTGCTAGTCACACCCAACCAAGAAAGGCTGTAGAAGCACACTGAAGTTTTATTGCTTATTGATTTATTGCTAAATTTATTGGTAAAAAAAACATGTGATTGGTATAGGGAAAAAATGTGTTCTTATTTTGAAATGTTACATAGTCTTGCTTTAACTTTAACCTGTTCTTTTCAATGTTAACCCATTGTGTGCTATTTTATTCCACTCAAAGTGGAAACTACTGTAGCTAACTAGGCTAACTAGTCTCTACTCAGAAAGTGTCAAGTTACAATTTGCTAGCTAACATTAGCACTGATATCAACTAAACTGTAACTGTTTGTTCATGTTATTTCAGCACAGATGAATAAAAGTTTGAGTAGAGTTGGGGTAGTTACTTGTCAAACATTTCACATTTCTTATTTCTCCCCAATAAAAATAACAACTTGCAATATTAGGTTTCCTCATTCAGCTTTTGCATTATTTTTGCAAAGCATCCCCACCACCCCCAAAATGCCTCATGAGCTCTTTGAAAGCAGTGTTATTTTCAACTAAAACAAAACTGTTAACTTCGGCAGTTTTTCATTGCACGTTTGCTAACGAGAACTATGATGAAATGTTTTACATTTTTTCTTAACAAGTAAAAACAATAATATGAAAGATGGACAAATGAACATAAAGTAATCATCTGAATGCAAATTCTCACCACCTGCAGAGTACGGCTACACACTGTAACTCCCTGAGATGAACATACAGTAAATGGGGATAGAGGAACAACAATTCAGAAAGATATGGTGGAGCTAGTCCATGAATAGCTTTGTAGGTTAGAAGAAGTATTTTAAAAATCAGCCTTAAGATGTATATGCAGCCAGTGCAATAAAGCTAAAACACACATGACCTGGTCAAATTAATGGAAGTTGGTTAAAATTCTAGCAGCAGTATTCTGGATCATCTGAACACTTCGCAGGCGTGTACATGGCAGACTGGAAAAGCGAGCACTGCAGCAGGCCATCTGTGAAGATATGAATGCATGAATTATAACCTCATTGTCAGGTGTAGTTAATAATGATCTAGTGCAGAGATATTAGAAATCAGATTTAGTAGCCGCTTTGATATTGATACTATGCATGTAAATAATGTAAAAGCACAATCTTGCACATCCTCCCTCAGACCTGAGTTCTTTTCTTCTCACAAACTCACTGACACATCAGATAATATTGGCTCATATGACAGGCTGATACTTTACCTTCACAAACACTTCTATAGAATCTGCAACACACAGATGCAATCGCGCAAACACGCTTCAGTAGCATTCACACCCACACCATATTTGGGAAGAGTCTCCAAGTCAAGAATGTGATCTTGCATGGAGAGTGAAAGCAGCAGTCAGAATTTGTGGCTACAAATGGGCTCTCTCCCTGACCATCAGCCCCAGGAAAATTAATGGTCCAGTCAGCACACTTAATTGTCTCCAATTGCATTGACATTAATTATTAACATTTGTCCATTATATTGTCTGTTCATGTTATCAAGAGAACCGAAGCAGACGATGGAGTGAGCTACTGTAGGGTGAGAGAGAAAATTGAAGGGTGAAGAGAGAAATAACCACAGACAGGCATGGAGTCCTGTTAGCCAAGCGTTGCAAAGATCCCATTACCTCTCAGGTTCACAACAGCATGTAGGCTATATCACATATTGATTTCTTCAAAAAGTCAATCTAACCTCTTTGTAAATATTATGACTGCTGGTCAATCCTTAAAAGTTGAGGCTCCCCAAAATACCATTCCCCATATCAAGATCCCTGAGCTTTGCCTCCTCTATCTTTGCTTCTTTTCACTCTCTTCCTGGCGAATCAAAGAAAGACTGGCGTGCTATTGGTGAAACTGGACATGACACAAGACTAGCAATTTTTACTAAGAGTGCTCCAGTCAAAGAAATTGACATTTTAGTTTGAATCAAACCATAGGAGACTTTTTGTTTCATCTGTAAGAGCAGCAATAACAGATCAGTATTGGCTACTAATAATTTTACTAATGTATTTTAGTATGACTAATAAGTATTCCAGTATAATATGCATGACAAATTCAGTATTCTGTATTTTCTGTTCAGAAGGGAAAGTAAAGGAAAAATTAAATGTAAAATTGTATCTGTTCTTCTTAGACATAGTTGAAAATATAGAAATGCAAATGTTGGTACCAACACTACCAATAATCAACAGAAAGTGGAATAAACAAACGGCAGACAACATCTCTTTCTCCTGCAGGCTCTCTGGGCACCGTCCTCCTATATTTTTATCTTAATTCAATCTTTATTCGCCTGCCACACTAAGAGAGCAGCAGTCCATAAAATAATAAGCCCATCAGCACAACACAAATCCATACACACTTGGGAGAATGCACACGCACACACACACACACATACACTAGCAGTTTCTCTTTGTAATATACAGTTCTCCTATTATGGTGTGGTTACTCTGAACATGACACATGCATATCAGAACTCATACTGGTAAGAGCCAACACAGTACCGAAAGTGCTCTCTATATATCACACTCATCATGTATTTGTACTGTACAGTGCAGCCAATAAACTGTTTATAACAGAAAACAGAGAAATATGAGCACACTCCCGGATGACTACCATCACACACAACTACAAACTCACAATGGACTTTTCCTGCGCACTTAAACACAATAAAATGACTCCTAACCACTCCATGTATCATGCCACGTGTATCTATTGCATGTTTTAGAAATCTATGTAGTAGATAATTCCACCAATTTAAATGCAATGCACAACACTTAGTGGAATGGGTCAGGGTGCATAAACACAATCTCATGTTTCAAACACCACCACCACCACCCCCCACCCCCCCACCCCACCCCACCCTCCGGAGCCACAGTTAATGTATTGATTTTACAGCACTGCACTGTGATAAAACTATTTCATGAATTTCAATGAGACTCTTTTACCACATTGTTGAATATGTCATTGTGTTCATTTCTTATTTATGCATTTGTTTCAGCTTTATATGGGGGAAGGGGGTACTGGTGGTAGGTTGTAAGTGTGGAGTGGTTGTGAATGGTACTGCTTTAATCTCCTCTCATTTTGAGCAATAACCCATTCACCTCTGCATAAAGATCACGTCCACTGCACAGACGAACCAGGATTTATCTTGATTGCACATATTGTCACATACATATTTGTGATCGTATGAACATGCTTGTTCAGTTTAGTTAACTAGTAATATATCGCAATATGAAAAAAAAAACAATGGCTACTTAAACTTCAACAATGACATGTCATTTGCAATTAGCTATTAGCTCAAATGACATCTGGTACAGTCTGTGATATGAATTGCAAATCTCTATACTTTGCCTTTTTTTTTTTTACATTGCCTTTAGCTGGACCTTGTTTCACTGTGACAAATAGTTATTACTAGTTTGTCATTACAAATTCCTGAGATTTTACATAAAAACCTGTAGATGATGGGCAGGTATAAACAAGTTGAACAAGTTGAGGTTAGAGGTTCAACTTGGACTCCTACAATGCACAAATGCAACAGAGGAATCTAAAATAAAATGTGCTAACTAGTTATGATGGTTCAGTACAAATGGTCAGATGCTGACCATGACTTTCTCTGAATGGACACAGAGGCCATAGGTTGATATGTTGTGTCGATCGGCTGATGGCTGATGATTGCGTTGCTCTGGGGCAGAATGGGCAACAGGGCTCAGTTCAGCACCAGCCAGGCCCATCTGCTTGTCACCTGGCCTTGGCATGCAGGAGACTGGGTAATGACAGGGAAAGAATGGCATCAGTGGGCAGAAGCTGAGAGGTAATTACTGACTGGAATCCATGCAGAAACAACACATCTGGATCCATGAGTCAAAACATGGAGAATTATACACCGATACCAGCCTCAATTCATGATTTTAATCTGCTAGAGACCACATATCAACCTGGAAGCTAAAAATCCTTGACTCCATCTTGCTTCTTCTAATCCCGATGCTCTCTGCTCAGAGGCGCAAAGAAAATTCAATTGTACTTCAGGCAATGGAAAGGGAGAGAAAGAAGGCAGTGCTGATCTGCCTAGACAATCTGTGGGAAAGATTAGCCATGGCAGCACTATAGCTTCAGTACTGAGTGACGCTATCCTGGCTCGTGTGTTAGTCGTCGCCATCACTGCTTATACATTCCTCTTAAACCTATTACTGTTGATCATTGTTGCTGTTTTCACAGTTAGACGGACAGTTTCTGCTTGAAAGTGATATTTTCTCATCAGATTTTAGAGGTAAAGCTTGCAAAGTCTACTATTGTGGGATTTTACATTGGAGCTGACTTATAATAACTGAGTAATAGAAGTTTGCATGGCCTTATAATTAACATTTAGCCCCTTTAAAATAACTTCAAGTCCCATTAAAGGACCATTCTCCTTCATGAGAAATGGACTGACCAGAGAAGTTAATGAAATCCTGCAGTTGGTCTGCAGGCATTAGCCATCACTAAATGACCCTCCTTCAATCTCTAGACTGGGTGTCTACGTCCATGAGCCTGAGGGAGTGAAGACGTGGGCGTCATTCTGACCAAGTTTTCGTCCTGCATCGATGGTCGCTTTTACAAGCCCCATCCGCTCAAAAGAGAGAAGTTCCCACTGTATGGAGTCTTAGCTCTCCCTGCCTCTCCTTCTCACCCCCTCAAATTAAGATTTCAGTAATTAAATTGATAAAAGTCATGCATGCCAATATGCCTCATGGTTCCAGACCTGATTTCATACGCCACACAGTAGTGGAGAGCTGCTGAAGTTCTACCTTTGATGTGGCATTCTTTATTATTGAAAATAATTGGATTCCCCCCCCACCCCTCCTCCCCTAACACACACACATACTTTTTACCCGTGTTCACTCTGGGCATGCTCAGTTAATCGACCTCTTGTGAGGCAGCGTTGGTGCCGAGTCCCTGCTCTGTCTGGTGTCTTTCAGGCAGAATTTCAACAGGGGGGGACCAGGTTGTGGCTGCTTTGAGGCGTGTGCAGACAGTGTGCTGAGGGAGGTCAATTCAAAACAGGTTAGGGGTCATTCTGCAGGTTGGAGTGGCTTCTGCCAGTGAGCGGGAACGCTGAGACTTGTGGGAGAAGTGGCAAAGCCTACCGGGGCTCCGTTGCTCTACCGCCATATCAGCTTGGCCGGGCATAAGAAAAGAGCCTCTCTGGCCCACAGGCAGCTGGCTTCTCTCCACACTCAGCGGAACGGCTGATAATCAGCAGAAAGAGACCCCTGATGATTGCTCTGCCTCTGCCTAGGCGACTGCTAACTGCTTGCCTGCTCACTCCTCAGAATGTCAAACTAGTACTCACATTTAAAACTCTGCACCCCTTCCCAGTGTGCCATAGAAATGCTTATAATGTCCATAAATCTCAGCTCTCTTTGTATCAGGACTAAATGTGAATTTAATTGCCACTGGAACAGAATGAGGGAATTTTTAATTTCCCTCAGTATGTCATCCTCTATCAACTGTGGACAGATATTACAATATGTGTGCATCACTTCCAAGACACAAGTTGTCTGGCCTCACTAGTTTAGTGCCATCTCTGCCTTGTGGGCCTATGCTGTGCCATAGCTGACATGCACCCAGCATAGCCCAATTTTAGGAGTTTCTTTGCAGCAGAAGCATAATGGTCTTAAGCAGCTTGTGCCTCCTCCGACAAAGGGACCGCCAGAGTAAATAATGTGTTTGACACCCCACTGCCGAGTCATCAAAGGAGCAGAACATCAGCTATCTCATTTTACTGACAGCACTTAGCTCAGCACAGACTCTCCACAGTACAGGTCACCACCACTCAGGTTGCTCGTTGGCAAGTTTTCATAAATTTCAAATGACTAAATATGAAGCATATTGGAGTGTATGAGTCACCAAAGCGTGACTACAAAAAAAAAAAAATACATTTATGTTTATTTTAAAATCATTTGCTTTTCCATTACATCCTTACAAGAGTAGGTGATTTTATTTTTTGAAACACCTATCAGTCTCCTAAGCAATCAATTCAGGCAGAGTAAGGCAGATTATTTTACTACAACAAACTGACATATGATTTGGTAACACCTATCTGATCATCTTGATTCATATTGGGAATGCAATTTGTGACTTAAATTAAATTCTACCTAAAGTAAACATCAACAAGTGTTCACGTTTTTGGTGGCCTGTAACTGATATAACAAATGATATACAAACAAAAAACGCAAACAGGTACCTTGCTAATTTAACCATCATTTAATATCAAACAAAATGATAATATGTTAATATCAAAAATGTTTGATATTGTGTGGTTCAGAGGTTGTACAGCCGAGTATTATTGGGCTGTATTAGCAGAAGTAGTATTTTGAATATTAGTATTAGACTGTAAACTTGCAATTAATTTGGCTTGTACAGTAATTATTTGGAGTTGGCATTATTACTTTGTATAGAAGAGTATCTCAGTTGAAGTCAGACTGCAGTAGCTGTTGCCAAAACTGTGTGATGTATATAGTACAACTTATTAACTCTTCTAAGCACATAAGCCTTTTCTGTATTCTGTAGCTTAAGTGGGCTCAGCCCTGGTCGAGCCATATTATCATAGCTCAGCTCAATGTGACTTTGTGAATTGCACTAAAGGAAGAAGCTAAAGATTATGGGACCAAATTAAAGCCAGTTCTTTATGTCTTTTGTACAGGTATATCCAAGGTGCATCGTCTCCAAAGGACATGGTCATCATTGTGGATGTGTGAGTATCTCACTGCCTTCTCTTTCAACACCCCCCACCCCCCCCCCCGAGCTAGAGTGTTTGTTGTTCAAAGGGCACTAGTGCCACCTGTTGGTGTGGGGAAAGCCTAAAGGTAGAGGAAGATGATTGCATCTCTACTTCTCACCTTATTTAATGTCCACTTGCAATTGCATTACTGTCTAAAACATGCAGATGTGACTTTGAAATCATGCCTGCATATGGTGTAATTTTGTCAGAGAATGATACTGTTAAATTCCCAAAAATTTCAAATAATTGACATAAACAGGAAAACATGAAAAACATGTATGAAGCTCCCAAGGTTCAGACCTATCTTCCTATACCTGAGACTCTAAGGGCTTTGTTGCTTCTTTTCTGCAGGAGTGGAAGTGTCAGCGGACTCACTCTGAAGCTCATGAAAACCTCAGTTGTGGAGATGTTGGACACTCTATCAGATGACGACTATGTGAATGTGGCCAGGGTGGGTAGAAATCTTGCAGATCGTGTTTTGCAGTTAATAAAACAAATAATTCTTGAAAACAACAATAACACATATGTTGCATTCATGAAGCAGGTGGTAATCATGCAGGGAGTCAATAAACAGCACAGTGTGCTCATAGTGCTCCCAGTTGTTTGCTTGCATTCGAAAACATTGCACTTCCCTCATTACAGTGTATTTGCTCTCTCCGCATCACCGTTGTCCATGTGGGATTGTGTCAGTTCTGTGTGTTTCTTTTACTCTCTGCTGATTACCAAGCTACTGGACTAATGTTTAGTGGAATATTAATGTTATTCTCTATTGTAGGACAGATAGCAAACACACACACGGAACACATCCACAGCCTCAGTGTGGTGGCGCTATTTGGAGGCTTCCTTCAATAATCCTTCATAATCCATTGCTCTTTGCCTAAGAGCAAAAAATGAGCATGGTAATCTGGGTGGGAACGCATCTGATTTTCACCCTTATAGAAAAACTGAGTGCTTACACAAGCTTGCAATGAGTTATTTGCAAACACAAAAGACATAAATGACTGGAAATTAACTGAAAATAATGATCAAACATTCTTTTTTGATAAACTATGGCCTCACTTTCATTATGGTAGTATAATTAGTTAAAATAATGCAGAATTTTTTATAGCAAATTTTTAATTGTTATAGTAGATAACCAAGCTTGTTTTTTTCTCAATTCTGATTCCACAGCTCCTATATATCACAACCTTTTATGACACAAATGATTTGATATTGAAGGACCACTGTGATGGTTATTGAATATGTGGCTCTGAATGCTTTTGTCTTTGATTTTTTTTTTTTTGTCAGCTTATTTATATGTGAAACAACACAAGCCCATGAGATGTCAGCTTCACGCACATGTAATGTTTTACATCAGTCTGCCTTGATGTTAAATGTTAGCGGATTTTCTTCTTGACCTTCAAGAAGAAATGACATTTGAAACCTGCTATTACAGACTAATATTGTAATTATGCTTGGACACTGCACACAAGTAGAATATATACGCCACACACGCAAAAACATGCACACACACTTTTAGGCTAATTTGGTGGATGAGATGAGACAGATGATATTACCTTGGCTAGGTTTCTGTTCAGTGGTTTGCTCTGGTGTTTCCAGTGCACCTGTTCTTTGTGTGGAAAGTTGTAATTACCAGTGTTTACTGCCAGCCTGAAAGTAGCAGGGCAGCTTACATCTGCACACAGCCAAATCTGCTGCCATGAGCAACACACACATACAATGTAATAGAGAGAACACAGAAACACACAGTCTTACACCAGTTGGAAACTACTTCTTTTTAAATTTCTGGGGATTTTTGCCTAGAGAAGCTAGTGTACATATATGTTTTGTCATGCATGTCTTTGTATTTTTCCTTCTAGTTCAATGAGAAGGCCGATGCTGTGGTTCCTTGCTTCAGGACTTTGGTCCAAGCAAACGTTCGTAACAAGAAGATCTTCAAGGAAGCTGTCATGCACATGCAGGCAAAAGGAACCACAGACTACAAGTCTGGCTTCACATTTGCCTTTGAACAGCTTCTTAATGTAAGCCAACAAGCATTTCAGGACATGACAATGTTAGGATGAATGTTTGTCTGTGGCTGATGAATTGTACACTTCCTGCTGTAATTATATACTGTAGTTTCAGCATGTTACCCTGTCAGACTTACTGTCTAATCCAATTAATAAAACTGAACTTGTAGTGATAAAACAGTGCTGACAGTGAGAGGATCGGGTTTGTACAGTAATAAGACATTTTCAGAGTTCTGTCATTGTCAAAGGTAGGCCTGCTGTGTGGGTGGAGTGGAGCAACCAGCACAGTGGTGAGGTGCGTCAGCAGCAGGCACCCATGTGCTCTCGACACAGGTGCTGCCTCAGCTCCGTATGCTGCTGTGTATTTTAGGAGGCTGCCACCCTAATGGGCTCTGATGGGATGATTGATGAGCACAGCCCAGAGGAGATCAGCCACAGACACTTTATATTCCTCTGGTGGGCTTGGAGGCATAGAGCCAAGTGCTGTCTGCACCTACCCCCCACCCCATCCCCTCTTTCCTTTGCCAGCAGAATGAGAAATAAAACGGCCCCTTTAATCGCTTTCTGTGGCAGACTCAATCCCATGATTGGTAGCAGAAGCACAATAAAAATATGTAATTGTAGCAATATTATTTATCTTTATTAGAATCTTGTCAGATTCACATGCTGCTGTCCTGCATATCAATAGCAGCAGCAGAGAGGGGAGTGATATCAAAACTGAATGTTAAAAACCGGTGCATAGCTATGAGTGTGTAGTGCTGAAATGCCTGCAAAACTTCTAAACTCTGGAAAAATATACTTTTCATACAATATGTACATTTCAAATTAAATTTCCAGTATGAATCCCTTCCATCTATCTTATCTGATTATATAATGTTTGAGTAAACTACATTCACGGAATTAAATCAAATTAAATAAATCATTTTAGAGAGACAAACTCTCTCGCTCAGCTTTATTCATTCCAGTTACAGGATTACACATGACTAAAAAACAGCAGAGGGGGAAATAGAATCTCTATCATAGATAATAAACATAAAAAATACATTTAAAAAGCTCAAATAAACTTGAAAAACAGTCTACAATGAAATAACATTAAAAAGAAAATAATTTTATGCACAAGAGATTCTTAGCAGTTAATGAAATCTAAACAGTTACAGTAAGGTGGCCCCCAAAAAAAAGCTCCCATGATGAGATCCCATCTTAGAAACTACCTTTTAATGTGAATTGAGATAACCTGCATGAAATGACTATACTAAGCTAGTGTTTCTATCATTGCAATTACCCTGTCTTTGAAATCATTTTTAGTTATTTTCTAATGCCCTACAATAACTCTAGAAACCATAATTGTAACCATCACAATAAATGGAAATACCTAGTTCAATATACTTCTTCTATAGTAATTTTAAATCTTGAGTCAAAGAAGTGGCTGAATGATCAAGAAGGGTCCAATCAATGTGTATTCCTGCATACAGTATTCCAAGCATTATTTTTCCTTTATCAGTTTTAGATTTGCATTTTGAATGTTTATAAATGTACAATATTTTTCAACAATTCTAAACTCTCATAGACATATGTTAAATTGATATTTACATTTAGTTTTATTATTATGTTGTTCTTTATCTGTTTATACATCAGCCTCCATTTACAGGCATGCGCAGGAGGAAGTATAGTTACTGACAAATACACTGACATACCTGTTTACAGCTACATTATGCTGCAGTACGTTAGAAACCATGAATTATGTTTTGATGCTGCTTATAAATGCTAAATAATGGTGATTACCATCATTTCTATGTAATATTTGCATAATGTGTAAACTTCCTTCTACTTCATTGACATTGACATATTTCCCAAAGTACCACACTGGTTTAAATGAGGCTTGAGCCTGATTGCCTTCTATTATTGCATTGCATTTCCCTAACCTGTCCCCCTTTTTTCCCTTCCATTGCTTTTTTTTTTCTTTCTTTCTTTATTTTTTTTTTTCCTCTCTCTTCTCTCTTCATCTGCTGCAGGAGAGCAGCGCCCCAAGGGCCAACTGCAATAAGATGATAATGATGTTTACAGATGGCGGTGAAGATCGTGCACAGGAAATCTTTGAGAAGTACAACTGGCCCAACAAAACAGTGAGTCTGTCCCATAAAGCCATTATCTATTCATCTACTCGCTCTGTCGGTCCAAGAGATCATGCATGTCCATAAAAACTGTCATAGCAGGCCTTTTCTCTTTCTGTCTCCCAGCATTTTCTGCTGACAATGTCTCATTATAGCACAGGCAGTTGTGTTAGTTAAGCTGTCAGACATGCCAAGCACTCCAATCTGTGCATGTAACATCCTCTCCAAGCTTTTTTCACTTCTGTTTTGGCTGTTTTGATTCTGGCTTTTTCCTTTTGTGATTCATCTTTTTAGTTTTCACTACATCTTGGTCTGTTTCTCTTTCCTCTTTTTTGTTGTTTTGTGGGTGTTAACAACTATGACCTTCTGACTAATTAGCCACTTTATCATCAGAGCCTATAAAATTACAGCCAATAGATCCTCAGTTTGTTTCTTTGTTCTGATCTTGTTGTCACTTCCACCCTTCCAGTCTCCCCCATTTCACAGCCCCACCGATATTTATTCTGATATCCATTATTACAACAGTAGCCTTCTGACAGCTGCTGTCATTTAGGCCTAATCTGCAGTGAGACAACTCTCTCATTGCACTTTGTGTTGGAGACAGTTGTGTGAGTTGACTGGGAAGCAAATCTAATCATAGTCAAGATGTGTGCTCTGATAGGGAACTTTTCCCATCCAGAAGGGGGTTTACTGATGCTGTAGTAGCTGCAGAAACTTTGGTTTCTGGCTATTTTACTTCTATGTGCATTACTCTAGCAATTCCATCTCTTTTGTCATCTCTATTTCTATCCATTTGTCTTTTTGTTCATCCAGGTTCGTGTGTTCACCTTCTCTGTTGGCCAGCATAATTATGATGTCACCCCTTTGCAGTGGATAGCTTGTGCAAATAAAGGTAAGCCAACACACAATGTTTCTACTGAAGCATTTGTTTGCCTGTAAAATATAAAAAGTAAATAAGACAGAAAAGTAATTTCATACATGGATATATTTTTCATCATACTTAATGTGAGTTGGATGATCTTGAACAATATATTGCATGGTGATAATAAAGAAAACAAAAGCAAATATGCATTGTGGAGGATTTTGGTGACTGACATGGTCCAGGCTGTGTCCCAAATCACTCCTGATTTACCATACAGTGCATCATATTTACACTCCACCTGTTTTATTTGGCTGTCTGAATTCTGAGTGTGAAATTTATGCCCAATATATTCCCTTCAGAAATTCCCACAATGGAATAAAATTTGTCCATGACATGTAGAGCACTCTGTTAACAACCCCACAATGCAATATGTCACATTTTATACTGTAGATGGAGAAACTAGGAGTGCCCTGATAGCTGAATAGTTGTAATGCATGCCACATAACCACGATATACATGGTTCAAGTCCAGCTGGGAACCTTTGTTGCATGTCATAGTTTTTTACTCTTTCTCCATATTCCCTGTCTGGGTCTCCACAATACACTGTTGCAAAAATGCCAAAAAAATACATCTAAGAACTACAATTACAATTGAGCAACACTGTACCTTTCAGACCTATGTGCAGAATTATGTCCAAAATCTTAATATACCCCCTAATGAAAAATTTAAATATTGCTTTAAATCACTGTCACATTTGATTTCTATTAGCACACAGTGTGAAGACCAGGAGTACACAACAATGCAGGTGTGATCTTCTAACTGGTTTATAATGTAGAACCCACAGTTCCCTTTCCAGAGATAAACCGATGGTTTAAATGGTGCAAGGTGAAAGAGTCTTATATTTTCTGCCATTTCAAAGATAGAGAAGTTCAGATGCTGATATGAAATCAGTAAATAACTGTACTTGGTGAAGCACTGTTGCCTCACGGCAGAATGGTTCTGAGTTCTGAGCCAAATCAATGTGTTTGTCTCTATGTGTCAGCCTGGTGATAGACTGGTGAACTGTCTAGGGTGTACTTTGAATCTTACTCAATTTCAGCTGGGATCCGCCAAATATGTGTATTTGTGTATAACCCATAACTTAAAGAGTAACTTGACACCCTGCAATAATCTTGTTTTGCAGAGCTCCAGGGGTTTAATGTCCCATCTTTCTGCAGTCATGGATAGGTGCACTCCAGGACACTGTGACATTACTGTTTAGATGTGATTACAGTTGAAAAAAAAAAAAAAAAAAAAAAGATAGAAAATCACATTTAGGTCAACAGGCATGAACAATTCAACCAGAAAATAAAATAATAAAATTATAATAAAATATTTAAACCTGCCTGTGTAATTACAAGCCCATTATCACTAGGATTTCTTCAGGTGTCTGCCTCACAGTGCGTGATCAAATCAATATTTTATTAATCTAAAGCTGCCACAGTGCCTATAATAACCCAGAAAAACGGCAGCCCTGCCACTGACCGACAGTCTGACAACCCATATGACTCAGCTGCTCTTCCTGTTAGCTGCATTGTCTCCATGAATCTCATCTTTACTCAGCTCATTTTAGCCCAACCCAGACTATTGTTGCCTGGTTTTGAACTCTGTTCTTTTTTAATCCATAACCTACATCTGTTCCTCTCTTTTGTGGGTTGATTTAATATTGTTTCTGAGTGTTGCAGTTTTTCTGAAGCTATTCCTTTATGAGGCCTTTAGCTGTTTGTATGAAGCCTCGGGCAACTGCTGCTGCTGCTGATTAGCTTATTGCAAGTGGAGCCAAGTGCTTTAGAAGTATCTCCCCAGAAGTTGTTATTAATTAGCAGGAGGAGTCGGGTAGCAGGATGATTACCGTACCATCTCCCTGTCAGGCTGGGGAAAGTCCAGGATTACGCCTCTGTGCCAACATGTTCTCTGCTGTTTGTGACTGTTGTGATTACCATGCTACTAAAGGCTGTGCCAGCATAAAACAATAGAGTTGACATACCAGCCTCAACGGAGCTGTCCTCTCATATCTTCAGTAGTTATTACTCTTTGGTATCTTAGTCCAGCAGAGCCAGCTCCTTGACACATCCACAGGCCCTAACCCTTCACCCGTGACACAGTACACTTTTGACAAACTGCAGTAACACACACACACACAAGTACAAACACACAAAGGCTACTTGGTCATGCTAGCTGCTGTACCCACTTGTGCTTGCAATCCCTTCTTAAGAAGAAGGTAACCTCCCTGTGACTCTCAGGACAATGAAGCGTTTTCTCTCACACAGTTTAGAAAAATACTAAATACAAAGGAGAATTATCTTCAGAAAGGACTTCAGAAAGTAGTTATTCAAAAAAACTAATATGATACAGCTTTGGTGATCCTAAGACTTCTACAAAGTGGTACTTTATTAAAAATTAGGGGGGAAAAAAACATCCAATAAATTCAAGATAGCCTTCCAACTACACCATGGAATTAGTTTACTCAATACTGGTTTGTTGAGTAAACCCTCGAACTAAAAAGCCTAATCAATATTGTTCCACTATGATACAATATATTTTATACACCAGCTATTTGAACTACACCAAAAATTCAATTTCATTTATTTAAATTTTTATATATTATGTATTTGTCTCAAAACAAACCTGGATGATTTTAGAAATTGACTTTAATTAGTGCTGAGGCCTTATGAAAACAAGCATCACAGAAAATTGGTTATTGATTAAAATCATAGTTGCCCTTCACTCAGCAGATCTCTACTGTTAACCTACTCAGCACAGATGAGAACCATATCCTTACTCTTTAGTTACTGCCTGTATTTCCTCTCTTCACCTCTCGCTGAGCTTTACACTACAACCACAGATGTCACCTCGCTGGCAGACAGCCAAAAACATTGGAACGGACTACTGCTCTGAACAAAACTATAACAAATAGCTACACGCTTAGCATGACCAGAGATGCGAATGCGTGTGCACATCAAACGTGCAAACCAATGGGACAGAGAAGGCAAATCTTGACACAAACCACTGTGACAAAGTGCATAATGTATCAATATAATGAGAGTCATCTCTGCCTTTTAACATTCTGGGGATGCTGTCTCCATTTCACGGCTCTTTGTATAAACACTCATGGCCTTAATAACTTGGGGAGCAGCATGGTTATTGACCCAGTCGGTCACTCTCCTCCATTCCTAATCAGCAGCAGCAGTGCCTGGGGCTTAGCATTCCCAATGAGCCTCCACATTTACATCCTACAGCACAACCGTGAGTGTGGAGAGGTCAGTGGCCACAAGCTTTACCGTGACTGTGTGGTTGGAGATGATGTATCTAATAACATGGAAGGAGATTAGACTCCAATCTACAAATGAATCACTTTGTACACACTGCCACTGTTTGACTCTTGAAAACCTAAATCTCTCAGACACAGACATGCACAAGGAAAAAGCTGCATGCAAGCTATCTGTTAAAATAGTGTACTGATTCTCTCCCATAATCTTCAGGTTACTACTTTGAAATCCCATCTATTGGAGCCATCAGAATCAACACCCAGGTAAGCTGCATGGACATTCATGAATTCACAAAAACCACAATTTCAAACAAAAAGCTAGTCTATTCATCCTTTATCTTCACTTTGTTGATAATTATACAGATAATAGATACCTTTAAGAATAATGTACCATAACAAAAGTACAGAAGATGGCACAGTTGGATAACTAAAGAAAGTGACAGGTGGAGATCAGAATGTTTTTTTGGAAGCTGGGATGTAAAATCTTTCAGATCTGTTTCTCTCTTGCTGTCTCTCTTTCTCTTTCTTTCTGAGTGGTGTGTCTAACAAACATACACACACACCTCCAGCCATCATCCTCATTTGCTTGCGGTACTATGAGTGTCTAGAGGCCCGATTCTGTCAGATATTTGAAGCTAAGCAGGACCAGGCCTGGTTACTTGGACGGGAGTTCATTGTAGATGACCAAGGGCCATTAGCCTCAGCCAGTGAGGTAGCACAAACCAGTGCGGTCAGGAAGAGCATCCAGCGTAAAACTTGTGCCAGATCAATCATGCAGATCAATTGATTCACTGTGGCGACCCCTCATAAGAGCAGCTGAAAGAAAAAAGACTTTCTAGTGGCCCTTGGGATAACCTCCTCCCAGCTGCAGAAAGTGGCTCAGTTGCTGGGAGGTGGAGGAGCTGCTGCACAGCCCTCCTTCCCCCTAATTCCCTCCTCTAATCCCCCCACCTCCCGGTGAGCGATCAGGCCCCAGAATAGACTGTCAGCTGTTCCATTAACTCTGGCATATTTATATTGTGAGAAGTGACACTTACTCTAATAGGTTTTCTGAAGGTGGGTGACTACAGCACTCTGTATAGGCCTGGAAGACACACTGGGGCCGTATGTTATTTAACCGTACTCTGCCCTTCAACATCACACACTCATCGCATAGTGTCACTTGACTAAGATGACAACATTCAAGGAACAGATGGACTACAGATGGCAAAAATATTATTATATATACCATTCTGAGTCAGGCAATTATGAGGCAAGAGTGGAATAGTTTTGAGAATTAATGGCACTACAGTTTGTGTTTCTGTTTTATCTGTGACTGAAATGTTATTTTTTATTACTTATTTCAGCCATTCTGGCTTCTTTACTCAGTGGAACAGGCCAGGAATCAGTTAGGGTGTTTTGTCTTTGGGGGGAAATATACTGATGAGTTTATTCTGTGCGATCATGGTTGTTATGGTAGCAAGGCACACAGTAGCATTCAATCAACACTTAGTGGTGCTGCTGTTGTCTATATGGCTCTGGTTTCTTTGGACCACACATCTCTGGTTGCTGACTTCTTATGTTGGCTAGATTGTTCTAGCCAGGCAGAAAATTCCCCCTGTATCCCGTGAAAAGGTCTGGCTGTCATTGTCCTGATGGAATATCTCCCTGTGGCACGTTAAACCAGACTTTTATTGAGCTAATAATAGAATAGGTTACGCCTGTCAGCACCTCACTGTTCAGGCGATGAAAAACAAACGGTCAAAAGCATAATACTGAAATTGCTGTGCGCTTATACACGGTGCCCCTTTTGTGTATCGAGGATAGATACACAAAGGCTGGTGACAAGGGTCACAAATTTCCCTTTTCACTGCAAAATGGATGGAAATTTGTCATCATGTAAGAGCCACTAATGTTTTTAAAATGAACAGCTCCAGCTTCTCCTTATCCAGCTTTTAATTTTAAATATATTGTGTTGATACATAAAGATAGACATTAGGTGCTATAACTGCTAAATGGGATACTGCGGAGGAATTTGGGGTTTTTGTAATTGCTTGCAGACATATACAGTCAGTATAATTAAAGAATGATTGTTCTCTGTGGTCAATACAACTGAAAATTGCAGTGCAGTAATTCCATCCTTTATACTGTGAAGTTGATTTGTATGTCATGAGGTTACACACTAAACAATTTTACCAATTACACAACACAGCAAAAAAGACATGGATCAATAGACTGTTTACTAAAAAAGACATTTCGCTTGTAGGTGTAAAATAATATAGTGAATATGATGTACAACTAGTAGACTTAACCCCTCACCAGTATTCACAATCGCTGTGGGATATTCTGACAATGCCAGCATCTGGGAGAATGGCCTGTTTGCACATCGTGCCATTGACACCCTTAATGTGTTTTTAATAGCTCTTTCATAATGATGAAAAATGGCCTTGAACAGCTCAGGACTGGAGGCTTTATGACCCGGCAGCACCAGGATACTGCTGTTGGTGGCCCACTGGTTTATGTGGTGACAGCGAGGAGGCTGCCCAGGATCTTATAGTTTTATGACTGATGAAGCTCTTCCAGCTCTCTGCTTTTATCACCAGTACATGACGAGTGCTATAAACGTCTCTTTGATTATGTATGTTTATTGTGTGTGCTCATACTTGCGTGTGGTTTGACTGTTGCAGGAGTACCTGGATGTCCTGGGCCGCCCCATGGTGCTGGCCGGGCCCAAAGCCAAGCAGGTGCAGTGGACGAACGTCTACCAGGATGCTCTGGTGAGGGAGAATACTTACAAAGAAAGAATATTTTATTGATCAGTGCTTTTACAACCTACGTAAGATCCTCCAAATATAGAAATTAGTTACTAATGTAACTAATTCCACATCTTTATTTTACTTAGATATTGTAAATCATCAGTAATTTGTAGTCATCAACTCTTATAATTGTCTAAATAAATGTTAAACTTAGTATATAGTATATATTACTTACTTGTTTAAGACAAAATTCTACAATGAGCCTTAGTGTCAAACTACTATTTACTTGAATCTATTTACTTTAACTTTAATGTTCAGTTAAGTTATTTGCAGCTTTGGGGGTTTATTGATTTGGATATATGATTGTGTAATGTATAAAAATGTTTAAAAACATAAAACATAATTGAGTTTCTGTATTTTCATAGGGTTTGGGCCTTGTCATCACTGGGACAATGCCAGTCTTCAACCTCACTGCTGACAGTGGTAGCTCTCAGGTAAAAAAAAAAACAAAAAAACAAAAAAAAACAGAAGAAGAACAAAATGCGGAGCTTGATATGACCACATAAAGTTATAAACTTATTCAAACAGAGACAGGTGTTGAAGTAGCCAGAATGTTTTATTTTGCATCTCTCTGGTGGTGTTGACCATCATCTGTTATTTGTAATGGCATCCACCCAGCTGCTGCTCTTTTATGCAACAACTCCCCCCTGAGGTCACAACAGACATCACAACCACCCAGCTGTAGTATCTATTATCAGCCAGAGAGCACAGATACGCCCAGCTTTCAATATCCACAAGTATTTACTCTGAGCTTATCACACCGGCATGAAGCAGTGATGTTGCCACAAACTGACTCAGTTTAAGATAGACTGTAAAAAGATGGACTAATCAGATCTCACTCAAAGTGATAAGTTAAAGATGCCACGGAGATGTTGTTAGCACTCTTACAGCATCGCTAGCAGTTCAGTGTGATCGTCTGTTGGCAGCAGAGGTTGTGTGGATGGAATCCTAATAATTGGTTTGTGTTTTTTTTTCTTACAGAACCAGCTCATCCTGGGAGTGATGGGAGTAGACATTGCAATCAATGAAATCAAAAAGAAGACTCCTACATACAGAGTGAGCTGATGGACACTCAGTATCTTTCTTATATCACTCACATGTTAATGATTAATGAATCTCATTTTGAGTCACTCTTTTTCTGTGCAGCTTGGAGCCAATGGTTACACCTTTGCCATCGACCCAAATGGCTATGTCCTGCTGCATCCCAACCTACGACCTAAGGTAAGCCTGCCTGTTAAACCAGCCCTTCTCCTAACCCAGTCTGCTGCTTCTGATACTGAAGCTAAATTTGGACGTTATCCCTCCTGACTGATGCTGACCCTCCTCCTCCATCATCCACTGTTTTCTGTCTCTGTTCAGATCATTAACTTCAGGGAGCCTGTCACTCTAGATTTTCTGGATGCTGAGTTGGAGGATAGCAACAAGGAAGAGGTAAAAACAGCCTCTGTGGAACATCATCATTAGTATAAACTAGTTTAATTCATGTATACGTCATTTAATCTTTATATTAGTCACTTGTTTTTCCCTTTACCTGTATTTATATCCCTTCTCATGACCCAGCATTTCTCTGTCTCTGTCTCTGTCTCTCTCACTCTCACTCTTCAGATCCGTAGACAGATGATTGATGGCAAATCAGGGCAAAGAAAATTCAAGACACTCATTAAATCAGTTGATGAGGCAAGTCATCAATATATGAGACCCAATCATGAGCCAAAGTAGCACCTTCGTGAATGGTGTTGTAATGAATCTGAGTCACTCAATATGTTTAGGATCTGTTGTTTTCCTGCAGTTATGGGAAGAAATGTGGCAAGGATGTGGTGGTGTTTCTTATCACAGTCTTTCTGTGGTTGTCAACAGAGGTACATTGATGAGGCCATACGGACATACACATGGACGCCTGTGGAGGGTACAGATTACAGGTAGGTTTCAAGTCAAACATCATCACCTGATCTCAGACCAGCAGATTGCACAACTTGAACCTGTGAGTCAAGTCCAGCATTGATACTTTTCATTCATCCAGTCAGAGCCACGGGTCTCGGATATACAGTTGAAAGCTGTTACTCATCAACCAGCTTTGTTTGTTAAATGCAGCTATCCCTATCATGCATTGGGACTAACTTGCTCACTGCATTTGCATTAAATAATTCATCTGAATCACCCAAATTAAAGAACTGTTTTTCTTCCCTTGTAAAAATCCTCGACAGGCTTCTAAGCACAACATATTTGCATAGTTTATTCATCTCAAAAGTTGGTTGAACATTTGAGGTTGCATCATAATGATATGTCTTCCAGGCAACACTTGGCAGGGTTGATATTCAATAGTCCTACAATTGCCTGATGTGTGTTTTTATGACATCTTTTGGCAGCATGCCTGGTCCCAGCTGAGTCCATATGAGGTTTTCTCTGAACAATTCTATTAATATTTAACTCAAAGGGAAATTCCAGTGTCTGGCCTGCAGTAGTCAAATTTAACTCTAGACAGACATTCAAAGCTCTGTACTATTTTGTGTATCCTACACTTTAGAACTTAAGGCAGTACATAACACTTTGCTCGTGAAATTGGTGACACTGAATGTTTTATTTTTAATCTAAATGAACCTCATAGGTTTTCAGCTATATTTTACCTTTGTATAGCACCACAGATCATTAAATGGGACATGTCCCCTCTCCATTTTCAACTCTGGTAGAAGAGGGAATTTTTACAACGTAAAACATGTGCATCAAATTGTCTTACACCCTAGTGATGACATATTACAAACAAATCTGAATTTTCTTTTTACAACATCCTTAATCAGAAACCTTTTATTTTGTGCATTTTATTTCAACAGGAAAAAAACTGCTCAAATATTTTTGAATAGACAGTAAATCAGATGAGTAGGTTTGAAGGGGTGAATGTGGGCATGGGTGCCTGAAGTAGACCTTCTATGTGTTTTTGTGTATTCGAGAGTTTACATGTGCATTGAAAATGTATTCCTGATTTTCTGCATCTGACTCATTACATCAGTCTAGGGTTGGTACTGCCCACATATAGTGAGAACCACATCAAGGCCAACCTGAGTGACCAGATCCTGCAGGTGCAGTGTAAGTACCCGGGACTACCCAGCATCTTTCGTGCTCTGTCACTCTCCTCTTTTCTTTCTCTCTTTCCACTCTTTTCTCCTTTCTCTCCAAAATATGACCTTAAGGCCTTATTCAGCCCTTTGTATCGGTCTACAACATGATCATAGGGACTGTCCGAGCGGAGTCGCCTGCCCCGTGCCCCCTCTCCCCTTTTCTCCCCTCTTTCTACGCTCTCTGATAGGCAGGATCATTCCTGAGTCCCCTTGACTTCTCTGCTGCCCCCTATTCCCTCCTGTCTTCATGCTGTGCTGTAAAATGGTGATATTTTTTCTTCACACTGGATGAAGAAAAAAATAACTCAACTGACAGAAAGGTGAAAGCTGTGGTTTTACTGTCTTATTCAGGTGAAAATAATGGTGACCGTTGTGCTATTATTTTTTTTTGCCAAATGCTCTCGCCTCTTCTCCACCAAGTAATGATTCTGAAGCATCTGTGTTCAAAGTATTTGATGTTCTGAAAAACTGTGAAAATATGCATGCTTTTCACTTCTTATGAGTTTTTTTGTTTGGGGAAGTTTTCTTCTGTTATACTTGTGATTTTTATTTCTTTAATTTTTGCGATGTTTCTCAGCTTTGGAATCATTCAGTAGATAAACTCCCACACAGCCCAGGATAGGGGCTCATCAGATGTGGGAGTTTGGGTTTTTGTGAGTCTGAATGGGGACATATGTTGTCTCATTCTTTATTTGTCCAGACCCTATTACTCCCCTCTTTTCCTGGTTCACTTAATTTTTTTTTTCTTCCACCATAGTTATCTCTCACAATCGCTAGTTTCATCTTTGTTGTTTTCCTTTCCAGGCTGGTTTCTTTGTTTCGTCCATTAGTTTGCCATTTTCTCGTTTGCTCTTGCAAATAAGATGTTTGCTCTTCATTTCTTTTTCTCTCTTGTCTTGTTTGACTTAAATCAGTTTCTTTCTTTCAAGAAAACAATATTTTTATTCAAACAGTAATTGAATAAAATATTGTCTGTGATCCCCTCCTTCCCACCCGATCCCCTGTTTCTTTTCTTGCTCACTCCTTCTCTGATGGATCCACACAGGGCCATACACCAAGGGCAAGTATACTCAATATTGGTCCACATTCCCTACTTTTACTTCCTATTCCTTACCACTGCCTCCTCCTCCCCAACCCCTCCCCTCCTGCTGACCTCCCTCCTACCTGTCCCAGCCTGCTTGCCTCTGTTCCTGCCCGTCTTGCCTTCAGGACTCTCCTCTTCCTCCCTTTCTTTTTTTTTCTTTTACTACTTCTCTTCTTTCTTTTATCCCTCTTCTTTTTATTTCTCTTCACCTTCTTGCTGCAGCTCAGATCCCACATCTCTCACGATGGCTCCCCCAGTCGCCCAACCTCACCCTCCACCCCACATATCTGCTGCTCCAAAAAAAACAAAAAAAAAAAACAGCCTACTGTACCCAAAGAAGACAGATATTCATGTTCTTTGTTAAAGCTTGTCTTTTGTCCACCCTTCCTAATCCTTCTTCTATGGATAGTTCAAATGGGTTGTGTCTGCCTTCTTTATCCCCCTTTCTTTCTTTCACTTTCTTCTCATTTTCTTTGACCATATTTCTCTCTTTTTCTTAACTCCTTTTCTCTTACTATATTCTTGATTCTTTTTCACTCGTCTGTTTCTTTCTGTCTTTTTCTTACAATGTCATTAGATCTTAAATGTCCAAACCAATTTTCACAGTAGAGCTCAGGTACTGATAGAAAAATTCCCACTTGTTAGTGCAATAGCCTTTAGGCATATCGAGTGTTATGTACAATAAAAAGATTCTTATTTGTTTGCTGTAACATTTTTTTAATATAGGAAGGCACACACACTAATATAAATGTTAAGCTTCTAATGCTACACCTTAGGCTAATAATATATCAGGGCAACCAAAAATATCTGATATTTATTTATAGTAAAGTAAATCAGGATTTGTTGTGGTAATAACTTTTAAGTGTAGAGATTTATTGGTATCTATATAAATAAAACACTTTAATGATGGATAGCTGCCATAGTACCTCATCTATAGCTGGAAGCGTTGCAGCCTGCTACTGACCTTACAGGGTTGAGCTGTGTCCTGCCCACCCAGGTTCTACCATGTTCTCAGGTGTCAGGGTGCTGCTCGGTGCAGCACCTGACTCCTGTGTCTTCCCTCTGTACTCCCTGTCTCCATCAGCTTGTTTCCCTCCCTTCTCACCCCTTAGAGTGCCAGGGGCATGGCCCAACACTAACTCAGTAAACCTGACCCTGGATGTGCACGGCATTGTGGGCGGAAAACTACCTGGGCACTCTATTTTAGCTCTAAAAGTCAACATTTCACTCCTCTGCTGTACAGATTTACAGGTCATGACATAATGAGAAAATAACATGTTGGACTCGTCGCAGATTCGCCTGTTGAGACATTAAGTGGTTGATATTTTGTGTGTTTTGTCTATGATAGATGAAATGAAGTTGCCCTTTGACATGCCTTTCACAATGCAATGCATTTCCTCTGATTATGTGTCTGTCTGAGCCCTCTCCCCTGCCAATCTGAGGGGTGACCACTGCCATCAGGACCTTCACCCACCTCCCCTGCAATAGTTGGCCATGTTGATGCCTGCCTGATCTTAAAGCACTCATCGTGGGTATTCTGTCTGAGAACTTGCTTCCTGACACACCGAGTCTGGCCAAGTCATTTCTCAGACATCCAAAATATATTAGACAGAAACACAATGAATCAGAACATGTTTGTTGACAAAGTGATAAAGAGAAAAGAAAAAGATATGAGTGCTTGTGAAAAACAAAAAAGCAGTCCTCTATTGAGAGTCAGGTTTCATTTTAGGCACCATATTGGCTAACGCTAGTGTTCCCATGATACCTCAGTGTTGCTATGGTAAACTCCCTTCTGCGTCCCTGCACCTCTGAAGAACAGCTGCTGTTTACCCACAGCTCCCCAATGCTCTGCCCACTGCTCTTCCCAGATAATCTTCCCCTTTCTGTTGCAGATTTTGAATCACTGCTGCCAAACAGTTTTGAGTCTGAAGGACATGTATTCATTGCTCCCAGGTAGCCCTTTGTGTGAATGCTTGCTGTCGTTGATGGTCATCAGTTTTTGGTCTTGTCTTCATATCTTGATATATTTATTTATTTTGTTCCCACTGCACACTCATTTTACATCTATCATCTGCTGTCTTGAATTGCATGTTTTGTGATGTTGAGTTGTCTCATCTTAAGTTGTTAAGATTAATTTCATTTTTTTATAGTGACAAATTCTTAAAAAATAAATAGGATGTTTTATTAAGGGAAAATGTAAAATTCATTATGACCTTATCACTTTTGCATTTACCTATCCTCCTTCCTGAGTTACCCTCATTACAATAAAATACTACAAACACATCAGATCGGCTTTTGCATGCTGCAACTGTGATGCTGCATGTTGACTGATGTTGATTTCATTGTACAACATGATTTTAAGAATAAAACTGATTAGACTACAAAATGTGTAACTAGAAAATGTGAAGGAAATCCTCTTTGCATGTCCTGTTTTGTTACCTCTCAATATCCTACACCAGCAACCTGAATCCTGAAACACACTGATAAAATCCATGCTTCATTGTGATGCCTAGGCTCTCCTTTGTGGTCCAATCTGTATTATGTTTGGATTGACAGATGTTTGATAAACTATAAATATGTTTGATTTTAAGGTTTAAGACATGCATGCTGCACATGATAGCATCAAGTAATGTGTTTGGCTTCATGCTTCCCCTGTTTGTGTTGCGATTCCCTCTATAAAGGACAAATGAGCCACAGAAAGTCTAAAAAATATGTGTTTACTCCTTTTATTTTAAATCTGAGTTTAAATGCTTTATCTGGTCCTCAGGGAGTACTGCAGTGATCTGGAACTGTCCAACAACAACACTGAGTTCCTGCTCAATTTTATTGCTCTCATGGAGAAGGTGACACCAGATTCCAAACAATGTGAGTTTCCTTTCTTTTCACTCTTAAAGTCTTTCTGTCTTTGTGGATGAAGTATTTACATCTAAATGCAGACATGCATTATATACTGTGGAAATTTATAATATTCTGTTTATATTTAGGTGACAATTTGCTCCTTCATAACCTGATTCTGGACACTGGCATCATCAGGCAGCTGGTTGAGAAAGTATGGAAGAATAAAGACTTGAATACGTGAGTATCAGGCAGCACTGAGTGAACTGCATTTTTAGATTTTAACTGTGGATAAAAACCTTTTCTCTCTTGTTCTCTCCATCCTGACATTTAGCTATGGCTTTCTGGCTGTGTTTGCTGCAACAGATGGAGGTATAACAAGAGTGTTTCCGAACAAGTAAGTGCACTCCCCATCAAAGCTGTGTGTCCAGACTGCAGCTGCTCTGTGGTTTTGTCACATTTCGCACTTTGTTCTTTTTTAACATAATTAAATGTGAGGAATTTAAATGTGTCATATAGACATAGGATGGTAGGAAGCTTCTATACTGTATCATAGATTTATAGCCCTGGTGTCTGTGGTCTTAAATCTCAGGGCTGCAGAAACCTGGGAGGAAGATCCTGAGCCGTTTAATGCCAGCTATTACCGCCGCAGTCTCGACAACAAGGGCTACATCTTCCGAGCGCCTTATCGAGCAGGTAAATGATGCTCTTAGGGTTATTTATCTCACACAGAGCCTCATAAGGTTGCAGCTCTTCGCTTCCAACCCCCCTGCTGAGTTGTTTCTCTGTTTTTCCTTCTTTTAGCCAGGGACGAGCTGCTGAACCCAGAAAACGACACCATAGGGATCCTGGTCAGCACGGCTGTGGAGATCACAATAGGAGGGAAGACTGTCAAACCTGCAGGTGGACTCACCTCTGAAAAAGCAGATGACATTCTTATAATGACAAATGTTAAACCAAATGTTTCAGAGCAAGGCAAAGATAATTACACGTCTGCATTTGTATTTCTTGTCACTCTCTGTTGACATGTTTGTGTCCCGCATATATTTATTATGCCTCCTTAGTTTTGCCGTGTTTAATATTTGTCAGTGAATCTCTTTTACTGATTTATTTTTCTCTCAGTGGTTGGAGTCAAACTAGATCTTGAAGCATGGACAGATAAGTTCAAGATTCTTGCCAGCAACCACACAGACGGCCGTCATGTCTCAAATACGGTAACATAATAAAATACACATAAAAAGTGCACACTGTCAACATTAAGATGTGGAAATGATGACTTGTTTTTCCATGTGGCAGTGTGGACCAAACAGGGACTGTGAAATGGACTGTGAAGCCAACAGTGACGTAAGTGTGTAAAATCTTAATATGCTTCCTGTGCTCAGCACAGCACTATATGTTTTCCCCAGTGATTTCACTTCACACTCCTTTTTGCCTGTCTGTGCAGGATCTTCTGTGTTATTTAATAGATGACGGTGGATTCCTAATCATGTCCAATCAGAAGGACGACTGGAACAAGGTGATTGTATTGATAGACACAAAAAAAGAATTTTTCCACCGACCTGGGTGTCTCCTTCAAACTGTTATTCTGAGTTTGGATATGTTTCTTACCCTCTACAGGTGGGAATGTTCTTCAGTGATGTCGACCCCTACTTGATGTTTGCGCTCTATAACAATTCCTTCTACAACCGCAAGCAGTCATTTGACTACCAGTCTGTGTGTGAACGAATGCCCAACAGTGAAGCTGGAGCTGCACCCAGAGGAGTGTTTGTGGTAGGAACATAATGTTAGCACTGAGAGATTGCAAGCTAAAAGAAAATGAGCTGAATTAATGGACGGAAGAGAGACAGTATGGAGAGACTATTTCATTGATGTTTGCTTGAAATATGTATATGTTGCTCACATTTTTTTCACATCTGCCTTGCCTGCAGCCCACAATTGCAGATTTTGTAAACCTGGCTTGGTGGACATCAGCAGCTGCATGGTAAGATTTGTTTAACTATGATGAAAAAAAACTCAATGTAACATCCACACATACTGTACATGATGAAAATTATTTAAAACATTCTCTTATCAGTATTCAAATGTAATATGTATTTATAAATACTTTATTTATCTAAAACACTATTTCTGGGTTGTTTTTCTTAGATCTTACTTACATTTATGAAAATATATATTATGTAATGAATCCGGGGTGAAATAAAGGCATGATTTGCCCTTCTTAAAGTCTGTAAAAGGGAGAGAGCTTAATTTTAGCAAGAATTATCAGCTAAAGGAAGCTCAAACCTGATTTTTTTATTTTTTTTTGGGCAAATTTAAAATCACTACCAGATGTCACACCCAGGTTCCTTACATATGGTTTACAATGGGGGTGCTAATTAGGTGAGATTAACCATCAGGGGAACAAAGGATCAGCAGGTCCTAAGGCCACAATTTCAGTTTTTCATTCATTCAAATTAGGAAATTTCTCTGACATCAAAGCATTAATGTCCTCCAGAGAGCCCAATAAGGACTTTGTGCATTTCTTAATTCAATCTTTCTTCATGGCAGGTAAATTTGTGTGTAGTAGCAAAGTACTGGAAGGAGATGTCCGTTTTGTTAATGACAGACCCTGGGAGAAGCGTATATACAAAAATGGGACCTAGAAATGTTTAAAGTCCCCATTACTAGGCCATTTTTTGCATTTACTGTGTCTTTTTCACACTTCCTGTCTTCACAGGTCCTTGTTTCAACAGTTTATATATGGACTGGCTTATCACAGTTGGTTTGTCAGAGGTAGGTGCAAACCACATTTTGCATGTTTTGTTATCAGTTACAGTTTGTATCATCAAACTTTGTAATCATTAGACAAAAACCTGGATATGCTAAAATGGGATTTTGGTCGAATGGATTTTGGGTCACATCACATCTACAAATAGTAGATGTTATATAATATGAATGCAATTTAGCAACAGCACACAATCTGCAAATACTTATCCTGTGAGGAAACAGTGAGTTTTTAGAAGGGTTTTTACAGCTTCTTCCAGGCTAAGCACAGGCATACATCATTTTCAGAGTCAGATCTTATAAATCAACTGAAATGACAAGTGCTACTCATATGTCTCTGTGCTCTGGTGGTGCTGCAGATGAAGTGGCGGCAGAAGGAACTGACTCCAAAGAGAGGAGCTGTGTAATGATCCAGACCCAGTTCTACTTAAGTAATCTCAGCAGCTCTTACAACATACTGCAAGACTGTGGAAACTGCTCCAGGTCTGTACACATGAAAAAATGCACGCACATTTAAATACACATGCATCAGCTTGCACATAAACACCACAAAGTATTATGCTGTGAAAGAGACCCAGCTAGGAGGACAGATTCATCTTTCTGCTGGAGCTAATAAACTCTGCCGATGATTAAACTATATCCGCTTTAATGAAACGGTCATATCACTGGCTAAATGAGCCTTATAAGACTGTCTCATGAATCTTACTTATCCATTAGCAAATGAGTCTGTGATGTAAGCAAGCAGAGGGTGTTTGTTGACAGAGTTGTCTCTCTGCAGGCTGATTCATGCGAAGAGGATAAACAGCACCAACTTGCTGTTTGTGGTGGCAGAGAAGATGCCATGCAACACCTGCGAGATAGAGAAGCTGTCCCAGGAGGAGGAGGAGTGTATCCTTTTTCACATTATACACCAGCTGGCAGAGAAGACGACACACTGTCTAATCACTAGATTCCATCTTCTTATCACCATACCTGCAGAAACAGACGTTTTTACATTCATTCCAAGGTTATTTTTATCATGATGGTATGAATTATGACCAGTCATTTACACCTGTTGAGACTGCATGATGAATAAGTGTGTGGGCAGATGATGAAACGTTGCAGAAAAGAGAAAAGTAGAAATTCAAAGGAATTGAATTTTCCTTAACTGGGTCAATTTCCAGTCAAGGATGATAATCCATGTGAAGAAATAACTGTGGCACGCTATCGAAAAGGACCGTCCACCTGCTTCGACAATAACATCGCCGTAAGATTTCCAGACACAATATCAATAAGCACAGTGATTAAAATAAATATAACTTTAATAACTGATAATTTACTCATTGTCTGGCTAGGCAAAGTAATTACAGTAACAGTGATAAAATTCACAAGCCAGTGCAGTAAAAACCACAAACAGGAAATTATTATCCGAATCGGTCAAGGACAGGTTCACTTTTTTTCAAGTCAGAAAAAGGTTCATGCACGCAAATGCCATAAATGCCTACGGGTGGGTCTAGTTAATAATTACTGTTTTTCAACAAAATTGGTGAAGATTCGATCTTATATAAATTCATTTCTCCCATCCAATAAAAAATTCTGTTATGACCTGAAGTTATGACTAAAAACTAAAAATCCAATTAATCAAGATGTAACTTAAAACAGTTTGATATCATGTATGTATCAAACCAACGGTTTTATTTTTATATTTTTATTTTTTATTTTAGGCTAATGCAAACATTATTTATATTGTATTCTATATATAGATATTAGAAAATAACCTTGCTAATACTGTTTAAGTATAATGTTAATTGTTTCGGGCTACATACAGAAACATAGACGAGGAAGCACACTGGGACACAGTTTGCATTCAAGTTTAGGGTAGTTGTAATTCTTTGTCCAACAAATTTTTTTGAACTAGTCCAACATTTTGGTAAATATGTTTATTCCAATTCTCACTGAATATTTAAGTAGACTGGTACTCCTCTGCAGCATTGTCATCTTTGTGAGGCTGTCGGGCAACCAGCAGAGAGTCCAGAAAGTCACTGTTCTTAGACAAGGAATGGTCTTAAAAAATTGCAGCTTGCCAGTTTTACTGCACTCTTATTTGGTTTCCTTGGGCCACAGAGAAGGCAGCTGTTTCTCCCTCTCTCCATCTTCATGCTTCGTTAAGTTTACCAACTGCAGGTTGAAGCTTCATAATCCAAAACTTGCATGTAAACTAAAAGTTGGCGGTGTGTGTTCATCTTCCTCTTGCCATAAACAAAAAACATATGGAGGGGTAAACTGAATGAAACTAAAATGCTGAATGTACAGTAAGAGAATGAGTGCTCCCCAACACCCCGCAGATTAGCCAGATGACCATTATCTTGAATTATTAAAACACACGTCATATGTACTAGATATGTGAATGCGATTTTGTCTGTTTTTGCAGGAGAACACGTCAGACTGCGGGCGAGGCCACTCTTTCCGTCCGTCTCTCTACACTTTACTGCTCTTTCAGCTGCTTCTGCTTTATCCTGTCGTCAACCCCTGCTTTCACTCTCTACTACATTAATTCCATTTTCCTCCACTTTCCTCCACCTTTTAGCTCACCCAAGCTTCTAACAACCTCCACCCACACCCTCCCACCTCTATGCCCCTATGCCCTCCTCCTGATATAGTCATAGGTAATAATGGGACTTCCTATCACAGCAAGTTGGAAGCCCTGAGTGCCGCGCTACCCAGCACGCTTCAGTCCGTATCGCTTTACAACTGCCGGAGGTGTGTGTCCTCAGCCAGTTAGCCTTCATAGGAGTGGGTGGTGCCAGGCCACCTGCATCATCAGAGGCAATGTCAGAACCCCCTCTCCCGTCCCACAACCTCCTCACCACCTTTACCGTCCAGGGAAGGGAGTGAGGAAAAGGATACATCGATGTCCTCGTCACAGACCTCCCGCTTCACACGGACTGGAGAGTTGAGGTTGTCTGTCCACCTTCACCTCTGTCGGTCAGACAGTGGGACTTCTGCTTCTTCTTCTCTCCACCATCTCAGAGTCTCACCACTCTGTCATTTGCCTCTCGTAAGAGGCTGAGGACCATTCAGTCATTAATAACCACCATAGTAAAAATAACAGAAAAAAGAACTGTCAAGTATACAAAATGTCAAGTACAGTATAAACTGAAGTGATGAGTACTCCAAACATAAAGTATATTTAGGTTTTAATTTGAAAAGGAAGTTGTTAGGTATTACCTTAAAAAAGACATGAATTCATTTATGCACTATATTATTGCCAAAATGAGATAGACTTTCATGTGGTCTTATTTTTTTAGCCAAAACATGAAGAGGAAATGGCTTCTGATTTAGATTTAGGATAAACCATGAGAGGAATAGGAAATGCTGAGAAACTGAATGCTGATTCATTTTGTGCGGCTCCTAATTACAGATTGATGCTTTTAAAAGACGTCCACTGGGGATTATTGTAATTACAAGATGCTAATCACATTTCTTGAACTATTTTTCCTTATATTAGTGTTAAATACTAATGCTAGTGCTATCTGGCTTATGCACTACTGACAGCTGTAAAATATGAATTAGTGTTCAGTTACTGCATTGTTGATGTCGTGTAGTATTCTCCTTGATGATCAATCAACCATTCTGACCTCTGGTTTAGACTGATGTTAACAAAAAAAAAAAAAAAAAAAGAAATCCCTGCAGGCTCTGGTGTGAAGATTCACCTCTGCCAATCCTCATGAGGCTTCTCTAATAACCTCTACAAATGCTCCTAATCACAATTTGTATATGTGCTTTACTTCTGTTCACAAAACAGACACACAAAGATCTCTGCCTCATGACTCTCTCATAGTAGTTACAGGTGTTTCTTTTTTTTTTTTTCCTTTTCTTCATTGACTAATTACTCTTCTTTTTTGGGCTTGTATTAACTTTGACTAATGCTGTTCAAACTTCAAAACCATTCGCTGCTGGGGGACAGGGGCTTATCAACATTTCCAACAAAAGTGCAGAAGAGGCCATTAAATATGGTGATCAAGTAGAGTAGTAGTCTGGCTGTAATCCATCAGTTTGTCATTTGATCATTACAGTGTGTGAAAAGTTATTTAGACTCCCATGTTTTGGAGCCGCTCTATTTCATAGTGCCTTGATGCACTTTGGTTTGGAACGCACTGGCTGTGTAAGAGTAGAGCTACTGTATAGTACCTTTATAAAGCAGCCATCTGTGAGGTTTTGGACCACATAGGGGCATGTGAGACTTAATCTGTTGGCTATAGAAATAGCTTTACACAGAGCCATCACGCTGACCGGCTCTACCCTGATGCACCTGACTGCCGTCATATGGAGTTACTATACTGTTCCTTTACAAAGCCATCTATAGAGCTACAGTACATTATCAGTATACAGCAACTTAACTGGCCATAGAGTGTTTTTAGGGTCACCTGAGTGCTACAGGTGTGCCTGAATCATATGTTTGTATGCGGATGTGCGTGTGAGTTTGCGTTAAAATCCCTCAAAGGGAATGTCTTTTAAATGGAGTGTATGAGGAATGACAGTTGTGGTAGCATAGCTGTTTTTTCTTGTTTCTATGTTGCAACGGACAAAATCCAGTGTTATGGAGACAAAAAGGGATTTTACTGAAATTAAGATTCCATTTTAACCATCAGTCTGCTTAAATATTAACCTAATGGAGCAGAGGTGTCCAAAAGAATGTGTAGTTCATCAGTGTTTTAAATGCAGCATAGTTAACGAAGCCTCTCTAAATGCCTTAGTGTTACACAGTACAGAGCTCTGATATGTTTCCCCTTCATGTACACTTTTTCTCACACACACAAAAATAGATCCTCCAAAGTATTCACTCCCATGGCTGTTCTTGGTGTTCTGCAGTAAGTATAGTGAGCTCTAATTTTGCATTTGTTTTCAATCTTGGAATGATTTGTTATTTATTGATGCCTGTTTGAGTAAATGCTTGGAAGCAGGTGGGAGTTTTTAAATTTTAAAAACCTCTGACCTTCGATAGTTACACCCACCTAAACTTCACTGTGTTGCTCGGATGGGAAAAGTCACACAATTTGAACCTTAACTACACATTCTGTACAGTTGTTGGTACTATTAGCTGTGACAAACATGCTGGCACAGTAGCTGCAGGGCGGCTTCACACTAATTGGACTCAGAAATTAGAAGGCTTACTTAAACTTTAGGGTGAGCATTTCCAATATTTCAAATTTGACTCATTTAAATGTTGGGTATGGACGGGCCGGGTCGTCTGATGCCGGATGCAGTTTTACTTTTCTGGCATTTGTTTGTCTTTCCTGTGCCATTAATTCTGTCTGTAATTCCCTATTTCCACTGTCTGTACAGTAAAGGAACGCTACACGTGCCTGTGGAAATTTACCCCCTGCACCTTCCTCTTTTCCTGACTCTGTATGTAAACAGTCTCACACATATACATAAATGTGTAGGCCTACAGTTTCTGCATCTGCACCGAGACATTATGCACAATGCACACTATTATAAGCAAACATGTAATGACGCTTATTCATGCCCAGCTGGGAGATGTCAAGCACTAGGCAGAAGTAAGCCAAGGACGTTGCTTCCCAGGTGTTTTTTTTTTTTTTTTCGTTTTTTTTTTTAAATTTGTTTGAGCGGGTGGGATGTCAGAGGCAAGCTCAGGGAGTGGGTCTCCACAGAGCAGTATGGACCTGTCAGACTGAAGGTCATGGAGGAATCATGTAGTGACATCTGTGTGTGCATCCCGACGGATAATGTCTTCTATAGGGACGCCTATGATTTCTGTGGTTTGACAAATTTACTTTGCCAAAAAAACAAAGAAAAAATAGAAATTTGGACCAGCTTGGGGATGAGAGGGAGGGGTCAGCCTGCTGACATAACCCTAAAAATAAGTAAGGGACGGTTTCGATTGAAGCCCCCTCCCAACCCTCGCTGCATCTGTGTTGGTGCGTCTCTGTGGGAAAGACGTGTGTATGTGATTCTGTAGTCTGTAGTCTGGTGCTATGTGACCATGTTTGACAAGTGTGTGAAAAAATAACATTTAGAGAAAAAAAAAAAAGTAAAATCAGTCAAATCTTAAGTGAAGTTAAAAAATATAGGAATACAGCACTGTTGATATGTTTGAGACCTGAAGTCAAAATGTTTTTTTTTTTTTAATTTATTTATTTCTTGTTTGGTTTTGTTTTATTCCTTGTATGTGTGTGGGTGTGAATGTTTGTGCGTGTGTGGGAAGTTTCGCTCCTTCTTTTCTGGGCACTAGTCCATGTCGCTCCATTCTTTTGTACAGATGAAGCTAAAAAAAAAAAAAAGAAGAGGGCAAAATTTGTAAAATATTGTGTCTGTGACTCCTTGTAAAATATTTTCAAATTGTTTATTACAGAGAATCAGTTATTAAATAATGTTCATATTTTTCACTTCATTTCAGCATGTGGTGGTTGGTTTTTTGGTGCAACATAGCTGGAGAGTTATTTATTCGCTCAGTTTAGTTGAAAATATAGAACCTATAAAAGAAATCAAGACTCTAGCTCAGGTGTCATATAGTTACAATATAAGTTTCATGGTATATAGGAAAGAAAAGGTCAACACTTTTAGGAAATACACTTATTTTTCCTTGAGAGTTGTTAGATGAGAAGAGCAATACCCCTATAATAAAGAAAGAAATATGAAGCTACTATTAGCAGCCAGCTAACTTAGCTTTAGCACTAAGACTGAAAAAATGGGAAACAGATGGCTCTATAAAATCCAAACTAACAAAATCCACCTATGTGTACATCTAATCTAATTACTGTTTTATGAGATAATGTATAATTTGTTACCTTTGGACAGAGCCAAGCTAACTGTTTCCAGTCTTTATGATATGTTAGCTGACATCTGTCAGTAGCTTCATATCAATAGAGATGTGACAGTGGTATTGGCAGGAAAGTGAATGAGCATATCTAAAATATTTTGTTTAACTAAGCCTCGTCTTTCATTCCTCTAATCATTAGAAAAGACCTGATTTCCAGTTTAATAACTGACGATATTAGTGTGACTCTTCAATCATTTAAATGTGACTCCTGATGCTTAGTGAAGGGATTCAAAGTGTATTAAGAAAGTCCATGAGAGCTTTGTGCCAAGTGTCCGGGTCGTCCAGGTAACAGGGGTGACCCGCTCCTTTCATTACCACCACGCTGTGATTGGCCAGGTTGCTCAGGTTGCTGAGTGACACCTCTCCAAGCTGAGTGTCCTGATCACCATAAACAATCAGCGACGGGACCTGAAGGAGACATGACACCAAGAACGCACATGTGATGACAAAGAGATCCATTAGATAGATCATTTCCACAGTAATTTCTCATTTTCTGTTTTTTTTTTTTTTTTAAATTCTAACCATAGCCGTTCATAAAGGGATTTTACAGATGTCCTAATTTCTACCTCAAGTTAAAAGAAAACACTGTAAGTGTTTCATGTTTATTAGGTGTTAGCACAGACTGAGCTCAGGCAGAGCCTAATATTAGTTTTTAATCCGCTTTGGAAGAAATATCCAGGTCCTTTACTTGAAATTCACAGTACCTGAATTTTAAAACATTTTTCTTTTAAATTACTTCAGCACCGGGGAGGACAGAGGCTGTGTCTGACAATCTAACCTTTTCAAGTACAGGTGCCATAAAATTAGACCTGAATACAGTACTTGAATAAGACTTTATTACATTGCAGCACTGGCTGTAATATAATCCTGTTTTATTTCTGATATGTATTTAATTATCTTTCTATCACAAACCCATGGCATCGGTGAGAGTAAAAAGTCACATGATATCTGCTCCTCTCAATAGGAATTCACAGTTGCTCAAGTTTTCCTTTAAAAAGTTATCCTTGTAATATAAAGTTTTACAGGGATCAAAACTACAAAGGGATATAAAGTAGAGGCATATCCTCATACACAGACTGTACCTTCACACTCTGGTACTGCTCTGCTGTGAATTTGTCAGTGCAGATGGGAGCTACAGGGACGTAGGCTCGTATCAGAGCCTGGTGCTGGAAGAGGAAGGGCAGGGAGTACATCCCGCTGAGGGACGGGCTGATCACCACCACGGGGCTCAAGCTCAGCTGCTCGCACACCTCTTTCAGGAAACCAGCGGGGGCCAGTTCTCCCACAGGTGCTGGTGCCTCGGCTGACTTAGACCGTCCAAGCCCTATGCACAGAAAAAGAGAAGGCACAGCAGACTAATGAAGAAGAGAAGGAAACTTTCGGTTTAAGCATGGCCAAATGAGACCTGGTTACCCACCAGCACTCCTGGACTGGAAGGCTAACTGGATCCACGTTAAACAATCATCTTATGATTAAGAACAATTTTCATGATTGTTGGGTACCAAAACTTTTAGCACAGATGCTTTAAAACTGCAAAGTGCAGGTGTATTAAAGAGAATGTGGAGGAAGCAATACAAGGTAATGTTAGTGTGTGAGGTGAAAGGGGCAGGTGCATGCCTGTGTTGTGAAAACAGCCCAAAATTAGTGGTTGTTATAGTTTTAAGCTGTTTTTCAAAACAGTCAACAGCTCCAACAGCAACAGTGATTGTGAAACACAGCCCATGGAGGCAATTAAGGTACTACAATTGCTGCAATTAGCATCAGAAATAGTACTACTTCTCAGTAGTTAACTCAGTCACACGTATTTTTAGGCTCAGCGTGACATGTTTCTTCCATGGATGTAATTGTACAAACAAACAGCTGCTTAGAAAACTTGCCTGTGAATCCTTCCATTTTTAAGATTCTTCAGTATCACAGTAATGCAGTGATAGTTGTCTGTGCATTGATAGCAAAACAAACTGTCAGTAGCTAATTTGACATAATTTAATGGTGCCAATTTTCCAGAATGTAAATAAATATAGGTGATTAAAAAAAATTAAATAAGTGCATCTGTCCAAATTTTGTCTGATGTTTCCCACTGCGCCTGGGTTGATAATCCAGACTTGAGTGACGTAGTGGAAGAGGCAGAGTTTCTTCCCATCAGACTCACCTGGCAGGTCGATGGCAACTGCACGGCAGCCTGCTTTGGCCAGAGTCTCCAAAGTGCCTATGTTGAGCCAGTTTTCTGACGAGAAACGAATGCCGTGAAGGAGCAAAACTGACATCTTCACTTCCCCTGTGGCAGGTTCACTCTGTCTGTAGAACAGAGGTGCTTTACAGCCCTCCACCTGCACGCTCCCCTCAGTCATCTTAACACCTGACATCCTAAACAGAAAAAACAAAACAAAAAAAGCACCCATTGCACTTTTCAAAAATCATGCTGCACGTCAGTGCTTTACAACATGTAGTCACAAATTTCTCTTACAGGGCTTTACCGTCGGAACAATATATGACATGCTCTTTAGGCCACAGAGAAGCCTTTAATGGAAAAAAAAGAGAAGGTATTTCAGCAGCAGTGGCAGTAGCTGCTCAAACAATCCATCAGTTTAGTGAATCTACAGAAAACTGATTACCAACTATTTTGATTTTCATCATTTCAGCCACTTTGTCTCTGAATTCTAGCTCCACTGAGAATTTGTTTAGTAGACACATTTGTGTTTAGGACTTTTGGTCAACAAACACATACACAATCCAACAGCCAATCCACACTGCAGAGGGTAAAACACTGAGGTTGTTTCACAAATAAAGACATGTATGGTAGACTATTGGTTTTGCATGTTTCTTTGTCCACATGTATTTACGCGTTTAAATAAAAGTTTTCGAATTAACCACACGTAAAAAACACTTGGCATGAGTCGGATTTAACGCCGCAGTCAGAAAGTCTGATCAAAGTCCACTTTAGATCATTTTATTTGTAATAGCGAGCTCGTCTCAGTGTTTTTGCTCTTCATCGCAAACGCGATACGAAAATAATCCACCTCACCTCACTGTTTGTGCAGAAACTACCTGGGGATCGAAGTGCAGAAAGCAGGAAAGTTGTCTTGAACCAGCTGTAGTTTCATTTTATTTCCCTATGTCCCGGAAAAAAAAAAAAAAAAAACACCAGCGGAGATAATTTTTTACTGACGTCTAGCGTTTGTTAGGAGAATTGATTTTCTGACTGCAATTTTGAAAATCAATCCAAACATGTTTTTTTTGGGGGGGTGTTCTGTTTTTGTTTGTTTGTTTTTTTTTTTTTTGCAAAATATTTGGTTTAATCGCCAGATACACTGCTGTCAGCAGAGAGTATATTTGTCATGGAAAAGAAGTACAAGAAGGACCGAAGTGCCAGTGTTCATTAATGATTAATACATGTATTGATTGGCTGTGTTTTGGGGATTGTGGCCTCTGTTTCATTAAGAGCTCGTCTACGCGTGTGGGTGGTTGAGCTTAAGTGCGGATTTTATGGTTTTTAGCGTTGATTCTTTTATTAAATTTTTTTTTACTTCAAGTTTTTTTTATTTTATTTTACTAAGGCGCAGTGATAACAGGGCGTTTAATCTTTTACTCCTAAAAAGCTGAACGCGTGTGTGCTTACATTTCCATCTAGTATTATAAAAGAGCCACAGACTACGAACAATGGAACAGTTTCTCTCCTGTGTTCTCCTGACAGTCGGACTAGTCACTGGTAAGAACATTTTATAGATTTTGTATTTAAATTAAATTTTTTTTTCTTATGATTTAACTAAAAATACTATAAAGATTTATTTTTTCATGTATTTTTGGCAGATTTGGAGTAAAAGCCTGTTTAGAGAGTTGCTGTCTCTATTATTAAAAAGCATGTGTAATCCACAAAAATGAAGAATACACCCAATACATAAGTTATTTTTAATTTGATGTATTTTGTGAGTACTAGAATTACCTAATTCATTTCTGTTCTATGTAAATACGTACCAGTAATTGTAGTAATAGTAGTAGTGGTGGTGGTGGTGTTTTTTTCAGTAACCAGATGTGCTCTGTTGCTCTTAAAAGATTTTTCTGGTTTCTGGTCTCACAAACCAGCAGCTGTACCTTGGTCCAAAGGTTACATATGGGCAGGCTCTTGCCCAAATGTTGCATTTGGTACCAGTGAGTACTTGCACTCCAGTTCAAACCAGGATTGAACAGATAGGTTTATGGAGTAGACACCGTCCAAAAAGTCACCCTGTAGAAACTGTGGTTCTGGTTCTGTTATGCATAAACAGGGTACCGCAGTCCTCTGAATGACTTCCAGCGCTCTGAGGGCAGAGAGCTGGTTCCTACCTCCTGGAACTCGGCAAGAGTGTTGTTGTTACCGGGTCTGAACCTGGAGGATTGTGCTACTCGCTGCTCACAGTCACTGGACTGCAGGTATCCATCTAAAGCTAATGCAGAATGTGACATTATTATTAATTACCTATGACATTATTTAAGTACAGATCTATAACGATGTCCATAATTCACTGGCTCATTCACTGAAGAGACTGAAAGTTTATTCTTGACCTTGAAAAATTAGTTTTAAAACAGTCCCAGCTCAGCTCTGTAGCTGCTCAGGAGCTTTAGTTCACTGTGTTTACTTTCCTTTCATGCAAATGCTTTAAGTCAGATTTCTATGTATCTGAGCATTTTAAGGACTACTCATATGTGTTGGATTAAATTAAAAGTTGCGTTTCAACGTTCACTGTCATGAAGCTTTGGATACATCCACTAATCCATGACAACTGGGCAAACTTCATCTGCAGGGGGAGGGTCACGTGATTTGGTCAAAACAACTACTAATCAACTGTTTTTGCATCTGAAAAGGAAACTAAGTTAACTGAGTTACTGATGTAGTTTTAAGCTTTAAGTAAGGACAGCTACAAAAGCACACAAAGGAGTCTTTCGTTTCGCAGAGTATCTCAGGTTTATCATCACTTATTTTTCATGGTTAAACCATTATTTCAGTCAGTTATTTTAACATTCACTACAGTAATTGCTGAGATATGGGCTCATGATAAATTGCTACAGTGAAGCAAGAAGAATGAGCAGTCTGACAGATTGAAGTTTATCACCACTTTCTCTAGGGGTAAAACAGTGAGCAACTGTATTAATAATCCCTCATTGCAAAAGCTGTGACCCTGTGTTTATATACAGTAGTATTAACTATGACACAACCAACCAATGACCAACCTTTGTCTAAAACCTCACTGCTTATGTTTCTGGCCCACATGATTTCTCTTAGCAATGCTGTCACATTCTCAAATCTCAGCTGGAAAAAGCAGGAAAAAGTTGTCCAACCAAGTTCTGTTTATTCTTATGTTTCAAAAGTTGTTTGTTAGTAATAACTTTGTACGCCTTTCCAAACCTTTTTTGTGAATCTGCACCTTTTAATGAATCAACCTGTGCATGATAATATCCATCACCACCAGAGCATTCAACTATGAGACTCGTCCGACTGTCACCTGTAAACATCTGCCCTGGGTGGGTGATGGCAGCAATGCAGAAGTAAAGCGAAATGTAAACTGTGACCTTTATGAGAAGAAGGGTAAGATTTATAAGCTCTCTCACTGTGTGAAGGTACATAGAGCAATTTGGTTTGTCACTACTGCAGCTGTGTGATTGGTTGTTTTTATTTATGAAGTTTATGTCAGAAAGTGCATCGTGGGTAAAGGGGAAGACTACCGAGGGAAAGTTTTCACCACAAAAAGTGCTCTCACCTGCCAACAGTGGTGGTCCAAGTTTCCTCATGATCACAGGTGAGAAACCTCTGAACTGTGTTTTAGCCTTTGATGCAGTGCAGTCAGAAAGTTTTCAGACATTGTTTGAGCACTTTTAGATTGCTGTTTTTAAATGTCGATCATGGCTGAACAGCTGACTGACTCTTACCTTTTCGTACATAATCATCCAAAAAACATTCAGTAGGTAATAGATCCTAAACATAGGGACAAAACAACTAAAGTTGTTTCAGACCAAACAGTTTAATGTTTCCATCAATCACCTCAGTTCGATGAGCATAAGTTTAACTTGTTGACGAGAAAAAGCTTCAAAACATGCATCAAATGAATATGGCTTCAGCCCAGAACTGCACCAAGGAAAATAGTGTCTGCTGATGTCTAGGTTGTAGACTTTAAGCTGTTATTGATTGCAAGGATTCCAAAAAAAACTAGAGTGAAGCACCTCTGAGCTCTGCTGTCATGGTTATGGCCAAGTGGGTAGCAGTGAAGTCCCTGTAGATAGAAGTCAGTGATTATGACTATGGATCTCTCATTTTGTCCTGTTATTTGCCTGCTGGGGCCTAGAGCTAATCACAGTAATTATCCAAAAAGTTAGAATAGTAGTAAATCTAGTAGGAAAGTAGGAAAACAAAGTTGTGCATAACTGGTTATTTGAAAAAAAAAAAAAACTTGTATGGAAACAATAGTCACGTATTTTCTGTCCCTTAAAACTGGTTGTACACTGAGTGTATTTGCATGCACATTAGCTTCACAGATTTGACTCTTTATGTCCTTTATATTATGTTTACATGCAACATGAGAAACTTGATTATTCATATCCCACTAATGCAATTATTATTATCCTTTCTTCTTTATATGTGCAGTGCATAATAAGAAAACACATGTAGTGCACATGTAAATGTGGATGTAAACATTCGCAAATTAAATTTTAGAGTAAAAATGTTAACATTATAATCTCAGGTCTGCTGGAGTACAGAGCCAACACATAAACCTGTTGAAGTGAATTATATGAGAACAGTGTCAGTCTGTTCCTCACTATAAACTCTGTCTCAGGTGGACTCCCACAGCTACTAATGGACTGGAGTTGAACTACTGCAGGAATCCAGATGGGGATCGCATTGGTCCGTGGTGCTACACCACCGATCCTGAGCGCCGCTACGAAAGCTGCAACATCCCTCAGTGCAAAGATGGTGCATAGCCATGTTTTATACTAATGTGATTTGTAATGTGTTATATAAGGGTCTTCAAATTTCTCAGAAATTTCCTAGGAGATTTCTTTGAAAGAATTACGTACATAATCTGTTGCTCATAGTAAAAAATATTGGCACTGTTCATAGTAATAGCAGTAGTGATAATTACCCACTCATTACTCTTGCTTTTAAGCCAACATAACAGGAACACACAGCAGGAATATAAAATAGTACTTACACCCAGGTACAGGTTTGTAAAAAGGTGTAGCTTTTCAGAGAAATTTGTTGAAAAGAACATGTTACATATGAATGAAGAAATAACATTTTAAACCAAAGTAAACATGTGTTTATTTTTTGGATGGTACTCATGAGGAAGACATAAACACAGTAGGGCATTTTTTTTATGTTTTCATATGTCCAGCTGACCTAATGGGCAAATGAAAAGAAGATGTTTATGTTGGTAAAAGTAAGTGGTAATTAACAAGTGTGCCAATTAAACAGTCTCTTTGTCCCTGTAATTAGCAATACATAACACTGTGTTTTCCAGGCACCTTCTTTAAAAATTATAATAATATCAGTCCCTTTCAAGAAACACCTTGTGTTTGTGTTTGCAGAGGTGTGTATCACATGTAATGGAGAGGAATACAGAGGCCAGGTTGACCACACTGTGAGTGGCAGAGAGTGTCAGCGATGGGACCAGCAGTACCCTCACCAACACATCTACCAGCCTGAAAAGTACTCATGCATTTATTACTACATAAAATTTCATGGGCCTAATTAACCTTAATTGGTTAAACATAGGACAGCATGGTGGTTGAGTGGTTAGCACTGTTGCCTCACAGCAAGAAGGCCCTGGGTTTGCAACCCGTCAGGAACCTTTCTGCGTGGAGTTTGCATGTTCTCCCCGTGCTTGTATGGGTTTACTCCGGGTACTGGTTGGTGATTCTAAATTGTCCATAGGAGTGAGTGTAAGTGTGTGTGGTTGTTTGTCTTTGTGTGGTCCTGCAAAGGACTGGTGACCTGTCCAGGATGTACCCCAGCTTTTCACCTAAAGAGAGCTGGGATAGGTTCCAGCAGATCCCCTTGACCCTGGTTAGGAATAAGTGGGTCTAGATGATGGACTTATAAATATATAAGCTACACTTAGCATGTGAATCAGTGTGCGACAGAATTCGATATAGCATCCATATTGCTGAAATGCTTTTATTAGCTACTGGACATAAAAACAAATAGCTCATGTATGTTTTCATGTATGTTTCAGGTATCCAGATAAGAGTTTAGATGATAACTATTGCCGTAATCCTGATGCGTCTCCGGTGCCTTGGTGTTACACCACTGACCCTGAGATGGAGCGAGAGAACTGCGACATCCGCAAGTGCAGTAAGTTCTTCTGTTTCCATCTTCTCAAATGTGAGGTTTTTATGTTTTTCTTAATCTTCTTTGGTCATAAACTGAATATTTTGGAGTTTTTGGATATTTGGTTGAACAGGAGACATGAAAATGTCACCTTCGACAATGGGAAGCTGTAAGATTTATTTTCAACATTTTGTCATCATATGTACACCAAACAATTTTAAACACTGGAATGTTAATTGAAAATAATTGTTAGATGTAGACCAAAACAAGAGATAAATTGTTTTATATCACAGCATAGGTTTGTTGGATTAGCCTTGCTTTAGTTCTCTGTTGTGTTTTTGTTCATTTCCTCTGGCATAATAGTGGATATGTCAGTTAAATTAAGTCAGTTCCTGTGGCATTAGGAGTCACAGTGGAATTAGGGATTCTCATAAGGTTGCTGTAATTAAATTTAGAAAAATCACCTTTTTGTTATTTGTACAAATTGCGTCCCAAATTGTGGGATATTTCACAATTGCCCCAGTGATTCTCTTTGATTTAAAAGTAAATGTGTTTTAGTGTTCAGATACTTGTCAGTAATTCAAGTGCTGTATTGTCTCTCAGGCTTTTAGGTTAATTAAAGGTTAATTAAAGTGCCCTGCATTATTTTATTTATTTTTGTACAATTTGTTTCATTTTCCTTTTAGTTTTTTTTTTAGTTTTTACTGTCTTAGCTTTCATTAAGAGTAGTAGCACTAGTATTTCACAAATATTTATTAAAACAAAATTTAACCCTTCTATTATTTTGAAAGTCATTTTGTCATTATGTATGTAAAGTCATTATGTAACGTAGGGATTTTCCAATACATAAATCATCTTGTCTTATATTTTCTAATGGTGAGTCATCAATGTGTTGCTGTATATGCTCCCACCTCCCAAATCTCAGCAACAGAAAAAAGCAAAGCCAGTTCCAGCATAATATGGCTAATATGCCAGTGGTAAACAAGCATAAGGTTTACCATGTTTGCTACCTTAGTTTAGTGGGTTGACAGTTCTCTCAAAACCACAAATTTAACCCTCATAGTGCAGGTAAAGTCACTATAAAATTCATCATCTGTTCACAAGTTTGCCCATGAGCAGAAATAGCTTTCAGCTCATTTTGAATGTCTTTTGCATAACTCTTAGAGACTATAATAAATTATAACATTAAAGACACATTTTCATTTTCATGTCCACATTTTACAACTAAGGTCATTACCCTAAATGAGGAAGAACCAAAAGATTTCAGGAAAGAAAAAAACAGAATGTAACCTCACCAGTTTTCACACAATGCAAAAGTCTAAATAGTTCAAACTGTCACATAACAGGAGTTTTAATTGCATCACAGTAGTTACATGTTTAAAAAAAAAAAAAAGGTTTGTAAAATGATCTATAAATTAAAAATGAATACTTTTTTCTGATACTGGCTATTTTGTTTGTAGCGCTACTACATGTAAAATGGAATAAATTAGATACCAAACAAATTCAACATTTAGCTTTAGAAGATAAACAGGTAAATAACCTGAACCTTCAGTGTTTTCTCCAACATTTCAACATCAACAATGGCACTCTTCACTGAGAGGAGAGATCATTACAGGCTGAATGTCTGTAAGAGAGCGCCATCTTGTGGTTTAGCCACTAAAAAAAAAAAAAAAGAAATCTCAACAGTATTACATACATTGATTTTTTATGTATACAAGAATAGAAAGAAGGTTCATTTTAAAAAATATGGGCTGCAAGGGGGTTAACAAAGCCTCCTGATCTATAGTAACTTTTTTCACAAAAGTATAAACTTAACCAGGGAAGAAATGTGATTATATTTCAGATCCACAGGCGCACCACAATTTTAGGCTTATAAAAAGTCATTAAATAATTTAACTTATATCATATATTCTGTCTGACTGTAGATCTTCTCCTTCATTGGCCTGTTCAGTAGGCCTGCAAAAACTAACCATCAACCTCTGTTTCATCCTGTACCACTAATTTGTTTCTCTTTTCACTGACTCTTTCTGCCCAGCTGAGGTTCATGTTGAGAAACGGCAGCGCTCCAGCTTCACCACCAACTGTTTCCGCGGGCGCGGGGAGGATTACCGCGGTAAAGTCAATGAGACCACATCAGGTATCCCCTGCCAGCGGTGGGATGCCCAGTATCCTCATGAACATCCCTTCTATCCAAACACATATGAATGCAAGTAAGTATAGAAAAATGCTGTAGGATAGAAGAGGAAAAAGTGGTTGAGTATGTTTGAAAGGTGAAAGTATTTTGGAGTTATTCCTGTGGTCATTCAGTTAGTGTGAACATGCTCTTTTTTTCTTCACACATGAATATTAATGTCAAGATGTCATTGCAGTGAAATTTCTTGCGATCTCATTTCTCCACTGACAGTTGACAACAGATGATAGATGGTCAGCAAGTCCACATTAAAAAGCAGAAGGCTCTGCAAGTGGAAGTGTGGATGTGAAATGAATATTAAATTAATTTATGATGCAGTGATCGTTCATCATGCCAAAATCGATTAAGGGCTTTTCCGTCATTCATTTTTAGTACACGTTACAAGAAGTGTTAGTATATGTTATATTGTTTAAAATGGGCAGTTTATATAAAGCTGCTTTGTCATGCCTTGCGTATATATCCAAATTAAAGGGGCAAATACAGCATGCCTGTGTAACAGGTCATTTAATGCATCACTGTGTGTTGCACCTCATCCAGAGGTTTGGAGGAGAACTACTGTCGTAACCCAGATGGGTCGGAGGCACCCTGGTGCTTCACATCTGTGCCAGAGATGAGGACTGCTCTTTGCTTACAGATCAAACGCTGTGCTGACGACATAGAAGCTGAAGGTACAGCTCTTTGTTTCTGATTTGATCAAATAAGATGAATTCATTAAATCATAGGCTAAAAATCAATGAACTGGATAAAGAAGAGGTTTTGAGGGTATGTTGTAATGGCACTAAAACTATAAATATTCATATGAGGACATGCAGTTCACTAACCAAGAAATACAGAGCTTGTGAATATAAATCTATTCAATGCAAGCCTCCAACCCTAAAACATTTTAACCAGTCTCAAATTTGGTTGTTTATTCTGTGAACTGACAGGCAGTTTTATCTATCTATTTTCTATTACTTAATATCCATCCATCCATCCATTTTCTATACCCGCTTTTCCTGGCTCAGGGTCACGGGGATCTGCTGGAGCCTATCCCAGCTCTCTCTCGGGTGGAAGGCAGGGGTACACCCTGGACAGGTCTATTACTTAATATACAGTATATAATTTTCTATTACTTTAATAGGTTTGTTTAACATTTTGGGTATTAGGTGAGAAGATCAGAGCCATTCTCACTGCTGTCCATTCAATGCCTGGCTGAATCCAGCAGCTAGTTGGCTTAGTGTGGCTGGTAGGTGGATGTTTATACTGTTTGGATAGAGCCAGGCCACCCCGTGTTTCTAGTATTTATGTTAAGCTAAGCCAACCAGCTGCTGGCTGTCGCCGTATATTTAACTGACAGATATGCAATTGGTATCACTCTTCTCATAACGCATAACGCAGAATAGAGCAGCACAGTGAACTGCAACTTTTTATTGGTTTCCCTGTGTCCCATAATTCATCAGGGCCACTGGCATGATAATAATATCTTTTTTTCAGACTGCTACCAAGAAAATGGAAAAAACTACAAAGGAATGGTCCGCAAAACCCGCAAGGGTATTACCTGCCAAAAATGGAACGTTAATACACCTCACCAGACCAAGTACGATGACCATTTATGTCTTACAAAGACAGATGCTTGTTTATCTAATAAAATTACAGTCTATAGGCCTTTGGGGAAATTTATGACACAGGCAAAACAAAGAATGGAATGGGCCCTGCTCCTTTATTTTAAAGTAGTGTCCATTAGCCATACTACACAGTGATTGTAAACAGGCTTTTTGAGTGTGCTATGCAATCACACTGCAAAAATGACAAAAAGTATACTGAAAACATTCTGTTTGTATACAACAAGCTTGATAGTTGGCATATCTGAGTTGTGTAAAGCTTTAAAATAATCTGATTTTCCAGGATAAACCCAAGGACACATCCTGAGGCCAATTTGACAGAGAACTATTGTCGTAACCCAGATGGGGACCAGCATGGACCCTGGTGTTACACCACTGATCCCAAAACTGAATTTGACTACTGTGCCATCAAACAATGTGGTATAGATACAGATATTTGCTTTCTTTGTGCATTTTAAGGACCTTATAGTAGATTATTGTGTGGCGAAAATTCATCCAGAGCTTCTGTTTTCTGACAGGCAGTTTTATCTATTTCTTAATGTTTTCAAACAGCTGGAGAGAAAGTGTCCCTGACTGAATCAGTAGGTCAGTCTCTGGATGAATATGCAGCAAGATTTCCAAGTTACCAACAAGCCTTTTTGTGTGTTTTTACAGTTTACAATTTTCTTCTTCATGCTCTTCTGTGAACACAGAGAAAGTTGAGTTCAGTGAGTGTGGAAAGAGAGACGACCGCCAGGCCTCTCAGAGTCCGAGGTTGCGTATTGTGAATGGCATTCCTGGGAACTCACCGTGGACAGTAAGCCTCAGAGACAGGTGAATATGATGGTGTTTGAGATGGTCACAAACAAGTAAAAATGCACTCTGCTATGCTGTGTCTGACCTCTGACCTCTTGTGTGCAGAAAAGGAAACCATTTCTGCGGAGGATCCCTGGTTAACCCTAGATGGGTTATCAGTACCAAGCAGTGTTTCTCCTCCTGGTAACCTTTTTTTTATTCCACCAGTAGAGTCATGTAAATTCATGAACTGCCTGGAGACATAATAAGCAGACAGAATAAGCAGAAACCATTTACATATATTCCTGATGTGCAAAACAAAGAAGTAAGTTTCTGCTGTTGGTGGTTGAGTACAGAGTGTAATCACTGCAATGAAGCCTAAAGATTATCTCTGGCTTAATCATCACAATTTAAAGTTGTGCACCACTGATGATATTCATATCAGCTTTAGCTGTACTCTATGCCAAATTGCATAATATGATAGAAAACATTATTTCCATGTGTGCACAGCTATGTGGACCTGCCTGGGTATTCAGCCATGATGGGAACACTGTTTCGTGATCCACAGGAAGGAGAGCCCGGTGTGCAAACCATCCCTCTCACCAAGATCGTCTGTGGACCCTCTGAGTCTCAGCTGGTCATGCTACAATTGGAATAGTGTGTACTGTTAAGTGTCCCCATCATACACACACACAGTCAGACACACTCAGACATACCAATAATTTCCCTCTGACCCCCTCTTCTTTCTGTAGCCCTGCCCAGTTTAATGAGCGTGTCTCTCAGATCTGCCTCCCTCCTGAGCGCTACATTGTAGCGGAAGAGACGACCTGTGAGATCGCAGGATGGGGTGAGACAAGAGGCAAGTAGGCTATAATCCTTTGGAAATTATAACTTGACACGGAATTGACTACACACTGCGCTGCATGCAACTACAATATGCTTCTATTGTGATAATTAATAATAGATGACTTCCCTGGAACTAGCATCTTGTTTCTGCCCTTGAAGTAATATCCCACCTAAATGAGACCGCTATTCAGACCATTGAGCAACAGATGGCGTTGCTATTTCCAGAATCATTCAACACCTGTCCACCTTCTTTCCCCCCCCATCTCTCTAAAAACATATTAGCTTCTCACTTATTCCTATTTCTCACGATTTTTCAAGGGACTGGAGATGAGACTGTCCTTAACGTGGCCCACGTACCAGTTATTAATAACAAGGAATGCAACAAATACTTCAGAGGTCGCGTTCGTGAGAATGAGATGTGCACAAGCTCCTTCCAGGGTGGAGTAGGTGCCTGTGAGGTAGGTGTCCATGCAAAATTCTCCACAATATCAAGGCTTTACTGTCAATTTTGAATGAAACATTTTGTAGTTTTTAAATCTTCTTCAAACACAGCTTATTATGAAACAATTTCCCTCAAGGGATTCATAAAGTATTTCTGATTCTGATTTTGGCATTTTGACAAGCTTATATTTTGGCATTTTGCCTTTATAAGATGTGTTACAGTATAGATACAGACAGGAAACAGAAGGGGAGGCAAGCAGCCCCAACTCAAATCAAACCAGAGACATTGTTAATATGGTATAATTACCTTAGGTCACCAATATTGCCTCAAAAATGACCATTTTCTTTAACATTTACTGCAGTGTGCTACATTAAAGGAAAATGTGACACTGCTTTCTTCTAGAGTTAGACGAGAAGATCAATGCCCCTCCCATATCTAACTTGTAAATATTAAGCTACAGCCTTAGTTTAGCATTAAGACTGCAAGCACGGGGAAACAGCTAGCCAAATTTCTTATTTCTTTAATGTGTACAAAAAATAATGCAACCCTTCTCATTTATTTGGGCTTTGGACCGACACTAAGACTGCACTGGCTTGTGCAACCTCAGTGGCTGAGTCTAACAGCCCCTGGTCTTTCAAGGTGGTCTCCCATCCAACCAGGCCCTGCTTAGCTTCCAAGATCTGACGGGATCGGGCACTTGCAGGACAGTGTGGGCACATTGGCTCCAGCCTACATTTAAACCATAAAAAAACAGAAGTGTATAACAGACAATTTCTGGTATAAATCTGGAGTTGTGTACACTTTTTTTGTTACCTTTAGTCAGATCCAAGCTAGCTGTTTCCAGTCTTTATGTTAAGCTACGCTCACCAGCTGCTGGCTGTAGCTTCATGTTTACCATTCAGATAGAAGAGTGTTATTGATTTTCTAATCTAACTCTTGGCAAGAAAGCAAATAAGTGTATTTCCCAAAATGTCAAACTGTTCCTATAATGACCAAGAATAATGCTGCAAAGTTTTGATAATTAATACTTCAAATACTGATGGTGAAGCAAATCTTTTGATGATGAAAATCTCTTTAAGCAAAGACTGTACAACTATTTATATGTTCCTATAAATCAAACACATTCACCATTTGGATAATGGAGGTGGACTGGACAAGATGTGACTGCAAGATGTTTCCAACCTCAGCAGTGACAGTCAGTCATAACAGAGACAAATAATGACTCCAGAGTGCTGTTCCTGTGTGTCTGCAGAGAGACTATGGCGGCCCTTTGGCTTGTCAGAACAGGGACTGCTGGGTACTTGAGGGTGTGATCATCCCTATGAGGCGCTGTGGACACCCAGGACAGCCCAACATTTTCATCCGTGTCTCTGTGTATGTGGACTGGATAAAGAAAGTCATGGAGATGGCTTAGAGACATGTGCTGCCATCCAAGAAGGGACTGATCAAACCAATGAGATATTCGTAAAAAGATATAGCTCATGAATTTGTTTTTGCTTTTTTTAAATTAAGTCAAAAATCCATAAGCAGCATAAGTTCTTGAAATATAATCATGTACTGTGCTGTTGCATAAACATATAAATGTTTGCTTTAAATTTAATATATAAATAGTAAATTTCAATTGTACATTTAATGCATCATTTTCTTAACACAGTATATTATAGTTGCAAGCAGTTACAAGAATACGTTTAAGCGTGTACAGCGTTTGTAAGAAATTATAACTTCTCAGTTTCTTTTATTACAACTGTATTAAACTAAATTGTTATATCTGTTTATAACTCAGTCTCCACTTATTGGTGCCCACAGGTGGAGTTAAGGTTGTTGAGAAATACATGAATAAACTCTTATATCTGCACATAATTACATCATAATGTGTAGTAAACAATTTATTCAGTGTTAATGCATTGCCTATAGTGTTGCCAGTTTATATTATTTATCCACCAAACACTAAAAAGATGCAGGGATCAAAACTTAATTGTTGTAACTCAGGTTCAAAGAGTAATAGCTTGAGCTAATTAGTTTCCAATAACAGATGAGATGTGGGAGGTTCAGAGCATAGTTTAGTTCCCAACATCCCCTCGAAATGCACCTTTTACCACAAAACTGTATGCCTCCCCTCCTCTCCCTGGCATTGAATGCAGCTCCGAAATACCTTCTTTGCCCCCCAGCCTCTAAAGAAATCCCTCCTCTGCCTGTCTTTTGATGCCTGCCCCCACCTCTAAAGACATGCCTTTGTGCCTTATGCAGAACTGTATGCGCTGCACATTCTTTCTAGTTCTATAGGAGGATTTTTATAACCCGGTCCTGATGAGCCCACGGAATTCAGCTTAAATAAACCTCAAGATCAGAGTCCAACTGAATCGCCGACACACGAATCTGCAGAAGGCCAGTGAACTCACTCTGTAACGCACACATACACATAATTTCTCTCTTATAAACACTCCACTTACACCTTTTCTCATTTTTATTTTTTATTTATCTCTTATTTCCTTTTGCAAGAATAAGAACCAATAGGACTGATGATGCCCAGTTAACCTCCTGCTATACAGTGTTTGGAAATTGCGAGGTGATGTTTATGATTTTAGAGTCATTCTGTTCACTTTCATTTATTCATATTAATAGTGGGTGACTAATCAAACTCATGTATGACTAGGCATTCTCAGCAACTGTTACCAAAAGCTTCTGGGAAATATTCACTAAATGCAACTTTTTTTTTTTTTTTTTTTTATTTTGCTTTATGCATTTTATGTTAATTACCTGAGAAGTCATGTGTAGGTTGAATTTTCTATTTTCAAATTTACCATTTTGGTCATGCTTTGTCTAAATGTCAAGTTCTGGTTCCACAGGATATTCAGTATGAATTTCTGAATTACATTATGAAACTGTGGCTTTATTTTTGTAACTTTATATTGTAGTGTCACCTGACATGACTCTATGAGCATTAGCTGAAGTGTGTATTAACCATGGTTTAAACATTTCCATCTGTATTTATCAGTTTGTGCAAAGTTACAAGGTTTTACTGCTTGAAAATCCTACAGACCAAATATAAGATTTAGCTGGTATAAATGTCAGCCAAAAGCATAGACCTAAATCTGCAACAAAAGCTACAAGGAAAGCATCTCATTTTTAAATATATATATATATATATATATCCCATTAGGAGGATGTGATTTTCAATTTTTTTCTATTAAGAAAAAAAAACTGTCTAGATACTGTCTAAATCTGTTTTATGTGTTTTATAAAAGACAAATTCAAACAAAAAAACATGTGCTTCTGCTCACACATGGGGCACATATATGTCTGCTCTTTCCCTGCTGCTCACTTCCAATGTATGTTTGCTTATGATTAAATGAACCAAACTGGGAGCAATTTTTCAAACGCGTAATCAGACCGGTGCCCCGCAGACTCTGTTCTCAGAAACTCCATGTGATATTTCTGTCCTTTGTTGTGACTTACAAAGTATACCTCTAACACTGTAGGTGGGGAGATAACAGCAGGGAGAGGGAGTGAAACCTCTGCTCGAAAACAGTCCGGACACTCCGATCTCACTATCATTTCTACTGAAGCAAACCGAAGATTTTCCTGCCTTCTATGGGGAACTTCCCAGCCCCCGGACCCCACTTTGGGAACCCCGGAACCAGACTCTGCCCTCCTGTCTGATGCCCGTCTCCCTTTCTCCCTCTCTTTTCCTCTCTCAAGTGGGTGGTCCGGTGAGCCTTTCGGGGCGGGGTCCTCTGTTTAAACCCTCCTACTCTACCCGTTCTTTCTTGAAACATGCTTTAATAGAGAAAGTATGCAATGCATACTGCTCTGCTACAACCCCCCATTATACTGCAACTGGGGTATTCGTGACTGGACGTCTGGGGGGATCACACACATTTCCGATTAGAGGAGGAGGGAAAGAGAGAGGGAGAGGGAGATTACCCTTTCATTTCAGCCAATGAGACGGTCGATACACTAAGATTTTCATAGTTGTGCAGTAGCACAAAGTGAGCGGACTCTGTGAACTTCCAGGTGAAACTACAAACCGACTCTAGGTAAGTTCAACAAGCCTCTGATCTCATTGTGTTGCATTAGGCGCTGCCTGCATGGACAGGATTACTCAGCCTGAACATGGAGCCTATAGCTTCAATGTATGCAGCCTGTGTGTGTGTGTGTGTGTGTGTGTGTGTGTGTGTAAGTGTGTGTGTGTGTTGGCTGATTTGAAAGCAGAGCTTTTGCACCTGTGTTGCTTGCCTTTGTCCTTCTTGGTAAACTTTTTTTTTTTGCAGCTCTTGCTAATAATCGCTTCATCCGTTTCGGCGGACCTGTTATCTCTCCAAAATCCAACACATTTTGAGATCGATTGCGCAAGTGATGGAAGCAGGGGGATGTTGTGCAGTGAGCGCCGACTTTACACTTTTAAACACTGACGGCCTCGACTTTTCTGTTGCAGTAAACATGTGCAAGTTATTTGAGCCAAAAGTGGTAAAGGCTTGAATCCACGGGTTCGCTTCAGGAGTGCTTTTTACGCACCGTCTTTAAAGGCTGTAAAAGAATGTGTTTTTACGGTTGCAACTGACGCCCATATGCAAAAAGTACATTCAGTCCCGTACTTGACTGCCAAACACAGACTAGTTGAGCGGATTGTCTGCTGCCCTAGGAGTAGTCCAGGACGCTTGCTGCCTTGCTCCCGAAAAGAGTTTATAAACGACCAAACGACGTCGTGCGTCTCGTTTGGCTTTAAATCGTTTCAACGAGGACGTAGATTTCTCACATTACTCTGACTTCCTGCTTCGGTGCGGCCGTTTTGATAGGCTGTGTTGGCAATTAGTGTTTGGCACTTTTTTTTTTTTTTTTTTTTTTTTTTGCAGAGCTTACGACCACCTTGGGATATAACCGACAACCATTTTAAACAAGACCTGGATCTGCTGTTCACTCTCTTAAGAAAAGAAAAAGTTATGTAGGTTTTTTTTTTTAAAAAAAGTAAGTAGCAGGTAATAATATATTGCTTTCTAAAGAAGTTACCAATAAAATAATACTGTGGACCAAAAGGTTGTTTACAGCATGGGTGCTACTACTCAGGCCTGTGATAACTTCACTGGTGTTGCAACTGACGTTCAAACAGATTAGTTGATTAACTGATTAGTCGTTTGACTGAATATGATCAAGCTTTTTGATTCTATTAGTCATTTCAGTACTTTAGTAGTAAAAATGTAAACTATTTCCTAGACTCATATTCTCCAACGAGGCTTTTTTTGCCTAACGTTGTCTAATATCTGATAGTAAACTGAATTTGTTTTGGTTCTGACCATGTGGCATGACAAAACAATTCATTTCAATATGTGAAGGAGACCTGGAACTTCTGACATTTTATTAACTGGAAAATGAACAGATAAGGAATTATAATGCCAGATTGATATATTTTATTAAATTAATTAAATAAACGTCATCTGGTTGCTGAAATCTGTTTGTCACAATTTAAGTTTGGTTTTTTTTTGTGCCCAGCAGTCCAAGACCCAGACTGTTTACTATCCCAAAACACTAATAAAAACAGAAAGTTGATACCAGATTTTTTAATTTATTTTTTGCATTTTCCTGTTTTATTAGGCCTACCTATATTACTAATTGATTGTCAAAAAATGTTTGATTGATTGATTAAACAAATTGTTGCACCTTCTAACTTCCTTTTACACTGCTTTGTGGTGTCAGATTAAGTGATTCTTTCCGGACCAATTTTGCATGTAGGAGTTTGTGTGTGTGTGCGTATGTGTGCGTGTGCGCGTGTGTGTCAATGTGCTAAATTCTCAGTCTCAGTTGCAGAAGTATTACAGTAAAAGTTGTGGAAGCATCACCACACCTACCACACGCATGAACCCATTGAGAAATACCTAAGAGAAGGCAGATGGAAAGACAGTGTACAGTAAAAGAGATTCACATTTTGGATGGCACTTTGAGTTGTGAATATCTGTGCTACTTTTAGGCGCTGCACACCACTCTCAAGTTTCTCTGCATTTGCCAGACCCCTGCCTGTTTCCGATGACCCTGGTGCCAGGGCCTATGTATAAGCAGTTCTCACGCTTGGTATTGGAAATGAGTCCCGTATAATTCTGAATTATCAATTTAATGGTACTGACTGAAATTTACTGTAGTAAATGTGGAAAATGGAAAAATTGGTCCAATGTAGCTGATTATTGTGAAATTATTTCTGCAGAAATCCATTCCAGATTAGTAATTTTTTTTTTTCACTTTTCTTTGCTCACATCTCCAGCTCCTGATACTCAGGTCTTCTCTTCTTTAAGCCTTTGAGGCCGCTCCTCCAAGCTTTGATGCCCACACTTTCTGAAACAGGTGGACAGACACAGGCATGAGTAACAGTGGGACCAAAGAGCCGTCTCCCCAACCGAGCACTGCCCAGTCACCTCCTGAGCCTCAGCGCAGGGGCAGGGGGCGGCCACGGAAACAGCAGCAGGTAGGACTGCGTTCTTTATATATGATAAATTTAAACAGCTCTGTCCTTGGCCTTTAATCATTAAGAATATAATTGAAATAATAAAAAGTAATTTTGACAAGCAAAAGGGGTCTGGATCTCCTGGCTGTAGAACACATTTCATGCTCATTCCCTGGTTAGCTATGGCTCCACATCTAATCTGTCTCTGCAGGAGCCTGTTGGACCACCAACTCCAAAACGACCGAGAGGACGACCAAAAGGCAGCAAAAATAAAGGCCCTAGAACTGCACTGAAGGTTGAAACTGATTATACTAAATGTTTACTTGAACTTTCATTTTGGAGTTGTAACAGTAATATATACCTGTATTACTAGATGCTACATTGCCAAGTAGGCCTACAACTTTTTAGGGTTATATAGGTTATACAATCCTGAGTTAATTTGTCCTGGAATTTAAAGATCAGGCAGTTGTCTTTATGAGGGCAAATGTCAGATGAAAACAGAGACAAGTCAAGATGTTATTAAGTCGGTATTTCTGCAGCAGCCTGTGGGTCAGTGCTCAGAAATGGGCTGGTCAGTGCAGAGGTGGCTGTTATGATTCAGAGGAATGAAAGATTGTATTACACAGAAAAACAAAATCTGTGAGTACTGACACAAATGTCTAGTGTGTGCTGCACAGTGGTGGAAAGTATGAAATTATCCAAAACCACAATGTACAAGACTTGTGTATTGTGGTTTTGCTACTGCAGTGGTAATGCTAATTGCAGTTCATGGTTGGTTTTGTTTGGTTGTGATTTTTTTTTCTATAAGCTAAACTTTGCTAAGAACTATTAACTAGCTTTTTGTGGGCCATTGTTTTGCTTGATAATTATTTGAAGTCGATTACTGTACACTCAGATGCATCATTTTTAGCAGCATCCCTGTTTGCATCTGTAATTTGCAATTTGCATCAGGAGGAAAAATTGTAGTGACCTTGCTGGTAGTTTCCCATTCAAATCAGAATATTTCCAGTAACTTGCACTTGTAAGGTGCTGAGGATTTATAAATTTACTGTTTTTTTATAAAGATGTGAAAAATTACATTCTGTCATTATTTCATTTGTGGGAAGACACATACAGGAGGCTCACAAGATATTTTTTTCAACATTAATAACCCTTGGGAAACATCCATCCATCCATCATCTACGCTTATCCAAGTACATCCGGGGTAGTGAGGGAACTGGAGCCAATCCCAGCTGGCATTGGGCAAGAGGCTGGAAATGGGCTGAACAGATCACCAGTCTCACAGGGTTAACATGTAACAACAGACAAACACACAGACCCACATGCACACGTATGAGCAATTACCAGTTAGTAATCCCAATCTGCATGTCTTTGAACCGCAGGAGGAAGCTGGACTACCTGGAAAACAATAATTGTCCAGTACCTGAACCTGCTACACTTGTTATGGCAAAGCAACATATTTCATCAATGAATCTCACATTAGCCGTGTCATCTTTGTAAAAGTGTTCCCAAATAACTTTTTTGCTATATTGCCTACAGTATATAGAACATAATGTCTTTACAATGCTGTAGGTCCAGAAAGAAAAATGTTCCACATTGACAAGCAGAAGCTTTAGCAATTTAAAAATGTCTGCTACCAACGTCTCAAAAACTACAGTCCTCAACTGAAAAGTGTGATTGGTATGACATGACTGTTACAGTATGAACTCTATAAACCATTCATCTGCTCTTTTTCAGAAAGTAGAGCCCGTTGGGGAGAGACGGCCACGTGGGCGACCGAGAAAATGGGTATGGACCAATCACTGACACTTACAGTCATGATGGACTTAATTGTGAATGTATGTCCAAAGCCTCCAAGGTGTCTGCACATGATGGAGCTGTACAGTCCTTAAGGGCACCTCTGCCTTCATATTGCATTAATTTTGTTACTTCTTTTTCCACAGCCCCAGAAAGTGGTTCAAGAAGTAACTGAAGAGCAGCAGGTACGGAAAATGAAATCTTTAAAAGGCAGAAGGGTGGTTCAGTTTTGTTTTGATATAACACTTCAAGCCACAGGTTTCCTTAACAGAAAAATAACGGTGTTTTGATTTTAAATTGATATTTTAAATTATTGAATAAAAGTCTGTGTTTAAGATAAGCCTTTTTTATGTTTAGTTCCATTAAATATATCACAATATTAAACTTTCAAAGACAATTTCCCTATTAAAGAAAAATTTATAACAAATAGGTCATAGTCTAACCAACTGAGCGGTTGTTGAATCTCAAAGCGTGAAATCTAAAAGTTACGAAACGTGTGCTCCTTTCAACATTCAAATATTCATAGGCTGCAGATTTGCCTAACCATTTTTATCCTTTTGTTTTTTCTTTATTATGCGAATTCGCTAGTATTACATCCAACTGAAGTCACTTTGAGAATGTGAGACTGTGGAGGAATGCAAGCTCTGCTTCAGTTGAAGAGAAATCTCATTTTGTGTCACACTTTTTTACCCTTTGACTAACATCAGTTATATTTATGTCATGCACTCTGTGAACAGTTGATCTTGTTTGATCTCAGAGCTTCTGTTCAGCATTGGCATTTAGTCTTTTAATCGAAATTAGAGAAAGGCAGACATGAAACAGGAGAAGAGAGGGTGATACAACAGAAGTCCTTGTCTTACCTGCTAACCTACCAAGTCATTGTATTAGAATGCACCTATTACATATACAGATATACTATCCAGTATTTAAAAAGGACATATATTACCATTGATGCATAAGCATTTGATACTCACTACTTCATTAGCTCTAGATCCAAACAGATAATCATCCAACCATCTTCTGTACTGCTTAATCCAATTGGAGCCAGTCCCAACTAAAACTGGGTAAGAGTTGGGGTACAACCTGGACAGATCAACAAACACTCAACAAATGCTCATAGTCACATTCACACCTACTGGCAATTTAGAGTCACGAATTAACCTAACCCCAACCTGCAAGTCTTTGGACTGTGGGAGGAAGCCAGAGTACCCAGAGAAAGCCCTCTCAGACATGGGGTGAACATGCAAACTAAACAGAGAAACCCCAGGATCAAACAGAACTTAAACCCGGAACCTTCTTGCTGTGAGGTGACAGATAACCACTATGCCTACACAAACAAACATGTTCATTATATATGGTATCATCATACTGACTGTACATCACCCTCTTCTCTTTTCTGGAAGGAGGGGCATTAGATAGGATGGCCCTCTACCTATCTGGGAGCAAATTTTCATCAGTTCTGTGTGTCTTTTATAATCTAGTAGTGTGGTGTAAAGCAAAACCATGCTAGGCTAAAATATTTCTGCTTCAACAAACTTAAAAAATTCCATAGTCACAAATCTAATACAGACAGACTCCGAAAAGTCTTCTTTCCTCAGGCCATCAGGATGAATACTTGACCTCTGTGCATCTGTCATCCACAACATCCTTCCTAACATTTTTGCACTTTTAACTTGTATTTTGTTTTTGCATTTTTATTCATTTTATTTATTTTTTCCTAACCCTTATATTTCACATTAAGCCAAATTACATTTTATTAAACATATTACTTGTGCATACATAGTTGCCACAAATAAACCCTCTCAATTTCTAGTACAGTATATATTGGTAACAATGTATTGGTAAAACTGCTAAAAATCAGCCACTGCTGTGGTACATTCTATGTACACAGCATGTTCTTTGTGCTTTACATAAACTATCTTTATGAGGACATGAGTTCTTGGAAATGCACAGTTGGCGGTGCTGAATTCCCCAGATACACCTCCAAACATCCTTTGGTGCCATCCAGTTTTGGTGAATATACATGCACAGAGTTTCTCAGAATCTCTGTTTCATCGTTTTAGGCATTTTGTTAATTTTTCAAATGAAAACGTTGCACAACAGTTGCCACCAAAGCAGGCCAATTCCCTTGATGGCTCTCTTCTGCCTTATCGCATCCCCTCCACTGAGCAGTTACTCAAAGAGGTTAAGATGCTACAAGAACTGAAACCGTTGAGACAGACTCCCTTTCTCAGACGCACGCACATGAAGGGGAAGAATGAGTCAATGTAAAGAGGGGAAACCTGATCTAACTGTTCTCTTCCTCTGTCTTCTTGGTTTCCTGACATAACCGTCGTCTTCCTCACATTTTCTGCTTCTGACAGCTGGACCTACTTCCCCGCACGCAATCACTCAACAAAATTTTAACGCTCATTCTTTTATGTGCTCTTTCTAGTATTGATTCATTACTTTGCACACAATGAGTCACTAAACTGAAAGAGATCAGACAATAATAGACAAACTGGTTTTGGTCCCCTTCTGTTCCAGGGCCCTTCAGAGGAGGCTGGAGAGGGTCCCTCACAGCTTGAGCCCTCGTCATCTCAGGTTCCAGCACAGGAGAAAGGGGAGTAGATAGGACACCTACCTCAAGGTTTGGCCTCAAGCAAACAGGGGTACAGTCTGACTCCTATCTGTGATGAGGATTCAGGAACACAGAAATTTAAAAAAAAAAAAAAAAAAACTCCTTGCAGACAGTGGTTTCTTCTTCAATGGGATACTTCTTCCAATCTGAAACTGTGCCCTGTGTTTGATGGTTCACGCTTAAGAGTTTGGTGAACAAACTCTGTTTTAACATTGAAGAATTTGATCTTTGCATAAGGTTTTCTTTAAGGAAATAGTTTCCCATTTTAGGAAATATGGTTATTTGCAAAAATCTATACCACTATCATACCTGTACGGCCAATATACTGTCAGTAACTGGTTAGCATCAAAATCATAAAGAATCTGCTTAGTAGAAAACTCGTATTTTTTAACAATTTATATCACAAATCTTCATTACGTTGAAAACTGAAGTGCAAAAAAAATTACAATTCATGGTTTTGTTTGCGATAGAAAATTACATAACTGAGTCTTAGGATTGCTGACAGGTGGATTTTGGGCTAGTTTCCCACCCCCTGTTTTCAGTCTTTATGCTAATCTTTGGTATCAGTCTTAGCAAGAGAACTTATAGGCATATTTCCCAAAATGTCAGACTACTCTTTTTTTAGAGTGCCTGCTTTCCTGAACCCCTCAGCGTGAGTATGTATGTGTGCATAAGTGTGTTTGTGATGGTTGTGTGAAGAGTGGACAGGGTTGCAGGCTAAAATGGGAGGGGGGTGGGGGGTGGGTTAAGAAAAACAAATGAACCAAACTGAACCATTTTATTGAAACATGTTTCTAACTCAACTGTCATGAATCCTCATATGATTCGGGAGCAAGACGGTGACATTTTTAGCTATGTTACATATAAACATGGTGCGCTGAAGTCATTATTGTGAAAGTAGATGTGAAAGGTTTTATTCCAAAATGCAATATCCAATTTTGATGGGGAAAAATGTCTTTATGTTCTTTGGTTGAAAAAAAAAAAATCCATATAATTGCATTAACTTAAATGTCAGGGTAAGCAAATATGTTGAGATTGTTAATAACCTCAGTGAAATTAGCATTTTTATCTTTCCCACCAGCAGGGCATTTAAGAAAAAAACAAAGCCCAAAGGTTTTAATGGATATCTCATTTTGGAAAGAAACCTTTCATTTATACTGTAGTCAACAACAATGTTGACATGTCATTTTACCACCTCAGGATGTTACTATTACAGTGCTTTTACACCATATTGAAACCTCAGGTACAGAACTATTCAGGAACATGTTGTCAGTCTACTCAGTAATAATTTGATTGTGCTGTGTTTGTTGTGCATTTCTGATCTGTATTTGACATTACCAGTATGCCTTGACACAAAGACCTCATTTAAACCTCAGTTACCCTCAGTTTCTTAATCTCTCATTCTACCTCAGTAACACAAAAGACAGAAGATCTCTAACATAGTAATAATCCACTCCCTCAGAAGTGACATACACACTTACTGTAAATACACACACATACACACACACAGGTTCATGTCCGGATATTCACAGACAGGCAAAAGGTTTTCAGCCCTACACACAAACAAATGTACAAACACACAGACGTTACACTCCAGTAGAGGATTTTTCTATCGGTGTACAAATAAAAGCAACAATGTCGTTTCTTATTGCTAAAAGCTGAAATGAGACTTGTTTTTTTTTTTTTTTTTCTCCTGGGAAATAAAATGCAGCCAATGGTTTACAACAACCTGATAAAATACTTGCTTTTTAGGGTGTAGTTTCCTTATGAAATACTTGTTTTTGGGTCTGTTACTCCTTTCTCATTTTTACTACATCATGTATTTTCTGATTCTTACACTGTAAATTGTATGTGTGACACTCTTAATTCATGTGTAATTAGAAAGGAAGAGCAACAAATAACCACGCAGTGCTGAAATACATGACAGTTATGGAAAACAACAAGACATCACCACAGCAACCTTGTGTGATAATTGTCAAGTAAATTGTGAGTAATCAATTAATTCTACACTGCGTCAGTAACCCTGTCTTTGGTTGAGGGGTTTTTGAGAGAAGGAAGGACCCAGGTTGTATCTTCCTTTTCTGTTTGGCTTTAAGTGTGAGACTACGTTGGCCGCAGTGTGACCATAATGGCTTGTTAAAAATACTAAAGTTTAGTATAACAGTAGCACAAGTAGAAAGGAGTCAAAAATGAGCAAACTGCCTCAGTAACATTGCTTTTTCAGTAACATAAATCTAGCTGTAGCAGGGAAACCGAAAGTGTACTGTATTGTGTGTTTTATTATTAATTCACCTTTTCATTTGTGCTTTTTATTTCAAATATTACATATTCAGTTCACCCAAATTAAAAATAAATGCAACTAGTGGTAACCAGCCATGCAGATAGTTTTGACCAGGTTTTAAGATTTCTGGTGAAGTCTGGTGGCGCTTCAGTATAATAGAAATTAAAGGAATTTTGTTTGTGGTCAAACTTTTGTGCTCATAGTGTTGAAAACGGTAATCTACATGATTAGTTTGAAGTTTTAAGAGAGCGCATACTTTGAGATTACCTCGTTTAAAAAAAAGAAATGCATGTTTTCTGTGATGAAGTGATATTCATTTAGCATAACAAGTAGTCACAGAATAATTCTGGTATTTGTGGAGGTATTGCTCTGTAGTTTACCAAAATGTTTTAAAAATCAAAAATAGGGATTTCCAGTCTATTCCATGTATTTTTGCAGAAATGTTTTTAACACTTTGTTGGTCAGGATTTCAGCACATAATCTGACAAACAGTCTCAAGTTATTGTTGCAAATGCTTTTAAAGATTGTGTCCTTGTGTGTGGTGGACATTTATCCAACATGAACTACATATCACTTACTAGTTATTACATGACTTGAATATCACCCATCATTTACTGTATATATCACTAAATTGTGCTTATCTTATCACTGATATGTTGTATCCCAATAATTTTATGTATTTCAGCATTGTTTACTAAATTGCTGCCAGCTCAGACCTTGATTCATCTATAGGCATGTATGTTTTCTTGTTCAACTGCATTGACTTTACTTTTTGCCCTCTGGACTACCTCTGAAAACAAACAAGCCTGGGTTGTCTCTGAGGAAATATTTGGTTAGCTGTACCTGACCTTTTCCGTCAGAAACGCAGGTGATCATGATATCTTGAAATAACTGTCAAACTAGTACTGTCGTAGTCCACTCATCTCATCTCACTACATTCATATTGCCATAAGTGAATGGAAGTCAGCCTAAAGGGTGCATTTTAATTTAACTACAGCCTGAGTCAATGTTTATTTTACATGAGCTGTGTTTGGATATTTACTCTCTATATGGAGATAATGTTGTTTTGTGATCTTACTGATAGTTATATAGTAACATACAGTACTTGATTCATTTTCAACGATCGAAAAGTTGAAGTATAACTTGAGAAATCTTCTATTATGCCTTACTTTTAACACCATTTTGTAGTTATGTTATTGATGTGTCCACATCCACTTCATTAATAGAACTCACAAACCTGTGATATATATTTTGTTATGATTCTTTACCATGTGATTTGTGTTATTCTGCTACTTTATCACTTATCAATAAAATATCACGCCTACCAAATCGCTTTTGTTATAGATTTTGCACAACAAAACTTTTGAGTTTTCTTCATTCAGCTTTAAATAGTTTTAATGTATACAGACAGGAAAAATTCTTCATCGCTCAATAAAGAAGAAACAAAAGGACAAGGGACAGTTCACATAAGGGTGGTAATGCATTCAGGCTTTTTAGAGACGTAAGACCACAAAATCAGTATAACACAAAATTACACTCCTTCCTTCTGAAGCTGAAGCTCTGGAGAACTTCACAGACAAGCTACCAAACATTTGAACAGCAATGACACAATATGAGTTTAAGAAAAGTGCTTCACACTGCATTTGTGTGGCAAATGATAACAGTGCAAAATCCTATGCGATGCTTTCCGTTACACTCCTTTATCATGCATGCATCCTAGTTTTTTTTTTTTTTTCATAATTTGAAAACCACTGCTGTTTCACATACTGTGTAGTGCTAAAAGGTTCATCAAAGCTTTAGTTGTTCTCAAAAACAGTCAGTTTCCCTTTGCTTTCCTTCCTGAGTGACAGTCTGTATCTCAATGCGGCCAGTGGCCCCTGCAAACTGAGATCAACTAATGGAAGAGAGCTGTTAAGCGTTGAGAGCTTTGGCTACGTCTGTAAAGACAAGACGACTGGGCCTCTGCGTAGTCCCTTGGGAGGTTGTGAGTGTCTGCGGAGGATATATTCAACAGGACAGATCAAAAATAAAATTATTAAAGATCTGAGGAAGAAATATGATAATGGGTTGTTCTGCCAGTGTAAAATGACATTTTGTTAATTTCATGATAATCAAATAGATTTTTCAAGATTTAAAATGTGACTAACTAATGAAAAATGGTTATGACCAGAGGTCAAATGTATAAAACAGCAAATATGCAAAGTTCAGCATACAGGTTATAGGTTTACATTGTTAAATCAACAAAGTATATTAAAAATACTAACTATGATGCTAAACGTGGTTTAATAGTGAATCTTGTGTTGATGGACACATTATTCCATAATGCAGGAGTGGTCTGATAAAATAATCAGAACTTTTAAGGTCTGCTTGCTAGCTTTTTATGGAAAATTTGATCACATCCCATAATCTTAATCAAGAAATTGAATTTAGTCTGTTGTAATGGTTTTGGTGTAATGGTTAAGTTGACATCACATTATAGATGTAATTTAAAGCTTTGTAGCTAGGGAGTGAATCTTAAGTTCTCAATGTCAAGAAGAAACACTCAAAAGAAATTTTGAACATTAAAAACATCAGCTTCCTGTATAAACAGTAAAAGTTACATTTTAAACAACTGCCATCTGGAATTTTTGATGTGTGGATATTAGGTTGAGGGAGCATGAAGGGAAGGATGTAACAGATAAATGTAGGTTTAAAGGTAAAGGTAAAGACTTAAGTGTGCTGGTGTGCATCCTCTATGAGTTTTGATACAGGTTAGTAAAATAATTGGGGGTTTTTTCCCAGTGTACGTTAGAAAAATCTAGTCTAGTTTGTTTTTATTTGAAACACTGAAATAATGATAGTGTGAAAAAGACTAAAAAGGGGAAAAAAGGTTTAGAGAGAGGGTTCAAAAGACACACACAATACTTTACCATGTTTGCTTTTTGCTGTTATGCCATTTTCAAAACTTAAAAGAAAATAAGATAAAAAAAAAAGGATGATATAAATTAAGTAAAAGAAACTGACAAGGACATAGACAAAATTTGACAGTGCAGATTACTTAATCAATAGTTAAAAAACAAATATAATGCTGTGTGGCAGCTAATCAAAATAACAACATACAAAATATACAGAAAGACCAAATTAAAGCTATAGTTTCCGCATCAAAATATAAACCACAACCACAAGCCTTAAGAACTGCTGTCATGCACCCAATTCAGGTATCAGGCATGATATGAGAAGTGATATCACACTTTAAATCTTTGGCAAAAGTGTGTTCTGTTATTGGTGAAAGCAGACTAGTCCACTGCTCAAAATGTCCTATCTATTTAAAAACAGATAAAGCCGTTGTCAGAGAGGTAAACTGTTCATGTAACGATAAAAATAAAAAATGTCATATCACTTTCACTTACCTTGGCATTGGGACCTGTTAGGCTGCCTTCCCGGCCATGGTCCAGTAGTTCCTGTTCCAGCAGGTCGTCTTGTTCTTCAGCTGGGTCAAAGTTGTACATGGGCATGAGCTGATGCCTCAGCTTCTCCAACCTGCATGGCAAGATATTAGCGGTGAGGGCCAAAAGGCCAAATTTTTAAAAAATGATGTTGGGCCCCTACTAATCCCCTATATACTGTCCCTTGCACAACATTTACATCAGTAGTTGCTTCATCGAAATCATCAACGTGTCTCTTGGACCCCATCCCGACTAGACTGCTTAAAGGCACCCTGCCATTAATGAACTCATCTTTATTGGACTTGGTAAATTTATCTCTAGTATCAGGCTACGTACCACAGGCCTTTAAGACTGCAGTAATCAAACCTTTACTCAAAAAGCCTAGTCTTGATCCAGGTGTCTTGGCTAATTACAGACCAATATCCAACCTGCCATTTATTTCTAAAATCCTAGAAAAAGCTGTTGCTAAGCAGCTATCAGACCACTTACACAGGAATGAACTATTTGAAGATTTCCAATCAGGATTTAGAGCACATCATAGTACAGAAACAGCACTGTTGAAAGTTACCAACGATCTTCTCTTAGCCTCAGATAATGGACTTGTTTCGATACTTGTCCTCCTAGACCTTAGTGCAGCATTCGACACCATTGACCACAACATCTTATTACAGAGACTGGAGCATGTGATTGGTATCAGAGGAACAGCGTTAAAGTGGTTCCAATCCTATTTATCGGACAGATTCCAGTTTGTTCATGTCCATGATGAACCTTCCACACGAACAAAAATTAGTTATGGAGTTCCACAAGGTTCTGTGCTAGGACCGATTCTGTTCACCCTGTACATGCTTCCTTTAGGATATATCATTAGGAAGCACTCTATTAATTACCACTGCTATGCGGATGACACTCAGTTATATCTATCTATTAAACCTGTTAACACAAACCAGTTAACCAGACTTCAAGCCTGTCTAACTGACATAAAGGCTTGGATGACCAGTAACTTTTTACTTTTAAACTCGGAGAAAACAGAAGTCATTATATTTGGGCCTAAAAATCTCAGAAATAACTTTTCTAAAATTATAGCTACTCTAGATGGCATAGCCCTGGCCTCCAGCACTACTGTAAAAAACCTTGGAGTTATTTTTGACCAGGACATGTCCTTTAACTCACACATAAAACAAATTTCTAGAACTGCATTCTTTCACCTGCGCAACATTTCCAAAATTAGGAACATCCTGTCTCAAAATGATGCAGAAAAACTAGTCCATGCGTTTGTTTCCTCAAGGCTAGATTACTGTAACTCATTACTATCTGGATGTCCTAATATCTTAATAAAAAGCCTCCAATTAATCCAGAATGCCGCAGCCAGAGTCCTGACAGGAACTAGCAAGAGAGATCATATTTCTCCTATATTGGCTTCTCTTCATTGGCTCCCTGTAAAATATAGAATAGAATTTAAAATCCTTCTTCTCACATACAAATCCCTTCATAATCAAGCTCCTTCATACCTTAAAGACCTCATAGTACCATATTATCCCAATAGACCACTTCGCTCTCAGAGTGCAGGCCTACTTGTGGTTCCCAGAGTTCTCAAAAGCAGAATGGGAGGCAGAGCCTTTAGCTATCAAGCTCCTCTCCTGTGGAACCAGCTCTCAGCCTGGGTTCAGGAGGCAGACACTCTCTGTACTTTTAAGGCTAGACTTAAAACCTTCCTCTTTGACAAAGCATATAGTTAGGGCTGGCTTCAGGCAACCCTGAACCATCCCTTAGTTAGTTATGCTGCTATAGGCCTAGACTGCCCGAGGACCATTGGTGCACTGAGCTCCCCTACCCTACCCTACCCCCCCCCCCCCCTCTCCCACCTCATGTATATTCCACCATTGAATGTTACTAACCTTGTGCTCTCCCTCCCTCTCTCTCTCTCTCTCTCTGTACCTTCTGCAGGTGTCCCTGGTCCTGGAGCTGTTTATCGCTGATGTGCAGTTACTGGCCCCACCAACTTGCAGTGTCTATTTGTTGTTTATTGTTGCTGTTCTTTTCTCTCTGCTCTATCCACTCACCCCAACCGGTCGAGGCAGATGGCCGCCCAAACTGAGCCCGGTTCTGCTGGAGGTTTTTTTCTTCCGTTAAAGGGAGTTTTTTCCTCTCCACTGTCGCCAAGTGCTTGCTCATAAGGGAATTGTTGGGTTTTTAGTTTTAGTTTTTGTAAAGTGCCTTGAGATGATTTGTATTGTGATTTGGCGCTATACAAATAAAATTGAATTGAATTGAATTGAATTTATGTGTTATCAGCTCTCCTACATGGGTATGATATGTAGGTTGTATTTGTTTAGGAATATGTACCATGTGAACACAGTAAAGCTAAAATAAAAGCTTTTTTAAACTACATTTTGAAACAGGATTCACATTAACACAAATTACTTAATGCAGGAACTCCTCCATTTTAGTTGATGCAACATTTTTGTAGTGCACATTTCTTAACAAATTAAAAATAGTTAAATTAATAAAATTAACTGACAACTGCAATTCAGCCTTGCCTAGTTTTTGGAGCAAATAGCATCACATTAGCAAATGTTTTTTTTATAAACCTACCGCTTCCGTTTTCGAATATACAGCATCTAGAGTGGAGAAAAAGAGATGTGAGAGAGATAAACAAGAAATTTCATATCAATGCTAAGTTAAGACAAAAAAAGGAGCTTACTATTATTACAACTACTCAATCAAAAAAATGCTATTTTAGAGACATTATTTAAATGATTTCTTACTATTGCCACTACTAAGCCAATGACAGTGATGATGCCAAAGGGTAAAAGCACCATTCCCATTCCCGATCCTTCAACCACTGTTTCTGGAAATGTGGTGGAATTGAAGCTAGTCTCATTTGTCGTTATAGTAACAGTCATTAAGGTTGTTTTGGAGGTGATATTGTCTCTGGCACTCGTGCTCGTTGAGAGGAAGGGGACTGTGGCGGACGTGGCAGTTGTGGAGAGAACACTTGAAGTTGTTTTAGCTGCAGTTACAGCCATGGTCAGGTGTAACTGTTTTAACTGAAGGATGTATTTTGAATCTCTGTGTTGATGTCGTTATGTCACTCAGTCTCTAGTGTGTCTCATGGCTGACACAGGTGTCTTCCCTCTGGTCTGGGATCCAGTGAAGCACTGATGATGCTTTGGTCCTATGGTCTGGAGAATAAAACCTAAAGCTAACCCAAAATGGGAGAAAATATGATTACTAACAGACTATTTTGCCATTTTCCTTATGTGTTATATGTGAAGGAATGCATTGAAGTAACATGGGGTGAGATGATCCTTCCTGGAAAAATGCTAAAAATGTAATTTCTATTTTGTTTCAGTGTGGCAATGATCTGCTTTCTACATTTCAGTTTTGGCACACACCATTCTCAATTTCATTCAAACCATGGCTGATTGTGCCAGCGGGGTTGTGGTAGGTGTTTTGGGCAGGATGTGGTTAGCAAAGGCACAGGAGGAAAGTGGCATAGCAAACTTGATAAAATACAGAGGAATACTAACCACTCAAACTGTAACATGCACAGCAAGGAAATGTGTTTGCAGTGATGTTCTAACGTCAAAATGTGTCTTAAACCCACACACACACACACACACTTTCACACACCACTGGCTCCATAAATATCCACTGCATCCAAGACGGTATACGTGTACCTCCCACCCACACACACTATTGTACACATCACACATCAGCATGAATAACAATTTATCCTGAAGATTTACATATATAAGGACTTTTATAATGTGACTATAATTTCTATTTTAAATCAGTAAAAATAGACATATAATCCATTCCTCTCTACTTAGAGCATCCTGTCCTGCTTGTGCTCTTAATGAAAAACATGTGCAGCTGAATCAACCAGTGAAAACCAAAGGCTGGATTCAGTCATTGCTGTTGTCCTACAGTCCCTGCACTGTACAAAAACAGAGTATGAAAGAATCTGCATGGCCATCTTTGTATAAATCTGTTTCTGTATTTTATTACTATGTGTTATAGTGTGTTATATTTAATCAAGATGCACTGTATGTTAGCTGTCATACACAAACAGCTGAGCTACTAATACTGCCAATGTAACTACGTCCTATTTCATGTATCCTTTCAGATTAGAGATGCATACATACCTTAACACTTAACATGCATGAGTTCAGAGGTGACCTGCAGCAGGCTGGGGCTAGCTACAGAGGGGAAAATTTCATTGGAAGAAGGAACATTTCCTCCAGTGTCTGCTCCTCCTCCTGCTACTCCTCCTCTTCTGCTTCCCCCTTTAGCAATGCAGGTACTGCACAGGCTGTTTACATTGACAAAACAGCCATTTTCTTAGAAGATGAACTCCATACACCCAAGTAACCCTACACCGGCAGCCCCTAAAAGATATCTTTGCTATACTCTGCTTGCCTCCAAGGATCTACTCCCTCCGTCTTGCCCTTTCTTGAATTTCACACAACAGAGGCTGCTCTAGGGATTCTGCAAACAGAGATCAGTGCGCCAAGCTCCCTCCCACTTCCCACTGCAATTGGTCTAATGGCTTCAAGATGATAAATATGGTTGGCTGCTTGAGTTGCCTATTTGGCTTTGCAGGGATGAGAATGGGATTTAATGGCTCTGCACACCAGATGCTGTCAGACCCATGTGAATGACTACATCCGGGTGGCAGAGCCGAGGAAATTAACCCTATGATACCTCTTCTCTAACCCTCAATGACCTGAAAGAAACACACAAACAGTAAAAAAAAAATCACTGACCAGTCACTTTTAGATAGTTTTTATTTTTATGTGAAAGATTTGTGCAATTATTCGCAAAACATAACAAAGCAGTTTCTCTCTGGAATCAAGAATGGTCTTGGTGAATCAGTTCAGTGTTCAGCGCTGAAAATATGCTGTATGTTCACAGCTGCTGATGAGTATCCACAAGGTTTAAACTGATAGGAGTTTCTTTCTTTGTTTCTTCAGCTCATTTTAAACAAATTCCCTGTCATCATTGCCACAAATTCTGAAAGAGTTCAGATAAAAATAATTATCATTTACTTAACACCTTGTAATTCTTAGTATTTCAATCTAAGCACTGATTCTTTTAAATAGCTACATTATTATTTATAGATATATCCCATTTATAATACATGTGATGCAGTGTTCATAACATTTCATTTTTATTCTTCAGTAACATGTTTACGCATAAAATGAAAGTGGTTGAAAATTAATGGATTTATCTCCCTAACATCTCCCTTTTTGTTATAAACATTTCTGTTTCTGACAGAAAAAAAATTAACCATTTTCAAAATTTTTAACAGACCATGTGAAAACAGTTATATATACAGTAATATCAAAGACAAGACAACTAGCTTATGACAAAGATAGTTTTTGATATATATAATTTTGCATACTGTGAACAAATACCTTCATAATCAATAGTTCCATCTCCATCTTTATCTGCCTCCTTCATCATCTGCTCTGCCTCGATCTCATTGAGTGGTTCTCCTGCATTCATTAGTACGTATCTGAAAATGAATATCAAACATAAAAATATGATGACAAATTAAGTGAACACTGCTGAGCATGATCATGTTTATTCAAAATTTACAAACAATTCATGTTTTTACTGAAGAAGAAAATCTGTATATTGTCTTTTCATCATCAATGTTATTCCTACTTGAGTGTGTTCCAGTCAATATATCCCTTTGCCTCTTTATCAAACACTTTAAACGCAGCTCTGAGTTCAGCATCTTGGTTCTTGGTCCTTTCATGGTACAGTGCCATCAGACCCAGAAAGCTGTCACAGTTAAACATCCCTTTACCTACAATGTCATAAAATTAATACACTTTAATTTGTTGGTTTGACAGACAGCAGATACATAAATGCCCTACAGGAAAAAAAGAGCATATTCATTTTACATGCAGTGAACTTTGCCATCTAATGAAAAATATCTAAATTCCAAATCGCTGACTAAGAAAATGTACTTTGCAAATATTTATAGGAACAGCTTCATTTTTCAAAGCATCTAGATTCCTGAGTTTGGATAGCATAGATAAGAAATTTCAAATTAGTGTTCAAATAATTCTCTGCTTGCATTTCTTAATTTGTCCTTCCAAGTCAGAAATTTTAAAAAAATCCATTTTCTTAATTACTTCTCTGTGTCACAATGATAGATGGAAATTCTTTTGATATCACTAATGGACTATATGTTTGGATTAGGTTGGAAAATGTAGAAAACAATGGTATATTGAAATCGGATATGAGCAGATCAATAACATCTCAATTAATCAAATACCCAATAAACATTAAACTGGTCATGAAAAGCTATTACAACAGTCAACATTCAGAAGATTCAACTTCAATATATTTGTCACTCTCAATAATGTCTGATTGTAGTGTATATTGTGTCTATGTGCACATTCAACTATAGGACAGTCAATGGCCGTTAATGTATGTATTTATTTACCATACACAAATTACATATAGTGAAATACTGCCCCCTTGTGATTAATGTGGACACCTTCAGTAAACAGAATGGTATTAGAGGGTGGAACGCCCACTTGTGAGGCATTTTAGAAGTTATTATTCATATATGTGTGGATTTACAGTTAAATTCTGTATCCAATTGACTGCAACCTTAGCCTTATTAAACTCATTATAACAAGTAGTAAATATCAATTTTATCCACTTTCTAGCACTAGCAAATGTTAATTGAAAACTACAGGTAATGTGAATGGTCATGTTTTCATTACTAATCCTAATTAAAGGCATTTTAAAGTAGTTATTTGTGTATCTAAATAACTCTACTTACTAATCTAGCATAAGGGTTGAGTGAACAGATTTTTGATGTAACATAACCAAAAAACATTAAAATTCAAAAGGTGGGGAATTATGGCAGATGTATGATTATGACCGATGTACCGAATTATATTTTATTTTGTAGACATACCCAATCAAGCCACTACAAGTTTATATTCACCATTTTTGTCCACGTCTTTGGCCATCTGACTAAGCTCTCTCTTTGTAGGATTGATTCCCATTAAACTCATCAGTCTCTCGAGCTCCTGCGTCTTGACCTCTCCATTTCCCTCCTCATCGAACATCTCAAAAACTCCTTTATATTCTGTGATCTGCTGTTGTGTCAATTTGCTGGTCTGAAACAATAAAAAGGTAATTTAGAGAGTTTCAGTGTGTCACATTAGATGTTAGCAAAATGTATCAAAACCTCTGGAATTACTTTATGTTGAATTTAAGATTGATAATTACATAGCCCATAAAATTTTGGTTATACTCACCATTTCTCTGGTAGTACAATCACGGCAGAGAACGTGCACTGTGACAACAGTTACTGCAACCGAGAAGATGACTTAGCCTCATCACTTCTATGTTTCTAATGCCTGTCCCCAGGGTTTGGAAAAGCCTGCTTCATGACCTTTTATGGCATTTAGAGGATGGACTTTCTAATCATGGATGAGGAATATTTGGATACTGATCTCAACCAATAAATGGTAAATGGCACAGTTATATATATAAGTGGTATACTTGTAATCAATTCAAATATGCTGTTATTATCAAAGTAACCAAAGCAGGAAAGGCTTAAGATAACAAAATATGTAAATATGTAAGAAATCTGATGCATTTTTCTGTGACCTCAACATCACATGTTCCACTTATGGGAACTGCAATTAGTTTGCTGTGAGCCATTAGCAGGTGTTTCTGCAGCCCCTAGTGACTCTCATGAAAGCAGACAACCAAATAAGGAGGCACTTAACTACAAGATGTTTTTGCCAAGATAGCAATGGGGAGATCAGGAATTTTCTATACACCATACGCTTCCAGCGATCTTCAATAGTCATAGCCTTAACAACATATTAGATCAGCCTCATCAAGTCAGAGCTAGTCATAAGAAACAATATAAAACTTGTGGATGAATGCTTATGCTGGTCAGTTGCCTAAATCAGATACAGATTACATTGACTGGTCTCATTTTAGGAGCACAACTGAGTGGAGTACTTAATATATGACAAGTTTTAGTAAGAAAAAGAGTGACTGTATGTTTGGCCTACCAATGGTGCTACATTCATTAGCAATTTCCATAGACAGTCATTAGAATTTGCATATAAGGGAATATTGTTTATGATTAGGCAAAGCGATGCGGAAACACTGTTTTCTTCCTGCTTCTGCATCTTTGCAAACAAATTAATTTAGATGCCATGGTCAAATTTCAGTCACATCAAAATTTAAGCATAAGCAAAATTACAATACATCTTACAACTTCTTTATATATTGCTGCTTCTGGTGGGATTATTTTTCCAAAGTTTCCAGTCTGGAGTGAACCTTTTATCATCATACCACAACAGTAGTATAATTTATCTCAGATGTTTAAAATGGCTGGAGAAGGCATGAAAGGGGGCAAATTGCTCTGGGACAGATAAACAGGAGGACAGTGACAGTATTTCAAAGCAATTATTTACAACCCTGTGTATGGTATGTTTTGCTTTTTTACTGGTTTCTAGTTGTATGAACATTCTATATATATATATATGTTCCTCTGAAATGATGATCGTAATGAGACTTCCTGAATAAATAAAGCTTCAATAACTACTTTGTTGATGTATTGTGACAACAAATTCTACCCTAAAGGACAACTACATCATGTATATATCTAACAAACTACTTAACAAAAGTTACTGTCTTGCTGATAGGGAAAATGGATGTACATTTATCTGTGACTGCTCCACAAAAGGACATCCCTCAATCTATTATCTAGACCCACTTATTCCTATTTAGGGTCCTGGGGATCTGCTGGAGCCTATCCCAGCTCTGTTTGGGTGAAAGGCAGGGGTACACCCTGGACAGGTCACCAGTCCATCACAGGGCCACATAGAGACAAACAACCACACACACTCACACTCACTCCTATGGGCAATTTAGAGTCACCAATCAACCTGACATAGATGTTTTTGGACTGCGGGAGGAAACCTGGAGAAAACCTACACAACCTCACAAAAAGACTTGTAACTATTTAAGTAGGCCTACTAGCCATGAAGGCTAATGGTTATAAGATTGGAACACACTTAATATATGTGAAAAATAAATGTATTAGAATCAGAACGTAATGGTCATTAATTTGCTGTGTGACAGCTTGTTGACAAAGTTATTATTAGCTATAGAGGGCCCTGCTGAAATCAATAACACTTCCTACTTTAGAAGCCCTGTTTGGCACTGACTAACTCAGGCTTTGCAGAGGTTGAAAAACACTCCACTCTCCGGTGTCTCATGCCAGTCTAATGAAATACACATATACTATAAAAGAAGCAGTACAGATTGATCGGATGATTGATAAGGCATCTCCAATTGGAGATAAACACCAATCGAAAGTTGCTGCAGCGTGGGGTTTCCCAGCGCTGACTGCAGGGTTACCGCGCCCATCTCGTCGCTCGATGGCCGGAGGAGAGTGTTACTACGCAAAGGGCAGATGTTGAACTTGGCAAAAGGGAGACAGTAGGCTGTCTTGTTGGATGAGGTATAGTGACTTTAAAGATTAGTCTTTTGTCTGCTTGGGCAGCGTCTCCGGTACAGGGCTAGTGGGTGTGATTCCCCCCCGCCCCCCTCCCTGATTGAAGCCTGCGTACGGGAAGGGCTGCTGCTCGGAAAACTAACGCTAGCTGTGGCTAGCTAGTTAGTAAGCTAGCGTTGTGCTGTCCGTTGATGCGTGGATCGGAGGTACACACCGTCTTGTTTTCCAGTCAATGCCAAAACGCAAAAACAAACGCAAATTGAACCAGGTAAGGTGTAATAAAGCGACGACCACGCTGCTTTTGCATCTTTCACAGTCACTGATGATGCCATTAGCTGATGAATTGTGGCGGAATTGAAGTGCCCGGGGGTGGGGTAGCGATAGCTAGCTTCCTAGTCGTTTAGTTAGCTACGGTCAGCTAACGTTAAGTATTGGCTGTTTTATCATAAGCAAATACAAGTGGCTGAGTTAGCACAGTTTCTGCAGCGGTAGGTCCTGGAAGTCAGGATTTGCAGCAGAGACTGTTAGAAAACACATCTCAATGTAAATGACTTGTGCATCTAGGCGGTTTAGACACGTTAACTGGCGTTAATGTGAATGTTAGCAAGAGGTTAATGTTGGTCAGTGTGACTGGATGTCAGCGATGGCCCAGCGGCCTAAAAATACTGAGCTTTAAGAGCTGGGTGGTTACCAGCCTAATGTGTTGGTATGATTTTAGCACAGAATGTTATTTTTGTAGGAGAAATGTTAGATTTAACGATGTTTCTGTCAGTTGATGACACACTGGGTTGGGCTGGAACAATAAACGTCCCATAAACAAATTAACAGCTAATATGGGATTTTGGTGATGGCACAGCAGCCAGCATCATTAGTTCACTTTTAAATAGCATATAATACATGTAACACACACACACACACACGTTAACATGGATACAGTAACTTGCGTTAACACCCAGTCTTGATTTTTTTTTTTTTTCCTTTACAAGCCGAATTAATAAACTAGCATATTGCTGCTTTAACGTCGGTCAGTAACGTTAACTAGCTATTTATCAACAGTTAGCTAATTAGCAGTGATGTATTATGGATCGCCATTGGTCGTAATGAAAAATCACCAGCGTCTTCAACTGAATTTGTTGCTCACTGAGACCAAACAGGCCATCGCCGCCCGACCTTGCACCTTCTACTGTCTCAGGTCCAATAAAGGATTAGGAGAATCAAATAAATACACCGACACGTCGTAATCAAATCAACGTGACACCGGCGGGTTTAACGGGACTGTTAGTGTGTAACTAAGTGGATTTCTGCAGACCAAGCAGCTAGGGACCTTAGCCACTGCGGGCTTAAATGCTAGCTAACTACATAGCACTCCATGCAATTGCGGAAGAGTAGTGGAGTCTACCCCGAAGTGGCTGTGGTAGCGTTACATTGGAAATCAGCTAGTCTTAACGTTTTACCGGCCCATCTTGAGTACGGGACGTTGTGAAATCACAAGTGAAATTGTTATTAGTGATGTGTTGAGATTATATAGCTTTCTTGAAATACTGGCGCTGCTCTGCCTGCAGGCCTACACTATCGAGTCTGCTACAAGCTAACTAGCAGACGGCGGTCTGCAAGATGGCGTTTAGCTGCATCTTCTCAGATTTCCATCAGTGCAAGTCATATTATCGATACATTGTGCGATCAATAAAGGTAGAGATTCTGTCTGATATAGTCAGATGGTAATAGTCTGATCCTCAGTATTTTGCACATTATGGGACTGGATTGGAATAAAATATGTAGAGTGTCTATGTTAAACAAATGAGTGTAACACTGACTAAAACAGCTATCTGGCAGTCATTCAAATGCAATGCAAACTAGTCTGTGAAAGCCAAATCACAGAACTGTACACAGCCACTAAGTCAACTGTCAGCACACCATCTACAGATCTGCGTAAATCCGTGTACAAAAATCATTGAGAAAATATCTGTTACACAAGAATAATTTCAGTTTACCAAGTGTACCAATTCTGCATGTAACTTGCAGATTTGGTTTGTATGTAACTTCATTCTATTATATTTAACTAAGACTAGTACAGATTGTACAGTATCTGGTCACACTGGACAACAGGAAGAGAGGGACTTGTGATTTAACTACCAGTGTGAAAATCAAGGCACTTGCTTTAAGCACGTTGTGTATAAAAGTAATAAGATTAAACTCATCCTTTTATGATTGGGAAAACATTTGTAATGCCTGGGCTGGCCTTGCCAGCTGTTTATGTTAGTGGCCATGGATAGGATTAGAGACTCATTGACTGAGGATTTTAGCTTTTAGGATTAGGGACTTGCTCAGTTATATTACTAGTTATGGCTTTTTCCATGATCCAGCTTTAGACTTGTGAAACATTGCATTATCACCATTTAACAGTAGAACATATATATGCTTCTCTACTGCAGAGCAACCTTTTTTTTTTTTTTTGTTTGTCTTTTTGCAACTCAAAATGTAGGAGACACCTTTTCAAAGCAGCAGACACAGGCTGCCCCTAAGAGACCTGAGAACAGCTAGTGATCTACAACTCCAGGCTGTTTGCCACTGCTCATTATCATGCAGTCAGCTGACCCTGATCAGGCGCTTGGAAAGGAGAAGTGATGAGGGAGAGGAACTACTTAACTATAAGCATCCACAGAGGTCGATGATAAACGATAATTCTGAATGTGGAATATTCAAACCTCCAGTCTGTAAACTGTAAATCACACTTTTGAATTTACAATTGCATATTTAAGGTTTGGTATAAAACTAATTTAGACTGAAAATTATGACTATTGTAATCATTTGATTGTAAACCATGTTTATGAATTTAATACCACTGAAGACCATTTTTCAAATTAACAGTTCAAGAAGGTCACCATTTATTTGTGACAAACTTCTCAGGATTAACTTAAATGTCTCAACTGGATGATTTTGAAAACTCATCAAGGACTCCAGAGTATAATTTTAAGAATTAGTAAGTACTTACTGAAACATACTCTACATTGGAAATTCATTAGATACACCAGTCTAAAACTGCAGTCTATATGCAGTATATAAAAACAGTCTTGCAATAAAGCCTCCTTTCATTGAGTTAATAGTGAACAGTTTTTGTTAGTTATTTTACAGAGCTATTGATTCAACTGTATCAAATGGTCATTTTGTAAGCTTGTAGAACTGATAGTAAAAACATATTTATCATCATTGCTGTGTGCACTGCTAAATGGTAGCATCTCAAAATACAATTTACACAAATAAAAATAAAATATTTAGCATTATGGAAAAGTTGAGAATAAACTCTTCTGACATTTTCAAGGTGTGAATGGCATTCTGCTGTCACTTGATGATAATGATTATGTTCCATGACATATGTATTATAAGATTAATAAGTGTAAGAGGATAACCAGTGTTAAAAAGGTCAGCCAGTCAGAGGACCTAAAGGACAATGTAGTCAGGTAGAGAAGATTTTGTCCTTTCCAGTCTTGTCCCGAAGTCTCCAATGACATAGGGCTATTGACTCAAACACACCAGGTAAGTTAACTGGTAAAGCAAGGTTGGTCAAACTGAATGGTGCTTTACTGTTTGCAATCTGTTTGAATTTGATCGTACTTTTCTTTAAGGACACGGTTTGCGAGGTAGCTACAAGAGGCTAAATAGTGTCAGACAGCTGGTGTATATCATAGTTTTTATAAGTAATGCAGAGACTACTGTAAGGATGTGGTTTCTGAACACAGCAAAGTGACTATTTTCAAACTAATAATTTAGATTTTATTCAGAATACAAAAGTGTATTGGTTCAAATGTTCACAACTGTTGCTTGAAGTCATGTCAACAGCTTTTGTTTCAAGTACATAGGGACTTAACAATTTGCCATATAGTTGGGATTTCATATATTCTTTTACAATATGCTGCAGAAATTGACAGTTATGTAACCAAATTTACAGTATTGGATCCATTTGTTTTAATCAAAATTTTATCTTTTGATTTTTATAAGGTAATTAGAAAATGAAGATATAGCTCAAGTATTTGCTGTATTTTTTATTTTTTTTTAACTTTATAAAATGCCATGAAATAGTGTATTAATTTTCTTTAATGAATGGTACATTATTCAAGTTTATTATGTATTATATTTGGGCATGACTCAGAACTTTAAAAATCTATTTATTAGATGCCTCAGTGTTCTGTATTAATATAAGTGGCTTATTGATCACTGGTCTAAAATTCTGACTATCCCAGGTATTGAGGTCAACAGGATAATGACTGCTTTTCGAATCATTGCAAAGTCATGCCTTAACAGGATTTGTCTGGTAGTCAACGTTGTGTGTCAGGATTATGTTTGTGACATTGAGGTAGAAAAGTAAGTTTGACCCCTTCACTATTATGTTGCATATATTGTAGGTAAACAATTTAGTTGATTGAAAAGACTGTGATGGTGAGCTGGATAAAAATGCTCCTCTACCATTATCTGCTGTTAAAGAGATTTGGTTGTGTAACCTGGGTTCAGATCCAGTTTGCTTATGGTTGGAAGTATGATCTTGAAGTTACAACAGAGATGTATGTGAATCATTAAATTTCTCTCTTTAATTACTCCTTCAGATCAACAAGTGCCCCAGTAGCTGGAGTAAGGTAATTGAAAAAGAAGAATAAAATGAGTGAACTGGACCAGTTACGCCAGGAGGCAGAGCAACTGAAAAATCAGATCAGAGTAAGTAAAGCTTTTCTATATGCAGTGCCATTAACGATTATTAAAACGCTATTTAAAACTTATGTTAATACAAGAAAGACTGATGTGGCCTAAAGCTTTGACACTTTATTTTCAGGATGCCAGGAAAGCATGTGCAGATGCCACACTTTCACAGGTAATGTTTACTTTAATGTCCTCCTCTTTGGTTAGACAGCATTTGGTCTGAAATTAGCCACCACTTGATTTATAATATTTATTTAATTTTTTCCCTCCCCAGATCACAGCTAATATTGACCCAGTTGGCCGAATCCAGATGCGTACAAGACGAACGCTGCGGGGTCATTTGGCTAAAATCTATGCCATGCATTGGGGAACAGATTCCAGGTAAATGAAATGCAAGAACAGATGTGTGGTGTGGTGTAAAGGGAGGTTGTTTGTGTTACTGAATTCTATTCTCCTTTAATGTCAAGTGTCTAATGAAGTGCAAAACTTGGACTACACAGAAACTTCAGTTCTTACACTAATGCAGCTATATATTATGCCATTACATTATGTTTTTCAGAGGTTGGCAGGCATCTTTTTCCTGCAGTCCCTTTTTTTTCTTAGTTGTTGGCTTATGATGCCAGATAAAAATTGATTTTGTGTGACAATCCTAATTGTTGCTATGATGGTGTTTATACTGCTCCTCTCATTTTTATAGGCTCTTGGTCAGTGCCTCTCAAGATGGCAAACTCATTATTTGGGACAGCTATACCACAAATAAGGTAATTCATGCTTTTTGACAGTGGTTAATATAGTAATGGTTGAATCTGAAAAATTGAATAAGAGCAACAGGAATGTCAGTTTTGTCATCTACATGCGAATAGCTGCTGCATTTTTGAAACATGAGGCACTTGCTGGCAAAGTAGATTAAGTGCATGATTTGATTTTATGTTGTTCCTGTTTTATATTTTGTGGCAAGTACGTCCTCTCGTCAAAGAGGTAATACTAGAATTAGGCAAAAGGAGGCTTACTTAACTGCTGTATTCATTTGGAATGTATTCACAAAGGTGTCACATCAGCTCAGATAGAGGCATTGTGGCCTTTGCCTTTGGTGCTGATGTGTCTGGTATGCAGGTAGTGCCGTTTCTGTGCCCAATAGATAATTTGGCTCTCTTCTCCAAACAGGAAATTTAAAATGGAGAAATCCTCTGTCAAGTTTCTACTGTATTGAAAAAGCGTTTGTGCTGATGCTGACAAACATTTACACTGAGCTTGATACAGCAGGTAGAAAATCCAACAGGGAATTAAATGATTAAAGGATCACTCTTCAAATGCGTATCTGGACCTATTGAGAAGATTGCAGGCCAGATTGAGGTCAGACCAGTATACAAGATAGTATAATGTATATAAGGGCTTATAAATAGAAACACTGCTAGCTTTGTACTTTGTTAAATTAAACGGATGCATCATGCCGTCTGTGTGATTAAATAGCAGCTGATTAATTGATGTATACTCTTGTGCCTAAACACTGGACAGCATCCTGCCACGGGGGTCTCAAAACAAAGTCTAGCATTAGAATCAGTCAGACCTTGGAAATTTATGTCAGACTAGTACCCACAGGTAATGACACTGGTCATCCATATTATACATTGTCAGACTGGAAGTTATTTGACTAGTAATGATGTGTACAATAAATTCCACTTTTTTCTTTTACAAATAAAGAAGTAAATGTCTGTGTGTGTCACCTTTGTTATAGGTTCATGCCATTCCACTTCGATCTTCCTGGGTCATGACTTGTGCATATGCACCTTCAGGAAATTATGTGGCCTGTGGTGGCTTAGACAACATTTGCTCCATTTATAACCTGAAAACACGTGAGGGGAATGTACGTGTGAGCCGTGAGCTTGCTGGACATACAGGTATGTAATCTCGTCAAGGTGTGTTCAGCATTCTGACGTATTGTCCTTTAAACATTTTAAATGGAGTTAGTGGCTTGCTGATTGGATTGACTGACTTAAATCCCCACTTCTTTCACATAATCTACAAATACAGAATTTGTAATTCCCAAATTTAGTAAGGTCTAAATTCTTAGAGCTGACTTATTTACTGTTAATAACTGATACATAAGTTTTTAAAATATGCACTGCTAGTTATTTGACCCTTAGTTATATATTTGACAAGCATTCCTCTATTAATGAAGTCTATATCATGTCATTTAAGTCATCATCTTCTATTTTTTTTTTTTTTTGACTATTAGGATACCTGTCCTGTTGTCGCTTTCTTGATGACAACCAGATTGTTACAAGCTCTGGAGATACTACTTGGTAAGTAAAACCATTGCCTACATTTTGTTATATTACTGGGTTAGCATTTGTTTGCAAAAGTTAAAGCTGAAAAAATGTCAAACTAGCCAACTTAATCTTGCATTTTGTTTCATAGTGCACTTTGGGACATTGAGACTGGCCAGCAGACAACCACATTTGCTGGGCACACAGGTGATGTCATGAGCCTGTCATTGGCCCCTGACTCGCGGTTATTCGTCTCTGGTGCTTGTGATGCCTCTGCTAAACTCTGGGATGTTCGAGAGGGCATGTGCAGACAGACATTTACTGGCCATGAGTCTGACATCAATGCCATCTGTGTAAGTTTTTCACAAAATTGCAAAGATTTACTGATTTCATCTCATTACACTATTGCCACTCTTGACTTAAATAAATAAAACACTAGTGCTGAAAAAGTAAAAACATTTATGTTCAGACTAAAATCTAAACTCCTAGTGTAACACAACTGAAAATGCCGTTTTTTAACAAATGTATGCACAAGGTGCAGTTTATTTGGCAGATGTAGTTAATGCAGTCAAATACATTCTTCCTGCAAGAAACATTATTTTCATGAAGGTGATAATGTTCAGTTTTTGTTGAAATTGTTTTAAAGAGATGTTTAGTCAGTTTTATGATCATTTTTGACAAAAGACTTTACTGTTGTAATAGAATGTGTTAGTTTTACTTAGGTTGGTCTAAGTAATGGCCAACTGAGTATAAATGTACTTTTTGTTATAGTGTACTCCTCTATTATGCATTAACAATTTCTCTCTTGTAAATTTCAGTTCTTCCCCAATGGCAATGCCTTTGCCACAGGCTCTGATGATGCTACCTGCAGGCTGTTTGATCTGCGTGCTGACCAGGAACTAATGGTCTACTCTCATGACAATATCATATGTGGCATCACCTCTGTTGCTTTCTCGAAGAGTGGCCGTCTCCTTCTGGCAGGATATGATGACTTCAACTGTAACGTGTGGGACACACTAAAAGCTGATCGTGCTGGTTAGTAACTGCAGCATGATTTCAAATAACAGCCTTTTGGTAATGTTATAATAATACTCTTTTATAATGAAAAATACTCTTTGATAAAAGATTACTTATTTGTTTGCATGATAGTTTTTTTACCGTGTGAAATAACAAAATTACATATGTGGTACTTTTCTAGGCGTGTTGGCTGGACATGACAACCGTGTTAGCTGTCTGGGAGTTACTGATGATGGCATGGCAGTTGCAACGGGATCCTGGGACAGTTTTCTGAAGATCTGGAATTGAAGCCTGAAGGTTTTTTTTTTTTGTTTTGTTTTGTTTTGTTTTGTTTTGTTTTTTTAATGTTAAATCACATTTTCGGCATTTATACATAAAGCTGTTCCCTAGTAAAACTTAGAAGTTTGCTGTGTCTTATTCTCAAGTAGGAGATGTGCTGATTGCACTACTTTTGTCTTAACAGTTAACAGACTGTGGGTTAATAAAATATGTTTGCCTCTTGTTGGATTGCATATTTGAATGGATGAATCACATTATCTTTTGACTTGTATGATCAACAAAATATTGTCCATACATTTACAGTAGACTGTAGTGAATCTGAGCTGCAGTGACACCTCAGGTATTTTTTTTTTTTTTTACCATTTAGTCATATGAAATTTATTGTGGGTAGCAGTTTTTTTTAACAAGTTTTAAATTTGTTGTGTAATTCTGCTGCGATTAAAAACTTTAGAAAACAATACCCCACTGTAAAAACTAAAGCTAATGGTTTTAAATATGATCTAAGATTTTAACACACTGCTTTTGCATGTTACATTTTAATGTTACACTTCAAAGTTTAATTAGTAAAACTGTAGATCTGGTTCAATTTATTTAATTTCTAAATTACTTTTGTCTTTGTTTACCAGATGTTCTTTTAACTCCAAAGTTGACTGGAAGACCATTACAACTTCAGAATGTTCACAGCATCTTCAACACTGTTTAAACTGACTTGGACACCACAAAAAAACGAAGGGAAACCAATGCCTTTCCTACACAAAGAAGAGCACAATTGTTTATCACCTAGTTAAGAAAGGATCTCCTGTGGTATCAAATCAGAAACTTGTGCATTCCTTCTTGGACCATTTTATGTTACCTTGAAAGAGAAAACAACACTATCATCCCATGCAAATGTGTGCGTCTTGAAAGCAAATGTTGGAGTGTAATTGTACAAATTATTTAACTTTTTTTTTCCTTTTTTTTTTTTTTTTTTTTTTAAAGAATTCTATTCTGATGGTTTGTTATTCTTGATGGTTTTCTTTTTGTCATATTTCTTTAGTGGTTTTAGACATGTTTGAATTACAGCTTGTCTTTCTAATTCAGTTTAAATCATATAAGACAGATGAGAGAAAACATGCAAAAGTAAAAGCTTGGATCATATTACACAAGCAGCTTTCAAAATGTCCATGATGTATTTATATACTAGCTGTTTTTGTTTCATCACAGCCTTTTGCACATGAAGAAGCTTTGCCTCTCAACTAATACTATGTTAACTAACCAAGCACATGCCATAAAATATGAATGCTCATTCCAGTAAAAAAAAGGAGTTATTACGAGTAACTTATCCAGTTAACCCCCTAATACTTGTACATGCCTTTGACTTTGGGTGGGAAGGGGTGGGGTAGCAAAGTAGGTGATGAGATACTTAGGGTATGGCTGGGTTTTATTATATGGATGGAGGGCTGTGTTTAGTATCCACTTTGAAACACCTCACCCGACTAAATAGACACTTCCTTTGCTTGGGACTGCAATTGCAACTCTGTGAATGAAATGTACAAATCAATGTCTGAAAATAATGGTCTGTTTTAAGTTAAGACATTTAATTTTGTCTGCCACGAGTTAATTTAGATGTGCATGCTGTAGACTTGCTTTCAATGGTGCAACAATCCTAGATTTTCTTTGGTTTCTGAAAAGGAGAGTAACCTATTGATTGAACTTACTAGAAGCCAATTTTTTTTGGCTAAAACTCTGCATACATCATGTACTAATACTGGTAATGCTATGCACCAGAGTGAGCAAGAATGGAAAAAGACTTAATATTGACTTCATACTTAGTGTAATTTATGCTTACCAGTTCTATTGATGCCAATTTTTGTAATAATTATAACAATCATTGTGAGAATTCTATCCTTGACAAGTCCTTTTCTCTCCTTCAAATCTTCACATTCAATGGAACAAAAACATCCTCACAAACTGTCCATACTATAACTTTTGTATATTTTTTTTTCTTGGTCTTAAATTGAAAATCAGAGCATCTGAGTGACATTTCACTGTATACAGAAGCACTTTTGTTAAAGTTGTGACATATTTTCACTTTTCTTTTTTTCTGCAATGATGTACAATAAATGTGATGTATTTGTGTGTGGCCACAAGTGAAAATGCAATTCAATTGAGATGGATTCCCTTTTCTCTTTCCATTAATATTATAGAGCTCTGCACCCTTATGTACCTTTTCACTTTTTGTATTTCATTTCAGTCTGTTGGTGTTCCACGGTGAGCTGGATGCAAGATAGATACTGTACTAAATTGTACTGTTATTGATTGGAAAAATGTAATAAACAGCTGTTTGAGACCTCTTTGTTTTTTAGTTGACTCCAACAAGGTGCATTTGGTAATTTGGGTATTTTGTGTTTTTTAATCAGGGTATATAGATTACAATATTGACAAGTCTTAGAGATTTCAACAGAACATGTCTGACTGGTAGCTAGTAGTAGTTAGATGCAGGCAGGAATTAAAGTGAAGCAAGAAACAAGACTGGATTTAAAGTAAAAAAGGGTTTAATTAGGCAGTTTACATAAACCTCTTAATTTATGATGGTGCTTTCTCACTTTTAATATTGGAGTTTTGTTTTGATATATTTGCATGTATTTTTAATGTAAAAAAGATAGGAATAATGTGAGATCTTGGATGGAACAGGAACAAGGTTACTATTTAGGACTTCTAACACTTCATTCACTTTCCTACTTAGTAACAACGTTTACTGACAGTTGCGCAGCTATTGTATGTAGTTATTATCGGCTGTAACTTTTAAGTTCAGCGGTTCTGTATTTCAGTCCTCCCAGCACATGCGAACCGCCATCTTCCCACCTCCCAGCCAACAAACGGAAGCTGTTATCGTGGAAGCACTAAGCCTATTCCACCGTGCTTTAGAGGAGGGGGGAGCAAACTAACAATACCTATCTACAGCTTCATTTACTGAACTACATTACATTCAATAGCGGTCAGGTATTACAGTTGTAATATACTCATTGGCACTTGATGAGCGATTTAGCTAAAGCTCATATTTAGAATAAACTCCAGACAAACTAACCGCCATAAAATGAGACCGTCCAATGTGGTGACGTAGCTCCTTCTTGGCGTCGATGGAGCCATTTTGGTAGGCCGTACATGGAGCGCTCATTTTTCGCCTCGTGTACGATCACATTCTCCTGAGATACACTTCTAACTTTACAGCGAGGGCGACACAGGCGCTTTGGTGAAGTCGTCTAACTTCTTCGGCGTGACAAGTCCTTATCAGCCAGCCGTTTCATTGGATTAATTAGCGGGGTACGCAGTTTCCACAGAGTCTCATTAGGACGGTCGTCGTCCGGTGTTGACACGAAGCCCCGACCAAGCGAACAAAGGAACAGTAAGGCCAGTTCACGGTGTTGGCTCGGTCCGAGGGAAACGCTGTCTGTGAAATAGTTTAAGATTAAACCCACCCCTACGCCGTTTTAAATATATATATATATATATTGACCCGAGACGTCTTTGGCTCAGTTATACCCAATTAGCCTGACTCATTCAGCTTCAACAGCAACGTTTGCTAGGACAACTTGTGAGCTAACTTGCTAACTGCTAGCTTTAGCGCTGTTTTGATTCAAGCGTGGAGTTTTTGTTTTTGGTGAAAAATGGCTGAAGTATACATCCGAGTGGCAGAGGAGGAAAACGAGGAACCCATGGAGATCCCATCCGAGGATGATGGCACTGTTCTGCTTTCCACCGTAGCAGCTCAATTTCCAGGGGCGTGCGGCCTGCGGTTCAGGAGCCCCGTGTCTCAGTGCATGCGGGGAGTGCGTCTTGTGGAAGGAGTCCTACATGCACCAGAAAACGGATGGGGGAATATAGTGTATGTGGTCAACTATCCGAAAGGTAAACAGATATGTGTTTTACACATACTTAACTCTTAACTGCGCATTTTACAGGAGCAGGTGGCCAGATGCAACGTTATTTATAATTAATGATGTAACGATAGCTTCTGCTCCCTGAAAATAGATGAGTATGACGGGACATGTAGTTTCCCCACGCCCACATAGGAGCACTTTCTGGCGCTAAAAGTCCATTCATAAAAGGAGTGAAGTAATTTTAAGGCACTGATTCTAGTTTCCTTGAATAAGTTTCTTAGCGGTATTAAAAGTATTTAAATACTTAAGTACCTAAATATATTTATTTAATTGGTATTTCTACTTTTTTTGTATTTTGACTGTAGCAAAAGTAGATTGAACGTCCACATTATATTCATTATATATAATGAATATATAATTAGTTACAGCATGCATTTCTTTCTGCGACTTGTTCGTAGTACCAACCTAAATGTCATAAATATAGGTTTATGCATTTAAGTAGGGCCTTATCTTTTTTTTTTCCTTTGGCCAGTAGGACTGTGATGCAAGTATTACATTTTATGTGGTATTAGAGAGATTTTCCAGTTAAATTGATTACATTAAAATATACTGAGATGTTGTAAACAGTACTGTATCATCATGGAGAATTAGATGTCAAAATATTGGAGAAAGAGCCAGTACAGTATACTGCATTATAATTAATCAGCACATCCAGCTACAGCATCTAAAATTACATGACCCTATAGTTTGACAGTTCATGCATTTGGTGTACCTAATAAACTACAAGAAACACATTCAAATTGAATGATATTGGAAACACTGTTAATGCCAGTTTGCCATTGATTTCATTTTCACGATACCTTACCAAGGGCAACAATGAAACTTATGCCTAAGGTCACATTGCATGGTTGTCAGATTAAAATAAGATACATTTCTTTGTTGGTCACATTCTAGACAACAAAAGGAAAATGGATGAAATTGATGCCTCCTCTGCTGTGAAAATGAAGAGAGGAGATATGAAGACATCTGATTTGATTGTTTTGGGGCTACCTTGGAAGACAACTGAGCAAGACCTAAAAGATTACTTTAGCACATTTGGAGAAGTCATTATGGTTCAGGTATAATATTAGCAAAATTAAGAAATGATACATTTGCTTTTTATTTTATGGCAGTGACAGTTAATCTTAACTCTTGGATGTTGGCTTATCTCTTAGGTAAAACGAGATGCCAAGACAGGAAACTCTAAAGGATTTGGCTTTGTGAGGTTCACAGAGTATGAGGCTCAAGAAAAAGTGATATCCCAGCGCCATATGATTGACGGGAGATGGTGTGACTGCAAGCTACCTAACTCGAAGGTGAATATGGTAATGTCAATGCATATATCCACACAATATGGTAATGAAAATTGTTTTAACATTGTTGTTAACACTGTATAACCTGCAGTTTTTTTTTTTTTTTCTTTTTACCCCCTTTTTCTTTACAGCAAGGTCCAGATGAGCCACTGAGGAGCCGTAAAGTGTTTGTGGGCCGTTGCACAGAAGACATGACCACAGATGACCTTCGGCAGTTCTTTATGCAGTATGGAGAAGTTACAGATGTCTTCATCCCCAAGCCATTCCGTGCTTTTGCCTTTGTTACATTTGCAGATGATCAGGTACTGTACTGCATGTATAGAAAGTGACTACCTACTTCAGTGCTATCCATGTCTAGCTTACCTTATTTGTCTTTTTCCTCACAGGTTGCCCAGTCTCTTTGTGGAGAGGATTTAATTATCAAAGGTGTCAGCGTTCACATCTCAAATGCTGAGCCTAAACACGGCAATAGGCAGTTTGATCGTACAGCACGGTTTGGGAATGGTTTCGGAGCTCAAGCATTTGGTAGCAGCCGTAGCGGGTTAGGGAGCAGCACTAACAGTAGCCTGGCTAATTTTGGTTCCTTCAGTCTGAACCCCGCTATGATGGCTGCCGCTCAGGCTGCTCTGCAGAGTAGTTGGGGGATGATGGGTATGCTGGCTAGCCAGCAACAGACATCCACCTCAGGCAGCACCTCAAGTGGAACAAGCTCTAGCAGGGACCAGAGTCAGTCTTTCAGTACAGGCAACAGCAACTACGGCACCAGCTCAGCCAGTCTTGGCTGGGGAACAGGGTCTAACTCTACAACCAGTGGTAGTGGGTTTAGCTCAGGTTTTGGGTCCAGTATGGAGTCAAAGTCATCTGGGTGGGGTATGTAAGTTAAGTGTTTGTATGGTAAGTATTGTGAGAAAGATGAGTCTTTTCAAAATTTATTTCTGGTGTTAATGTGTATCTGAAAACTTAACACTTTTGTGGAAGATGTTTTGTACATTTGGAAAAAATGCTAAAGATTTAATTTAGGAAGTGTTGAAGTGAATTGTTTACGAGGATGTATGACTAAAGTGCTATTTTTGATGTCTCATTTGTTTGTATCCATTTCAACTGGATTCTCTAATGCATGTATTGTGAAATGTGATATAACCATTTTGAAAATGCATGAATGTTTGTGGTTCACCATTATCCGGCTCTGTCCTCGACTTAAAAAGCAATCTTGCATTGGGAAGAATCTGGTTGAAAACTAAATGTTTTAAGTGCAACTTTATTTGCAGTCAAGTTCTGTGGAAAAGCCTTCATTGACATCTCTTCTGCAGTTAACCTCTCTTCCATTTTCCTGCGAGGAATCTCCTCTTTGGCAGCATTCTTGGGGTGATATCGTTCATTCTCCCTCTTCCCACCTGTAAATGCTATGCCATCAAAGAACGGCTTCACTCCGCATGTTCTAAGAGACGGTGGGTGTTTTCACTTTTATCCACTTTTAAATGGAAAGAACTGCGCAACTGACATTTTAAGAACTGATGAGTGCGGTTGAGGATGGCTTGTGGCGAAGAGTGAAGCGATGAGTGAGCGAACGGAGAGACGCGTGAAACGGACTGGTTGTGCAGTGAAAGAGCCCAATTTTGACTGCTTTTTGAGTGTGTGAGTGGAAGCTGCAGATGCTACGAGCGCCTCCCCTAACATGGACATTCTTTAATTAGTACTTCAAGATTTTTTTTTTTTTTTTTTAATTGCAAGTTTTTCCTTACTCTAAGTATGTTGATCAAGTGCAGAAATATCGAAAATGTAGTGGAATGTTGTGATGAATATTTGTATTGCTTATATTGACCAGATTTGAATGCTGTATGGTGTGTGCTTTCATGTTATTGAACTGATCTGTAAGTGTGTAATTGACGTGGATGACACATGCTGAAGGCTCTGGGGAACGTGAGTGATAGTGTGAGAACGTGGAGTGGTGTGTCCAATGGTTCCCAGTAGCTCTTGTCGTTTGTGAGATGTTTAAAAAAAAATGTCAAATGAAGGGAGTTCTCTAATAAAGTTCATTTGAATAGATGATTAGTTGATATTACTTGAGTCAGTTTGTCAAATAAAAAAAATCTAATTCGATTCACATATCTAGGGACCTTGGGCTCTGCTCGTCGAGGTCTCCGTTTGAACCCTGACTGAAGTCTATTCTGAAGGACGAAGACGGAAGTTCCAACACTTTCAGTGTGTGGCCTTCTCAGACATGACATGGGGTAGTACCTGTCTTTTTGCTGCTTTCAATGTGAATTATCCCATTGATTATTCACAAACTACATCTAAGGTTAGAGGGAAGTTGATTGTTTTTATTTTAAACTCAGTAATGTCATGTTGGAGCAATAAAATTTGGCTGTAGTAATACCTGCTGGTACATTGCTGAGTGATGGGGATTTTTAGATAATGTGGGTAGTTTGCTTGACAGTCTAAACATTCTGAAGGTTTCCACAAAATACATCTTATAAAGAGTCATGGCAGGTAGATTATTTAGCAGCTTAACCACTCAATTATGAAAGTGTTTGGTAATAAGTTTGATTTTGGTTTGCTTTTTAGAAAAGAATTACCAGTTCTTATTGGATCACGTGCATGTCAAAGCAGTGCCCAATGCACTAGAATCTTTGCCTCACAGTAGGGAATCCCAGGACAAATAAATCATAAGGTCTAAATTTATAGAAAGTCAGTGAACTAGTGCAAGACACCAAGATATAATGCTGTCAACTCCTTTAATAATGCAAAAGAGTGATTGGTACTTCTGATGACACTTAACTCTGTCATGTGTTGGTCAGCCGTCATGTTTATTTGAATGTGGGCACAGGTAAGACACTTGCAGGCCTGCCTGTGCCTTGTCCTTACTCTCTACTGTCCTCCTCAGTGTCTCTGCTCTTCCTCTTCCCAGCACTTTTCTTTTTTGAATCCTTCTGCTCCTGGCTCAGTTCTTCAATTTTATTCTGAATGTGGATGGACTGAAATAAATAAAGGCAAATTAAAAATTAAAGTTGCTGTCTGCTGTAGAATATCTGCTGCCACACAGGTACAGTGTACCGCTGCATTATTGTAGTGAAATTACAGTATTTGAGTAATAGGCTAACTGCATGCATTCATTCTGACTTGGTAGCTCTTAAGTTATTCCAAATAGCATATATGACTTGTACTGAGTAATCTTTTTCTGGCAATTCTATGGAAATAACTCACCAGTGCAGTACTGCGGCGGGCTATGAGCTTTACATCTTCTGTAGACACTGTACTTCTTTTAGCATGCCTCAAAATCAAATGTGATATTATAAATTAGACCTTCTGGAAAAACATACTCGTTTTAATATGTTGGATTACGACAAAGGAACAAAGGCCTCATATATTTTGCCAAAATCAAGAGATTGCACATGGTTAATTACTCTATTAATGTTTATAGTAATAGATTCTTACCTTGCAAAGGCCTCTAGGTCTTTAGCAAATATATCTGAAGAAAAGATAACAGCTGGTGTTAAATTGAAGAAAGACTGATTAAAGGCAATTTAAACATTGCATTACATTGAATAATTTTGGTTAGGTAAATTATGTCTGGCTCTATTTACATACAAAAAGAGTATTACAGTTTCTCAGTTACATACAAAGCTGCAATGTTTGCTAAGCTAACCGAAAGGGAAAAATATTCAGTGGTTTCTGAAATATCTGGTTTGTGTAGTCTTCTATAAGCTGGTATTAGTCTTTATACAAAATTTTCTCCATTTTTGCTGAAGACCTTGCAGGTAATTTGTTTTTTTTCAATTTCATATTCATATAAAAGATCTGTTCAAATGTAATATTTGGAAAGCTTTATTTTATGAAACCACTGCCACTTCTATATTAATCTAAATGGCAAAAGTATTCATGGTCTTATTTTGAAAGCATTTTCACTAATCTTCAGTGTCTAAAACTTTTGCACAGTACAGTATATATTGAAAATACATACTTTAATTCAACTTTAAGTATGAATATAGAACTATTTTTAGTTTGTAGAAAGTACAAATATAAACTAACTGGTGACTAGAGTAAGTGGATCTGATGGTTGTTTGTATAAATATTAAAGTATGTTTTACTGGACAAAGTTAAATGTGCGCACACACACACACACACACACATACATATATATACATATACATGTGTGGGATTAAAGTATACCTGATTCATAAAGATGAAGAGATGCATCTGACAACTGCATGTCTGAATTTTAATGCCATTTGTCATAATGTCATCCACAGTACATCTCTGAAGGTGTAACCTGGAGTGGACACTCACCACATTGTCTGAATGTTGTCTCAGCTATTGCTGCTACAACTTGTCGACTGAACTTTCTCCTGTGGTCCTCTCCCAGTTTCTGGCACAGTTGACCGATGGTATAGTGTACTGCAGCCTTTAACCTCTAAAATTTAAAATACTAAAATCAGATATTCTGTTCTTTGAGTTACTACAGTGTTCAAACAAATGAAAGACCATAAAACACAATCTAATATCTACATTGGTCAGACAACAACAGAAAAATATCAGTAAATACAGGAATTTACCAACATTTAGCTATACCAATCAATGTTAATAATATAGTTATTCAGTTGTGAGCTGGGCCCATGTATGGACTACCAAAGACAGAAACCTGAGAGATTCAGGGGCTCTTAGCCAAAGTGAAGGTAATATTTCTTGTTAAAACTCAGCAAACCAGCCCAAAAAAGATGCAAGGCAGGAGGCTTGCATGTGTTTCTGTCAGGGGCCTTAAACTGGAGTGATGGAGGTCTTTTGACGTTATTGATCTATACCCAGATTTCATTGTCTCATAGAAAATGATGGATGGATTTGACAATTAAATAATCTATCTGTTAAAAGTCAGTAAACGTTTTTCCAACAACCGTATCCCGACACACAAAGGTTGCAGTTAAATATTTCAGACATTTGTAAAGGAAATTCAAGACTTCTATCAAAGCTGTTTACTCGACGAGTTTTAAGACTCGCATACCTGCTGGTTCACCCAACGCTAAAGCTAAGTGACAGTTAGTTAACCACATGAGCGCCTTAATATCATAAACTTGCCTGGTGGGTTTCCTCTTGGTCGACTGACATTTTGTTATGGACAAACTTGAGCGGTCTCCGGAACAAAACTTTCAGCACAACAATTAAATTCGGTTAATGTAGCTGAAAAAAAAATAGCTTACGCACAAAATCAGGATATGACAGAAAAAAGCCAACGCATTTCGCACGTAAAGCTAGGCTACATTGTTCAAATTGTTTATAAGCAGGCTGATGGAAAAGGAAAAACAAAAAAACTCGCGGCACATACTCCTCAGCAAACCAACAACTCCTGAGTTTTTCTTTTGTTTTTAATGTGGGAGATTTACAGCGCCATCCTGCGGTCGGGAGGAGGTACTACATCATTAGATCAAACATTTCCTACATTTACTCAGTTTTATTGTTTTACTACTTACAATTAATGCAACCTTTTACAGTACATTATCCACTACAATTCAGAGGAAAATATTCTACCTTTTACTTTATTACACAATGGACAGGTTAACCTCTTAGGCAATTCCTATTATTAACTCCCTTTATAGTACCCAGACTCCAAGCAGTAATCTAGATTACTCACATAGAAAACTAATTGAAAACAACCTTTACAATTAAATAAGTATTTTTACAGCAAAAACTCCCTTGTACTGGTTTATTAAATCTAAATATTTGCTTGTTGTCTATAACAGTCAATTCAACACCATTAGGTGAAAGAATAGACTGACATTAATTTGGACTTCAGGTAATAATGATTAATAATAATGAAATGTTAATGATTTTTCTCCTTATTCCTTACTATCCTGACATTTATACACTGAACTATAAATAAATTCATAAGAAAATAATGAACCTTTTGGTAATAAAAATAATGGTTGGTTGCAGCCTTACAGTTCATTCATCCATTATCTATACCTGCTTATTCCTATTTAGGGTCATGAGGATCTGCTGAAGCCTATCCCAGCTCTTTCTGGGTGAAAGTTCTCCAATATTAGTACTATTACTACTATGTCAATTACTACTACGACCACCTCATTTTTCTGTGAGCTCAATACAAACTAAAATGGTTTGCTTCTGGGTCATTCAATGGAGGATTGGTAATCATTGATGAAATACTTTTCTAAAATTTGAAATTAAAAAATTCTAACAAAGATTTGATATAACTGTGGGCCTGAAGTATACATGGGGGTTAGGGGGCTCCTGCGGGTTTATTTTACAGCAGTTGTTATAATACTTTGATACTTTTCAAATTAAGATGTGTTAAATCATACCTAATAAATCTTAAAACAAACATTTAATATTGTTCAAACTAGCTGACTTGACCAATTATAGCAGCCAAAGTATACACATTATATATTCACATTAATACTTTTGTAGTTTTCAAAAATGTTTTAAATGCAAGACTAAATGTCTTGAGTGGAGTCATTCTTTATGTTGCTTACTGCATCTTTTATTAAAATAAATGATTCAAATGCCTTTTCCACCCATTCACAGTTATAAGCTACATTTATTGTAAATTCTGTAAAAAGATTTCTAAAGTCTGAAATCACAGAGTCCTTTTAAAAATTTGCTTGCAGACTTGGTCTTCACAGGTGAGCTCCTGAAAGAGAAACCATATGAAGCTATGAAACTTTCCATTATACATTAACATTATATATTAAAATGATTTGGGTCATATCAGTTTTCAAAGAAAATAATACTAGTTTTTCTGTGGATGTAAAAATTAGAAGACAGTTTATGTGCCACAATATGAAAAATAGAGAGACTAGGTTAGTGATTCCTGAACTTCACAAAGCATTGATCACTAACACTGACTGGAAGCTGCCATGAGACTAAAAATTGGAGTGGTCATACCAGATGAAGCTGATCTTCCTCAAGCCAGTGAGTCCACCCTCTGTTCTTCTTTGCTCCTTTCTGAACACACACCAGCTTATCATTCTCCCAGTTGACCATAGTCTGATGAAGAAAAACAACGAAATCAACTACAGCAAACCACATTTAAAGATGGTGTTTGATAACTGCACAGCCACAGAAAAATGTTTGTATGCATTTGTGTAGAAAAAAAATCTCACAGTGATTATCATTGGCTTATTTTTATTTGCTCATATTGTGTCTTAGTGATCATAAAAACATTTACAAAAAATTTTGTGCCTCTGATATTACTAAGGTTTTTACCTGGCATGTCCGGTTGTCCATTCCTTTTGTCACCTCTTTGAATTCTTCTCCAATTCTGAATGAAAGCTCATAATTTCTAAAAGAAGTGAATGTCTTGATTGTGAAACAGTCTCCATCTTGCTCAATCACTTTCTGGGGCTTCAACATTGAGGCAATCTTGCGTGTCGCAAAATCAACCCCTGCATGTTAAAATGAAAAGAATATGTTAAAACAAGTTTTCAAGTATGACAGCTCATTTTAACTTTACTCTCATTTTTACTTAATAAGCTATTTGGCATTCTCCATGAGGCATCATGCCACATAAGATAAACTACACAAAGAATTCTCTCTTTTAAAAGTAAACATTTAAAACTATCCCAAAAAACAAACTATCAAATTGAATCTCTATGTACTCTAAATAAATGTTAAAAAAAAACAATAGCACTTACCAAGAGCAACCATGTATCCCTCAAAATTGACATTGCTGACAATGTCCCATGTCCCACTGTAGTCTACAGGCATCTTGGATGTTAATTTGACTCTTTGGAAAATTCAACAGCTAGGAGCATCAGGAGTGAGCGGATTTTAAACTCTTGGTTAGGATGACTCTTTTGGGTGTTAATGTGGGGCAGGGGTGATATGTTGCCGTTATTTTGGACACACAGAAGGGAGGAAGGCTGGAGGGTGGAACAGGACCTTTGTACACATATGGGAAAACTATTATCTCCTTGTCAAGACAAAGGCCTCTTTACAGGATGTTACTCTTGAACATACTGCATCTTTAGCAGTGTTCTGGTGAAAACATAACCTAGCCTACATAAGCAAAAATGTATATAAGGAATTTTGTCTGTTGGTGAGTAAAATATGCAGCAGCAGTCTTGGTGCCTGTGCAGTGTGAAATACAATCCTTCCTCCTGCTCACAAATGGAGACCGTTCTGGAATAGTGTTGCAGGACATGAGAAACAACCATGTTTCTCTACATGCTAATTTTCATGGCATATCATAGCAGCAGATGGTTACCAAGGAATCAGAGATTAAAATTGTAAGTGCTGTCATTGTTAGAGGTATTTGTTATTTTTACTTCTATTTTAAATTGGTGCAAATATTTTTCTGTTGATTCAAGTGTTCTCATCACAAGGTGTTTTTCCAGTGATGTTTTATTAATGTTCTATTTTCAGTCAAATTGTGAATGCAGTCTTCATTGCAATTGTTCTGGTTCCTCAGTTCTACGTCATGGGAAGGTAATTAGGACAGAGGCCACTATGGCATCAAGCCTTCGAGATCATGGGTCATTCGTACAAGAGTGAACATTGCATTAACAATGGTGTCCTTTTTTTTAAAAGGCCCAAATCCTCAAGATACTGCAGGCAGCCTCTTTTGAACAACCTGTCAGCCTCTATTGCCTTATCCTTCATTGCTTCAGGTAAATCCTATTAGCTCAGGCAGTTCTGAAAACACTGAGATCTCATCAATTCCCATTAATATGAATATAACCTGTTAATATGAATATAACCTGTTAATTTCTGTTAATTTCTTTTAACAGGTTTGTCTGTGATTTTCACCTTGGTAGACCCAGTTCCTCAGAGCATGTGGGCTTCTTATCATGTGTTTGGGTTGCTGTCATTTGGACAGGGACTATGTACTGCCATCCTGACTCTGACAGCAGCAGCATGTGTAAGAAATTTGCTATAATGATATTGCTGACTTCCACCCAAAAAGCTGTATCAAGATGACTTAAACGTGTGCATTCACAGGTCAAAACCACCCCTGAGCTCTACTACCTGTCCCTTATTCTGACAATCACCTCTATTTCCAGTACAGGTGAAGTAATTTTTATTTTTATTTTTTTACAAATACACCCATAAAATATGGAACCAGTTAAGAACAGAATATTACATTCTAAAGAATAACATCTGCTTCTGTCTGTTCAGGATTTTTTGCAGTGAAAGGAGGACTCTGGCTGACTAAAAGATGGCCTATGCAGAGGGACCTGAGCAGAAACAATGAGTGATAAAACAGGCCAGCTGTCCTGTGCTGACATCTGATATTTCAGATATTAAGATTTCATGTGGTTTCCTTGCCACCAGAGGCTAGTAACTTTAAACCATGGGAACAAAAACAAAAAAAGGAGTTTGAAGATTCAATTCAGAAAGGTGCCACAAAGCAGATGTTTGTTATTAGAACACTTTCAATTTTATTTGTTTGTTGTTGAATAGTTTACATTTATGTCACGTAACAGACCCAATGAATATGTCCATTACACGGTAGATTGAGTGTATATTTATAGATACAAAAATAACATGAAATCTCTATACAGTACTGAAAGCTTTGTTTTTCATTGGACAATGATGGTCTGGTTGTAACTTTAGAAAAATCCAGATGCTGTATCTAAATTGTCTTCATGAAGGTAAACTGGCAATACAGTTTTGATCACAATAACAAATATACAAATAAACGGTGTACCTAACTACAAGTACCCATTTACTGCAAATGATCTATGTTTCTTTATTATACAAACAGATAGTTACAGTTATTTATGAACCCAGTTACATTTTTATTTTTTTATTCAAAAGATCACTGCCACTCAACAAACATATTATCCCTGAGATCTGATACAATTCAAACACTGTGGATTATAGTAAGTACACACATCTTTGTGTTGGAATTGGCTTTAGGCACATGTTTACAATATGAGATACTCAAATAGTTCTACATACCGTGTAATCTCTGTACTTTGTAAACTGCAGATGTGTGCTGTCTAGCTTTTCACTCATCTCACACTTAATTAGGCTTCAATGAAAAATAATATGCCTTTCACACAGAAAAAATAATCAAATAAAATAATAATTTCAATGGAATGATCATACTGCTCTTCCCATCGTTATTAACGTAACTTGACATTCCTGCCAAGAAAATTTATTTTATCACCACATTAAAATGCAGCTTCATCTCTTCTTGGAGATATATGTGCTGGAAAACTCCACATCAATCATTAGTGCATTTGCTGAACACCAGCACTTTTAAATGTGGGAAACCACAGCCCTTTGCACAAGTGCATGAATCCACCAACAAGAGTTTTAAAACTCTTTTTCAACCTTATACTACACACTAATAGCTATAATAGATTTCCTATTTTGGTCTTTGCAAGAACTGTTATAAGCTCTAACCAAAATGCTAGTTGGAAGATACAAAATCAATAAGAAACATGGTATCATACCTGAAAAATGCAGCCTAAAAAAAAAAACATAAAACCACTGGTCCTCAAACATTATTTTCCTTTTACAACTTTTACAATTGAAAGTTATAATCCCTATCCTAAAAGTGCATCATAGTCTATGTACCAAACAAGTCTGCCATTAGCAGGTTTCACCCAAGTTACGGGCCACTTTTCGAGGTTGTCCTTCACTCGGCTCAGCTGGGTGACCATCTCATGCTTGCCTTTCCCCATCACTAAAAGTGCAACCTTGTGGGCTCGATTAATAGCACTAAAAGTGAGACTCATACGCTGGTGAGGCTTGACAGGGCTTTCGGTGAGGGCCACCAGATTCTCCTCTAGTGCATCTATTTTACTACCAGGGAACAGTGATGCTGTGTGGCCATCATAGCCAACCCCCAACAGTACAAAGTGGAAGCTGGAGCCATTAACCAACTTGCTGATCTCCTTCTCGTACAGCTGTGCTCCTCTGTCCTCCTCGACACATAAACGCTGGTTAAGTTGTACTGGCATTGGGTGAATGTTGTAATAGGGTATCCTTACATGTTGTAGTAGGTGGTCATGTAAAGTGTGGAAATTAGACTCCAGCTCAGTCTGTGGGACACAGCGCTCATCCACCATCCACACATGGGTGTTCCTCCAGGGGAAGGAGAAGTGGTGCAGGGCCAACCTGTGGAACAACGCAAGAGGACTGGACCCACCAGAGAGTGCGAGGTGGAAAACACCACCATCATGCACTGCTGCCTCGGCCGCTTCCTGTATGTCTGCAGCTAGCCTTTCCATCAGCTCCTCAGCCCAGGCAGACACCATGTCGGCACTACGAAATTTGCCATGGATCACTTGGAAACTGTTTGATGATGTGCCTCCCATTTGATCAGGGCTTATTATCACCTCCTCACTGATGTAAGTAATAGCTGTCCCTTTCAGATGGATGTCCAGCAGGTTTCCATTGTCCACACCACCAGGGTAGATACGCGGAAAAGAGCTGGCTAGGCTACTGAGCAGTGGTGTCCATAAGTCCCAGGAAGCCAGCAGGTTTTCAGTGCTAATGAAACTATTTTTACGCCCAGCATAAATGTGAGATATAAGTTCTACATAAGCTTCCCTCTGCTCTGCTGGAGTCTGCACATAGTAGTCTGAGATGGGTGAACCTAACACACTGATATCTGTGTGCTCTGTCACTTCCTTCCACTCGTTGTTTAATGAAAGAGGTTTGAATAAATTTTTACTTACAAGGATTGCTGGATACTGAAGTCTGCCATGCCCAAAGTAGAAAACGATCTGTTTGGGCTTGCAGTGAATGCTGTTGTGGTTTTCAAGACAAAATATGTCATTCTTGAAAAGTATGCGCGCATATCCCACCCGTTCATCTAACATCTTTCCTGAGATCAAAAGAACTGGCACACCTTCATACTGGGCCTCATCAATGTGTGCCAACACAGCTGAAATACACAGAATTATTTATTAGCAGAACTATATTTGTTTTATATGCAAGAATTTTTAACAAATATAAAGTAAGAAATTCAGAAATTCCTGATACTTAAATCACGTCTATACGCACCTGCAAATGTTGGTGTAAGACTGACATGATCTTTTGTCTTATTCAGCTCCTGCTGAACCTCTGAGTTGTATGCCTGGTACTGGCCGATCACAGCTTGATTCTTCCCTAAAGGCAGCACAGAACTGAGGATGTGCAGTTTATTTTGGAGGACCTCCTCACTGCTGCTCAGATTCTTGGGAGGCCTCATAGTCAACAAAGTCATAATCTCAGTCAGGTGGTTCTGGAGCATATCTCTGATCACACCATATTGGTCGTAGAAGGAAATACGACCTTGACAACAAAACAAGGACAGAGAAGACCACATGGTTGCATCTTAAGAATTCTTTTGTATATCTCATAAAGAAATAATTAACAGTTTTGGTTCCATTTTAATTACCTTTAACATTTAGGGCCTCTTTTATTACAATCTCCACTCTCTCTATGTGGTGCTTGTTCCAGATGGGATCCAGAAACTTCTTGTTCTCTATTCTGAATGGAAGTATCTTTGCAACCACCTGTTCACAAAAGTAGAAAAACATGAAATTTAATCTTTATAACTGTGAAAGGCAGTAAATACTTTGGAGGATGTGATTACCTGCTTCCCCAAGTAATGATCAATTCTGTACATTTCTTCATCCTGTAATGAGCCTCTAAGCTGAGATGCTAGTACCTGAGCACTCCTAAAGTCATGTCCAAAAGGTTTCTCAAGCACCACTCGCAGCCATGCACCACTGGTCGGCCTGCAACTGCTGTTGATTTTATCAGCAATATCTGCATATGCAAAAGCTGGTACTGAGAGGTAGAAAAGCCTCCCTGCCTCTGTCATACCCTCCTCCTGAAGCTGTTTCTCGATGTGCTTGGCCAGATCCTGGTAGTCCTCGAGGGATTTCAACTGTCGATACTGAGAGAGACGAAGGAACTGATCTTTCAGTATAGCACAGCGTTCTGGCGAAACATCCTTCGAGCAAGACACTGCCTTCAGGATCTCAAAGAAAATTGGTGTGGTCTCATCAGAAGGTGACAGTCCTCCGGCGTAGAAGGAAAAAGTGTTTCCTTGACCGACCTGGTTAATGTACAGCCGGAAGAAGCCCTGCCACAGGTACTTCTTTGCCAAGTCACCTGTGCCTCCCACTATCATGACTGAAACATGGCCTTGTCTCTGTGCTCCCTCCCTCTCCTCACCATTTCCTCCCTGGGCACAAAGAGTGACCAGAAGCAGGAACACAATCACCAACATGCTGGTCCAACACATCCAAACTCCTGTATGAAAACAGCAATGAGTAACATTACATACAGGTAATCTGTCATCATTAAACATGGAATGAAGCTAAAGCAGTAATACATGGCTAACACTAAACATAAAAAAATAAAAATATGGCAACCAGTGAATGTCCTAGTTATTTCTATGATTATTGTTTTTGTCTGTCTTGTCCAAAAATGTAAAGAAAAAAATAAGAAAAGAAAAGCAGTTAGTCCTTAAGAGGCTAGGACCATGACATGTTTGGCATTATGCTTGAAAAAAAAAAAGACAACTGAAAATGTGGCCTTAATAATTGATAATTACTGTTAATAGCATAATCAAACTCAATAATCAGTGACTATTTTAAGCTCAAACTGTTTGTGATAAAAACAAATTACATATGAAGACTATTGGTACTTTGCCTTATTCATGGCACACAGCTGAATAGACAAGTGAGAAATTAAAGTTGGTCCATTCATGATATTCAGTTTGAAAATACATATAGATACTGATGTTTTTCTTTGACAATGTCAGCAATCCCAATTATCATTTGACAAACCAAAACACATTAGTTAACAAAATAACTAAATGTAAAAGTTTAAATTTAAACATCTAATAGCCAAGACGGATATAGAATTTGACTAAGGACAGTCAATAAAAACTACAAATACACTGGAACCGACATAAATCACCAAAGATGAAATGAAAGAGTAATAAATTACTTAGCAAAGTCTCTTCCCAGCAGTTTCTAAAGGTCCTCTGGAGAAAGTTTATCTGGCGCAGTGACACTACCATGAGAATGTTAATCACTGGAAACTGGTGGAGAGGGGGTGTAGACTTTGCACTTAGTTGAGGTGTGCTCCAGTACAAAATTTTTGTTGATAAAGTGCAGGAAAGATCCGCCCAACATTTTGACGATTTTGCAAGGACCAAAAGTCATTTATTTATCAAAATAGCAAAGGCTGCAATGGAAACCAAAATGTTTCTTGCCTGTAGGTTCAATATTCTTATTGTAGTGCCAGAAAACAGATCTTCCTTTGTTCAACATAACATTTGGTTTCTAATGTGGAACAATAGAAAGGTAAAGAGTCATTGGTCTGAAGACCTTAAAGGGGTAAAACATCTAAAAAAAATTTTTTTACTGCATTGTGATGAAATAAAAGTTATGCACAATGAAAAGAATTGATGGTCAGTCAAAATTCAAATCAACATCCATGAGTAATCAAAGTCTAGGATTTTAAAGCTATCTAGCTTGGGCCTCGATGTTACAAACCTGATTATTGGGAGACTGAAAATTGTACACAGTAAACATAATATCTCTGCTCTATCCACTCACCCCAACCGGTCGAGGCAGATGGCCGCCCAAACTGAGCCCGGTTCTGCTGGAGGTTTTTTTCTTCCGTTAAAGGGAGTTTTTCCTCTCCACTGTCGCCAAGTGCTTGCTCATAAGGGAATTGTTGGGTTTTTAGTTTTAGTTTTTGTAAAGTGCCTTGAGATGATTTGTATTGTGATTTGGCGCTATACAAATAAAATTGAAATGAAATGAAATAATACCCACAGTACAGGGATGATTTTACAGCTGAACATCTGAAATCCCCCAATTACACAGTCATGTTTATACAGTCGCAATGCAAACAGCAAAGGCCACCTCCTGAACGCTGACTGGTTAAGCAACAGCTGACTATTTACCTTTTTCAAGAATACTGCAGTTAAAATTGCAATCTTTTGGATTAACATTGTCAAACATATGCAGAATATTTGAAAAACCCACTGATTACACCTCAAAACTGCCTACTACTTGTACTCCACTCATCTTTTTTCTATAGACATCTAGGCAATTTAATATTTTATATCCCCACATAAATAAATAAGGTGGCACAATCTCTTAAAAGACACTATCTTCATTCAGGTTTTGATATTATTCCTCCTGCTATTTTTTAGCATCAACATGTGACTCCAGGTGCCAAACAAGACCACATGACCCAAGCACATTGCCCAAATGTACAGTAAGGACTGTGTAGTTTTGTTCATGACTGTAGAGAGCACTCTAAAAACATGGCTGTATCCCTATTTGTGTCTTTGTGGGCAAATTTGTCACAGCCCAGTGATCTGCAGTAAATGAGTCTTTTGACAGAACTACAGGGAGGTTATTCATTCGGCATCAGTGTAAAGTAATTTGGAGTGTGCATGCACGACTGATACCAGCACCCCATTTACTTCCATGCAAATCGAATTCAACTGTCACTCAGTCACTTCTTGGTTCAGTAGCAAGAGACCAGTAACAACTATATAAGGCAAGGAACATTTCATTTTATCTAAAGTTCATCTCAATTTATGTAAAACCTGCTTCATAAGGTCAAGTCCTTCCTTTTTTCATATATTTGCTCATTATTTTGTCAATAAATTAATTAATGATTGGTAAAATTTCCTGCCCTTTCACCCAAAGAGAGCTGGGATAGGCTCCAGCAGATCTCTGTGACTCTAAATAGGAATAAGCAGGTATAGATGATGAATGAATGAAATTTCTTTGGGCATACTTGTCCAATCAGCTATTGACAATTCAGGTGTTTGCTGCCATACAAGGTTGAAAACAGTGTGTAAATGTTAACATTTGACAAACTGGACTAGCTGACTTTTTTCTCTTTACTTTTTTTTTTTTTTTGCTTAACATTTCCACTCTGACTTTGGCTTTCTGTACATTGTTCCGGTTTAAATCGGTAACATTTTAACTGGTAAGTTTGTAGATAGCATGATGATGTCTTATCAAAGCACCGTTAAAACCTCAGGGCACCTCGATAAAAAGTTCTCTTGAATTTTAATTAGCCTATATGAACTATTTGACAACAGGTTCAACAAGAACGCCATCTGTCACTCTTTCTGTGGAAGGTGGTGTAATATTCTGGTTGAGCGGACACATGAACACTAACTACAAAACTATCATGGAACAAATAAAGCAGCATTCACTGAGGTATCTAAACATCCATACAGTTATATTCGATTGGATTTAATAGTATTTGTACAGCTCCAAATCACAAAAAAATGATCTCAAGGCCCTTTAACAGAAGAAACCTCAAGCAGAACTGTGTCCATGCTATTACTTACTGTGATCAGTGGTATTAAGTAGTCAGATGCAGAGCTACAGGGAATCAGGTGCCAGCCATACAAATACATGGAATTCTGCTGCCTAGACTGGCGAAAGGAGTTCCCATCATGCACTGAGCTGAGCTGAGCTGAGCTGAGCTGAGCTGAGCTGAGCTCCTCTCCTCTCCTCTCCTCTCCTCTCCTCTCCTCTCCTCTCTCCTTTCCTTTCCTTTCCTCTCCTCTCCTCTCCTTCTCTCCTGCCCCTTCCCGTTTTAACTTTATCGAAGTGGTTTGACTCCAGCACACAGGTTTTATTTTTTTTTCTCCTGGTCAGACAAGTGGTTTTCATAATGAGTTGGATATTAATAATATTTTCATGATTTTTTGTCAAGGCCAAAATGAATGCCCCTGCAGATCATTGTTCTTTTTTTTGTTTTATTTAAAAATAAAATGAATGAAAATCAAACTGATAAAGAGAGAACGTGGTCAGCATGTTCACTGAAAAGCCACGCCCACGACACACCTGTCTCCCACCGTATAACCAGTTAATCTGAACCGCACTAGTTCAATTAGGAAATGCCGACTCATTTCTAGGTTTAAGAAAAGCATCCTGGTTTGTTTTACAGATCATGCTGCACAGGTGTAGCAGTAAATTCCGCACATCCCTGCAAAACGTGCGTCTTCCTGCTGCTCATTTTCAAAACTGGCCAGGATACAAAGACTGGCAAAAATAAATCTGGGGGAGGGATTATTTCTGAGCTGCAGAACGGAAATTACAACTGCTGCTCATAGTGAAAGTAAACATTTTTAGCTCATGACTACACAAAGCCTCAACTTTATTTTTTTTTAGCTAAACTGAATTTTAGCCACGTGTTTATTCCTCATTGCTGTGCAAACACATTGGCAAGTAACAGGTTAACGTTTATCCGCCACACCTGCCAACTGCACTTCTGCTACTAACGCAAGGACACGGACACACAAACTATAAAACTCGCTCTGCGATCAATTTGTTAAACCTGCAGTTGTGATGTTGCCAAAACAGGTCAGACAACAAAAGACGCTTTTGACACAGGTGAACATTTAATCCTGTACGAACCTGTCCTGTCCAGGCTGCTGCACAGTCCACAGAAGCTTCCTGCACCGGTCACGTGACGCATTCCTGCTCATACGACAGGCTGCAGACTCGGGTGGGGGGGGGTATAGATGAACCTACTGTTCAGATCTGCCATACCATATTGATTATTGTTTAACTTTGTTTTTTTGTTTTTTTTTGTATTTCTGGTCTAAAACTCTAAGAGGCTGTAAAACTACTTATTATTCAATATCACGAATATTACACTTTGCTACCACTTGTTTAAAAAGTCCCTTTTCACAGTTGACATCTCCCCAACATCACACTGACATAATGTTGAAATGATCACATTAATGAATATCATGATAAAACCATCAGCTTTAAGTACACTAATAATCTGTTTTACCACCAAAGATGAAATCATTGCTCTGTAAAGCCGATAAATAAATAACTCCCTATTTTTAATTTAGGGAGGTCTGAGGTTTTGTGTCAGTGACTTTCCCAACACTTGGGGGCAGCTGCAGACTGCGTAGTATTGTCATAACACGAGGGACCCCTATTGGTCTCTATGTAGTATAACTGCTTTGTACTTGTGTCATATTTTTTTATTTAGTCTGAAGCGCTTCGCTCCATCATTAAGAAATGCCATGAGCTCCAATTGCTCCCTCTAAAATAAAATTGAATTGAATTAAACAAACAACCGCAAAAAAAAAAAAAAGAAAAATACAACAACAAGCAGCCATAGCCTGCTGATTCTTTTCACCGTTGTAAACACTGGAAAGAAAAATTTGACTTTCAGTGAAAAAATATTAGCTGTTTGTTCCTGTTTGATGAGCTCAGCTGTCTCACATCATCCTCTGAATTCAGGCCTAACTCAAACAAAGCCAAAGCTTGATTGTTGTGGACCACACTGCCAGTTGACCTTTCTGGTCCTTCCTTTTCCTTCTCTGAACAGTGGTGATAAATACAGTTCAGACCTTGACTCAGCAGCTTCATGGTCCATTCCAAATACATAATGTCCAAACTGAGCACATCAGCAACTGAAGTTCACAGTGTTTTCATAAATACACTTAACTGTCAACAACAAATAGTCTTCCTCTGATTTTATTTATCCCACACAGAGGTTTTTGTATTTTTTGGACGCGAACATTTCTTGGGGAAATATAAGCATTTAGCAGCACAGCTGGTTTTAAAACAATTTCACCACAGGGTCCTCTAATAGCTGATTTGGAGCATTCAATCATATCACACAATCTTTCATAGCTATTTTTTCCAAGGTCAGTAATAATCTTTCATTTAGCGTTTTAACATTCGTGATAAATGTTAACACAATGTAATCTATACATGGATCTGAAATGTAATCAGAAAAACCAACTTTTAATTATGACAACAACAGACTCCATCTGCTGAGGAACATAATGTGACATGACCAAATACCCCAGAGTGGCCATAAATGGACTTCAAGAATGGACTTCTAATCTCAAGAATAATTTTAGTTTAAACCTAAATTCTAACATATGATAGACACACACACACACACACACACCTCACAAACAGCTGTAATGCCTGTGATCACACTGTAGAGCCCTCCCAAGTTGGGTAGCCACTGTGAAATGTAAACAGTAAACAGGATGGCACATCCTCTGTGTGTGCGCTTCTGTTTGAGTGCTGGGGGGGGGGGAATGAGCCCGTGCTGCCCAGCTGTCACTGCTATAACCTCAGACTTGAGAGACCACAGGAGGCAAGCTGTAAGGCCACTGTGTGTGTGTGTGTTGTCACCCCGCACCCCCAGGCATTCTCCACAGCCCCTGGCTTCCTTCCTCCCCTTTGTTAAACCTGTGTGACAGACTTTGTCAAGCTGAGCACACAAACAAATGCATATGAATGTGCTGTCATCTTTATTAGGCCCCTTTTCCAGCGCTCGTTACATTTAACATAGGTCTTTACTGAAGGAGAATTCACTTTCAGTCACTTTTCAGTCAGTTCAGACTTTTTCTGGCCAGACGAGGAGGATTACGGTGACCTCAGTCTGGAATAAATTTGAATACACAACCTGTTACATACTAATGACAGAACATAATATGGAGCAATGAACAAAGGCAAATTTTTAAATGACTCTTTACTCTTTTAAGTAATTTAATGGTTGTTTATGGAGGGGATTTTGACATGAAACTTTAATGGCAAATTTAATCGGTGGTTTTGTATTTCAAAGGTGAGATAATCCTGCCAAATATAATTTCTTTGGCTTCTCTCTAAAATCTTCCTGTCTATACCCGCAGTTTTCTTTTTTTTTTCTACAACTGTTCTTTGATGCATGAGGTCGGTGCCAATGCAGGCAAAGATGACTGATCAGGGTGAAGACACAAATAGACTCAACCCATGTATGTATGAGTAATGCACTGTGTTTTAACCACATTCTCGCATTTCTTCTCTTCATGAAATGGAAACCTGTTGGAGCGTGTTCTTTCTTTAGTTTCTGAACGCTACGCTGCACACAACACATCCCACACAGACAACAGTCACCCACCCCACATTCCTGGTAGAATATGTAGTGTTTCCAGAGGTGGCATGTGGAGCTTTTGAAAGGAGATGACTGAGGATATGGAGCAAAAACAATGCACAGGCTTTTCAACAAAGTCCAGACAACAGGCTACATTATGACTTAGTGTAGAAAAAAGAAGCTTCTACAACATTCATTCCCTTTTTGTGAGGTAGATAAAAGAATGGTTGTTTGGAGCTGTTTTCTGGTATTGTTATAAGACCACACTTTTGTTGGTACATTAAAATATGCAGACTTATGGTTTTTATTCCTTTTTGATGAGTGACTTTATGTACTTGTACTGACCTAGGTATGGACAGATTAGATTTAAATTTAAATTTCTGTGTATGGTACACAGAAATTTACATTTGAAGTTTGAAGTTGAAGTTAAATTTAAAGTTTCTGTGTACCATATCAGCACATGATATCATATTGTCTCATTCAATGCAGGTACGGGATTGAAGTCGAGCATTCAGCATCTGGAACAGTGCTGTGATTGCTGAGCAGAGATATCTCGTGTTTTTGTCATCACATGTGATTGTTTTTCTTATACTGTAAAGCACTTTGGCCTTGTGTGATTGCTATGTTATCAGTTGAAGGATTGCACACTCCCTTGTGGGTTAAACATTCCTACCTTGTAGGCTCATAAAACTCTTTTAAATCCCACAGGATTACCTCCCACAGTGTGGATTCAGCTCTCTGAATCAGGACCCACATGTTTTGCAGTGATTCCAATCCTCTCTAATATCCGACTAAAGTCTCCAAGCCAAGTCACCAAAACTGCTTTTCTTAACACTTAGAGAAAACACTCACTTGTTAGATTGTATGTAGACTTTTAAACCTTGTAATTTTTATAGAATTAACATTTTGGTTAGATTGCCTTAGTCTGCCTGATTGAATATACATCACATTCTTATACACACATTATTTATTGAATCAAATTGGAACCTTTAAAACCTAGTAAAAACAAAATGGTGTCAACAAGTAAGCAAAATTAAGCATAAAGGATGGGTTAGCACTGGTGGAAAGTAACTATTATTATATTCTTAGTTTACTCAAGGCACTTTACTTAGGTACAATTTTGAATTTTTAAATATGTATTAAATGTATTATAGACTACATTCTGAGCATTTGTTTACCACTGATTGTTCAATTATAATCATCAAAATGTATAAACAAAGGCATGAAGCCATCACTTCCTAACTAGGGTTTTGGGGGACCTCACTGTGAGTGGTGGAAAACAGTAGGTGCATTTTATTTTGGCAGGACAAAAACACTCCCTGGTGCTTTCAAAAGTGTTCCACCTCTCTGTTTGCTGATACCACAAGAAATGTAAGGAAAGAGGGTGTGTAGGGGGGCAGGGTCTGAATGACATGACATTGCTGCTGTGAGCGCTGTTCACTGACCCACAAAATGCAGACCCAGCCCCCAGTGTGAAGTACTTTTGTGTTGTCATCACCCTCAGAAGCCCAATACCCAAAGGGAAGGGGTGGTTTTTGAGCATTCGGACGGCTAAGCCCTGTGATGCTGCAGTACACTTTCCAGCATGACGCATGCTCTGTTAGGTGAATAAAAAGAAACCTGCATTGTATAGAAAGCATTTGCATACTTGTGTGTTAAGAGAGGGTGTTGACCTTTGACACCTTTGACAACTGGATAACAACAGAAACCACTTCTCACAGTCTACACATTAACACACTCGAAAATAACACCTAAGCGTATACCTCAGTGTGTATAAAAACCTAAAAAGAAAGGAAAAGGAGGACCGCTTGAATACTTACGATGGAAGTCTCCTTCAAGTGGCAGTTCACACTCAAAACAAAGTGTGTTGGATAATTTGAAAGTGAGTGATAGCGTGAAGCATGGTGTCAGGTCTTCTTTTTTCAGTTAGGGAAAGCATAAGATTAAAACATGGTTAAAAAGCTGATGGCTTGACAAGTGAACAAAAATCTGTAAAAGCTGAAGGTAACAAATAGTGACAAAGAGAACTCACTTTCTACTCATTGCTACTGTAAAAATACAAAATGTTTCACTATTTAGAGAAAACTGCCAACAGTTAATATTTAATACCACGCATGCAGGGAGCAAATTATAATGGGAGTGCAGAATTTAATAAATTTAATTTAATTTAAAAAAGCAAAGAAGACCATTTCCTTCTGCAGGATCAAAATGTGCTGTTTGAACAATACTTTTGATGTCAAACTACAATTTGCAGTTATAAGTAATTGAAGTGATTGTCATATGAAGGTCAGAAAGTCACAGTTTAGCCCACACTTAACTTGTTAATGTATTTTTTTCGCCAACATCTCTCACTCTGTCTGTTGTATGATTAATGTCCATGCATGGTAACTTTGGATAAGACAATGTCCGTCTCTTCAGTTGATTTTTTGGGGGTCTTTGTCAGGATGGCTGGCTGTGTTTGGCTCTCAGTCTGAGAGGCTCTTGTTTCCAAGTACATGCTGCTTCACAGAAAAAACTTGACTCTGGAATTCCTGGAGATAAGAGTTGCTAGGTGATGCTATTGTCAGATCTTCTTTGCAGCCACATATTCATACCCAAATTGTAAGGTTCTTTATGAGCACCATCTCATTAGTAGTCATATATTCATACCAGACCACCCCCCTACTTGACCCTTCCTTTACCAGTCGTGGGAAAGACAAGTCCTGGACGAGATGCGGAGGATTCAAGCAATTACTTGGAAGAAGGTCAGAAAAGATTGTCAGTTTAAACACTCTTTCATTTTGAAATGCTCAAACACACGTGTACTGTATTATTGACACTTCTTGTTTGAAGCATTTACAACCACGACTTAAAATTCCAGCACATATTAACCATCCAAAAAGGTTTGAAAATGTGTATTTGAACAAGTGCAAGGGCAAGTGATTGTTAAATGCACGCTATGGTATGACTTGGTGCGCCATCTTTAATTAAATTCCAATGCCACGTGCGAGACAGGGCACCAGAGCTACAGCAAAACAGATACAAAGAAATTAAATGAAAAGTAAAGAAATTCACATAAAAAAAATCTTTATTGCTTAAATTTCAGCATTTAACAATGCAATTCACTTAAGTTCAACTGTATTACCCCAATTAAAGAATCAGTAATAAGAATACTATAACATAATATATATTACTATAGGCATACTCTGGAAGTGATAATTCTACATGAATAGTAGTTTTACATTTGATACTTTAAGTACATTTTGCTCATAATATTTCTATATGGTAACTTTTATTATTTTACAATATAAAAGTAACAAAAAATATAACATGGAATACCCAAACATGCATTAAAAATAAAAGAATAAAAGTGGACTATAAGAGAAACAGACAATAAATAAAGATCATAAAATGCCATTAGGTATCTGTAAATATCAAAAAGCAGTATTATGATTTTAAGCTGCACATTAAGTGTGACAAAAAAAGACTAGATTTTGAAGTGTGGGATAATTTAGGTTATTGTTAAACGTTTCTTGCATGTGTACATTGTGATTCTTACAATTTTACTTAGGAAAATTTTATATCGTTTTATCTAAAAATCAATAAATGACACGTTATAAGACCTACATCCTTGTCAATGAAACAGGTGCGGTCAGACACTTGTGGCCCCGCCCCTTTATTGCCATATTTGGAGATCGTCCACATTCCAAAGGGCGCGGGGCGGGGTGGTGACGCCACCTGTTTCTGAATGGGCTGCGGGGCTCGTGCTCACTGAGCCGGTAGAGTTAAGTGTTCGGAGAAGTGGAGTCGGTGGAGGCGTCGGCGGAGCGGACTCAGACTTTATGATACTAAAACACCACTTTTTTAAAAGTTGTCTGGAAACATGGGGCTTCCACGGATCAACTTTTTCCTTTTTTTATTTATTAACCGGGTATTTATCAGCTTCCAGTCGAAAGAACGTAAGTACTTTTTTAAACACGCTGTGTAGAAAGAAATAAAAGCTCTACCGCTCTGCTTCTCGTGAGTCAGGAAGCTGGAATTTCATAGCCTACTTTAAGTTTGACCTCTGCTTTAAAATAGTTGTCACTGTCAGAAATCTTTTTGTTCTGTTTTGTGTTGAAATTAGTAGGCCCAGAGAAAACAATGCCATGTGGGAATATTACCTTTGAAAATGTCTTGTATTTGTCTAAATGGCCAAGTTGAATTAGGGTCTATTAAAATGATCAGGAAGCCTCGACTGTCCTTTCCCCTTTATCTTTCATCTATATCTGTAATTTCAGCCGGTCTCGGCTAAGGGCGCACCTGTGAGATACCCAAACACGTACGAATTCTTCTTGCGCTTGTGGTGCAAATTCATGTATTTCTCTTGTCACGGGTATTTAACTGCCCACGCCTTTCTCAGACGTATTAGTCCTGTATGCTGGACCTGGAGGACACGGTCAATGAAGTCCTGAATCCCACCGGACATGCCTGATTAAACTGTCAAAGCATGGGCATGTGCCCCCTATAAAGCTGTTGGTCCCAGAGATCAAGGCAGAGGATTTTATTGTGCAATGAAATCTTAGTTATTTCTATAGATTTATAATCTAAAAACCTAAAATATTTAGACACTTTTTTGTGTGTTTCAGGTATAATAGTTTTGAGATATTGCTAAGCCATGTGTGTACAATCACCTCTACAAGCTAAATGTTTGATCTAGTTATCATGTGAAAATGTATTTGATGTCTCAGGTGTTATTAGTCACTTGTTGGGCTGTAACTAATATTATAACATGCTTGTTATATCTATGTCACATGTTTTTCTGTTTGTCCCTGCAGAAGTATTGCTGGACATGAAAGCTTCAGGATCAGAGCTGGGGTGGTTAACGTTGCCATATGAGAACGGAGTGAGTATTTATACCTCAACAGGCATTTTTAAGACTTCAGGTTCAAGACTTGAAACTGTTTTCCTTTCTACAAGACAACAAATAAATAAACAGCAGTTGGAAATGATTTCTGGTAAACATTTGAATTCTGTTTAGTATTAATAACAGAGGCATCTTTCTGCTTGGTCAGTCCACTAAAAAAGCTGTCTGGCACAATGGAATGAATGGCAGCTAGATGAGTTTTGGCAGAGATCAGCTAGTCTTGTGTTAACACTACCCTTTCATAAAGAAGTGAATGCCATTAAAATGTCATGGTTCAACCTACATTTAAATTTACTGTACCAAAGTGCATTTTACACAATCACAGTAGATTGTTTTCATTCCAACATTTAACCATAAAATTGTTTAAAGTCGTGATTCCTCTCTGATTTTAGACATTATTGTAGCAAGATGATGTCTGTGTGTGGAGAACTATTTCTCTATCTACAGTTCAGTAGCTTTCCATCTAAAAAAAGCAACAGGACATGGCCACTTCCACTCTGTGGGCTACGTTTCTTGTCTGATTGTTCTCATAGACTCTTGTTGAATTGGCTAGGAGTCCCCCTTGTCTTTCAAACTGTGTTTGTTCTGATCAAACTTTTTCACACTTGTCAGATGTATTTAACTTTGTACTAGATGGGATTCTTTGCAACATGCGCTCTCGCTTTGCAAACCTAATTGAGCTGTTTATTTTCTAAATGCGGTATAACCCGTCTAGTGACTAGACAATAGCAAGTGAATAGTAATTACAAGTAACTGGCTTAAGTTCAGTATGTAATTTGGCCAGAATTTAGAGGATGTAATATGTGCAACTGTTAAAATAACACACTTAAATGATTTACTATTCTTCATAGAGCAGTCCTCTAATCCACTGTCAATTTAGCTTTTCTGAAACTGAAGATGTCATTTTAAAATTTACCTCATGTTTTTTCTCCCAACAATAATGAAAATATAAATTGAAGCATTGATTTAGGGCCTGAAACACAACAGTAGTGCTAACACCGGATGTGTTACATTTTAATGCTAAATACAGGCTTTTAATGTTTCTACTCATTTCTTCCCTCTCTTAAAAACTCTTTAATTGCTGCGTATTTTGCTGCCATGCCTTTGCACTGCACTTATAAAACTCATCTAACTGCCATAAATGGTAATTGGTATTCCACAGTAGTATTTGCTGGATTTATGTGTCTTCTAAACACATGCAGTGGAAAACCTCACACATCGTCAGTGCAGCACATGTCCAGGCCAAAAATCTTAAAGAGTGGGAAAAGACTCAGCTCACTCCTGCATTTTATGAGTTTCTCACTCAGCATGAAAGAGGTCTCTCAACTTCTGTACTCATTCCCAGCCAAAAATGTTTCTATTATTGTAGCTTGGTATTGAATTTTTCCCCTTAAATTGATCCTTCTCCTATCTCCATTGTTTTCTGTTCTACAGTGGGAGATAGTCCAGACAGTGGTGAACGGTTCACTTTTCTATACCTACAGTGTTTGTAGCATAGACTCTTCTGAACAGGACAACTGGTTACGTACAACTTTCATTCAGCGGCGCCCAGGCACAACACGTGTCTCTGTGGAGCTCCGTTTTGTGGTGCGAGACTGCAACACTTTTGATGGTGCTTCTGTTGCTTGCAAAGAAACCTTCAACCTTTTCATCTCAGAGGCCGATGCTGATGTGGGAACCAACTTCCGTAAAGGGCAGTTCCGCAAAGTGGCCACCATTGCTCCTGATGAGGTCACACGGGGCCGCGTGCTGAAAGTCAACACAGAAACGAGGACAGTAGGGCCTTTGTCCAGAAAGGGCTTTTACCTGGCTTTTCAAGATATGGGTGCTTGTGTGGCGCTACTCTCCGTCAGAGTTTACTACAAGACATGCCCATCCACGGTGCAGAGCTTGGCAGCCTTCCCGGAGACAGTGGCAGATGCTCTGAAAGAAGTGGAGGGAGCTTGTGTGGAAAATGCCATCAGCCAGGCCACCCCACGAATCTACTGTACAGCTGATGGTGAATGGGTGGTTCCTGTGGGTCAGTGCCAGTGTTTCGCCGGCTATGAAACCACCGGGGAATCCTGCCAAGGTAAGCACTGCCAGAAATATACCACATACTCAACTGACACATGTTTTGTTGCTGTGCGAGTTGTAGTAAATGAAACACCTCAACCTCTGCTTTGGCAAGGTGAGAGCAATGAGCACAGGAATGTTAATTGTGCATTGTATGTTTGGACATCTGCAGCAAAAATACAAGACATATTTGTCTTTAAATAGGTCAGGTAGAGCCAGGACCAGGCATGGGAAAAGAGAAGAAACAGGGAGGGTGTCTAAACATGTTTGGTGACCACAGATTGCTCCATATAATACAGATAAATATCACAAAGTAAATTTCAACAGTCACACATCAGTGCCTCATTTCTTTACCTGTTGGCCAATAGCAAGTTCTTTCTACTGTATTTCTGTGAAGACTCAGGAATGGTGCCGCGCTGGGACACTGCTTTTATGGATAGGTTGATGGCTGGTGGTGACAATACAACTGTACAAAAAGATGTTCAACTGAAAAATTGAGAAAAATATACTCAGATGTTTGCATATTCTCTAAGTACGATTGAACTTTGAATGCTGGGTTACAGTACTACACTACTACCACACAATTCAGTGTTTAGTAGAACGAGAGGAGCTTATTAAAGCTGAAAAACTGTTAAACAAAAATAAGCTTAGAAACTTACTGTACCTTCTCAAAATTACTATTTATTTTATCATTAATAGTAGCTTACTATTTATTATCACCATTAGTATCCAATTTGAAAAAGGAAACAGATCACCAGTTCTTTTAGCTATTTAGATATTCATGAGCAGGTAGTTTTTTAACATCAAATAAACAAAACAAAGATGCATACAGTTTATTAGGAAATTATGAGGAATTTTAAACATTACATTTTTGTGCTTGTGTTTCTTAAAATGAGTGACACCTAAAATAAGTTAAAGAATGCAAAAACCTTGCAGTATGTTCTGCCCAGAAGAAAGAGCAGAGCACATATACAAAATCAGTGAAACCGGTTGCTGTAGATGTGAATAGCAAAAGAACATAACTGTGGTGTTCATACTGTATGTGGTTCTACTTATTGTGAAGAAGTTGGTCTGTCTTTTGGCATTCTGGGGTGTGGTGTGTTGAACTTTGCGGAGGAAACGTGGGAGGAGAGAGGGTACAGAGAGAAGAGGAAGGAGGGAGGAAGGGCAAAGTATGCTGCGGGGATTTCTGAAAGGAATTCTTTCACCCTCGCGTCACCTACAGCACTGATTGAATAAAAGGAAGGGCCGTGTGAAATGTGTCAGAATGACTACCTGATTGGTGTGTCTTCTTCTCACAAGCATTTGTTTTGTGTAAGTTGCCAAGGCAATGGGAACCACAGATTACAGGGATAGGGCTGACACGCCTATCAGAGGTTAGACTGAGTCAGGCTGTGGTATGACTCCCGATGGTCCGAGTAACCTTGACTGGCAGAATTTGGTCTTTTCTTGGAGTCTGTTCCTCTAAATGAGCAGATCATTCTTACCAGCTGAAAAAAGTAAATGGTTAATCAATTAGCTGATCAACACCAAATTAACTGGCTACCAAGTCCTTTTTTCTAGCATAGATGCAAAAAATTATTTGTTGTAGCTTTGCAAATGTTATGATTTTCTTCTTTTTTGTATTGTGTATCACTCTAAACCTGTACTTGGGATTAGTAAATTGTGACAAGATTTTTTTTGCAGTTTTCTAACATTTTATTGACCAAATGAACAACATATTTTCTAGATTATTCAATAATTTTGTGTTATTGGTATTTGCCGTCCTATCGTACCTTTAGACAGATCTAAGAATGAATCTTACCACTAAACTTGCAAATACAAAAGCAGAATAAGTCAGGAAGTGAAAGTAGAAGAATGTTTTCATTTTTAAAGTTCCTGACTGCTGGTGGACTATGAACTGAACATCTGAAACGGAAGTCAGTAAGCAGCTGTTGAGAGCAAGACAGGAAATATTTGACTGGAAACTGTGATTCCAAAGTTTGGAGGATGACCTGATTGTTAGGATGCAGGAAATGTGTTTTACTGTCTAAGTAAAGCACAGTGTTGAAGCTTCTTCCACCCAAGGCTCAGGGCCTGTCTGTGGATTCCACTGAAGAGCCCAACTGCTGTAGGAAAAGGAAGTAAAGTGAGATGAGGAGGAATGCTGACTGACACAAATAAGCAGATTGTTCTTAGTCGGAGTCAGCGGGTGGGGAGTGACTCGACAGTTGGTGCATGAGGGTGGTTGGTTTCATGGGTGCTTAGTTAGGTGTAGAGTGTAATTTAGTCAAGAGGATTAGTAGAGCACCAGGACACCTGTTAGCCAATGACATGCCTCGCTTTGCCTCCTTTTGCTCTCTCATCCGGTTGTTAACACACACAACAAGCTCCCTAATCCATGTTCCCACTCATTAGAACAATGGGCTGACACAAAAAGCTAAAACAGATTCAATTAACAGATGCACTGGTGCGAAACATTAGTCCTTTTTACGTGTGACGTGTGTGTAGACAAAGAGAGCGCGGCACAACTAGAAGCTCACACACAAGTGGATAAATAAAAGCTTGTTGAATGACTGAAAGTTTTGGATTAGATTGTAAAAGATATTTAAATTTTTTGTAGATTAATATAACTTTTATGTTTGATGACAAAAATAAAAATTAAATTCCAGTACTGCCGTAGTTTGAATTAACAATGTTTGTATTCATGCATTGCACACATGCTGCCATGTGCAAGCTGTATAATGAGTAATACAACATATTTATGGCACCACTCTGTCCAATCTCAGAGACAATAGATGAATGGAGCTGGAGTTTCTTTAGGCCGTGACAGAGGTCCTGCTGCTCCAGCTCAAGATGAAATGGGCTGGCCCCCTTTTCTTATGTGAAAAGACTTAAAACTACACCCCCATTGCCACCAAGTAACTCCCCTGAGAGAACTTCTGTTGGTACTCCAGACCTTTACCCCATCCCCCATCCATCCATCTATTCATCTTTATCCCTCCTACTCAAACTCAACCTGCTCCTTCTCCTCCACCATGGCAATACTCAAGTGCCAGGGTCCTTCTGCCTTGGTGGTGAAGTAACACAGCTACGTTTTCAACCCAGGACTCACTCAACCTCTTATCTCAGCCACCAGCACAGGGGCCACATGAAAGGCTGCCCCCTGACGAGACAGCAGAATGAAAGCAGAGAGAGAAGATCTTTCATAAGATCTATTCTTTCAAAGTTTTTTACTGTGCTCTGTGACTTTTATTATCCCAGAAATTATGTGCATCTGTTTCCATAAACACATAGAAAATCATACTCTAGCAGCTTTTCCTCTTTCCTGCCTCTCTTGTCCACTAACTATTCATCCTTGTATGCTGTAATTTATGACTGGTGTCAAGAGTTAGCAGAAGGAAGGGACAAAGGGTGGAAACGTTGGGCTTAGACTGTCTTGCTTCTCTTGTGTCTCTGTCTGTTCAGTTTGCATGTCCATTAACCTCCCATGCCCTGGAAGGCAGTTTATCTGCGCACTGAAAGTATATCACAACACCCCACCAGAGTGCATGGTGCCATTTCCTTTGGCAACAACACAAATATTATCTGCCAGAAAATATGAACTGGAAGTTCACAGGTGAAAGGTAGATCAGATCACCTCAAGGATTTAATGCTCTGTTGTCATCCGGTTGACAGTGGCGGTGTGACCTGAGATTAGTCCTCCAGGCAAAAAAGGCAAGTAGAGGCAGATTGTCAGGGAAATCCCTTTTCATTCTTGTGGATACAAAGACTGTGATCATAGGTTACTATAACAAATGCTTCCTGTTGGCCGGAAAAGGTTGATATTACAGAGCCTGTCTCATTGTTTGCATTTTGATCATTCATTCCTTCCTTTGTTTGTCTGATTTGCAGTTATTCCTTTATGTCATGCTTAAACTAATACACTTTCTTTCTGTCACACAGCATGCAAACCAGGTTACTTCAAGCCATCTGTATCAAGCGACTTATGTCAGGTTTGTCCTGATAACACCAAACCCTCCACAGCTGGCGCCACTGAATGTCAATGTGAGGAAGGTTTCTTCCGCTCCAGTTCAGATCCACCTACATCTGCTTGCTCTGGTAAAAACTCCATTCCATTCTCCTATCATATTATTGAAGAAGTTAACTTAAAAATTTGTTGGAAGTGCTTTGGAGAACCAAGCTAACTCTTCTGTTTCCTCTCCAAGCTCCACCTAGTGCCCCTCGTGACCTGACCTCCACCACCCTGTCAGCAGAGGGTAGGCTGCAGCTGTCCTGGACGCCACCACTAGTGACCGGGGGTCGCAGTGACCTCACCTACAGCGTGGTGTGTGAGCACTGTGATGGAGCGTTGTGCATCCCCTGTGGTGACAAGATACGTTTTGAGCCAGGTGCTACAGACCTGCAGGCTACCACGGTTATTGTTAGTGGCCTGGATTCTCATCTGAACTACACATTCACTGTGGAGGCTTACAACGGTGTGTCCCAGTTCAGCATGGAAAGGCCGACCGTGACCATCACCACTACTTTGGACTATACAGGTGAGCTCAGTTGCCATAAAGTCAGGCATTTTGTTTGTTATAGTGACTTCATTTATAGTATACTTTGGATCACAACAGTAAAAATCTAATCTACTGTCTATTTGGTAGGAGTGTATTTACAAAAATTATGTTTATAAGCACTTTTCAGGAATGCCACACCTTTTATTATGTTTCATCCATTAAAGGAGGTCTGGCATATGTAATGTTGTATTTGTCAGTAAAAACTCAATACAAAAGGAATGGCTTACTACACAAAGAGGAATTCAGTCTGACCCGCTGAATCCCAAAGGCTTTCATTTCCAAATGTCTGTTTCAAAGACTATGATTAGTCACTAACCATTATTTTGCTTTCTGCCTCTCACCGACCGTTAGATCCCCCCAAAGTGACGATGATCCATCTGGATGATCGTGGCCCCACCAGTCTGTCTCTGTCCTGGACTCTGTCTCGCAGACCCCCAGCCCACATCAATCACCGCTATGAGCTTATGTACCGCAGAAAGGTAAGACGGAGGTCATTCTCTTAACTTAGCTCTTTTGTTTTCTCTTTCCTCTTTCAAATTTGAAACTGTGGTAAGAAATTCAAAAAGTAATTTAAGTAAGTTTGGGTTAATTTTCTCTTGCAGGATCATGATGATGAGCGAGATGTGACAACCTACACAGTCCTTATTTTGGATAAAAGCTCAGTTCACATTAATGACCTCACCCCAGACACTATGTATATGTTCAGGGTCCAGGCACTGGGTCCTGAAGGCAACCCTGGCAGTTACAGCCTGGAGCATGAATTTCATACTTCGCCATTAGGTAACAGCAACCATAAAAACTACAGAAGATTAAAGAGTGTCATAAAATATCTCTGTATAAATTTTTAGTTCACATATTTGTGTTTAATGCATCTTGTTTAATGCTTCTCCATAGCTGAGTCTCAGGTCCAGAACAACTCCACCATGGTGATGGGAGCTGTAGTTGGAGTAGCAGTTATTCTGCTTGTTGTGGTGGCTGTCCTGCTGCTGCGTAGACGGTTGGTAACACTCTTGATGTCCACATTTAATGCCTGTATCATTCAGATAAATGTTGTCTACAGACCTGCAGACTCTGTGATTATGTGCCACAGGCTCAAGCAAATGAAGGATAGTCTTGTATGACAGTTGAATGAGGGTTTATGAGTAATAGCCAGGTCTGTTATCAAATACAGCCTTGGACATTTTTAGCTGAGACTGACCTGCAATTACTGAAAATCCAGTCTGTGTTCTGTTTAGTCCTATAGTGATTAGTCCTGTTTTCTTCTCAGGAGACTCAGGTCTCGTGGCAGAGGAGGACCAGAAGATCCATACTTTTCAACAGGTTCGAAAACCACACCGTACATTAAGTAACAATTAGTTTGATTTATTGATGAAACATTTTATTAAATGATTTATTTTAATATTCCGATCATCATTTACGCCCTTAGATCAACTGAAGCCTCTGAAGACTTACATTGATCCACACATGTATGAGGATCCTAACATTGCCATCCAAAAGTTTGTTACAGAAATCGACCCGAACGCTATTAGTAAACAAAAAGTCATCGGTGTAGGTAAGAGGTTTTAACTCACCTACTCTGTATTTAACAAAATCTCAGAACACGCTTTCTAAGAATTCCTCCTGCTGTCTGTCTACCAATCAGGGGAGTTTGGGGAAGTGTTTCGGGGTGTTATGAAGAGCCCTGGGCGAGGAGAGGTAGCTGTAGCAATCAAGACCCTGAAGCTGGGCTATTCAGAGAAACAGAGGCAAGACTTCTTGAGCGAGGCCAGCATCATGGGCCAGTTCTCCCACCCAAATATCATCCGCCTAGAGGGAGTTGTGACCAAATGTGAGTTGTAACCTTGCACAGAAGTGAAACAGCTTATTGCTATGTACTGCTATATTGTTCTTTCACTAAACATAACTTTTAAAAAAAATTTCAGTTAAACACGCCATGATAGTGACTGAATACATGGAGAACGGTGCTCTTGACACATATCTAAAGGTAAGTGCGCAGTGCTTCAGACTTCATTGTTACTCTTTAATATCTATATTCCTTGAAAAGTCAGTTAAGGATGTAAACTAAAACAGCCACTTTTTTGTAGCATTTTCTATTCTCATTAGAATGCATGGATTTATGGAAATTATGTTTTGGTATATTTCCTTATAGTGTATTATATATAAAGGAATGGGCATGCTAAGTTGAGCTAACATCTTCTAGCTCCAACTTTATTTTAAATTGGCTAATATGAGAGCAGTATAGATCTATTCATTTAAATATTGGCAAGAAAACAAAGTAAGCAAGTAATTATGACTTTTATGCATAACCAGTAAATATGTTTGAATGCAACAAAGGACAAAGACTGAAACTGAACACAAATGAAACAAATTAAATAACAAAGATAGAGTATAAGAAAATATTTTTCAACTACATGCATTTTTGTCCTCTTTAGGGCCGTGACGGAGAGATTCCTTCATATCAGATGGTGGTAATGCTGCGTGGAATAGCTGCTGGCATGAAATACCTCTCAGACATGAGCTACGTCCACCGTGACCTGGCAGCAAGAAATGTTCTAGTGAACAGCAACCTGGAGTGCAAAGTGTCTGATTTTGGCCTGTCTCGTGTGCTGGAGGATGATGCTGAGGGCACTTACACAACCAGAGTAAGACCAAACAGCTAAAAACATAGCAACAATACAAATTTCTTTCTAGTAACTCATTTCAGACTGTTAATTTTTTTTGCACTCGTGACCAATATAAAGTGCTAGTCTTGTGGCGCCTTGTATTACTACTCCCTTCACTCCTTAAATATGATTGGTAATGTTTCACTTCTGTCAGGGAGGTAAAATCCCTATCCGCTGGACTGCCCCAGAGGCAATAGCATACAGGAAATTCACTTCAGCCAGCGATGTGTGGAGTTTCGGCATCGTCATGTGGGAAGTCATGGCCTTTGGAGAACGACCCTACTGGGACATGAGCAACCATGAAGTAAGCTTCATCTGTCACATTCTTTTTCCAATTCTTATGGTTAAGTAGAGGGATTGTTCTGCCACGTGTAGCTTCAAATGTAGCGTATATTATTACTGAGAGTTTGTACTGGGTAGATGGTGTAACAAAGTTGCCTGACATAGTGTAGTTTCTACCGTCTGCTTTAAATTTACTGTTAATGTCGACATATGAACTTAGCAATTTTTGGAATGCTGCCTGTTTAAACTTTTTGTCTGTCAGTACAACAATATATATGTTGAATGTAAGCACTGTCTTAAACTCTGTCCTGGTCTCTTCCTCAGGTTATGAAGGCTATTAATGAGGCCTTCAGGCTTCCTGCCCCCATGGACTGCCCGTCTGCTATCTACCAGCTCATGCTCCAGTGTTGGCAGCACGACCGTGCCACACGTCCTCGCTTCTCAGACATTGTCAACATTTTGGACAAATTGCTCCGGAGCCCAGAGTCTTTAAAAACAATAGCTGACTTTGACCCACGGTATGAACATTATTTGTGTATGCTTATGTGTAGTAAATACATATATTAGCATGCTAAATATCTTGCTACAAAAAATGAGGTATAAACTTGACAGGTTGGCATTTTAAGGGGGGATTATAAAGATGACTATTTCTTGGCTGGGAATAGGGATTTCCTGCTAGTTGCTTGCCAAGAAAAAGTCCTGCACATAACCATTTATGAAATAACAAATTGTTGTTTTCATGCTTCTCAAAATGCCAAACTATTCCTATACTTTTACTAACACATAGGGAAGCATTACTATTATAGAGATTACTCATCCCAAAATTTTTGGAAGATTTTGGAAATTACATAACCTATCTGATCTGATCCTCTGCTAGGAGCTGATGTTCCAAATATTTATTTAAGTAGATGGGAATTGCCATCAGAACATTAGCTCTTGAAGCATATTTTGTGACTCTATGATCTGCAGTATGTTGACAGTAAAACTGGTTCTGTCTTGTTTAAACATCATCACATGCACTTAATATACATAAAGTAGCAGCATATGACAGTGAGTAATCATACATTGTTCCTCGCAGAGTGTCCATCCGTCTGCCCAGCACCAGTGGCTCTGATGGCACCATGTTTAGGTCGGTGCCTGAGTGGCTGGAGTCCATCAAAATGAGCCAGTACAACGAAAGCTTTGCTCGCGCTGGGATCGTAACCATGGAGCAGGTGCTCGCCTTGAGGCATGAGTAAGTGCACACATGGCACAGGTGCAGCTCTGCCACACTGTACTAGCCCATATTTTGTAGCTACATAGAGAAAATACTGAGCTCTCAGCTAGAACATTTGCTAGCTAGTTCACAATGAAGGACCACTCTCGTTGTCTGCTGCCATGACTTCTGCAGCACTGCTTACTCTTATTGCCTGTTGTACCCCCAGATTTCAGATGAACTTTATCATTCCATACTATTTATCTATTACTTTTAGCAATTTAAACAGTTTATCTTTTTTGTTAATTTGAACTGCATTGCCATTATTGACTATTTTAACAATCCCATTCCTTTATCTATTTTCTATAGTTCTTCAACTGTTTATTCATTGCTTTTAATCAACTATTTACCCATGTGTGCAGCTAATTGCTTTATAAGATACTTCACAATCTTTCTAGGGGTACTTGTAACCCTGGTTGGTACTGGTCTACAGTAACACTGTGGTTTCTTTATGCAAATCAGGCCATATTGTTTTTGACACACTCAAAACAGTATAATTTATCTTTTCCTTTCAGAGATATCAGGAATATTGGAGTGCGGTTGCCCGGCCATATGAAGAGGATAGCTTACAGCATCCTGGGCTTGAAAGACGAGACCAGCTCCCTCAGCGTTTTTGCAGTGTAATCTAAGCATTCCTCCAAATCAAAGTGCACTGACAACCATGTCATTTCACTCATAGACAAGGAGGACTGAAATGGGGGAGGGGAGCTGAAGGTGGAAATTAAGAAATTAAGCTACAGTGCAGTTTTTTTTCTTTTTGGCACAGTGTGGCATGACTGAAGAAGACCCTCCACACCACTCAGAAAGGACTGAGATTGAAAACACTTATAAACTTTATAACAGAAGAAAAAAATGTATCTTTATGTACAAATATTTTATATGTTGAACATAAGTCATGTGATGTAAATACAATTGTATCTGTTGTAAAAACAATTATAAAAGGAAGTGCAAAATGTGAGACTGTGAGACAATGGGAGAGTGCTTGGCTTTGTGTTTACTGAATGACTGAAATGTTTAAGGCTCTGTATGATTATGGGCGTTTTCTTTCAGGCGCTCACTTTGTCTTGGCAGTGTTTCTGGATCCTTAAGTCAGTTCATTTGCTACACGTTTTGTGATCAGTGAGATGTAATTTTAAATTTGGAATGATTATTCCACTCAGGGCAAAAATCACACATTCTTATGTTTTGCATTCTTCTCAACTCATTTGTTTGTTTACATCATGTCTTAATATAACTGGCCATTTTTATTTAATATTTATTTTATTTTCTATTTATGTCATTTGATACATGAGGTATACCTCTGATCGGGTGCATGTTTCGCAGACAGTGTATTTTTGTTTTTAAATAAAATCAGTCTTGCCTGTGACTGGATCATTTTCTCCTTATTTTATTTTCTAGTCATTAAAAATCTAACAAGCCCAGCTAAGGTGACAGCTGTGGCAAACACTGACTATGCTTAATCCCTAAAGAAATGGTAACCAGTAAATATTATAAATACATTTTTTAAATGGCAAACTGTAGACATATCTTACATCCCTCATTTTTGACATTCTTTATTTTCCCAAGTAACTAAACAGTAACCTTTCTGCTTACGCTATCTCAAAAACCCTTAATACTTTCATGATAAAAACAAGCTGAGCCTTTGTGGCCTGACACTATCTGACAACGACCTTTACTCTGACACCACTTTCTGCTTAAAATCAAAAACTTTAGACCTAAACAATGATCTTTATTCCTTAAAATTAGCATTTCAGAATCACAAAAGCTTATTGTGGTGACGTCTATCTTCCAGATGGAGTTGATCAACCTCTGCAACTTTGCCAAGGTAGAGCTAAATTTCACACCTACACACAACTCTTCTCCATTACAACACTGTCACTTGGCCAAATGTAATTTTTGTGACAAATCCACCTTATACGGCATTAACAAAACCAGCAACAATATAAAACCTATTTAAAAGATGCTTCTTTGTGTCAAGTCATTGTTTAAAGTTAAGAATGACAGTTCATTCAGTATCACGCCTGATAATTATAAGTTATTCCTTCACACAGGAACATCTCCACACCCATTCTCACACACAAGCACAAAGACTTATCTGCTCCCAGTCAAGGGTGCGGCTTGAAACAGATCTTGAATATCTACAATGTGTGTCATGTTCCATTCCAGCTAAATTGTCCAGGGACCCAACCACAACCATATCCACTGGCACCACCAACCTCCCACTAGCTTATAAAAGACTCACATCTTGAGACATTTTTATCAGAGAAAGGAGAACTCATTAGTTCAGACCTACCTCTCTTGGATTATAGTCAGTGATTTAGTTGGCAAGAGACAATCCATTTTCTCAGCCTGTATGGAGGAAAGTCAAAGTATTTTCTCTGAAGATTCAGGACCACTACTTCAGCAGACAAGTAGAGAACACAAATTTGCAGGTCAGGCATGCAGGGAAAGGGGCAGTAATATGTTAATTTTATTGCATTAAAAAACTGACCTGATCAAATCTGTATGTACCTTTCCATTCGTTTTAGGCCATTCATATCCTACGGGGAAGATCCAGGTCATTGGAGACATATTCCAGTTCAGAGTCGATGTGAGCGAATTTTCTCCAGAGGATGTTATCATTACATCCTCAAACAACCTGATAGAGGTCCATGCTGAGAAGGTGAGCATGCAGCCAGTCTGTAGTAGTAAAGTCTATAGTAGTTAAAACAGCGCAGATGCTGATTTTACAGGACTGAGGCATTAGACTACTGATTGTATCTGAGAAAACATACTGTACTTGTTTACCTAAAAAACTAAGATTCCGATTATGGGACAACAGATTAGTTTTCACAACTTGCATGGTAGCAGTTGGTAAAAAACAACCTATTTAAGATAAACTTAATGAAATGAAATGGACAAAATCTTATAGATCTGGGCTGGGTTAAATGAATTTCTCCAAGTGTCAAATATTTTTTGTATGGTCACAGAAATTCTAATCAAAGTGTTTCAGAAAATCTGTAGACTTTAACTTTAGTGCAATGGGGTTGAGGAAGGTTAAACAGATATTTTCTCCAATATAGGCTGCTTGAGAGATCTTGATATATGACCTCTGTTAAAGCCTGATTATAAAGTGATGAACATAAACTGTAAAAGGTGAAAGCACACTGTTCTTTGCTGGCCTAATTTAAGTTTTCACAGTCTTTATTTTCCCTATGCAGCTGGAAGAAGATGGCAAAGTCACAAATAAAATTTTCCATCAATGCAAACTGCCTTCAGATGTGGACCCCATATCCATGACCATGTCCCTGGACAGCAGTGGGGTCCTAACCGTCAGATTTCACAGAGCATTTTAGTGCATAAACTGTCCTTATTTCCACTGTGCATGTGACATTTCAAATAAAACATAAACATAATTGTTTCTCTTGTCTCTACTATTACATATTCTGTTATGTGTTACACTAGCCAGTGACTATTGTAAAAAAACAAAACAAAAAAACCCCAAAAACTGGAGTTTGGTCCCCTCTAGTGGTTGGTCATTGATATACTACAGGAGTTCAGTTAAACCCCAAAAAACTGTAAATACTATTGTGTGATTTTCTATGAAAGCCTACCATTGTTACCTAAGAGAAAATGCAGTTGAGATGAGATGAGATACATTTCATTAATCCTGAAGGGGGAACTCTTGGTAGTCTTGGGATGAAAATAATAAGTACTAAATAGTAAAAGTAGTCAGTAACAGTCTAGTTCTTGTTGGTTACATTTGGCTATATAGTCTGATGCCAGTGGGATATATATTGTCTCTACAGATGTTATTGTAATCCTTGTAACAGTCAACCTGTCTGTCAACAGCCATGCTGTTCTCTTCTGCTCATAGCAATAAGTTCCAATCTGTGCATTCAAAGTAGCACCTTACAGACTCAATTGCCTCTGGTGTCCACTTTCTGACTGTGATGGTGGTTGCAGACTGCTTCAATACACTGGGGTTTATTACAGTTCAATGACACAAGATTAACAGAAATATCAATAACATCTCTGCTTCTAGCACCATTTTGTGTCTCACTTCTTGTATGTCTGGGGCACAGAGGTCATAGATCATTTGGTCATTTGGATGCCACATGAGCCACTTCTGTCCTTTACAGCAGTAGATCACGGTGTTTGACAGGCAGTGTCGCACCTCTCAGTTTGAGGGCAGGGGTTCTGTTTTTCCAGTAGTCTGATTTATTATAAATGTCAGAACTATATTTACAGTATAGGATTTTTGGTGACATTAAAAATGTGCAGTTTTATTCCAAAACCCCTTACCGCTTTTAGATCATAACAGCAATACCCGCCAATATTTCTAAAATATTTAACATTAAGTTAGACTTATTTAGGCTATATATAATTTTGGAAATAAAAACATAATAAAAAATGCATAATTAACTACAACAAATACTAAATATCCAACACATTGCTGACAGGTTATGCATTTTAATAACATTATTTCCACAACTGGCACCTGACTTTGATTTATTTTTAGATTTTATTTATTTATTTAGTTTAGTTAAAATTTAATCATTTTTCATTTTCGTCTGGCATTAGTCCAATTTAAAGATATTTTAGTGTAGCGTTAGTTTACTTTGGTGACATTTTAGTTTATTTTTCCTAACAGTATAAGGCCACAATTGTCGCCAACTTTGTCGCGTACAGTTATCATAGTTACAGGAGCGCGTGACCTGTCAAAGTTATTAATTTGCATTTGGACTAAAATCCTGTCCACCGTGTTAAGAGGGAGAACCTACATAAATAGATGACACTGATGATAAAGTGAAAACATCTAGAAGATGGTTGACTGCCAACAAGGACTATAACATTAACTACAGTATGAATTTCTTTTTGACAGCAACACAAACAACCCCTGCTAGCGCCACTAAACTAACCTAGCTAGGCCTATTTAAAACACTGTAGGACTACTTAACAGCAGAACTCTCAGTGACACCCGATAGAAATCATGTACAGCCAGTTACTGATAACGTCTATCTTTCTGAAAACACACAATGCATTTGAATCCACTTAATATCAATAGTCGCTTTATGTTAACCTAGTTTAAATAATTACTATTTTACAAGGAACTAGTTTTAACCTGATTGTGACAGGTGCTCCTACCTGGATAGCAGCACCCGAAGGAAACACGATACACAGACGGAAGTGACGACAGCGGTTGTCAAGGGACGTTTTAGTTTACGGAAGTTCAGTCAGATGGCTGCAGTTTTAAACTAAACAATGCGATTTGCCGACCATAGCTGTTGTTTTTCACGTTCTTTATGGTTAATACAAGTGGATGTGACATATTGATCCCAACATCACTTACAAAATCAGTCCACTGCTGCGACAAGAACGCGATAGTATGAACTATCGTCTGTGCATGCCACATTACTTAACGCTAGCTTCAAAACCAACAACATGGCACAGGTTCTTGCCCCGGGATCGATCGTCGTAGCTGACTGGCACCGATGTAACGAGAGCAAGCAATACTTCAGCAAGATCCTACACAGAAAACGACGCAGACACTTCGGTACGATAATTGTTGTCTTCTTGGTTGATTGCAAGGGCTTTTCTGTTTTCAAAATGAGAATAAAATCTCTCTCTATAAAATGTGTCAGTTTACTCATGAACTATACTTGAGTACACAGGAAGTGAGTATTTTGTATATTTATATGTATATAGTAGTAAATTTTGTATATTTATTACATTTTTAAAAAGTACTATGGAAGTATTGTGGCACAATGCATGTTTGCGGTTATGTAAAAAGGAAAATGTACGCAAATTACGTTACCAGCTTGTTGTTTACAACAGCTTTTATCAACCTAGAGTGGAGCTTTTCTTCTGAAACCAAGAAAAGCGCTCATCTCTTTTCATTATCTTAGTAGTAAAAACCTAATTTGCAGACTCTAAAAGTGAATTAAGTCAAGGAATGTATGGGAATACAGTTGCTCATCTACAACCAAATATTGCAGTATTGCAGGAACACTGGTGATCCTTTGTTTTACAGGCCTCCTGGAGTTTCCAGTGATGCCCCCACATGTACCTGTGGACACTATTCATTATAAAGTTTTCATCTCAGGCAAGAGTGGGGTTGGAAAAACTGCCCTTGCTGCTCGTCTTGCAGGCCTGAATATTCCTAATGTCCACTATGAAACTACAGGTAGCTCGCCAGAATAATCAGTGTGACTCAACTGAAGGCTTTTTAATGTAAATTATAGAACTGAAAACACTTTTTTTTTAAACTGGAGTCATACAAATATTCATTTCATTTTTCTTTTATTTTTGAAGGTATTGAGACAACAGTGGTGTATTGGCCAGTGAAGCTGCGAGAAAGTGGCAGAGTGCTTTTCTTCCGTCTGCAGTTGTGGGATTGTGGAGAGAATGCCCTTCGTAGATTTGACCATTTGCTTCCAGTATGCAAAAAATTTACAGCATTTAGAGTTCAACACATTATGCTGAGTTATAGACCCATGTGATGCAGGAAAAAAAGACCACACACACATTTAAAATGGAAAGTATCTTCTCTGACTTACTTGTCAAATCACTGTTCCCTGTGTCTCCCAGTCTTGTAAGGAGCAGGTGGATGCCGTCCTCTTCCTTTTCTCCTTCACTGACAGGACATCCTTTGATGATCTGTCAAATCAAATTGCTAAGTGGACTGATACTACTGAGGATCGAGTTGTGAAACTAGTAGTCGGCACCAAGTATCCTTTGTATGTCAATTTTTTAAAAGCCTTTTCAAGTCAGCTCTCAAAGCTAACAGTCATTTTAAGCAAAGACACAGCCAATATGCACTCCACTTTGTGAGAAAGCTCAGCTTTATCAAACAGTTTTGTCACCATTTAATTCAACATACATGAGAATATGACTAACGTCTACTACTCCTTAATGTCTTGTTCAGATTTGATCTCTTCATGCACTGTGATGTGGCAGAGAGAGATGTCAAAGTCTTCCAGAAGACATGGAGCCTGCCAGTGTTGCATATAGGTGGAGAGGTCAGTGATGGCTTTGGTGATGTAGCCCCCCTCCTCAACTGCCTGACAGAGCAGCTGTGGCATCAGGACTGTGTAACAGCTGGATCAGCCAACTACCATCTGGTGCAGGAGACAGTGTGACTACAATTATTCAACATGATTTCAGTTATACCAGTTTGGAGAAATGGACTCCAGGTAAGGCCAACCACAGGTGTCTGCACTTAGTAGCTGGTCTGGGATCTATCAGGATTACCTTAAGGTGGCTGCTGTTGAGATGACTATTCTTTTAAAATTGCTATAAAACACAGGGTTCCTTAAATTTACCCATCTTGTGTTAGTAAGATTATCAATATTATGGCATAAATACTGATATTGTCTCGGATGTGTGAAAAAACAAATGCCACTACCGTTTAATCTCACCAGGTGGTGTTTTGCATTTTTTAATGATTTACTTCAGCGAAATGAACACGTTTGTTTTGTGCTGTGATTTCAGTCATTATGTCACTGTGTGATTGTTTTAAATATTTGCTCACCAGAAAGCACCAGTTCCCATTTTAAAAAAAAAAGTTTGTTACCATGTTAAACACCACCGTTTCACACGTGTTATTTTTACTACCAATTTTATTGGTTAAGGCATTTATGTTGCATTAGACTAATGTGATAAGGTCAGAAAATAATTTATTAAAAAAAGGCCAGTATTTAATACAACTTTAAAAATGACTCCTGTTAATTAGCCTACATGCTATATGTCTGCTATTTGTGCTAAGTGCCGTGCATGTTCTCATGCTTCATGTGTTGTATGAGGCTCTGGAACATTTAAGAACATTAAGTGAGGTCAAATTAGATGTCTAAAGAGTGAAAAAGTTAACCATAAAGCTTTCCAGTTAACATCACTAATGTTATTAATGTGCAAGTTAAAATAGAGTGATGTATAAAATCAATATCGTCATGCACCCCTCACTGTTTACATGACAGTACTTTTATCCATGTCTCTTTATCTGACCTGTAAAAGAAAAGAAAAGTCATAGATGCATGACTGGCTGCTAAATAGGTATTTTTCAGTAACCATTAATATTAAAAGATGTGAGATCTTACCTTGTGTGTGTAACAAGTATCATAGCAGTTCGATGTCCCGTTTGACTTTGAGAGAGACGTAGCAGGAAGGAATCTGGGGGCAGATCCAGGGCCTCAGTCTTCAGATGCTCAATGTGCACATGTGTGGGGAACTCGGCATGATCCACAACTTTAAACCGCTGATCCCTGAACAGGTTGTAGATAAACAATGCAGTGTATTCACAGATGTAACTAAAAATCATTGGATCATATTTTTAATATTGCTGCATTTGCTGGGTAGTTCTGTCTACTATTAAGTTAAAACAGCTTGTGGGACTGCAGAAATAAATATTTACTTATAAACAGTTCCATTGTTAATGTTTTTAAAAAGTGCTAGTTTTTGGGCCATTTTGCAGTAATGAGTATACTTTTTCAAGGAGATGATCAGAAGGTCATTGAAGAGGTGGAGGTAAATGCTGATGAATGACATTTTGCAGTTGGAAGTGGTCTCCATAGTCAGCTGTCTCATGGGTCCCTGGTGCACCAGAAAACGCTTGCTCACCACCAGAGGGACTGACTGGATGGATGGAGGAAGACAGAATGTGCAGGTTACGTAACAGAATCAAATCTGTTATGAAGTCTAATAGAAATCTCAGATATTAGTCACCTTAATTTTGCCAAAATCCAGCAGCATTTTCAGGTTGACCAGCTCCTCAATCTGTTTCATTTTTCGGACCCCCTTGTCACACTCAGATACTATCTGGGGTAAGAGCAAAACAGTGGTGTATGCCTTTACATGAACTTAAAGATCTGAAAACTTGAAAGTAAAACAGTATTACCTCATGAATGGCTTCTATTGCTTTTTCAAGATTTGAAATGGAGTCAGAGTTTGGTTCAGTTAGTTTCAGGATGCTCTAAAATGGAAAAAAAAAAAAAAAAAAGAATCCTTAGCTGACCTCCAAGCAAATTTTATTTCTAAAATAAAATAACTTCATAGATGCCTACCTCCAGTAAAAGTTTAATACGAGTAATCCTCTGGAAGGGTAGGACAAGGAATGACTTGAGGCTCTGTCTTTGACACACTGGGTCTCTTTCAAGCTTCTTGAGTGAATACAGAAACTCTCTGTTGTGCTGCCTTGAAAAAAAGAGAGATATGTGACTCAATAAGGCTTACAAAAAATTGGTGGGTATTATCAGCATTAGTTACCAACTACAAAATGGAGACTTACAGCAGTTGTTTGATAAGGGCCTCCTGGTACATCATGTTGGTCACATATGGCACATAGAGTGCCTGAAACTCTGGGCAATGCTGAAGCACAATGTCTCCAACTTGAGATATTACTACATTTTCTCCTAGTCGCATTTCCAGATCCATGAAGAACCTAAAAATAACAGGACAGCAGCTCAACATAGGTGGCAAACTGTTCAAAAATATAAGAGATATTGTATGTGAAGCCCTCACTTCTCACTGGCTGCCATCACACAGCAGATGTTGGAAAACAAAGTGTGATGTTCCCTTTGAGACAAGGTCTGTTTCAGTGCCTTTGAGGCATAGAAATGACAGACCGCAACTCCAAGACTCCTCAAGTAAGATGCTTCAGAGCCGATCAACTCAAACATAGACTTTAGAGAAACAAAAGGAGAAAAAGAACTCATGATTTTTACATAGTTTTCTTTAACTGTCACACTTTCCTGCAACATTATATTCATCTTATTGTCAGTACAGCCATGAAAAACCAAAACAAACTGCTGTTAAAGCATGATTTTACAAATTACTCTGTGCATTAATCCACAGCTGTAAATAACTCCAAATGAATTCACTCTTAACCTGCTGCTATCATTTTGGTACCTGATAAAATTAGATGATCTTAATCCCCAAAGGGAAATTTTAATGGGAACATGAGGAGATACTTAGTTTTTCATTGGACTTGCAGACAATAAGAAAATTTAATTCAATGCCACTTGATTCCTAATGAGTTAAGGCTGCTCTACTAAAAGCAATGTGTTCATAACCATGAGTCACATGAAATACAACTATTCACACCTCCTGAAGACGAATCTTTTTGGGGGTTAAGCTGTTGAGCAGGCCAGACACCTTCACCTCATCTAGATCCTGCCATAGGGTACATGGAGTTATCCTAATAGAGTGAGGTGAAGGTAAGGTTGGAGTTGCCACAGGAGGGGATGTAGCTACAGAATGGCAATGAGCACCACGACTGGACTGCAGATTTTGCACATACTGGGGTGTTATCTGTTCAGACACAAAACTCTTGTGTTTGTGCAGATCATTGTTCTGTGTCTGCAGACAATAGTCTTGATACAGTGGGACTGCAAAGGGAGAAAGGAAAATAAGATAGCTTACATTAAAATATGTGTTACACTTTTCAGTGACAGAAAATAGTCAAAGTTTAAAAGAAGCTTACAAATATGAATGTACTTGGACTGGAATGACACAGTCAGCAAATCCTCTTCAACTGTATCTGCTGGCCTGGGTTGAAAAAACAAGCCATGTAAATCTTGCACTGAAGCAGAACGATTTTTAGTTTTTCTCACACCTCTGCTTTTTCATCCTGAAAAACATTTCAGTGACGTGATTTAGTCCATACCTGCAATCCATAAGCTGGCTCAGGGAGTTGCTGCACTCAAAGAATCCATCATATTGTGCATTGTGATTTTGCGGAGGAGAAAACTCTGATGAAAGCTGCTCTGTTGTCTTCGTGGTTGGTGTTTGTGATATCAAATTATCAGCAGGACTACTTCTTGCAAAGTGTAGGTTAGTGATGATGTTGCTGATCACACTCTGGTTGCTCACTTCGTTGAAAAGAAATTGAGCCATAATGCTTTAACCTGGAACAGTTCTGTCATACAAAGCAGCCACTCAGACTTCTCAAAGTTTTACCAAATTCCAAATGCATTAATCTACTGCAGCAGCCTTTATCTGTCTCCCATTCACTCTGAGCAAACGGTCTTAGTGTCAGGGAGTGAGATTTAAGCAGCAATCACAGGAACTACAACCAGGTGTGATTGTTCTGGTATGCACTCACAGACCTCAGATAATTGCATCATTAGGGCCATTACTTTGTAAGTGATCAATTAGTTGTCTGAAAATGTTGAAAAATGCCCATTATAATTTTCTGGAGCCCAAAGTTGTCTTGAAAAGCAACAAATCCTCTTTATTTGAGAAGCTGGGATCATCAAACACTTGATAGAAAAATGACTTATGACTCATGGTATACAAATATTAGTTCAATTTTATTTGCAATTTAAAATTTCATACAAGATAAAAGTAAATACTTCAATCTGCCTGAACATTATCGGTATATGACTGAAATAAAGCCGTTAAAACCCTTGATAGATGATGTACAGACAAAAACATTTGACTGTCAATGGCTGTATTCTAACAGATCGCAAAATGAAAAAGGATGTTTGGACAGGTATGAACACACACCCTGATGATTTGACACAAAAATGACTTGCTGAACAGGAGCTACAAACAGTTTTGTAATCTACACATGGCAAAGCTTTCAGACTGTGGAGAAGAATACAGTACAGATACCTTCTGTAATACACACGCTGCCATCTATGATCATACTTTAACACACAAGTTGCTCATTTGATATTTACGCGTGATGATCGCTGTGACCTTAGAGGTTTCCCCTTATCTGTAGAAATGATTTGTAAACTTGATCAAAAATGCTCAAGCCCTTCAATACAGCAACTTTTCCCATTATTGGGTTCTGATTTGTAAATTAAAGGGGCTACAAACAGAAACCCAACATGGTGCTTTATTTCTTTTCTGGTTTAAATATCCATATTTGAGGCAAATGATCTAAAGCTCACCAGACAATTATCTGGGCCTGGGGAATAGGAGTAACACTACTCCAATTTGAGATTGCTTTATTTATGCTGGACAAATTAAACACTTACACGACAATAATTTTATAAGATATTAAATGGGGAAATTATAACAATGTTCAGTGGTTTCATGTATCAATCATACATTTGGCATTTAATAATATGTCAATGTTGGACAACGAAAACAAGAAAATCAACCTATCATACCAAATCTCTAAAAACCAATGAAATGGGTGGGCACCCAAAACATCTGCATGCAAACACACCTCACGTACTGTTATAGCCAGAAAAGTATTACCAGTTGTCATGTTTGTTCTTGGATATTCTGTATGACAAACCATGAGACAGCATTTCCCTGTGTTTATATGTGCTCCCTGCTAAAAAGGGACTGAGACATCTGGATCAGTAACAAGATATAAATAAGACAGATGCTGAGTTTGGAGGCTGAGGACTCGCATGACTGATTATGAGTCTAGGTGGGCACAGTGATACTGCGAGCTAGTAGTGCCAGCAGGGCTAGCTCCACAACCCCATGGGCTTGTTCCAGTGCCTCTACAGCCTCCCTAGCAGAAAAGCCTGCTGCCTGGATTCTCTGGATGTGTTCAGCTGGAAATTGTTCAATAAAGGGATTTGGAGAAGGGAGAAGAAGGACTGGAGATGTAGGCCGGGGAGCCTGAGCAACAGGAGGGACAATAGGGGATGTGGTGTTAGAGACCTCCTCAGGTGAGCCTACTGCCAATGACAAAGGCCTGAGAAAAGTGTGTTCAGTCTGGAGCCCAAGAGTGTCTGGGGTGTTGCTACCAGAGTCTTGTCCATCTGCAACACCTCTCCCCTGCTGCCCCTCAGGAGGTTCCCTGAACTCTAGGTCCCCTGCAGGATCAAGAGGAACCTCTGGCTCAGGCTGAGAAATGCTGATGTTACTGGCTTCATCTTGTCCACATCTATCTTCCCTCCTCTCCCCAGAGCTATCTGGATGCTGTGGTTGGCCTTCTCCCTCCACAGTCCATGCTGCATCTACATCCAGATGCTCATCGTGTCTGGAGAGGTCAGGCACAAGACACTTTGATGGTCCCTCATCAAACACAACAGCAGCATGGTTAGCTTTGGCATTGCTTGGTTCTGCACCAGCTGTAATGACAGTAGATGGGGCCAGTTGGGTGTTATCAGGTGTTGGGATACATGGCTCAAGAGCCACTTCCTCTGTGTCCTGCCCGAACGGATGTGATGGGGAGCAGGAGGCGCTGCAGTTCTGGGGCTGAGCATGGTTGTTAGATACCAGCAGCTCGTGGAGCTCCATCAGAGCGGCGGCCAGCGAGGGGATGCTGTCAGAGCTGGAGCAGCGCTCACCTTCAGGCTGGTCCCTGTGAGAGGTCACCACACTGTCAGAGGCAGTAGGGAACTCCATTTCAACTGAGTCAGGCTCACTAGGAGCACTCGGGCAGGCTCCTGTGGTATCTGTTTTATCAGACTCTGCAGTTTCCTGCTCCATGGGTTGAACTGCAGGGAGTTCCTCTGGATGGTGAAGCAAGGAGCTGTTCGTTACCTCCAATGGTTCAGCATCATCCTCTGTGGGTTTAGAAAGTATTTTGCCCTCCGGATACTGGGATAGTGTAGTCAGGTCTGTAGGAGAGTTACATGTTGGGAGGACATCTAAGGAGGGACTGGATTCAGGGGACATTTTGGAGTTGCTATGGACAGGCATAGGGTGAGGGTGGACTTCATATGGTGTAGAATCTGCGTCCTCTACTGGGGACGAAGCCCGGGAAAGCTCCTGAAAGCCAGGTTGATCCTGGCACTGCCCTGCTGCTGGGGCCTGCTCCATGGCGGCTGGGGCAGACTGAGAGCGATCCAGAGCATGGGGCTGGCCAGAAGGAGCAGTGGAAGAGGACATTTGGTCTAAGGTTCTGGGTAATGTAAATGGTGGGGGCTGTGGTGAGGTAGTTTGTCCATCTGCAGTGTCTATTGTAAGAGAAAATATTAATGGGATTTAAGCAGCTGGAATCTGTTTAAACACCATCTGGGAAATTACTTATGAAATGTCATAATATCTTAGGAAACAATCCAAAACAGTAATTTTCTTGAAAAGGCACTTCAGATAGAATTGGATATGTGCTACATTTCCTCTTTTTAACAGTTAAAGGTATTCATAAACACACAAATAAAAAGAAAAGTACTCAGCAGCAAAACAAGAGCAACATAAAAGAAATAAACAGCAATGGACTTAGCACTGGCAATGGACTTGTGAATTTGCAGTACCTGATTGGTTGGACCCTCTCCAGCTGTCTCCAAATGCATCAGTGCTGTCCTGCTCAGGGGTTAGGGCACACACCACACACATCATGCAAAGGGACGGAGAAAGTTAGCAGTCACACACAGGGCATGCACCAACCTATCAGCCTTTTCACACGCCGACATGTGAAAAGTGTCATCCAAAAACAACATAAGCCTATGTCCTGACAGAGAAGTCACAGTGTGATCACTTGTCTGTCACTAAACCACAGATTGCTCAAATGATATCACCTAAGTAGCAATGATTAAAATCATAACAAAATCAGGGGCAGTTCTAATGCTGCTTTGTGTTTCATGACTGGTCAATAGAAACAATAGCACTAATGACTGATTATATCAATGACAGATGCATAAATGTTATTGTAGGCCTTAAAGAGCATTAAAGGGGAGCACATTATTATACTGAATGTTACTTATAGAAGCAAAATTCTCACCATTTGACCATCATTGCTATATTATACTATCTGCTTTAACATGCATGGAGCAAGTCTTCTTTTTCAAACACAGTTATTAAAGTTGCTTTGTGATGTTGATGATCTTATCACTCTTATGTCAACACTCTGCAAGCCATTTTCAGTCATTGTTCAAACATGGCAGTAAAACTAGACTGAAGCAGTTTTCTTGCAATGTGATTTTAATGCATCGTTTTCTCCATACCTTTGCTCACAATTGATGGATATTTTAATGATAATAAGATTCAGATCTTAAAATCATAACATCATTTTCTCATGTTTAGAAAATGTTAAGACAATTAGGGTTGTATATAGATATAATGAAGAAAAGAAAATATTTTATCTTTGAAATATGCAATGCTTCTACTGTGCTACTGTGACATTCTACTTATTCTTACATTTCATTTCAATATACTGGCTTTGTACAAACAACCACCTACGTTTTTGTTAGTACTAGATGTTCTTTTTAGTTTGCCTCTGTAGGTGGCTTCAAGTGCTGTTCTCACACTCTTTCAGAAATCCATCTGCCCTGTGGTCCAACGGATAATCTGACTAAATTTAACAGTCCACACTGAACTCATGACTCATCACTGACAGTTCCTTTCAGCCCAAGTAAATGTTTTCTCGCAAGTCAATACAGGTGTTTATAAAAACATCACTATCCAGCAGTAAAGTAAACTGGGACAGAGATCCTCTGCAGGGTTTCAAAGTCATATCGAAAACTGCTCTGTAGTATGCCCGCTAATAATGTATTGGCACAATTTATGGTTGTGTAGACACAGAAAATGCTAATGTAGTGTTTTCTCAATAAATATGATGTAGAAATACAGTTTTAAATCATGATGTTTCCCTTCAAGCCTGAAAACCGGATCTCAATTAATCTCTACTTTGCTTGTATTTGTCTCACAGCTTTCAGTTTCTCATTCTAAAAACACATTTCATTTGCTGAGGTGATGACATGAGATGATCATGTGACTCAAAAGTCAGATGACTGCATAAATGGCATTGAGAGTAAGAAGCTTCAAGTGGCACATGCAAATGAAGTTCTAACTGGAAAAAGCTCAATAGCAGGCTGAAGTGCCGAGGTGGGAGGCGGTTTCTTACCACTTTCTTGTATGGACCTCTGAAGTGCCTCTGCGAGTTCTCTGTCAGCTATCTCATCTGGACGTACATCTTCACGCCCCTCTGCTCCGTATGCAAGCCGGGCACACTCTGGCAGTTCCGCCTCAGACAGGAAACGAGTTTCAGTGCCTGTGGTGCCAATGAGAAGCACGCTCTTCTTCAGGTCAATCGAACACTACAAGAGAAATGGATAAAAAAAATGAACCTGAATCATTTTCTTTGCTGTAGTATAGGGTTAACATAAAATGGAACCCTATGTAACTCATCCCAATATTGGACTACACACTGATCAGATAAAAGGGGCTCACACCTGGTGTCTCTTCAGCATATCCAGGCCAAGCAGCATGTCCATTGGCTGGTCCTCCAAAATGGAGAAAGAACAAGGAAGGAAGTCCCCCTCTATCTGGACCTGAGCTAGATGAGTGCAACAAGACAAGTTCATCTACACTAGAACACCACGTAGAGACATGAATATAGATGCAAGTGAGAGGACAGATTAAAAGTGGCAAATTATTCTATCTACCCAGAGTCAGACCATCTCTGACAACATTTTATACTTCACGTAGTTTTAAAATTATTTTGAATGGCAAGCTTAGCCCCACTTTACTTGTTTGTGGATATCTGTTAATGCTTTGTTAAACTAGCATTGATAGTGTTTCTCACAAAGCAAAGTACAGGCAAAGTTATATAAAAACTGGTCATGTCCTAACTAATTTGTGTTGTAGTTCAAGTACAAGGTTGCTTAAAGAACCTGACACTAACCCAAATGAACTCTGCCAATTATCTTCTGGGTGCCCACTCCCTTGGCGATCCCAGCCCAGCGTCGGTCCACCAGCCGCATGATGTTGCAGCGCTCGGCACAGGCTTGGCTCATGATAGTCATTTGCGCTCCTAACAAAAAAAAAAAAAAAACAAAACATCATGCTCTATGATATGTTTGATCTTGACCAAAAATGGAAAAGGACTTGCAATGAAGACAGGAAAACCATGTGTGTGGTGTAAATGCTGCAGGAAGTATATCAAAACTTTTCCAGATCTTAGTTGATTTACTGGTGTTGTAAAGCTCACAAGGGGAAAGAAATCACAAATGCATGCAGCTGAAATCGATTTCTCTGGGAGTTTGTCTATGTCCTTACTGGTGGGGTGAGGACTTTGGATGGATTTAAAGAAAAAGCGGGGAATATAACCACTGGTCTGTTTTTTAAGGAGCTGGTTGAGGTGGATCCAGCATCGTTTTAGGATGGCTACCTTCTAATTAAGGAGGAGTTCATTTTTTTTTCTATGACAATTTGTACATGACTTAAGTTTGCATAAAGAAGAAGAAATTAGGGAAACCACTCCATTATGTTTAAAACAGGTAAGTGATTTCATTATTTTCCAACTGCCACGGCAGCTGACGCAGGAGACTACATAGAGGGCTGCATGACTAATGACACAGACACAAAACTAATATCTGTTCAGCCACTGAAGCTAAACCACAGTGGCGCACACAGACATTTTAATAATATTCTGGTTCATCACTGGAGAAAAACTGCAGCTACATAGGGGATCAGGATTTAATTATCATTACCTGAGTCAACAAAAGCTTTCACAGGGTGGCCATTGACTTTGCAGTTAATGTAGAGCATAACCACCTGTCCAAAGCTTTCTGGGGCCTCCTCCATTGCAATGGTCATGTTTTCTTCCACATTGTGCTGCCTGGAATATGCAAACATCCAACATATGATTTTCAATTCACAATCACAAACAGTATCACACTAATTAACAGAAATGGCTGACACACTCAGACCATACCTGATATCCTCCTCGATTTTTGCCTGGGCTTCCAAATCGAAAGGATCAGCAGTTAGAAGTCTGATCCTCTCTTGCTCCCTCCTTGCTCGATCCTGCTGTTGCTCTACTAGCACTTTGGTGAAACGTTCTGGGAAAACAGACAGTTACACTAATAATTCCTTTCTAGATAAAAGGCCGCACACTCCAAATCACGACATATAGTGGATATTTTTTTGTTTACCTAAGTCTCCGCTTAGGAGGGCCTCAGCCAGTGGTGGATTTCGCTCCTTCAGGAGTGAAAGCTCATGTGGATTGGATAATAGCATCTGCTGAAGTAAAGCAGGGTCATCAAGCCCCTGAGGAGAACCACGAGAGCCCATTGGCGTGGAAGGTTGTGCAGCACGTGGTGGCGGCGGCTGCTGCTGCTGCTGCTGCTGCTTCTGTTGCTGTTGCTGTTGCTGCTGTTGCTGTTGCTGTTGTTGCTGCTGTGGCTGCTGCTTTTGCTGCTGCGGCTGCTGTTGCTGTTGCTGCTGCTGCATCTGCTGTGAAGCCTGTTGTTGTGGCCTTATGGTACCATGTTGACTGGTTGAAGAAGAGGTGCCTGGGACCGTGATGGAACGAAAGTCAATATGGGGCAGACCTGCAGGGTAGAGAGGATAAAGAGTGAGAGGTTAGCATACTGAAAACAAAATCTCTGCTTACTAGATAGATAATGCATTACTCTTTTGTCTTTCATTGCTTTGTCGCTCTAGATAGATGACTGATATTTATGCAGGTTTTTCTTCTTGTAAACTTCACTTTCCTCATACTTTCGATGACATATTTGAAACCATCCCCTGCCATGATAAAAAAAAAAACTTGCAGATCTGCTACTACAACTAGCAACAGTAAAACAAGCTAGATGTTTATATTTGAGTGTGAAACAACTTAATGAATACAAGCAGCAGGTCTTTCTACCTCCCACTTCGGCGACCTCAACAGGTAATTTAAAAAAAATTAATGAGTTACCAGGGAAGGCTGGCTGAGTTGGTGGTGGCCTTGTGTCAGCTTGCCTTAGAACCACCACATCTCCGTCCTTAACACCATAGGTCCCCAAGGCACGAGTGGGGTCTTTTAGTGGCTGTTCTACATACGTAATCTGGATAGAGAAAAATACAGAATATTTAACTAAATGATAAATATGCAGAATATTTCCAAGTTGTCCTCAATTAACTGTAAAATATCTGAAAATAGTGTACTATCTCTTTTAATAACTTCTAAAAAACAAAAAAATATATGTCACCATCACATTACTTGTTTTTATTTTACCAAACCCTAAGATTTTTTCAATTTACTATCACATAAAAGGAAACATAAAAATCCTAATAACTTAGAATATGAAATTAAACTGATCAGCATTTTTGCATGAAAAGTGACCAAGTATTAATCAATTACTAATAAAAACAGTAAACAATCAATAAAACATATAACCACACATCCCAATTTCTACTTATTTGACTAACAACAGCTCCTACATAAACCACTGTCCAAGTCACTGGCCAATTGCATGTACACTGATCTGATCCCAAGTCTGTTCACAGACAGGATTGTTGCATAGCCACCGCCAGATCTACCTCCTCAGTGGGCATGGCGCAAATATCTGTTCCTGGGCCACTTTTGGCCAATCCGCTGTGAGTTTATTAGGTACAGTTCATTTAGCTAAAACTAAAATATCATTGCAGTAAATCTCACCTTTATTTGTGCGATAATGCCTGTTTGTTGGGACTGTGCTATATATGTTCTGAATTAGCTGAATGATTGTGGGAGATGTAGTTTGTAGTAGGCAGATGATGAACCTACATGAGCCTCTTATGGTTGGTGTACATTACTAGCAAATCAATGGAAATGCATGGAAATATGTTATTATGCAAGATCACTGGATTTTGGATGTGGCTCTTTCTCCAGAATATTTAAAAACGTTTTATTATCCCGACTTAAAGGACCCATAACCCAACAATGTGCTGGGTTAGAATAAAGTTTTATTTTAACGAATTAACCAAAACTACTGTTCTCTACCTGGTAACTAGCTACACAGCAGCTAACCTAGCGGGTTTAGCACTCGGCTGACCGTCAGTTATTTTAAGTCCACTCACAGATAACGTCAACACTTTATCAGTAAATAAGCTTTGGTCGGTGATTTCATGTCTTGTTGATACCTCAACTTTCTCAACATCCTATCAGTCAAAAAGTCCCGATTCACGCTAGCAGCTCAGCTAGCTGTGTATTAGCTATGTTAGCTCTTTGGCTAAGACTAGCGTGGCTCCTACCTGGATTTCACCTGCCGGGATCCCTGACTCCATTTCACAAAGTGCTACGAAGTCCCTCAGCTCCAGCTCCGGGGACACATCGAGGGCGAAGGTGGTTTCTGGACGATCCCTCGGCGCGCAGAAAACGGTGACCAGCATCGCTTTTGTTGGGTGAGGATCCCTGGACAAACCCGCTGTAACACAGTGCTCCGTGTCTCAGAAATGCAATTATTCCTGGGGTTTGTCCCAATTTAAGGACGTATTTCAGTAGGAAATAGAGTCAGATGGAAAAGCAGTAAAATACCGAAAGACAATTCCTGCTTTGCACTTACTGGGTGGACGCCTGATGTAACAGTTTCTCTTTTAACAACTAAACAAGTATTGCTCAGTAGTGCCGCATTTCAGCTTGTTTTTCGACATGCCGCATTACAGAATGTGCTGTCGTGAGAAGTTTTTTCTTCTAACTTGACAATCATATCAAAGCAGTGTCTTCCTACCACCATCTACTGGACCCTTTAGAACTTACACACATTGCTGGACAGAGCATAACAAAACTTACAGAAATTATTATGGTTTAGGCCACGGTCTTCACTTGATCATCCACAGTATGTAGGTGACACACTGTAAATGAAACTAGTTGTAGTTACATTATAAGTATTGTTTGGTAGAGGCTACTGAATTAAAATATGCATACAGTGGGGCAAAAAAGTATTTAGTCAGCCACCAATTGTGCAAGTTCTCCCAAAAAAGATGAGAGAGGCCTGTAATTTTCATCATAGACATACCTCAACTATGAGAGACAAAATGAGAAAAAAAAAAAATCCAGAAAATCACATTGTTTTATTTTTTTAAGAATTTATTTGCAAATTATGGTGGAAAATAAGTATTTGGTCACCTACAAACAAGCAAGATTTCTGGCTCTCACAGACCTGTAACTTCTTCTGTAAGAGGCTCCTCTGTCTTCCACTCATTACCTGTATTAATGGCACCTGTTTGAACTCGTTATCAGTATAAAATATACCTGTCCACAACCTCAAACAGTCACATGCTAAACTTCACTATGGCCAAAACCAGAGAGCTGTCAAAGGACACCAGAAACAAACTTGTAGACATGCACCAGGCTGGGAAGACTGAATCTGCAATAGGTAAGTAGCTCAGTGTGAAGAAATCAACTGTGGGAGCAATTATTAGAAAATGGAAGACATACAAGACCACTGATAATCAATTCAATTTTATTTGTATAGCACCAAATCACAATACAAATCATCTCAAGGCGCTTTACAAAAACTAAAACTAAAAACCCAACAATTCCCTTATGAGCAAGCACTTGGCGACGGTGGAGAGGAATCTCCCTCAATCTGGGGCTCCACGCAAGATCTCACCATGTGGGGTCAAAATGATCACAAGAATGGTGAGCAAAAATCCCAGAACCACACGGGGGGACCTAGTGAATGACCTGCAGAGAGCTGGGACCAAAGTAACAAAGGCTACCATCAGTAACACACTATGCTGCCAGGGATTCAAATCCTGCAGTGCCAGATGTGTTCCCCTGCTTAAGCCAGTACATGTCCAGGCCTGTCTGAAGTTTGCTAGAGAGCATTTTGATGATCCAGAAGAGGATTGGGAGAATGTCATATGGTCTGATGAAACCAAAATAGAACTTTTTGGAAAAAAACTCTACTTGTCGTGTTTGGAGGAGAAAGAATGCTGAGTTGCATCCAAAGAACACTATACCTACTGTGAAGCATGGGGGTGGAACCATCATGCTTTGGGGCTGTTTTTCTGCAAAGGGACCAGGACGACTGATCCATGTAAAGGAAAGAATGAATGGGGCCATGTATCGTCAGATTTTGAGTGAAAACCTCCTTCCATCAGTAAGGGCGTTGAAGATGAAACATGGCTGGGTCTTTCAGTATGACAATGATCCCAAACACACCGCCCAGGTAACGAAGGAGTGGCTTCGTAAGAAGCATTTCAAGGTCCTGGAGTGGCCCAAGCAGTCTCCAGATCTCAACCCCATAGAAAATCTTTGGAGGGAGTTGAAAGTCCGTGTTGCCCAGCGACAGCCCCAAAACATCACTGCTCTAGAGGAGATCTGCATGGAGGAATGGGCCAAAATACCAGCAACACTGTGTGAAAACCTTGTGAAGACTTACAGAAAACGTTTGATCTCTGTCATTGCCAACAAAGGGTATATAACAAAGTATTGAGATGAACTTTTGTTATTGACCAAATACTTATTTTCCACCATAATTTGCAAATAAATTCTTTAAAAATCAGACGTGGTTTTTTTTTTCTCATTTTGTCTCTCATAGTTGAGGTATATCTATGATGAAAATTACAGGCCTCTCATCTTTTTAAGTTGGAGAATTGTACAATTGGTGGCTGACTAAATACTTTTTTTGCCCCACTGTATGCAAAATGAACAATGAAACCAATACAGTTCAGACGAGTATCTAAGGCAGGTTTGTTTGTACAGCACATTTGATTTAGAAAATTAAGTAATACAGCACAGAACAGCATTAATCTTAAAATATAATGTAAATCTACACGAAACAATTTAAAAATATAAAAAAAACAAGGCATAAATACAAGCTAGGTCATGATATATAATAAGCACTGATATGCTCCATCAGAGGCAGTAGTGAACATAAACAGTTTTTGCCTGTAGGTAAAATCAAGGTTTATAAAGAGACTGCAGAAGTTTTTCTTCTTTTGCTTTAATGGCAAAACCAATTATGTAGGTGCTGTAATGTACTTTAATACAAAACAGGCTAGGAGTGGCACATTCAATTCAGTTCAATTCAATTTGATTGTATAGTGGCAAATCACAATACAAATCATCTCAAGGCACTTTACAAAAAAACAAAAAAAAAAACAAACCCCCCCAACAAATCCCTTATGAGCAAGCACTTGGTGACAGTGGAGAGGAAAAACTCCCTTTAACGGAAGAAAAAACCTCCAGCAGAACCGAGCTCAATTTGGGCGGCCATTTGCCTCGACCGGTTGAGGTGAATGGATAGAGGAGAGAGAAAAGAAAAGCAACAAACAAATACACTACCGGTTGCTGGGGCCAGTAACTGCACATCAGCAATATACAGCTCCAGGACCAGGGACACCTGCAGAAGGTACAGAGAGAGAGGACAGAGAGAGAGGGAGAGATCACATGGAATATGACTGTTAAGCTTTTAAGAGATAAATATAAAAATGTGATATATATTTCATTTCATTATTTTCTTCATTCTGCTACTAATTTGTATCATACTTCAGTTAAGAGAGTGTTCTGCCCTCAGTTCAATTGTGTTTTACAAGTGGAAGGGAATTCATTTTATCTTATAGTGAAATACCTTTACTCGTTATTTATACATAGGAAACAGTTCTTAAGCTTTATTGTGAAAATCTGCAACGACAGGAAGTTCTTGTGTTACTGACGGTAGCTTGACAGAGGAAGAACCACAGTAAAGCGCCGAGTTGTATGTCTCTTAGTGTGTCTAAAGCTTTCTCCACGCTTTCGAAAGCAATGACTGCAAGTTGTTAATGTGTTACAATTAGAAACGCTTACATAAATGTTCTAGTGATATTTACTGTTTTATTTAAAGTTAAAGACCGTTTATGCTAACCAGCGATGCTGGCTTGTTAGCATACTCATGGAGGATGATCAGCATGTTAGCTGTAGCATGTTTATTATTATTTATGTGTGAACGTCATGTAGTAACCCTTTATATTAACTGAAGAATTCTTTACTGTTAGTGTTTCAGTTTTCACTCGCGGATTCACCTGTCAACCTCAGTTGTCAATAAAGGATCAAGGAGCTCGCTTCCTGGCTGGGGAAACCCGAGTTTGGCTTGCTGTTTAACTGCGTTACCACAATAGCTGTATAAACACGCAGAGAGAACAGTATAGAGAGTAACATCTAATTAAATAATCTGTACTTGTGTAATTATCCTTTAGTCACACTCTGTTGCCTTTATAGCGCCTGTTTTATTAGATTTCGTTTTTGAGTTTTGGATTGCCACAATAACTATAAAGCATCATGCTAATAATATAGTTTATTCTGAGGAGGTTTACTGCTGCTGCTGCAAGCATAAATCAGTGCAGCCTCAGTGTAGACGCTTGATCTACTTGAGATCTAGTGTAAAAATGTTGAAAATGCAAAAACCTTTATAACCTGGATAGAGGAGAATCACTTTATCCATTCTGTTAATGTTTGTATCCACTGGCACATTAATGTAAGTGCTCGGGAGTGTTTTGGCTTAAATGTGATGTTACATGCCAACGTTTTTTTCTGGTAATAGTAGCCTTCATGTGGATTTCAATAACAAGCAATTCAAAAAGATCTATTAAAAATCCTATTGCGACTTCACAGCAGAAGGTGGAAATACTTCCTCTTCTAATAAGCATGAAGTTTTTGCTCCATACACCCAACTTTCAACACTAATCTTTCAAAGACTAATGCATTTAAAGTCTAAAAAGCAATGAAAAACTCCATCGCCAACATATATCAGTCAGGTCTATAAGTCACATCAACAACAAATATGTTTCACTAAACAGCAGTTTAAATATTGAGGTTACTGTGTTTATTCAACAAATGTATAAATGGTTGTTATTCATTCATCCATCCATCCATCCATTATCTATACCTGCTTGCTGAGACCTGGAGCCTATCCCAGCTCTCTTTGAGTGAAATGAAGGGGTACACCAGTCCATCACAGGGGTAAATGGTTTGTTATAAAAATCTGAATTTCTATGATGAACATAATACGTCCAAAGCATCTGAACAATCTGAGATGTAAAAAACAGTAACAATAAGGACTTCTGTCATCTCAATTGCTGTTGCTGAACGTAAACTGTTTTTTAAATTCAGAATTAGATGCCTTTCTTCCACATACAGTAATTTATCTGAACATTTTTAAACACACCTGAACAATAAACTTGATACCAGTTAATATAAGTGAGGTGTTTCCTTTTTGGTGTATATCTAGATTTTACTCACAGTGCTGAAACAGAAAAATTAGTTTTCGTTTCTGGGTTTCCTGAACCTGGGTCCATTTTCTACAGCACATGGCTTTCTGTGCTTTGCAACAAAGGTGAGGGTGTGAAAAATGTAGAAGTCTGTCTTATATATGGAATTTTCTCAGTCTCATTGAGTAAAGAAAACCTGGCAAAATAAATTATCCCAATATGAAAGTATAAAGTAGCTTATATGTATAATGGATAAGGTGAATTTCTGTAGCATTCAATTTCTTGTTATACATCTACTCTTAAAGAAAAAATAACCAAAATGGTGCCACCTTTCTCAAAGAAAGCATCAAGATTCATTTCACATCTTAATTTTTGTACTATTGGATGGATTATCCAAGGCAAAACTGATGTGAGATATATGTTATATGAACTACTGCTGTAATAGAAATTTGCCAAACTTTATGTGGAGCAAAGAAAGGAAATGTGCTATGTGTGACACTGCAGTTCTACGTCCCTGACATGCTATGAAACTTGTCTGGGAATTAATTTGCATTTCAAACTTTGTCTCTATAGCAAATTCCCTTTAGAAAGAAGGACTCCACTGTTTTCATTAAAACAAACTAAAACCAGAGAAATGATAGCGTGATTAAAACTTTCTGTGATGTCAGGAAAGGGAAACAATGGTATTCTGTACTGGTAAACATCTTCGCACATGTAGAAAGTTATTTGGACAATAAGTCTGACACATCACACCATTCTTGGAATATATATGTAGTTTTTTTTCACCTTGATACATGGAGTGATAATATTGCATCAATACTACAAGCAGTTACTTAAACATGAACAAAATAAATATGCAAATTAATTATAATGTATAGTGTTTTTTTTTTTGTAGTTTTACTTAACCATGTAGGCGTATGTGTGGTTGCAGCTTGCAGTTTAATCAAGATTATGTGGTTATTTCCACCTGTTCTTTGAGTTGATATGCAAAACTACTATGTCATGCTATTACTGGCAAAGTGCAAAAGTACTGCATGTTTTCCAATACTTAAACCACAAAGGTCTTGCCTATTAAGACAAAAAAAAGCACAGATAAAGGTTATCAAGCACACCAAAATACATCTAAAAGCTATCTTTAATGACTGATAACATTTTATTTTTCCTAAAAACATTTACAGTGGAGTATGATATTGCACAATGGAAAAATAAAGTGCAAAATAGTGTGCAAAGCTTTGGTTGCTACATGATTCTATATATGTTATTTAATATTTTTGATGACCTGTATTAATCTACAACGTAAAAAATAAACAATGAATTCACAGTTAAGAGGATGTGTCCAAAATTTTGACAGGAAGCCTATTCTTTTTTTAATTTAATAAAAGATCCACAAAGAGAGCTTACCTGAGCCAAAATTCTGCATTTACAATCATACATTTATCCACATTCATCCATATACATTCATCTGAGAGAGTCCATCATAGCTGCATCTTTGTTTACACACATCACATCTATGCAGAGATCCATATAGTAGGTGCCTCTGTTGTTTAAATTACAGTGAATGTCATTAATTATTATTTTTGTGTTTCATGACCCGAAGTCAGGGGTAAAAGAATAAAAAATTCTATTACACTAACACATATTGTCTAACATTTTTTGTAATAAAGCTCAATTTTAAGAAAATAATAACATGGTAAATAGATACAAATTGTTGAAAGTTAAGTTTGCTCTTGACCCTAGAAAGAGTAGTAACTCGGTATCCAGATGTTAGATTTTTCAAGAGTTTCAAACGCATATACATCATTATCTCCACCCAGGAAGAGTTTTTTTTTTTAAAATATAGTAGCTATAGTAAGTGAACCTTGCATTAACATTGTATTTTATTAATCAACAATTAAACCACCTTTTTGTTGACATAAAAGAAATCAGTCACCTTTCTGTAAACTGTCCCTGCTGTATCATATTCTGTGGGTTTCAGAATATGCATTGGAAAAAACCTGTCAATTATTTCACTACAATATTCAAAGATCTGTTAAACTGAAATTTTCTGCTGATTTAAAAATAGATAACACATGGACAGAATGAAACATAATGTATATAACTTGTAAATTGTTATTAGCCTTATTATTTATCTCATGCTTTTCCATTGTCATTGCAGGCTGAGGTGTAGCCTGATTTACAGGTGTTATGCATGTCAGCCGTGGTGATTCCTTTTCCGGTTTGTTTCTGTCGCTCTCACTCTTTGTGGCATCTCACAGAGGAAACACGCTCCTGACAGCTCTGAAGTAATGAATATGGTTCTGCCCAAATTGCTTATATTTGCTTTTTTTTTTGTTGAACTCTTTGTTGATTCAGATGCTAAGAAATGCCCAAAAGGTAAAGTATGACTTTCTTATAGAATGCCATATATAATCCTCATTATGTAAAATCCCAAAGAATATATTTTTTTGTCTTTGTCAGTTTTGGGGTTTTTTTTGTCATGTGCTTAAGTGTAGTTTGTCACTCTGACTGAAGTATGTTGTTTCTTTTAACGTTGTCAAGGTCAAAGATTATATATAACACAAGGCAGACAAGTTTGTCAAATGTGTCCTGATGAATTTTACCAGCCTGAAGAAAATTACTCCCAGATGTGCAAACCATGTACACGGTGTGAAGAAAGTAAGTGTTGAAACTTTGGTATGATATATTTTACAAGAAACGAGTCAAACAAACAAACACACAAAATAACAAACATTACTATAAATAGCAGCTCAATAATCTACAATATGTTATTTTACAGAATTTCCAATGACTCTGTTCATTGAACCAGAACTTTGCTTGCTATTTTTTGTCTACCCTGTGTTCCCCCTTGGGTAGTTTGCAGATGAAGTGACTGGTTTTCAAGTTTCAACCTTTATTTAGTAAACAATTTAATTTATTTTTTTTACAGACCGTGGAAGTGTTGTTAGGAAGCAGTGCACAAAAGAGACAGACACCCAGTGTGAGTGCCGTGGACAATTTGTTCCCTGGCTCGGCATTTCTTCCACTTGCAAATGTGACATTGGATTTGGACTAAAAGATGGAGGTGGATAGAACATACACTACCAGATGCAAGATGTCAAAGAAATCGCCATTTTAATGATTCATTTTATTTCCTCTCCAGTATGTGCAAAATGTGAGGATGGATATTTTACCAATCAAATCAACATCCCTTGTCAAAAATGGAGAGAGTATGTTCACTGTATTTGATTGTTTTTGAAACACTCTACCTATATACAACAAATATGAGCTCAACAGTGTCCATAGATATCTGTTTGTAGCTTTTTAAAATCTTTTATCTATTTTCCTACAGATGTAAATCAGGAGTGAATATTTCTGGAACTAGCACCTCAGATGTCATTTGTAATGAGGTAAAAAGTAACCTTGATATTACTACACCCTACATTACACGATCAACATCCTTCCGCCCACAAAGGAAGACCCCAACTCAGACTACTCGCACAACAACCACCACTGTTTCTACAAGAGTGAATATCATCACAAAAAAGGATGCGGATACTATCCCCTCTGATGGCAACCACACTGGTAAAACATTTCCTGCTATCTTTTTAAGACACAACCTCAAATTAAAAAGTAATGATAAGTAACTTGTAGCTTGCTTTTGTTGTTCAGATGTGGCCCTCCTTCTATTTGGTATTATTGGACTACTTATACTGACTGTGGTGACCTGCAAGCTGCACATTACACCTTGTGTGAAGAGAAAACCAACAATACAAAGTATGCAGTAGGATTATAAACCAAATCTGACATTTTGGAACGTATAGCTCAGTATATGGTTTCTTGCGTAGAGTTAGATAAGAAGATCGATACCATGCTCCCCATGTCTGGGTGGATTTTCTCACAATAATCCAGCTTCCTCCCACAGTCTAAACCAACTTGTTCTCATCTCACTGCGTTACATAGTGAAAAAAACAGACACAGCATCAGAAAAAGCCATGAGATGCAAAAGGGCACTGTGCGGAAACAAAGTGACTAAGTTTCAGAGTTATGGGCTTAGTTTAGTTGCTAAATCTATATGTAACTCATAAACAACAGCTTTGTGCTTATGTTTAAGAATACAAACTACCTGGTTAGGTTTAAAGACAAAAAATGTGATTAGGTTAGGGTTAGGGTTAATTTAGACACAGATGAACAGTGTTTTCTCCAGAAAGCCCTCCAGGTTAGGGTTAAGGTTTGGCCAGTCACCTGTTTATTTGTATATCTAATGCAAAAGATACCCGACAAAGAATCAATATATGAGAATACCCTATTCCAGACACATGTAGGTTAGATTGATTGGTGAGTCTAAATTGCCTAAATAGGTATTGATGTGAGTTTGTCTGGCTCTATGTGTCAACCCTGCGATACACTGGCGATCTGTTCAGGGTGCACCTATCCTGTCACCCAGTATCAGCTGAATGGATGGATGAATAAATGGATAATTAAAAGCCAAAGGGGAAATAACGACGTTATATTGTTGTGAGAGGTTAGATGTCAGACTATTTTTTTTAAAAGTACAATAACTGCCCAGCGTCTGGGTGTGACGCCACCCCACACTTTTTATATTGCCACAGTTCTTGTAGATTGAACAAACAATAAAACATGTTAAATAGGGAACTTTAGACTTAGGTTTGTTACCTTTAGAAAAAGACAGGCGAGTTGTTTCTTCATGTTTTCAGTCTTAACCCTTCGATGCACTTATGCACATTTTTGTGTCGAAGGTTTATTAATATAACTTTTTTGAAAGCACATCTAAGCGTAAATGGTAAGTTAAGGTAACCAGCTGCTGGCTCTAATTTCATTAATACTGTACAGACTTAGAAGGTCATCTCATCTACCTCCTGGTAAGAAAGCGAACAAGCAAATTCCCATCAATATGCTTTTTTAAATGTTAAGCAGGCTGAAAGGTGAAAGGCATTACTTCTCAGCTTATATGTTTGCCCACCTTCCTCTTTGCACTTTGCTTTTTACTAAATGTGCCCAACTCTTTTAAAATGACAAAAAGACATAGATCATTGGATATTATTTGTGAATATACAGTGTGTTTTAATACAAACTTTTTAATGAATTATACTTTGATGTTTGCTTACAGCAAGGGACTCACTCTGTCGAAGGCCAGTCGAGGAAAGTGGTGATGGCAGTCTGTCCTCTCTTAAACTAAATGCACTGGAGCCCTAAGGTGAAACTTTCCATGACATGAATCTGTCAAATAATACTGTGAATAGATCAGATAGTCATTATATATATAATTTCAGGCATACATATTGTACTTTTATCTTTGATTTTACATTACAAATACATGTATTCGCAAACTGCAGTGTGGTCAATATTTGACTTTTGTTTGTTCTGGTAGAATATACAATATATATTATTGGGTGAAGTATTTTAAACATTTGTATGTATCATACCTCACATTTTCATTCAAGTGTAAACCATTTTAAACTTAAGTAATTAAATATAATGTTTTTTACTTAAGTGGTTATGCCTTGTTTAGTAGAAGAATTGTACTCAATTGTCTATGTGTGAAAATATGAAGATTTTTGTATAATGACCTCAGAGATCATGCAACTAAATGTTTCATAGCCAACTATTTACAAAAGATCCTTATTTTTGCTAACATGCACATACAACTGCCATATAAATGTTTTTGCTGCTTTTTTAGTCCTTATGATATGACGACAAACCTCTGAGAACTATGTAGTATGAATGGTATTATAGTAAAACTAGTAACAATCGATACCACACATTCATCTTAAAATGAAATACTGAAAATACTGAAACTCAGTCTTCCTGTATCTATTTTTGTCATGATTTATGTTTCGGCTTTGTTCCAACAGTAACAGGTTTCTTAAGCTGAAAACAATGGTGGTAACATGCTTTTTGCAGTTGGGGCTAGGGGAGTTCCCCTTGTGGACTTAAATGTGCTTCCTTCTCCCACTGAAAGACACTTCCTTTCATCTTGTCATTTCAGCCATTGGAAAGATTTAGGTAGTAAATGTGAACACTTTCATGTTGTATATACCTCACTGGAGACTTTCCCTAGTGCAGAGAGAGGAGTTATGAAAGCATGCCCTTGTTATTTTCATTCATTTATGTTTCACTAACAAATTACATAAACAAGGAGGTAGCTTGACATGTTCCTCACTGACTCAAACTATAATAGTAGCAGTAGGACCTACTTGGAAAAGAAATGAGCTAACATTTCTTATTGTATTTAAAAGTGGTAGACATAATGCAATATAAAGAATCTTTACTTAAGTGAAAATATAAAAGAAACAATGTTAAAAAAGACCTTACAATTAAAAGTCTTGCATTAAAATTCCCACTTTAGTAAAAGTAAAAAGAAAACAAACAAACAAACAACAAAAAACAGAGGTATTTGCAGTAAAATATAGGTGGATATCAAAAGTAAAATTACACATTCTGCAGACGAAAAAACATTATTATTATCATTATTAGTAATAGTATCAGAAGTAGTAGTAGTATTGCAGTTATATACCATCAGATAGTTTACTCCTGTGGTTAGCAACCTAGGGGTTACCACCACCCGTAATCAGTGATGTCACCAGTTTAACTATCATCTGTTGTATTTTGTTGTATTGTTGTTTTTTTATTTTTATTTTTTCTACTATCATCCATGTACTAATGTATTTATGCAAAGACTTAATGTGTGAGAGCAATTAAAAATGCAAAAAGTGTGTAAAGTACAATAAAGTACAATACTTGCTGTGGAGTAAAATATCATAAAATACAAGCACCTAAATAAAGCACAAGTAACTCAGAACTGTAACTCTACAGAGCAGATGTTCTATGTTTGTTACTATTTGAATACACATCACCTAATTAAACTTGGATGTCTGTACAACTAAACTAACTGAGTATGCAGTTGTTGCAGAGTGTATGTACATACTATACATTGGAAACAGGTTTTGCAAATGCTTTCAGTAAATGTCAGTGATTCAGGAAGTTGGTGTGTGGTTTCAAAGAAATACACAGTACATGAACCAAACCCATGGGTTACGCAGAAACAGCTTGTAAAGAAAAGCAGCTTTACTGATTGAGTAACAAAAATAAATGTCACCAACAAAAAATAAAACACATATACATATTTTAACCATTGTTTTATATATTTTTTTACATATTACTCTATCTGTTAATGATATAATGTGATTCTGTGAAGGTGATAATATCTTATGTCTTGATTACATTCTTTGTTGTAGAAATTCAGGCAACCTTTTGCCCAGTTGTGCTCCAGACATTATTACCAATCAACCTTTCACAGCGAAGTGAAAATGTCACATTGATATGTTATTGTGATTATTATGCTTTGTTTCTTACAGCACTTAACATTTTTTTCAGAGGGTTATATTGCTATCATGAAAATGACAATTTGTTTTTGTAATTTATTTTGAAAAATAAAAAATCTGCTAAGCTCACTTCTTTCTAATTCCACACATCCAGAATGTTTTCATTTTCAGAGCCCAATCATTGCTGTCTCAAGTGACAATAATTAGGGGCACCCAGCTCAGTTCACACAGCTCCGTGTGCACCTTTAACACAATGATAAAACACAAAAACTTTGAAAGAGGTGAATACTCTTTTATTGGCATTGTGTTCTCCATGCTAGTTCTGATTGTTAGATTTTAGAGAAGAAGAATGTCTCGAGTGCTATAGATGTTTTATATTTAATGTCATTAAATGTCACAACCTTCAACAAACTTTTACATTACCACAATGAAGACTCAGCTACAGCACATGCGTTTTTCATTTATGATCAACCACCACTGAGTGGGTGGCGCTTCTCTGCAGTACAGCTTTAAAGGGAAATCCAAGTGTCTATGTTGCCTTTTGTGGCAATACAGTGACAACTCACACTGACAACCCCCTGACTATCTCAACGAGCTACGTAGAAGTACTTTTGCCCTTATGTCACAACCTGATGGAGGTTTCAATCAGACGACCATGCGGTTGTGATATCGTGTGACTGGCAGAAAGCAAAGTCTAAATGTCTCTGGGATGCTACTAAACCACATGATGTAATTATGTATTGTGTTATAATCTGAGATTGACAGTCACATGCTTCTACCAAATTAAATAGTACACCAAGTCCATACAAATAAAGATGCCAGAATGGAATCACACTTTTGATGACTATTCTGTTGAAGTGCCTGGTTCAGCTTTAGTTGTCTAGTAGTACTCATTCAACAGCCTATTTAACCTCTGGCTAGCTCAAGGAATACAGATGATTCATCTCTATTTCCCTGGAGCCAATGACACCTTGATAAGAAACAAGAGTTTTTATTTTAGTTTTAATTAATACCTTATGATTAACAAATAAATTGTGTTTTCCATTAAATATTAGATTCCATGACAAGTTTTATGACCACAAAGTAAAATCTTCAAATTGCTTTTTCCTTTTTTGTGTAATGAACTGTACAAATTAAAATAAAGTTGTTGCTTAGTAAATGTTTTATGTATTACCAGAATTCTGGTGGTTCATTTTTTGTACAGTAATTTCACTGAACTGATAATTTTAATAATTCTTTCAGCACTGAACATAAGTGTGTTGCATTTACCAGGAAACCCCCACCTCCCACCTCACACCGAATGTCAACAAATCCAGTCACAGACACCTGTAATAAGTTGACAACAGTACTTTTCTATACATCATCGTGCATTTCTAACTGCACAATATACTCCAACATCAAAAGCACTACTCACTTTGTAAAATGACATTATAAACCAGGACTTCCAATGAGCCTGGTTTAAAAAGTCACACTGAAATCTGTGGTTAAAATACTCAGGGCATACGACTCTTTTTTTTATTGGAGAATATATAGTTAACCTTTACCTGCTGAACATCTGGTAAAAACTCAATTCAGTGGAGCTCAGTGGACTAACAGGATGGCTGGATGAACACACATGCATTCACATACATATACACAAGGGCTGTAGATAAATTATATGTATGATTATTTAACCTGTCAGTGATCAGTGTATGGTAAAGTTACTGTGAAAACTCTCGATAAACATTTGCTGCTTTATTTCCAGTCTGTAATTAAAAGTAACTTGAAAAAACACATTTCACCAGCACTTTTTACTGGAAAACCCCAGACAGACAGACCAAATAGTTAAGACCAGTTGATACCCCCTGTTTTTACCCTCTTTTTTGAACAAACACCAGGATCCTTTCCTAAAGACAAGCTCTGCTTTACATATATATTTTAAAAAGAAAATGAATCACAACTGATCTAGTAATCACAGTGAAAAAAAAAAGACCTGTCACTATTGTGGTGGTCTTTCACTTCCTGAACTGTTGTCTCTCAACCACGTCTCTCAGTTAACCACACTTCACTGACGTCAGCAATCAGCCAATATAAAACGCTGGAGGCATAAACAGACGGTGGTCATAATGATTCCTCTTACGTTTTCCTTGGCGGTTATATTCTTACTGAATATTTGGACTAGTGGATATGCTACAAGCTGTGGGGCTAATCAGACTGATATCAATGGACTTTGTTGTGACTTATGCCCACCAGGTAAAACACAAAAAAATGTGTTTAATCTGCTGAATTGTTTCATTTAATGAATCATGTATGTTTATTATATTCGGAGTCAAGGGATCATCTCTAACTATTTTTTCATGTTCATGTGCGACTGATTGTATTTGTTTCTTGTTTTGAAGGTACGTACATGAAGGATTTCTGCACAGTCAACAACCCAACTGTGTGTAGTCCCTGTAATGAGGGATACTTCTCAGACAAATTCATCATCTTTGACAGATGTCAGGAATGCCAGATATGTCAACAGGGTAAGTCTGAAAAAAAAAAAACAATGTTTGATCAAAAAAAAAAAAAAAGCAAACAAAGATGCCTGCTCTGAGTGTTTCTAGTCAAACACTTGCCAGTGGCACTAAAAACGCTTTTGACACAAAGCATCAAAGAAAAAAACCTTGCGGTTTGTATTTTTGTCTTTCTACAGAATATGCTGAGAAATGTACGCCTACGATGAATGCAAAGTGTTCATGTCGCTCTGGTTTCCTGTGTTCCGACAACATCTGTTCAACTTGTGAGGAAAATAAATGTGTCACAGGGGAGAAAGTGAATAAGACAGGTAAGAGTGTCCATGCTGTATTTTGAACACTAAATAAATAAATAAGAAATTAGTTGGTAGTTTCAAATTCACATGCTTCTGGTACCAATCTAGTTTATTATTTGAATTTATTAATTACTGTTATATTTGCGTATGACTGTGGGTGTCCTGTTATGAGATGCCAAGATGAACAAATTGAATAATAATGTAGGTCAGATGCGTAGGCTGGATTAATGCTGCCAACCCCACTTATCATTTGATAGTTCAAGAGCGCATCATTTATAACTAACACATTTACAACCGTTTTTTGAAGTTTGACAGTGCATGCTTAAATTTGAATCAACTTTGTGTGTGTCTCACACACAATCAGGTTTGCCGTGATTAATGCCATGTATTCAAATTCATGTATTTTTTAAAGAATATGAGCTTGTCATAATGAATTGAAGTTTGTGAGACTGTTGTGATTGTGTTGTGATATAAGTGAGAATACAGACTTGAACAAATGTTAAACTCATGGTGGCACTGGCAAAAATCACCAAAGGAAACAAATCAGACCTCTGTCCTGTCTGTCTGTCTGTGCAGCCATTCCCACAGGTGGGGGATTGGTCAAGTATTCATATCAGTGTGAGCCTGCCTGTGCTGATAATACATATTTTGACGTGAAAGAAGATAAGTGCAAAGCATTTACACAGTAAGACTCATTTAATAACATTCAGCAACATATTCCCCATAAAGTGCCAAATTACAGAAACATAACCAACATCTGGTCAACAGGTGCAGTGCATTTAGACTTCAGGAAAGATTTCCAGGAAACAAAACCCACAACTCAGTTTGCAGTGTATATGGTATGTATATAAAAGCATGTGTTTTATTGTACGAAACTATAATTGTCTGTAGGCAGTAGTAAATGTATGAAACTGTTACCAAACTTAAACATTTTTGTTAAGCTGAACAACAGTGAGTAGAATTTAATTGAACTAACCTTGAAAATGGTTTGATGTTTCAGCAGGTATGCAGGACAGTGACTCCCTTCAAGTGATTTTTGGCATCGGCTTTGTTTTACTCTGTTTCTCTCTCCTTGTGTTTGTATTTCATGCCTGTACAAAGAACCTAAGGAAGCACAAAGCAAGTAAGTAAACCTTAAAGGAAAAGCATGACATCAAAACATATGATGACAATTATTAGCCTAATGTAAAACACATTTGTTAACCACACAAACAGTGAAAGTGTAAATGTGAATCATATCCAATCTTTTGTTATGAATCTCACACAAACAGTAATTTGAAGCTTTATGTTGGTGGACATGATCTGTGCTGCACAGAAAAAGTGCAGGCTTGGGCATTTTCAAACAGTGTCATTACAAAACCTCACCCTCAAAGTTTTCTTCTGAAAATACTTTGAATGGGCTGTTCGACATTACTAATCGTTTGCTTGTTGTTTTCGTAGTTGATGAGACAAAGACTTTACCTTCCAGGGGCACTGACTTGATCATAAAAACTTGATTTTTTGAAGTGATGCATTTCTGCAGGTCATTCATGTTGTTTTGTGGCTTATGCATCTTGTTTTGACAAATGCATTTACTGCTGGGCACACAGCAATTCTAATCTGAGAAATGCAGCAAAATGTGAAATATGTAATGCAACTTTTGATCTACAAGAAGAATGAATGTCAAAGTAAAACTTTTTTGTGATCAAAATAATCTAAATTAACTGCAAATACAAAGTACTACTTACTTTTCTGTGCTAAAAACACACACACACATAAAACATTACATGCACATCCAGGCACTGCAATTTTACCTATGGTGGTCAAATTTGTTTTGCTTTCTAACAATAAAGATAAATGTTTGCTTAGATAAACAGTCTATAGATGAAAATGGACATTCACTGACCAAAACAGAGTAGATAGTGTGTAGGTGTAAGAATAAGATATGGCTACAATTGACACTTAAATAGTGATATTCTGCTGCTAAATTCTAAACATTTTTTTGTATTTGTTATTCCTGCTTCAGACAAAAATCCTATCTTACCAGTCTCTACCAACATTAGTGACTTTCACCTGTCAAAAGAGGAGAGTGGAATCCAGCTTGTCATTCAGGATGAATCCAAGGACTGCAATACTTCTGGTGAACTGTATCTGGGAAAAGAGACCACACACTAAAAAAAAAAAAAACTAAGATCACATGAAGAGTGCAAAAGCAGTATCAGCACATATTTAAATATGCAGAGAAATCTGTGAAGGTCAGGGGTGCAGGCTTGTGATGGTCCCTGAAGGTGGAACATGACTACTGCTGCTTAGGTTCCTGTGGCCAAGGCACTATGATTGTTGCTGCACCCAGATGTCAATGTGTGAATGTTTATGAATCTTGCAAAAGAATCTGAACAATGAGATGATTTTACTTTTCTCAGGAACATAACTTTTTTTGATCATCTGATCATGGGTGGCAGAGTGGGCCACTGGGACTTTACAACAGGCATGGGTTTGTTTGGTTGGTTCATTCTGCTGCAACCAAAAAACAACTTTGTGTATGTTTTAAATATCAAACAAGCAAAGAAGCTAACAAAATGAAAAAAAAAAGCTAGGGTAAGATGCCCCTATAACAGAACTTTGTGTAAACTGCTGTTTTTAAATGTACATCATGATACATACTGAAATATACTCAGTTTTGGCGTATAATGGTGTAATGGTATAATTGTATTGTATATTTTTTCAGAGTAACTTTACTAACAATAAATAAATAAAATCATGTAAAACATACCTCCTTGGGCTTCTTGTCCAAGGAGGCTGTAGAATGAACTGTTTTGCTGTTTTTATGTGTTATATGCATCAATGTACTCATACTAATATTTATAAATATTTTGATTTATTACTTTCACTATATAAGCTTGAAGGCTTATACTATTATTATTTTCTACAATGCACCAATCTGCTGCCAGTGTGTCATGTGCCTTTTATAGATTAATAATTTTATTCAGAAAATGTCATAAACCATGAGTTTTAAAAATAGGACAAAGAAAACGGACTCAAAACATGTTTTAACATATTATTAAATACTTCTGTCAACACACAACATCGCTGCTTAATTTATAATTTATACCCTACGGATTAATTTATAATTTATACCCTACGGATTTGACTTAACTTCACAGCACATTAGCCCACTCCAATCTATGCCACAAAATGTGTGAATTCATGTGACTTCAATCGCACCAGCTTTGATTTGCTCAACCACTTTCCTCAGTAACAACAACGAATCCAGCCTTCAGGTGCCACGTGAAAAAACACCCGGTTGCAATTCCTCCAGATGACTGTAGGGGCGCTGTGGGGACATGTTGTGGCTTACTGGTCATATGACAGCTGCCTGCGACTCACTTCCCTTACCCGCTGGACAACGCCACATCTGACAGGGAGGGAAACGCAGGCACGACCACAGGGGAGTGTGAATAAACGACCTCGAGATGCTGGCATTATTAAACCGGCTTTTGGACTGGATCAAGTCCCTGTTTTGGAAGGAGGAGATGGAGCTGACGCTGGTCGGCCTCCAGTACTCGGGAAAAACTACATTTGTAAACGTGATCGCTGTAAGTCTGATTTGCAGCTAGCCACCTTGCTAGTGTGGAGCTAATGCCATTAGCACTAATAATAGGATAACAGCTAATAAGTTAATTAGCTATTATGTCTGAATTGCACGGTCTGGTTTTTGGGTCATTGTACCAGTTTAACCTTCGTCTGTTGGGACCACAAAACCAAAAACACACCTGAAGCAGAGTCTGTGCTACCTGAGCTGCTGCTGGCTATTGTTTAGCATGACAACCCCACACTCGGCAGCGTGCATCTGTTTGTTTTGTTGGCACTTTAACCTCCAACCTGAGGGCTCAAGTTCAAGGCTATTAGCGTTTTCCAGCCACCATGGAGCTCAACATTACAACAACTGTCTGAGGTAGAGCCACACAGGACTGATCACACACAATCAGATTAACATTTCTACCCACTTTGCTGCTGGTCTTGAAATAGACTTCAACTCCAAAACAAAGATTTCAGTTTGCTCTTATGATTCAAGCAGTAGGAAGCCTGTTCCAGAGCTGACTCAGCGACAATAAATGGAGGAGTTACTTTTAAACATTTATTTTAGACATATTAGGGGGGGAAAAGTATCTGCCAGCTGTTGTTAGTGTTGATATCTGATTGCTGGTTGCTTAAACTGGGACAGATTCCAAAAACACACCAGCTAAAAGTGACCAGCTTCTAACCATTGTTACAGTGTGTAACAGGAGCAGCAGATGATACTTTTTACTGTCACCAATCGAAACATGTCTTACTGCAGCTGCTTCAGATGCACACTCAGATAAATGCACAAGGGCAGATAGTATCTGTTGCTGTGATGTGACTGAGACTTGAGAGCACTGTATTTTTTTTGGGCAAGCCATTTTCCTTATGCAACTCTGCAGCGATTTCTCAAAACCGGTGTTTGAGGTGGAGCAATTTTTATTGGCTAACAGATGCACAGCAGCTGGGAGTTCAAGCAGCATATTGTGAAAAGCTTTTCTTGGTTATCAGTTAGTGGTGGTGACGGGTGTCACAAGATTTTTTTTTTTTCCCCCTGTCAGCTCTCTCTGGTGACATGTTTTGCTGGTTCTAGGCTGCGTACAACTGTTTTGTTTATGCAGAATGTTGTAAAAATGTTCTTTAAAATATTTGGTTAAGATGTTTAAGACCAGTGGGTGGGAACTTAAATTTCACTGTACAACTGTGTTTGATGAATAATAATTCATAGGTAATTGACATTTGAGCTCAGTATTACCAGTTTGGAGAGAACAATGAGGAAGGATGCCAAGAAATTCTTTACACATGAGATACGTATCAAAGCTGATGAGTGCTAGAACATTTTTAGGCTTTTCCTTTGCTGAACTCTCAGCACTATGGTGACCTGTTGCCTTAATCAGTGCTATTTATGATCTTTATACCTTTTGTGTTTTTTCTCCTTCATGGATATTTAAAAAAACATTTTAGGACTTTACTTTTAGGTTTTATATAATTGGCAAAAAATCTCTGCTAGAGCTAATACAATGAATTGATTGACTAATCAATTAAAAGAAATATAATTAGTATTACTATTTTTTTTTTGCTAATCAGCTAATTGTGCAAAACGTCTTTTGTCAAAAATGTTAGTGTTTCTAATTTCTAATATGTGAGAGTTTAGCAGTTTTCATAGAATTGGAAACTAGATATCTTTAATATAAAATAATCAATTAGTGACAAAAGAAACATGAGTGCTGGATGTTGATATTGGAAGTAATTATTTGTATTGTATAAGTTTCACAGGTTTGCAGAGGGCGTCAGACAAGAGAGGGTGTCTAAGGAGGAAGTGTTTGGGGTTGAAACCTAAATCCACTTCTTCCGCTATAGTGAAGAAATGAGAGAAATGCTGTTGAGTGGAGTGTTTGAATGGTTTTAGTCGGGGTGGTTCCTCCTCCTTTAGTCATAAGACTACTGCACTCATTTCCACTTAGCTTCATCAGGTGACTCTAGCAAGTCATGTGCTGTGAAATATGTGTACAGCAGACAGTGCATGCGTGTTCCTGGGTTTACGAAAAGCCATGCAGGGAGATAGGAAACAAACAACTTGTGAGTCTTGACGGTAAAGGGGAATGCCACTGATTATGCATGCTGAAGTGTTTTCTTTTCTCCCCACTTCAGTTTGCAATAATGAGAATTCACAAAAGCCAGAGCACATGGAACTTTTTATCATTTGACTTTGTCACAGTGGTGTAAAATGATTTTATTTTGTATTTGCTGTTTTTCACAAACGGTCCCTGTTTGGACAGTCATTGTTTTCAATTAATTTTTTTTTAAGAAATGACCACTGTTTTAATATTATTACTATTTTTTCTTTATTAACTTACTTTGGTGAACATTTTAATATTAAATTATGTATTTCTCGATTTAATTCCAAGTACATACTTGGAATTAACCATGCAGTGAAACATACAGTGTACATTCATGCCATTTGTTATTAAAACTACATAAAAAACTGTAAAACCTGTAAGAGAGGCAGAATTATTATTTTTCTAGTAGTTACAGCTGTTTATATGACCCCCATCATTTTCAGAAACATCATGTAATGTCTGTAACATGTATGAGTATGTAAAGTTGAATGACCAGTTACATTTGGTTCTCTGTGGTACAGAACTGGAACATACGTAATTAATGTACAGTCTGGTGATTTTTTGTTTTTTTTTTGTGGCTTTTTTCCAAAATTCCTATACAGAGACTAAAACCAATAATGAATTTTCTGAGGAAGAAACATAAGCTAAACCAAGTCCTGAATTCATAGACATTATGGTGAGTGAACAAAAATGAATTGTTGGCTTTAACCTCTTTATGGGATTTGTGGAGAATAACCAAAAAATTAAAACTTGCCAGCCTGTGTTTGAAATTGCTGTTTGCTACTTATGCCTAGTAGATTAATTGCGCACATTTTACCATCACATTCACATAGTTCAAGCTGTCCCATTCAAATTGTGATATTTTCAGTAAATAAAAGATAAAGTTTTATATGAATGAACTTATGCTTATGTCTTTCCTTTCAGTCGGGGCATTTCAGTGAAGACATGATCCCTACGGTTGGATTCAACATGAGAAAGGTCACCAAAGGAAACGTCACCATCAAGGTTCAGTTGTAGTTTCAGTACAGTTATTTATAAGACACCTGCAGACAGGTTTTACGAAATGCTGGTAATTGCATTGTCAGTGACATTTTAAAAACGGAATATTGTGATGATGTGCCTTTTATTCTGTAGATCTGGGATATAGGAGGGCAGCCAAGGTTCAGGAGCATGTGGGAGCGATACTGTCGGGGAGTGAATGCCATCGTGTGAGTATCAAAGGTCTGGCTTTTCAGATTTGTTGAAACATTCAGTTGATGTTGAATTGTACATACTTTGCTGTTATACAAAGCAAATTTTACTAATTCTTAAAGTGTTGCTCATTTTTAGGTATATGGTTGATGCGGCAGATCGAGAAAAAGTGGAGGCATCTAGAAATGAGCTTCATAACTTATTAGACAAACCTCAGTTGCAAGGAATTCCTGTAAGTGTTCTCCTGAAACCACTCTGTGATTTTTGCACCAGTCATGCAAAACTATGTGTGGGTTCTGTCTGTAATAACTTGCTGTAGTTGCTGATTTCATTTATAATCTGTTTTTAGGTGCTGGTACTTGGGAACAAAAGGGATCTCCCCACTGCTTTAGATGAAAAGCAGCTCATTGAGAAAATGTAAGTATCATTAATGGTGCAAAGTCCAAAATATACAACAGAATGTTTTATGCACAACAATACACTTGATTTTTTTTTCTGTTCTGAAAATTGCCCTAAAAATTGGATGGGAAACTGCCCTCTTTATTAAATATTAGAAAATAATTTTAAAATCTATCTGGTCTATACATAATAAAACTTGCTACTTATATTTTGTTGTTTTGTTTTTTTAATTCCATATCAATTAAACAACCTTTATGCTAAAGACAGGTAAATGAAATCAGGACCATCACTTTAGTTTTTTTGTAAAACTGGAGCTGTGTTGAATGTGAAGTTTATGTAAGGAACTTGCTCCCCCTGCTGTCAAGTTGAAATTAAGTGCATTTTTATATCACCTAACCTTAAAATCTACCCAGCAAGTTGCAGATGAATCAGGATGATGATCACTCTGGATACAAACTTACCATTTTTACTTGTTTCTCTTCTTAGGAATCTGGCAGCTATTCAGGACAGAGAGATTTGCTGCTACTCTATTTCCTGCAAAGAGAAAGACAACATTGGTTAGTTGCCCAGCAAGAGAAGAGATGACAAAAAATGTTTTACCTTCATCTGCATTGCCTTGATTTATTACCATGTCCTCAAAACAGTAAGATTAACAAGCAGAAGTGAGCAATGGGCTTAATCAAAATTTTTATACTCCTAGGAAAAGTCTAGAATTAAACATCAGTCAAAGATCAGGGCAGTACTGTTGTATTGTTAGATAGCTGCAAATGCAAAACTACCAGTTCCCTATTACGCAATCCTGAGGAGTTTTCTTGTAAACTGTTTTTCAAACAGTAGGCCATTTTTAATCTATAAATGTTTACATAAATACTAATTCTTTCCTGACTTTGTTGGTGTATCACAGCATATCTTGGAGTCACGCCACTAACTTAATTGGTGGAACAGTGACACCATTGGTAGGACTGTATACATGGTGTCACCTACATGCACACATCTGCATTTCCTTTGTGCATCAGATAGATAAAAATCCCAATAGTACAACCAGAGATCTGAAACTCCACAGGAAACTTGAAATGCTTTTGATAGCAAGTTGGGTACTGCATTAATAATTCAGCAGTTTAAAAAATAATAATTATTTTTTAATACATTTATCATAATTATTATTTGTTACACAAAGCACAATAACAGATTCATGAACCAGTTCTTAGCCTGATCCAGTATGTTTTTTGATTCCAGATATCACACTTCAGTGGCTCATCCAGCACTCAAAATCCCGGAGGAGCTGAACATGCAGTTGTTCTCCAGCTGTGTTTGCCATGTTACTGTCATGCCACACCCTCATCACTCTGCAATGATGTACATTCGTATCTTCAACGCACATGCTGCTCTATTCTGCTTGTGTCACACAATTTTTTACCCTCTTTTTGTCTTGTGGTTCTTTAACAAATCCTGGCAATGCACTACTAAAAATGTTACTCGGTACCAAATTGAAGGAAAATTATTGGCATTATAGATCCTGTGAAGCTGTACTTGGAGTAAGAACCTAAATTTGATCTACCTTTTACCCTTAAGGCATTATCTGGTTGATCATACCCAGTGGTTTATAACACTAATCTTGGGTATACAGTAACACCCATATGAACGGGGGTTTATTCCGTCAAAGAGCCTCGCATTATGAGAAATGTTTTTCACTCAGATTTGACAGCAGGAGACAGCTGATGTGAACATGCAGGTTTTCCTATTTCTGTCTAGCTTTACGCTGTGATTGTCTTTGATGTCACCCTTTGCTTTTCTTCTTTCAAAGACACGTCTATTATTTTAGAAAATTGTGCATTCAGGCAAGTCAATTTGAGCAGGTCTGTACAAATATCAAGATAGTTTGATTTTTACTGATGTGAGATGTGCGTGTATGAATATATGATTCTATTTAAAGACTGAATGTACTAAAAGTAAAGCTGTAAGGGGTTGCGTGGTTCATGCTGGTCTCCGTTTGCGGCCTCAGTGGAATGATATCCTTTGTGCTGCCTTGATGCTGAGAGAGTGGCAGCATTCAAAGTGCCTTGTGCAATGTCTCTCACCTCGGAAGCAAAGCAGTGTGCAAGGTGTGCCTACATACGAAGAGTAATACAAAAAAAAAACCAACACTTCGATATATCCAAGAAATAAAAAAGGCATGCTTTTTAATTTAAACATTGTCCTGTTATTTGTGAAGTACCTTTTGAAATGCATCTTGCTACAACAAGCACCATTTTCATGCAGGTGGCACAAATGCCACGTGATCAAACTGCAAAAAAAATGTGGCAATGTATAATTTCTTATGCTCTGCCTTTAAGGAAAAAAAGTGCAGACTATTAAAGTGCACTGTGAAGCTGTCACCCCAAACACAATTGTCATTAATGGATTACACCTGATTATTCTATCTTAGGTAAATTATTTATTAAGCATAAATAAGTAATATAATAAAATATCTCCATACTCGCTTCCCCTTGATATTTAACCAAATGAGGACCTGTGAGTGTTTCGGTTTTGTGGCTGTTTTCTATTGGCACAGCAGTTAAATGAAGACGTATCAAGAATGCCACGAAACGCAACCAGGAGATTGACAGCTCTCCAGCCAATCACTGGACGATTCCGCCTATTTTTAAATGACGAGTAAAGAGAAGAGCCAATCACACCTCGGGACCTGGGAGGGGCTGGTTTGTTGACAGGAAGTGTGTGAGACTGGATCACTACAACCTCTCGGTGTTTGTAGTTTCTTACAAACAGAAGAATTCACCTTCGTTCACCCCTTCGTAGGTGTGTGGACTTAAATTATGCGTTTTACGATCGTTCCGGGGCAAAGATGCAATGGAGGTCGATAGTAGTTGGTCTGGTCGTATTGAGACTGTCCCTCAGCTGTGTGCTGTGGCTAGCCTTCGGACTGGGACCTAACGTTAGCTGGGGGTTCAATTTCCCTCTCGGTTTCAATTTGCACAAACTGGACTTGTTGTTCAGAGAGGAAAAGGTGACCGAACAGAAGAGTAACTCATGGTCTCAGAGAATACCCGGTCACAGCCACGAGAAGACAGCGAGCACCTGTTCAAGAGTGGGAGAGGAGTCACCCAAGAGGTCCTACCTGAGCTTCTTCGATGGCAACAAGGACGAGTACGTCCGGAGATACAGCTCCTTCCCAGACACGCTGAAAGCGAAAATGAAGGACATGGCCAAAGAAATGTTTTATTTCGGATACGACAATTATATGAAATATGCCTTTCCGGAGGACGAGCTGAACCCCATTGACTGTGAAGGGAGGGGACCAGACGTGCTAAACCCGTGAGTCATTTAAAGCTGCTATGATAGACAGCTGTTACACTGCTGGACAGTCATCAGGCACAGCCTAACTGTCTCCTGCAGACTGTGCTATTTGCATGTAGTTTGTAATCAAATTAGCATGTCATGTAACCCTGCTGCTCATTACTGAGCAGGTTTAGAACTCAGGCATGGTTTGCATTGTGCAGCACATCCAATCCCAGGATCCAGGTGCCAATAACAGGGGCGTGATGGGGTTTCAGAGGATTTCTGTCACATTAATCAACTGTTTAATTTCAGCATTCCTTTATGTCTTTGAAATCAGGATAGTGAGGATATGTAACCTAATGACAGTAGAAGGAAACATTAGGGCTACAACTACATGTCAGTTCAAAAGAAAAAAGAGTGATACATAATGAAAATATTCATTAGCTGCAGGTGTAAACTGATTTCCTGGCTAATCAACTAATTAGTAATCATCCATCCATCCATCCATTATATACACCCCCCTATTCCTATTTAGGGTCACAGGGATCTGCTGGAGCCTATCCCAGCTCTCTTTGGGTGAAAGGCAGGGGTACACCCCTGGACAGGTCACCAGTCCATCACAGGGCCACATATAGAGACAGACAACCACAAACACTCACACTCACTCCTATGGGCTATTTAGAATCACCAATCAAGCTGACATACATGTTTTTGGATTGACCCAGAGAAAACCCACACAAGCACGGGGAGAACATGCAAAGTCCACACAGAAAGGCCCCTGCTGGGTTTCTAACCAGGAACCTTTGTGCTATGAGGCAATGGTGCTGTCCCAATTAGTAATCAGTTTCTTAAAAATGTCTCAAAAGAGAGAAAAGGTTGTCCATAATTACTGTCAAAGTACAGCAAGTACAAGTGTCACTTCACCCAATTCAATTTGAATGCTCTACTGAAACCAGTCTTTCAGTTTCTGTGTTTACCATATGGAAGTAAAATACACAGACATTTGGTCATGTTTTCTTTGTGCTGCAAAAGTGTGTCAGGTATGCTTCAACATTATCACTGATTTATGTGTGAAAACCTCCTCTACAATAGGCCATTTAATAAGTTTTACTCTTCTTACTAATGTCACTCTTTCAGGTTCTTGTCTAGTGTTCTCACCTTTGTTCACAAAGTAATACTAGTATTAAAGGCAGCCATTGGGTGTAGAAAAGACACAAAACAAAAAACAGAATTTTACCTATCATAGAAAAGAGAATCTTTTTATTTTAACAAATCTTTTTACACTAATTACAGATAAACATGTTTTCTACTCAGCCTAAGTTATATCTAGCCCGTACTGAAGTTTTAGGATGTCTGTCTTTGTGATCTCTGCTGTCACCAAAATACAATGGGATGTGACTATATTTTGTTTGTGGTGCTGAGATCATTAAAAAATAATACTGGAAATATTTTCTATGCCTGACAGTGACACCAGAAGTTGATGAATGCTGTTTTTTTTTTTTTTTTTTTTTTTTTTTTTTTTAATTACAAGATGATTCAAGAAGGAATCATCCAGTTAGGAAGAAAAAAATGAATAAAAAATAAATTTCACATGCTTTTTAATCTGGCATTTATGTCATTCTGTCAATTCCAATTGCTAAGATAAGATTTTACATTCACATCTAAATACACCAATTTGTTTGGTCTGTTTTACTATTTTCATTACAGGTCGAACATCAACATAAATGACGTCTTGGGGAACTACTCCCTTACATTGATTGACACCTTAGACACGTTATTGGTAAGTTACACAGTCAGTTACAGTTACAATGTCAGTTTTCCTTTCTTGTGGCTGTTAAAGAGACAAAGTTGGATGGCATGGATATTGGTTCTGTGCATGATTGATTATAGTAGCTTACTTACTGATAGGTACTGGCACCTTACACATATTGTTATAACTTCAAACATGAGAATAGGAATGAGCTTAATTTTTGTATAGCAGGAAAAGGTTTTTCTATGATCTTGACATCACCTGTTCTACAAAAAGCAGTGGTTTGCACTAAATTCAGTAGCACAGAAGCCACAATGGTTAACATTTAACTGAAATGGAGTCAGGTGGAGCAGTGTTTCTAAACTGCTTGTAGGTATGAGTCTAAAAAGGATAGTCCAATGTCTCATTTCCTCATGCTTGTCTCCAGCATTGACAATATTCTTCAACAACATAAGCAAATGACATTTGTTTTTCTACACATGAAACATCTTGTATGAAAATGTAACTGGATGGGTCATATTACTAGAAGGATCTTCTTTAAAAGAGTTGCCATGCATAATAATCAAATGTAATTTAACTAAAATAACTTGAAGCTATAATTTTGCAACCAAAGAAGCTTGTTGATGTACTGTGGTTGTAAAATGTGTTTTTTCTCTACAGGTGATCGGCAATGTAACAGAGTTCCAGAGGGCCGTCAAGCTGGTTATAGATACTGTATCTTTTGACAAGGACTCAACTGTGCAAGTTTTTGAGGCAAACATCAGGTACAAATGTGGCTGCTGTTTACATTATAATGCATGAGTGGAAACTAACCAGCTGGCTGTTGATACAGAAACTCTTCAGACTAAATTCTGAAGCGTATCAACAATAGTTCAGATGAGTGGAATATTTAATATCCCACACTTTTGTAAAACTCAAAAAGGAGTCAATTAATTTGACATGTGATTTTCAATATATCACGATATTGAGACGATATTATATACATGATATTAATAGATCAGAAAAAATCCGATCTATTACCTCAGTGTAACATGTCGTCTTTCTTTGAAGGATCTTGGGAAGCCTTATCTCAGCTCACATACTGCTGACTGACCCCAAACATCCATTTGGCAACGTGGTCTTTGAAGGTTACGATGATGAGCTGCTTCACTTGGCTCATGACTTGGCTGTCCGCTTACTGCCGGCCTTTGAGAACACCAGTACAGGGATTCCTTATCCCAGGGTGAGTGACACTGTTGTGGAGACAATTAGAGGGACATTTTATAAAGTACCTGTTAATATACATACAAGCTGTTCAGTTATAGTGCTACCTTCTGTAGTTTTAGTGTGAGTGAAACCAGATGTCCTCTTACAGACTGATAACTGAAATCTAGATTATGCAGATGTCAGAAATATTTATAGTATATTTATAGAGCTGCTATTCTATTTAGATTTTTACTTATATAAATTCTGAATATATATAATAACCAGCAGCGCTACTGATTTGTATCTTAAATTTAGGTGAACCTGAAGAGTGGGGTTCCTCCTGATAGCATCAATGAGACTTGTACTGCAGGAGCTGGGTCACTACTGGTGGAGTTTGGGATTTTAAGTCGCTTGATTGGTGATTCCACATTTGAGTGGGTTGCCAGACGAGCAGTCAGAGCTCTGTGGAACCTGAGGAGCAACGAAACTGGTTTGTTAGGTATGTGCCATTGTGTACCATGGTTCTTAGAAACAACTTTCTTCCTGGAATTCTTTTTTTAACTTTCTTGTTTTCTCTGTTCTCCTTTTCTTTATTTGAGATGATTTTCTTTCATTGTGCAAAATACTAAAATGTAAATACATATTATCTGCCAACTTTCTGTGATTTCTCTCCTTAGGGAATGTAATTAATATCCAAACAGGGCAGTGGGTTGGCAAGCAGAGTGGTCTTGGAGCTGGTATGGACTCCTTCTATGAGTATTTGCTCAAATCATACATCCTTTTTGGTGAAAAAGAGGACTACAGGATGTTCCAAGCTGCTTATGAGAGCATACAGAACCACCTGAGGAGAGGGTGAGTCCCACATTTGAGCAAGAGTAACTGGATGTGTGTTGGCAGCATTAGGGAGCTTTACATGAAGTTGTGGTTTACTGTGTGTAAATGACTCTCGGTTTAAGACTGGCCAAAGAAAGAGGAATAAAAACTGCTAACAGTTTTCTAATATTATTGTTTTTTGAAGGATATGGAAAGCTAAATGTGCCATACCTGTTGTGTTTTTCCTCTAAGGCCAATTTAGACTACGCGTAGTTGATGCACACCTAGGCTGCAAGGGGCTTTATGGATAAGCTTGGGTTGCTGATGGGTGCAGATTCCTGTTGAGAGCTTGGAGAAGGCAGACGAAGCATTCACATTACAAAATGGAATAGCTAGAGGAGAGACATGTGGATGAAGTGAAGAAATATAAGCATTTATTACTCGCCCAGTATTCTTCTTGTTTCACTGCTTGGCAGGGAAATTGTCTTCTTTGCCAATTTCCATTTCCAGCCTTCTTCTGTGTTTTCTGTAGTTTGTTGTTTGAGCACCTTCTAGCCATAACGTTGACATTCACACCAACATAAATCCAATAGCTATGCAACCTTCCCCAAATGAGAGACGCGTATGTTCCCATGCCTGCAGTGCCACAGAATTCTAACATCTTTAGACAACCACATATCATACCATTTATTCAGGTTTAGCTGTGGCTGATCAACAGCAGAAAAATGTGGTTCTTCTGTATGTGAATACATTTCCATCCAAAAGTACTGGAACAGGTGAGGCTAATTTTTTTTTATTTTTGCTGTTGTTTGAAAACATTTGGGTTTGACATCAAAAGAAGACATAAGACTTAAGAGATCAACAATTCATCTTTTATTTCCAGGTATTTACATTTTGATCTGACACACAACTTAGAAGATTTCACCTTTTTTATGAACCCACTAATTTTTCATGTGACCAAAAGTACTGGAACATGTGACTGACAGATGTGTCCTATTACATTGACTATGCAAATAATAAATAGATCTGAATGTCTGCACTCAGTTTTAGATTTGGATTGTGCCTGTGCACACTGCATTTATAGTTAGAGGTGTGAACGACATGAAAACCACAGAGCTGTCTATGGGTGGAAAAACAAGCAATTGTGAAGCTGAAAGAAGATGGAAAATCAATCAGAGTCATTGCACAAACATTGGCCATAGCCAGTACAACCATTTAGAATGTCCTGCAGACAAAAGAAACTACTGTAAAAGTAACAGACTTCGAATGGGTGATTGGGAGATCCTTCGTCATGCAGCAAGGTAATGATCCAAAACACAGTGTCAAAACAACAAAGGAGTTCATCGGGGGCAAGAAGTGGAAGGTTTTAGATTGGCCAAGTTAATCTCCAGATTTAAACCTTATAGAGCATGAATTTTCCCTGACAAAGAGGAGACTTAGGTAATAACCACCCAAAACAAACAACTGAAAGAGAAAGCTTGGAAAACATCACAAAAGAAGAATGCAAAAGTTTGTTGATGTCAGTGGGTCACAGGCTTCATGAAGTTATTGCAAGCAAAGGATTTGCAACTAAATATCATATTATATGAATATATATACATATAATATATGTCTTATTCACTTTAATCTGTTTTAAGACTATCTGTTCCAATACCTTTTCTCACCTAAAAATTTGGTGTTATGTTACAAATAAGGCAATCTTCTAAATTGTGTATCAGATCCAGATGTAAATACCTGGAAATAAAAGCTAAAATGTCGATCTCTTGGCTGATATTAATCTTTTGATGTCAAACCCAAATGTTTTCAGTCTACAGTAAAATAATGGAATTGGCCTCACTGTTCCAATACTTTTGAAAGATGAAAGATGTTAAAAGGCAAGCATCCTCAACTTTCTCTGTTTCTCTTTTTCAGGCGAGAGTCTTGTAATGAAGGAGAGGGTGACCCACCTCTCTATGTTAATGTGAACATGTTCAGTGGTGAGATAATGAACACCTGGATTGACTCCCTTCAGGCCTTCTTTCCTGGGCTGCAGGTTAGATTATGCACTTTCAGCTGTTAGAGCTCGTATGTGTGTGGTGCTCAACTAAAAGTAGATGTTACCACTGTGTGTTCTAGGTGCTGAATGGTGATGTAGATAATGCAATTTGCCTGCATGCCTTCTACTATGCCATCTGGAAGCGGTTTGGGGCTTTGCCAGAGAGATACAACTGGCAGCTGCAGGCTCCTGATGTGCTGTTCTATCCCTTAAGACCAGAGCTTGTGGAATCAACCTATCTACTGTACCAGGTAACAATACTGACAGCATTGCTGGTGGTTGGTGGTTGTTGTGTACACCATTTACTCAAGAGGTAAATGCTTTCTTCACTTTCCACAGGCGACCAAAAATCCTTTCTACTTGCATGTTGGAATGGATATCCTTCAGAGCCTTGAGAAACATGCCAAAGTCCGGTGTGGATCTGATTATAATACCGTATATAACTTTTTGGAGATTCACAGTGCTTTGACGTGTCTACTTTGAGCTGAGCTGAACTGTGTTATTTGCAGATGTGGTTATGCCACTCTCCACCATGTCGTGGACAAGTCCAAAGAGGATCGCATGGAAAGTTTCTTCCTCAGTGAGACCTGCAAATACCTTTACCTGGTTTGTTATTTCAATTTTCTTTACGTCTCTAATGTGTTGTCACAATAAAATTCTGACTCACTATTGAATAATTTCTCTCCATACAGCTATGAAAATGAAAAAAAATGTTCTTGCATTGCAGCTGTTTGATGAGGATAACCCACTTCACAAATCTGATAACAAGTACATCTTCACTACAGAGGGCCATGTTGTGCCTATAGACAAACGCTTCAGGGAAAAACAATGGAATGACTTGTTTCCATGTGAGAATGGAGCACTGGTAGAAAGACAGATGAACAACCAGCCACCACCTAGAAATATCAGCAATGTAAGGCCATCATCCTTGCCCAACACCATCTCACTGCTCACAATTTTCTGTCAGATGTAACTAATCATAATTGGATAAAAATGTCTGTTTTCTTCCTTACCTCACCTTCTACAGTGTAACAAGATACCAGAGGAGCGACGGTACACTCTGCCATTAAAGAGTGTCTACATGAGGCAGATTGATCACATGGTGGGACTTTTCTGAATAAGAGGATGAATGTGGTGACATTGACATTAGCAGAACTTCAGTACACCTGCTCAGGTGAGGATGCAGTGAGGTTAGAAGAGATAAAGTAAAGGAGACCTGAGAAAGCAGTTTGATTACTTGCTGTATTAACTACAGTGTGTTTTTGCTCTCTGGTGAGTGAGCATGCAGTGAACAACAAACTTTTTTTTTCCCTGGAAAAATGAGGAGCAATGCATGATTACATTTTGGCTGGTAAAGAATTGACTTTTTGTAAGTGGTTTTAGAATAACATGGGTGCTTTTGTGAGCATAAAAATGTCTAGGTGTTTGTGTGTGTGTATGTGTATGTGCATCTTAAAATTACAGCTGAGCTGTGAATCATAACATTGTGTTTAAGGGAACAGTGCCATCTAGCCACACATATAAAATGTATAGCCTATAAAAACTCACCTCTAAAACAGGACGATTAGTGCCTCTTTGCAGTTGATTCACTTGACTTAATCAGTGCTTTCACCTAAGGGCTGAACATTTATAGATAATGGCAGGTGATTACTTATGCACATTCTGTAAAACCTTTGCTTCTGCTTCTTGTAAGGTTGTAACATCTTTTAGATTGTGCTTGTAGGAACTTTGTTTTATCTTCTTTGGTAGGTCTGAGAAGGAATGTTGAAGGAGTTATCACATCTCTCTCACTACACAATTTGCCTTTTCTCCATTAACAGGGTTAGCCATATTGCAACAATTTTAGAAAGGCTTCTGTTTTGTTTTGCACATTTGTCAAGTAATACCAAGCCAAATCTAATTTTTTTTTAATCCAGGGAATAACAGACAAAATAAACCCAGACTGCTTAATGCCAGTTAACTGTCAACACATTTGTGATAATGCTGAAGAAAACTGAAGCGTTCATCTCTCAGGCTTTTAGTTACTCAGTGTTTTACAGAGGGTGAACAGATATGCCGTGAGAGTATGTGAGAGAGACTCACGATGACTCTTGCTGTTTTAAAGTGCCTTCAATTCTTCTTGGTGTTTCTGGATGCTGTACAGTGCATATTAGTTGTGGATAACACTGTCAAGTATTTTTTTGAGGCCACTGTTGATATTGCACAACAGGTGTCATTCCATGTGTGTACAGTTTTACACTGACCAGGACACAGACGTGACAAAACAAGCCATAAATTGTATTTTTTTGTGGAAATGTTTATTTTTCATAATTTTTCTGTCAAACATATTGAGTACACAGACTCTCCTGAACAGTTTCTCATTTAACTGGTTAAGAGAAGATGGTATGTTTCTTTTTCTGTGTCTCTTTCACGTAATTGCACATCGTACCTATCAATTGTCATATGGTGAGAACTCAGGGTTTAAAGTACAAACAAAAATCAATGAATGCTTTTATAAAAAAATAAATAAAACTTTTTTGAATTATTGTTGCCTACAATGTCTTAGGATAGCCTTAAGTATTTATATTTCAAATGTTACAATTTGTTTGTCTGATGTTGAAAAATAACTGCACTGAACTAAAGTACAGTTGTACTGTGAAAATTCATTCATGGTCTAGAAACCCAGAAAAGTAAATGTTGTCTCCTTAACTATGATGTTTGATTCATTTACAGCTGAGCTGAGGCATATTTTAATGAACTTCACGCTCTATGGCTCAATTGCATCACTACATTGGTATTTTCTTTAGCAGTGGGAGACAGCTGTTTAAACAGATACACATTTTCAGATAGACTGATATCACCCCAACCACTTTGTGGGAACATTTTGCAAACATTTTGAGAAGATGCTTTTTCCAAGACCGATATCACTTGATATCAATCTGGAAGCTGTTCCAGAAAAGCGGTTTGATGAGCACTTCTTGCTCATAGATTGCACATGGCAGCAACGTCATGCTTCACAAATGTGTGTTGCTGAAAAATTGATGAGTTTCAAAGTCCTGCAGGGTTCTCACATACTTATTCACATACTTACAGTCTGAACTGTGGTGATAGTTTCGATTTGTAAAATATCAAAATTTATTGAAGAAGATATTATTTCGTATTGCAGATCACAGATTAGATGTTGAATTGATGAATTGGGTCCCTGCAAGCTACTGCCAGCAGTAATCAGTTATCTTAGCATGACTAAAAATGGGAGAAATGGCTAATCTGGCTTAATTCTAAAGCAACAAAAACTGCAGCACACCTTACAGTAATCTCACTTATTAACCTAACTTGGTTGTTTATTCTGTACAAAAACAATAAATATAAAAATGAATGGTAGTTTTACAGGGGGATTCTGTATACTGGACTATTTCTTGTTCAGGCAACAATTAAATGACATACATCATGTTAATTTGTGAGCTTAAGAAGTGCTGTCACTCATTTCCAGTCTTTGTTCTAAGCCTAGATAAGAAAACTGCTGGCAATAGAGTGGCTTTGTATGTAATGTAGAGACATGGAAGTAGTATCAGTCTTTCCATGCATCTCTCAGTATTTCCCAAAATGTCAAACTTTTCTTTTAATCTGTATAAACTAAAGAAATTAATAAAGAACAGATGATGAACAAGACATTGCTGTGTTGCTTTTTATTTGTGAAAAATGAAAAAGTATTCTACAGAAGCTTCAACAGGTTTTGTCAAGGTTTACAATTTAGTGTACAATTGCTGTACAGCAGAGTTGGCTCTATTCCCTAGCTTCAGATAATATTTTAGGAGGATTTTTTTAGTTCAAGTATAACACATCTACTTCTCAATAGTGTTATAGATCAACATCACCACATTTCATGAATTGTCCAGTACAAATCTACTATATACAATGCCCTTTTTAACTATTGCAAAAAAAATTACATTTCTAACATTTCCCTCAAAAATTCAGTTTGTTGCTTGAATTTTGTCTCAAATTGCTCTGTAGAGTTTCTGTACATAAAAGCCCTTTCTAGTTCTTTTGAAATCTCAGTGCATTTGCAAGTGGTGAGGCTAGTGTGTTTGTTTTTTGGCTGCATACAGACCAGTCACTGGAGCATACAGACAAAGTATTAGCCTGACATTTAATCACTTTAGGACAGGTGAAGAAAAATCACTTGATGCTGTCAGAAGCTTTTGATGTCTTAACTACAGATTGCATAGCCCTCCAAAGACAAGTTCAACAGAATCAAGAGAAACGTTAGCTTGATTAAAAATAATCTCTTCTGAAATCTGCACAGGGATACCTGACTTAAAGGTGCAATGTGCAAAATGTGAAGGATTTAGTGACATCTAGTGGTATTCTCAGCACACCTTATAATCCCCACAAACATCCCTTCCCCACCTGCCCCACACACACACACACACACTTCCAGGTACGAGAGAGGATGCAGTAACCATCAATTTGAAACTAAATGTGAAATCTAGAGCCAGTGTTTGGTTTGTTCCTTCAGGGCTACTGTGTAAAACATGGCTACCTCCATGAAGGGGACCCGCTCCCTAAGAAGATTTAAAAGGCTCATTCTAAGATGAAATAGTAGTCTCTGGTGATTACACAATAATGACAACATATTTATGAATGCTTTCCATTTATGCTAATAGACCCCTCTAAATATTACACATTGAACCTTTAAGAGTTGACTTCTGGCCTCATTGGACCCAAAGTTTTTGATCAAAGTTACAACACAACAAAATTTACATTCACCTATTTCACAGTGGCAATTTTAGGGGACAGTTTCTCATCTTGGGTCCTCAGTTTGAATTGAAGAGACAGAGCAACAACAGCACCCTGCAAAATAAAATATATTTACACTGGTTAATGGGTCCAGGAGTTAGTCTGAATTATCATTTCAATACTGTGTAAACTTTACTTACCTTCATTGCTTACCTCAGCATGACTCTTAGAAGAGACCACAATCTTTCAGGTTTTCTTTGATGATGATATCAGTTACGGCATCAAACACAAACTTGACATTTTCTGTGTCTGTGGCGCAGGTCATGTGAGAGTAGATTTCCTTGACATCTCTGCGCAAGTTCAGGTCCAGGAACTGTAATTTGATGTAGTTACCAGCATCCTCATAAGTATTGGGTCCTTAATGAAAAGACACCAAAACAAAATTACATATTTGATTGATTGTCATGGCCTTAAGACACTATACAGTTTATGTAGGTGGCGAGCTTACCATCGTATTCAGGGAAGCACATGCTGAGATGAGCTTTCTTGATCTTCTCGACGAACACATCTTTCTTGTTGAGGAAGAGTACAATGGAGGTGGTGGCGAAGTAACGGTGGTTGCAGATACTGTTGAACAAGTGCAGACTTTCGTGCATGCGATTCTAAAAGAAAAACTTTATTTATTTATTCCCTTAAGTCCCAATGAAGAGCTTTTATACACATAGTATAGCATATCAATTGTGTTCGTAACTTTTAGCATACCACTTCATCATCCTCCACAAGCACCATGTCGTAGGCGCTCAAAGCAGCAATGAAGATGATACAGGTCACACCTTCGAAACAATGAATCCATTTCTTCCTCTCTGACCTCTGACCACCCACATCAAACATTCTGCAAAAAAACAGTAGCATACTATCTTCCTGATTTGTCTTTATGATAAATGAACTAAGCTGTAGCCCTGCTAATGAATTTTTGGTCCTTTTCATCTGAGAAACAGCACTGATTGACCTGAAATTGAGATCTTTGAAGGAAAACTGGGTCTCAATGATACCAGTGGTCTTCACTCTCGATCGCAGCACATCCTGCTCAGTGGGCACGTAGCCTGGTTGGATCAGTCTCTCCAAGTCATTCAGGTAGCTGAGGGAAAACACAATTAATTTGAGAGCTAACACTAATATGACACTGTAAACATTTTTTATCTTAGCTTGGATAACTTCTTACTATCCAGCAGAGTCGTTGAGCTGGTACTCTGAGGCCCTATCAAAGCACGCCTGAATACCAGAGTCTTTCCACAGACGCAAAATTATGTCTGACAGCTCTTTAGGCATTGTGCCTTCCTCAATTGTGTCTGCAAGATGCATGAGTTTCCTGGCATCATCCTGTGGAGTAAATGTAGAAGGACCAGGTAAAAAAAAAAAAAAAAAAGACGTTACTGTATGTATAGCACAGTAGTGTGCGAGGAACCTGGAATCAATTTACAAAAAACATATGGAAGTGTTATCTTAGCTGTAGTTACCTGCTGATCAGAGTGACCATAGTTAATACTGAGTGTGGTCATGGCCTTCACAATGGCCATGATGGACTGCAATGTGTTGCTGTAGATGATGGTAATGAACTCCAGGCACTCTTCAAGTGAGTAACCATCTTTGTGGATAATTCTGTTGAGAAAATATTGTATTAGTATTGTGATTTACATTCAGTCGGAGAAGAAATGAGCAATTGCTTAGGTGGAAGGTCAAACATCTTACTTCATCTGTTTGACAATTGTGCTTTTGCCTGATTCTCCAGCACCTGCATAAAAAGAAAGAAAAAAACATATCAAATGTAGTTATTCATATAAAATAATTAAACTATGTGTTAATTTTCTGTTATTTTGGATAAGTTCTTCCTCATAACCTGCTTTAGGGTTGTTATTTATGTTTTAGATTTTAGTAAGTATGGCATGAGAATGATATTAACTGCAGGTAACCTAAAGGCATTTTGTACAGAGGATCCTAACAGGTCATAATAATTCTTAGTTCAGGTTTAATCTTGTTCAGAGTTGTCAGGTAAAGCAGAGTGATACAATATGTACTGCAAAAGCATTTTAGTGAAGACAATTTATGTGTCCCTAAAACTAATCTGAAACAGCAACCTCTGCTTTCTACAGGTCATTGTTAGTAGAGTATGTGTGTCCTTCAGTGTTTAAGCCCTTTGTGTTGTTTAAGGATTAACCAAGGGATTGAAAGTGTCTTAGCAATTCAGTGACACAGATTATTAAGCCTAGATCACTTTTTATGTAAATGCACCAGCACCTGATAAGGTATAACCATAACAATTTCATATCACTCATATTTTAGTCTGCAACTAAAATTGGTTTGGGTTTAGAAGGATGGTTAATCAAACTGATTATATCACTACAAGTAATAAGTATTGTATGCACTTTTATACCCAAGCGTTTAACAAGAGAAAGCAGCACTTACAGCAGGACAACTAGGTTAACTATGTTCTATATGTTGAAACAACAGTTACTCTCTATAGTCTACATGGCCTCATGTGGCCCTTAAATACATTTAACCACATGATGAAGTTTGCTGTTAATGCATTTGAGTCTCCACTGAGCAGTCTCGACTGTCTTTACCTAAAAGCAGCAGCTTGACAGTTCTTGCATCCTTGTCGGCATCCTCCTTCAACTTCTTCTCCAGCTCTCTGGAGCGTTTCTCCTCAGCGCTTGCTCCAGCCCCCATCTTACTTTTGCTGCCTTGGACCTCTCTGCTTAAAAACCAAGTGTCAGGAGAAATGGAAGCAGGTCCTACCAGAAGTGATCACCTACTATGTGACTGGTGCTGTCAGCTGTGCAGCTGAAGCATCAACTGCCTGCAGCAAACATTGAGAGAATGTTTGGGTATTTTCTGTTCTTAGGAAAGGATTTTGGGCATCTTCTGCCCACCTGACTGAGGATGGCCAATGGAGGACAAGGACAGGAGTGTTTTAGGGCAGAGTGAAAGGTGTGAGGAGGAGCAGACATACATCACTGAAGAAGTGAACTAACCCTCAGGGGGACTTTGCTGTGGTCAGCGGAAGATGAACATCGGCTCAAGTGCTTATCCCTCTATGCTGTCCTAGGTGCCTTTAAATAAGAAGCATGTCAAGTGCAGTTTGGTGTTTGTGCCCCATTTTTTTTTGCTTAATTGGGCACAGATTCATCCCAAATGAACACTACGTGGAAAGAATGAATGTAGCCTTGTTTTTGGTGTTTCGTGTCCTTTGGTGTTTGCAAGGGGAGGGTCAATATCTTTCCCCCCTCCTGCACATGATACAGCAAACACATCTAATGGAATAAATGAAATACACAGCCAGACCCTCACCTCCCAGTCCAAACATGAAGACATTTCTTATAGGAGTCTGCCGACTAAAGGGTGAGAGTGCTTAAAGAGCTTTGCAGTTTCACCTGACAGATCTCAGTGACCTCAATCTGAAGCTGGTTAAGGATCCTAATCTCCTCACTTTCAATTATGTGTGTACACGTATACACAATGTGTGTGTGTGTGTGGCTGGTAGTCTTGTGTGTGAGAGAAAGTGTGTGTGTGTGTGAGAGAAAGAGAGAGAGAGAGAGAGAATTGCAGGACATTTGCCATACAATATACTTATTGAATATATCTGTCCTACTGTACAGAGAACCTTTCTAAACAAAAGTGCTTTACAACATAAAGTTTATTACTTTAAAACTCTCTTTTAAGGACTGGACAGCCAGGCACTACTGTGAATGAAATCTGCTGCAGATCAGCAGAAGAGGAACATAACCAACCTGTACTGCCCATTTCATTCCAGTGCATTTATTTTCAGTTTGGGTGACCATCTGCCTCCACTGTTTGAGGTGAGTGGATAGAGGAGAGAGAAAACAACAAAAAACAGCATATTAGTAAGATAGAGCCCCAGGAACAGGGATACTTGCAGAAGGTACAGAGAGAGAGAGAGAGAGAGCAGAAAATACGGGAAAGAGAAGGCACAAAGTTAGTGTCATTCAGTGGTGGCATATAGGGAGGAGGAGAGGAGAGGAAAGGAGAAGGGAGGAGAGAAAAGGAGAGGAGAGGGGAAGTTAGAGGAGAAGGGAGAAGAAGGGAAGAAAGAAGATGAGAGAAAAGGAGAAGAGGGGAGCAGAGGAGAGAAGGATAGAAAGGGGAGCAGAGAGGGAGGTAGAGAAGAGAGAAATGAGCTCAGTGCATGATGGGGAGTCCCTTAGCAGCATAACTAAGGGATGACTCACAATCACCTGAGCCAGCCCTAACTATAAACTTTGTCAAAGAGGAAGGTTTTAAGTCTAGCCTTCAAAAGTACAGAGAGTGTCTCCCTCCTGACCCCAGTCTGGGAGCTGGTTCCACAGGAGAGGAGCTTGATAGCTAAAGGCTCTGCCTCCCAATCTTCTTTTCGAAACTCTGGGAACCACAAGTAGACCTGCTCTCTGAGAGAAAAGTGCTCTATTGGGATAATATGGTATTTTCAGATCTTTAAGGTGTGAAGGGACAGGTGTGGGAGCCACAGGGAGCTGATGATTATGCCCAGCAATGTCAAACAGAAGAGCAAATGTGTTATTATAAAATATAGAGCTTTAATTTATTAGTCAGCAACATTGATGAGGAAGAAAAGATTGATCGATTTTTTTACAAGTCATTACAATAACATTATCTGTGCATTATTTCATACATTACTTTATCTCAATGACCCAGAGCAGTCTGCCAAATAAAAGAAAACAAAATAGATGCACATGTTTGAAATATACAGAAATTTGTGAGAACAAGAGGGAAAGAGACAGACATACACCTGCACAGAGAGAGAGAGAGAGAGAGAGAGAGAGAGAGAGAGAGAGAGAGAGAGAGAGAGAGGGGGAAACTGGGGGTGGTATTTGGGTGGTGTTTAAAATCTCAATCTGACCTTTCTGTACTTTCAGTATTTCCCACCCACATCTTTCTTGCCCTGACATACTTCCAAATTCCCACAACGAGAAAGACATTCACTGACATCCACAGCAACATAGCATTTTAGACAAATACCATATACATATACTGTACATGCCATGCACAATAAAAAAGCCACCTTCTGAAGATCTTGGTGCATGTTTCTCTTCAGGATTAGTGGTAATCAGCATGTTAGTGGTTAAACTTTTTTCAGTACAAACAGTTTTATATGAAGTCTGTGGCACAGTTGATAGCAGGATGGCACTGCACTAGACTGACAAAAAAGTAGCTGTGAAAGCTCTGTTGTTCACCAGCTGATACAGTTAACATGGCACTAATGAACTGTCACTGTAATGTAATTGCTGTGTAGACTGGTTAGACTGGCCAAACACAATTTTCAACCAATAATTTCCCATGAAACTGGCAGGAATGCAAATTTTGGATTTACTGCATAATATGCCACAGGTACATGTGAAGTATTTACTGTTTATCAATATCACCAATTTGGCAACAGAAGGTCCTTTCAAATATTTTTTTTAATCACCAACTGTCACAAACTAACATATAGCTGCCTGCTGGAATTTCTTATCTCCAAAGAGAGAAAAGAGAAGGCAATGTTATATTTTCAGCTTTTGTGTCATCAAAAGACCCTTTACCCCAAAAACAGCTTATCACAAAGATCACGTTTGTTAAAGATACAACATTGAGATGTGATATTCACATATAAACAAAGCACACATTTTTTGGAAGAATTTCGGTGAGTGATGTAATGTCATTATTAGAGGCCAGGCTGGACCACATCGTACACACATGACTGTATGACTGTGACATGCTGTCACAGCTGCAGTCTTTGGGCATTTCTGTTACCCTTGAATGTCCCCTTAAATGCTATCATCTCTATGTTATCAGCTTGTATCTTGCAGTAAAAAAAAGGGTTTTAATATACATAGAGAGTTCTGGTGAAGACGTTTAGGGAGGTTCAAGAAGGTCAGTGACTTCCTGACTTCCAGCTTAGAAACTAAATACTGCCAGCAGTCAAATGATCCAACATGGTTGACAGTTTTTGAATACATGTTCATCAGTCCTTGTCCATGTGTGGATACTCCCAATGTCTTGGGTTACTGTTGCTGTTTCTCAACAACATCAAACGAAGATATTATCAACATAATAACATTATAATAAACAAATAACACTAACAATAATATTATAACAACAACATTTGCACAGATTTACCTATTCACAAAAAAACATGTCTTCTACATAGGTACAAAGAATTACTTTTTACAACCTACAATAAATATTGTGTATGTTTTTTTTTTTCCAACAGTTACATAAAAACAGTTTGATGCTGTTGCTTTTGGTTGCAGTGTCTGTGTTGTCCATTATGGTGATTAGACTTTTTTTTAATAGTTTGACTGGAGTCATTTCCCTAAACGAAGGGTTGCAGGGTTTAGGAGGTTGTGTGAAACAGGAGAGAGGGGTGGTTTAATGGGGTGTACATGCATCCAGCTCCTCATGTCTCAGCTGGAGTCGTTTGCTCATCATGATGCCGACGATTGCGAGGTTTCTTCTGTTCTTTCAGTTCCTTCAGGCTTTTAGTTTTGTCCCCAAGGCTGCCCTCTCCAAGCTGCCAGTAATCCTGGCAGTACTGGTTGATCAGACCCATCTCCGGCTGGCTCAGGATGTTCAACAGGTCCTTATACTGGCCAGCACTAGGAGTCCAGGCACTGGTCTGGAGTGGAGGGAGGGCTGGACTGCCTGTCTCCACCAACACGTTGTTGACTGTGCGGCTAGAGAGGACCACAAGCTGCAGTTTAACAAGTGTGTGTTTGAAGTTCTTCTCCGTAGATGTGCACTGGTAAATCCCGCCATCAGAGGACTGCAATGAGCGGATCAGAAGACCCTGGTCTGTTTTCAGGATGCGGCCTTCTGAGCGAATCTGAAATGAACAGAAAAGTGAAGAGGACAATTTAAAAAACTGAAACATTGAACATGTTTCAGTTTCAAAGACGTAACTATACAGTAAAGGCTTTTCTCACCTCTTTCCTCCTGTCACTGTTTTCCTTTTGCAGGTGCCACTTGAGAGACATATGAGGAGACCTGGCCTGGCACTCCAGAAATGTAGTGCTTCCCTCCACGCCATACTGAACTGTCTCCAGGGTGTTCTTGTTGGCTATAAAACATTATGTAAAAATATATATTTAATTGTTAAGAAAATATATACAATATGTGAGTTCGAGAGACAGACACAATATTCTTATTTCCATTTTAATGGCTGAATATGTGGTTCCTGAATTGTGTAGATGAAGTATGGTCTTAATACTAAGTTGGCACTCACCATTGGAGTTATAACCTCTGCACTGCCGGATTGGATTACCATATTTTACATCCTGCCGGCGACTACGTCTAGAAGGGTCAGATCAACATACAACATTTAAAAGCTTAACTTCAGCATACTGTAAAAACAGCACATGGAAAAGATAGTTCTAAAACAAATAATGTACCCATGCATGCCTGTCTACAATAACCTGATCCTCACCTCTTCTGTGAGGCAGAGTATCTGGAGCAGGATTTGCCATCCCAGGCACAGTATGGGTCTCTGGCCAGACAACAGTCAGCGCACGCCTCCCCGTACACATCACAACGATGGAGAGCCAGGTGGGTCACACCCAAGACTGACCCTACATACAGTTGTTGCTATAACGCAACACAGGCAGAGATCAGAATATAAAAACAGATATCAGGAGTCTTGAGCTACAGCTAATTTAACAAGATGTTTTATAATCCATAATTTCATCTAAGAAGTGACTGTTTTTTTAATATATTATTTGAACTATTTAGTGGACCTATTAATCTAAGTAGTTTCAGGGTAACTTACCCGTTTGGATGAAATCTTCATAGTGGTAATTGGTGTGGGAACCTGCAGCAATATAATTAAAACAACTTTAAATAAACAGGCAACTTATATTTACATTACCATTTTATTAACTCAGATATAATACACATACATGCAAAATGGAAGAGACACGGGTATAGAATAAGATGGAGAGACTGACCTTGAAGACCTCCACTTCCTCTAAGACCAGCTCCTCTGTCTGTAAGTCATCTCTGGGCAGGACAATCACTTTTTGGACTGTTCCCCGATCTGTCAAACACAAGAGAGAAGCAAGTTTATCTTCAGCCCTGTCGACTGAATTCATCATCATTTTTTAATATCTTATATCTAATGTTTAAGGCTGATCCTTTATTTGTGTGTGAACATCTCAGACAGAGCCAAAGCCCAAAAAAATTTGTATGAACATCAAGCTACACAGTAATTTTACTATTATTACTGGAGAATCATCACATAACATTAGTTAAGGCCATAGATCACCAACCTGTGCCCAGGAAGAGCACCTCGTAACTCCCATCAGCAGCTGCCACTTGGTCCACGGCAATTGTGGTGAACTCATAGTCTACATTAGTTCTGACCACCAGAGGGCGCTTGTGCACTGGGTATACAGCATTGTACATGGTGGGGTGGTTTCTCATGAAGTTGATAACCTCATCTGGGTAATCCTTTGTGGATTTCATGTTGGGGGTGAATGTTCCTCCAGGACACTATTTACAAAAAAGAGATCTAACTGTCAAACCTGGAATTTAGTGAATTCCTTCTGCAGGAAAAAAAAAAAAAAAAAAAAACATACATACATACATATTGTTCTTGTAAAAAGGTTGACAGATCATTTTGTTTATGTTGGGAGGAGGGATATATTCATAATTTTTTTTATTGTTTATAACTCACAGTGCCAGGTCGTGGATAGGGGATCTTCCCAGTGTACGCCACCCATTGGTAGTTAGGCCCTTCCTTGTGGGCAAAAGGCCCATTGAAGACCATACGGATGTCAGCCATGGAGTAGACACACACTGCCGAGCCTTTAAAGACAGAGCTGGAGGAGTACAGGAGAAAAAGAGTAAACACACAGAGACAGCAGCAAGTGGATATAGATTAACTCACTCCCTGAAATAATTACTGTAGGCCGTCTCTGCGGCTGGCAGAATCTACTTCCTTCCCACGTACTCAAGCAGGCTCTACAGTAATGCACTGAAACATTATGACGCACAAACACACTCTCTAACGGAATTAACTAGAGTCAAGTTGTCTGACACACTGACATACAAACACCCACGCACTGCAGAGAATCGCCAGAGCTCCGGCATCGGCTGCTGTGTGGTGGGTGTACTATGTTTGTAAGTCCTGTCATGGGTCTCTATCATTAGGGCCGCATGTGTTTTTATCAGCTGGGTTTAAAATGCACTTGATGCCTAGGGTTAGAATGGAAACAATGCCCGTATTTGTTTCTCAAACACATTAATCAAAACATGTTTGTTATAACTTGGTGCTTATCCGTCCCGGCCTGTGCGCAGCCAGAATCTCAGTTTACAGGTCTGTTTGCTTGGCTTGAATTTTAATGCTTGTGTTGAATGACAACTTGCTATCAAACCTGACCTATGAAGAACTACAGACTCAGTCAGTCTCTCAGAAAATTGAGACTCCCTCTAGGCTCCAGATTCACCATGTATGATGTCTTTGTAGCCTGAATCCATGGCCATATGCAACACAGAATTTGAATATCAGAGAGTGAACACTTTCAAGCTGAGTGAAAATGAATAAAAACTACAGGAGGAGCCCAAAATACACCTCCCCTCCAGCCTGCTTGAAAGTTTGAGAAAGCTGTCACTTACCCTGAAACTGAGAAGACTCCATAGATGACAGGATTCTTAGTGTCTTGAGTTGGCTGGATATACACATCCCCTAATAGATGAAAAGAGAATTTATAATAGTTAAAATCTATGAAAAGCAGTGGTGGTGGAAATAGCTACTTAAGTGAAGTTACACTGGTACACAGTTAAACATATTCCACTGAAAGATCTGCAAAAACACAAATAGAGCATATTAATGAAGAAAATGTATACACTAAGTATCTAAAATGAAAATATGAATTTAACAGAAAAAGGGCCCATATGACTTATACATCATAGTAATAGTTATATAGTATATAGTTATATATCATTGCTAGATTACTGATACAGCAATGCACATGTTAAACTGCTGTATTAGCAGTTAGGTAGTTTAGTGCTGTTAGACCCCTCCAAAGGGTCACAAGATAAAGCTGAGGGTTCATGAGATCATTCATGGGAAGGAAATAATAAATGCTCTCCTATAAAAATGCGTTTATTTTTGGGACTCTTCTCTAATCGTTGATTTTACTGAGGTTAAGAGGCAAAATCCCTTCCTGAAATATGCAAGAGGCCCCATCTAGGGGTCCACTAGTTCAATTCTCAACAACGCTTGTATTTTTGTATGTAAAATCTTAATCTTCAAACTAATTATATTTTTCTGATAAGTGTAGTGGAGTAAAAAGTACAATATAGTACAAAGTACAATATTTGCCTCAGAAATGCAGTGGAATTGAAGCATAGGAGATGAAAATGTAAATATCTTAAATTTATACTGTAAAGTACCTGAGTAAATATATACTAACAAGACAACCTTTCCACAGAAGCACAATACTTCTCGCATGATCAAGGGTCAGACAAAGAAAACACTGTATATTAAGTGTATCTGTGTTTCATATCATCCCTGGACTTAATTAGTTCCCAGATCCCACCTGGTTCCAACCCATAGTAATTGTAATTGTGACATGAGGAGACTTTTTGCTTCCAACAACGGGGGATAAGGAGAATTCCTTATGAATTGTGGTTACCAGATTCTCAGTAAGATCCTGGATCCAAAGTTTCCCAAAGCTGAAAATACAGTTTCTTAGTCTCTCCAGGGAATAAAAGTGAAACAGAGATCTCTGGTGAAACACAGCTATAATAGGAGCCATATGCATCTGATGACTGTAGGGGTTGAGGCAATTGTAAACCCTGCACATCCTCTGATGGCTTAATGAAAGAAAAGTGCAGGAAAAACAATAAGGAAGAAAATGAAATAAATTCAAAGCAGGTAGTTTGGGTAGAATAACACTTCATGCTCAGTTTGATAAGTCCATTTGTTGCTTTGTTTCAATGGGAAACTAATGAAAAAAGGTTAGAGAACATGTTTCAAATGGCCTTGAACAGTTATGACAACAGTTATTTATAGTCAGTTTTGACTATGAGAGGGAGTCCTATTCACTCCCTTGTAAGCTGAGGCCATTTTCATGGTTATTTCTGAAGCCAGACATTAATCTGACACACCACAGTAAGAATGTAAAGCCGCCCTCACCAGAGATTTATCATCTGTATCACCTGAAAGAAGTTAAGAAGTAGCATGTAAAACAACAGATTGCTAACCCACAAATATGCATATGCATATGCATTGATCTGATCCTTGTATCTTTAGTTTTATGTAGCATTTAAACATGAGGAAGCTTAAATTGCCATGGTTTGTATAAAAAACATCATTTCTGACTCTGCAAGATTGAAAAATCAACAAAACTGTTTTTGTCAGGATTTTTTTTTTTTTTTTTTTCAGAAAAAAAATGTTCTCACACGCCAAGGTATGAAAATGACAGGTAATGGCTGCACACTAAAGCAAAAATTAACTTCTGGCAAACAAAGTAGAAATTCATAACCCATCTGACGCCAGTTTGACAGACCTCCTGGCTACAGAGCAATGCAGTAAAAGAGAAAAGAAATAAATCTGCAGAGAACTGGAGCAAGTTGCAACTTTTGTTTCTGATGTGTCAGATGAGACAGTCTTTGTGCTGCTCTTAGCACCACATTAAAAGAAACATCCCTGATTGCTGTAAGAACACAAAGAATGGGCAAAATTAGGTGCTGTGAAAAGTCAAACAAAAGAAAAAAGCAAATGATGGGATAATTACTGGATAGAGGAATGACTGTCAAAAGATATGTTGTTCAAATGTCCACTTAGAATAATTACAGAGAAAGGAAAATATAAACAAAAAGCAATAAGAAAAAATAAAGAATGTAGGGATTTGTGAAATACAGTGACATAAAAAATAACTCGATGAGAAAAAACATTTCACTTCATAATTAAATTTCAGAAGAGGCAATATAACTTTATCACCCACACATTTATTCTCATTTTTGTCTGGCAGACATTTTCATCTCTCTTGCATGTTTCCCTCTGTCTTTAAATTCCTCCTCTCCCTGGGTGAAATGCTTTTTCCTCTGTTAGCCTCAGTTCAGCATCTGAATCTACTCCACTCTCTCCCCTGAGTCCTCATACAACCACTCTGATGCCTCTGCTGGGCTCCATTAGGACCAGCAGGACTGGAGACAGAATACATTTCCACCAGACTGTCTGTGGTTGTATGGCCGACCGCAGAGCTGTGGGATGTTACACTGCACCGCAGGACTCACAATGACCTCACCGCAAGTGCTCATCTGCATTGAGACAACAGCTGACCTGCTGTGCTGCACAAAGACAGCAACACTGACAGAAGAGTGCTCCTCTGTCACTGACACTGAGTGCTCTTAATGCATAACATTCAGTTCGCATAGCCCTGGCACAGTAGAAATGGGTTTGTACTATACATTTATCTCAAACATCTGTTTTGATGCACAATAGAGTGAATCATTTAATACCGTCACAAATTACAAAATTATGTTTTGCACAAAGAATATCTTTAACGGCACAAAATGTTCAACAGCTGTCAGAAATGTGCATTACACCACAGCTATGAATTGTACATACACATTGGTTAAAAAAGCTTTTTCACTCTGTGGCGTGAAATTTATTCTGTGGCACTAAAGGTGCATTTGTAAACTGTCTGTTTTGGGTCCATTTATTGAAAAGTTTTTAGTGTACTGATGTCTGTCATTGGGTCATTCAGTGCAGCTTCTTTCATCTTTACACCACCTCACACAGTACTTAATTATGTGAATTTATTGTATGCATAATTCTTTGTAAAATACTTTCCAGACAACCTGAAAATTCAGTTTTGAGTCTTGTCAGCTGGATTCAGGAAAGGTGACAAAGCTTAAAGTAAATATTAGCTTGCAGCTCAAAATGAAAAGTGTGAAATTTGAGTTTTATTCCTTATTTTACTACTGAAATTTTACTAAAAAAGAAGTGTAAAGTAGTCAAAGAGTTGCTGCTCACACCACCAGATATTACAATTTTAAGGATGCTACAAATCTCTCCTTAATCCTGTCGGTCATGTGAATGATAGACTGGCTGAGATGATCCATGTGTTGATGGTGCTTGAAAGTAGAAAAATCACTGTCTTACATTTAGGTGCAGTAACTTTTTCAGGATGACACCTACTGTGAAAGATCCATGTTAATGTTCAAAGGAATATACATGTCAAGATTAACATGTATGAGTCAATGATACCTTAATCTAAAGCTGCAGCTCCTCTGGGATTTTTCCAAGTATTCCTGTACTTGCTCTAAGCAGAGACATGCTAAATGCTGGTGTGTGTGTCTCTACAGTATGGTAAGCTTTTTGGCCACACATTGCAGCAAAATCTGAATAGATGTGGATTAACATCATGGTGAAAGAATGCAAAGCAAATGTGAAGAATGAACCTACAAATGAGAAAGTTGTTGATACTGAATCTGTCAACAAGACGTCCATCTGGAGACCCTTGTTTTGCATTGTCGTGGTTACACGGTCATGTAAGAATTCGCACTTTCTTTGTGCCAGATTTTCTGTCGGGTCACAGATGTATTCATTATGTACTAACTCTAAGCAGATGCATATACTTTGCCCTAGTTGTGGTCATAACATTAAGTATTTTAGATAGATGGGGAAAATTGCACTTCTTTTTCTCACAGTTTTAAACTGTTCCACCTTTTAGGTGATAAATGATAAATGGAGATGAAAGCAATCACCAGAGATGATCTTTAAAGGATCAGGGAGAGAGGGAGAATCTTATAGAAGGAAATAATAATTCAAACTCACTTAGTTCATCAAAGTGTGTCTCAATGCCGTCAGCTCCAGGGACTGAACAGATGAGTCGAGCCTTCAGAAACGTGCTCCACTTGTTTACCAGACAGCAGTGTCCACCGTCATCATTCTGTAAGGCCGAGACACACAGTAGTCAATCACTGACCTCAGCAGGAAGATCCCGTCCAATGTCTGACTAGCAACTATCCAAACTAACGCCAATGGGTATGTTATTTGGCCTGTATGAATAAAGTCCAGCTCTGTGTTTCAGCTTGGGCCATCTGTATGAGAGGTCAGCCAACATTTACTACTGAGGTAGAGATTCAAATCTTGGGAAAATGATTTATGGACTGAATCTTAACACAGTCCAAAGGATCAGCATTGGTGGAAGAAACATGTTGGTTCTATCTCTATTTAGTGTAATATCAAGCAGGGATGAATTTTGTTTTTAAAATTTGTTGTCACGTTTATCGATTCAGATACAGTTAGAAATGTTATATTTTGCTTTGATTATGCTAGTGACAAGCTCTAAAAATGGCAATGTCAATTGGTTGGTCCACCACTTTGGTCCAAACTGAAATATCTTAATATTTTTTGGACAGATTGACATGTGTGCAGACATTTATGGTCTCTCGGGGATAAAGTCATCTGATGTTAATGATCCTCAAAATTTTTGTCTTGCTGCACCTGCATGTTGACATTTATGGTTTAGAGTTTAAAATCTTGGCATCTGATGGACTGTTAATGATTAATGATTAGCCTTAGCCTACTTTCTATTTAGTGCCTAAATACAGCCTCACAGAACCACTGGGATGGCTCTTAGTCTTGTTTAGTATATTTCTGGTAAATTACATATCTTAAAGGATGCATCTTGCAAACACAAGAGTGTCTTAAGAGACATTTTTCTGTAGAGATGAATCATTTTAGACACTTATTTGTCCATTTATGGTAAAAAAAACAATGCACTGGAATACAGCACTCTGGCTTTGTATGCATGTTGTTGCATGTATACAGATGTAGACTAAAGTAAACTCTGTCACTCAAACATTTCGTCCAGAGGAATCAAAAGAACAGAATGTTCTTCTCAAACTTAGCTGTTAAGGCAAACAGCAAAGATTTAGTTTTTTGACTGGTTAATTGATGTGCATTACTCTTTCATGCTCAGCAATTACTGAGGAGACTCCTTTCTAGGCTTTTAAGAGACTATGAAACAGTCAACAGACACAACAGACTATAATTAACCATTATGGAGACATCCACTTTTTTTTCTGGTATTGACCAACATGAGGTTTTCTGAATGGTGTGATAACTCACCAGGCAAATCCGTCCTATCCTGGACTGGGTCATGGGACTCTGGCCCATTTCAGATGCTTTCTCGCGGAAGAAAAAGTAGAGCTTGTCATCATTTTTCTCAGCACTGTCTGGGATGAGGTGTGCATGGACAAATGTTGGATCTGTAGAAAGGAAAGAAAGAAAGACAGAGAGCATTACTAGTCTTGCAGCACATTGTTGTACACAGACTCATCCACAGGGAAGCCTATGAATGCTGAAGTCTGTTCAAATCCACAATTCATCAAGATGAAGGATCCTGCTGCTGAGGTTCAGCAGATTTCCAAAGAGTCTCTTTGGGATGCTAACTTTACCAGACTTTGACCAAAATATTAAACCATAAATTACAGCAATACAGCTTCACTAAAAAAAGTAATATTCATATCCATCTAATTAAAAATCAGATCAGCTCTGATATGATTCTTTGATGTGAATATAATATAAGAGGTGTAAATATTAAATAAGTCTGGTTTCACTGTAGCAACTTTTATCTTATTTTATTCAAAATTCAAAGGATAGGTTCACACAATTTTTCAATATTCCCTTGTCCATATTTACATAAGTTCATGCTGTTTAACTTAAGATAATATATGGTTTCAGTAGTCGAAGTTAGACAAAACAAGTTGACATCTTCCAAAATGAATCTTTTAATTTTAAAATTGTGTTTTCCTAGACAGTATTGCTTTGCGGTGCTGCAGTGAAGGGATATTAGCATAAACAAGAAACTTCTTAAGTTCTATTTTATAGGATATCTTTGTCTCTCAGGCCACAATCACAAACTTGACATGATGACAGTAAACATATCACAGTATGTATGACTGAAGTTTGGGTCTGAGTGCTCAGTCTACACCCTGAAGGGCAGGCATTTAAATTCCGCCAAAGACATGTTTAAACTCTAACAGAGAAACTGAATGAAGGTCTGAAATAGAGAATAATTACTACTGTAACGTAAATAACATCCTGTAGCCCAGAACAGTACTTTAACTGTCCTACTGTAAATCCACCCATTTATTTCTTCCCAGTGACAGTGCTCAATATGGCTTCACGGTGCACTACCATTGCCTTGGCTTACTGGGACACCACTGGACACCACTGAACACACAAAACAGGCTGCAACGTCCTGCTGTGACAGGCCAGGGTCCCAAATGGGGACAAACCAAAACTAGGGGGATGGGGACGTAGACAGGAACCATGTAATGGGGGAAGGGGAATATCTGAGAGATTTCACAAGGCTGATTAGCAGGACTCAGGTGTCCCGATTCAGTTTACCACTATCAGGGGACTGTTGTCAGGGCAACGAGGTCAGAAGAAAATCTAGGAGCCAGCAACACTGGGGGAGGCCATGATCGATTTGGCAACATTAACCGAAAGCACCCAGTGAGCATTTACCGTCCTGTGATAAACATAGTTTATTAGAGAAAGGAGGTTACACTGAGCCAGTATTGATGATCAGTAATTTCCCCTTGCTACTACACTTATGACCTTGCTGTCAAGCTCTCCAGGCATACAGTAAACAATTAGTATAGTGCCTTTTATGCTGCAAGTCAAATGATCAGGGAGTTATGTGGAGCAGGCCGGAAAGATCATCAATCTTAGTCCTTGAAGACTAGTAATGGACAATTTTCTGGATAATGTTGAGGCTACATGTGGACGTTGTGTGATACACTAAAGCAAGGAGCTGAGTAATAATTTAAAATTGGTCTGGAGAGGAATGAGTGAAGGCAATAATGCTAGCCACAGGACAAGCTGTAAATTAAACATTACCGTTTAACCATCTGGAGTTGTACTGATCAGTCCTCATGGCTGTCTGCTTCCCCAGTGTACGGAAGATAGCCGAGTCTGTTCCCATGAAATCAATGTAGACTCCTGCATACAACTCTCCATCTGTCAATCACAGAGAAAGAGCGAATGGTGTGAAGTCATGACATTTTCTGTTTAAAATAGAGAACATGTTGCCCATCAGGTCTTGGCTGAATATTGCATCATTCCTCTAAGGTTTCATCAAAATCAGTCTGATAGCACATACAGTGACCACTGGCATGCAATGACAAAAATGTTAACTACATGACAGGACAGGGAAAAACTATGTCATACTTCACGATCTCATCAAACCTGGTTCACTGGTGTCAGAAATGTCATGTCAGGTTAAAAATGGTGACCTCATAATTATATTGTAATCATACTAACAACATATCATGGTCATTAGAGCAGTCAGTGTAATTTGAAAGGACAGCTTACACAGACAATTTGAAGTCAGCTGGTCTCATGGCATGTAGGACAGGCATAAGTGAAAGCTTGATATTTTAGCCCTTCATCATGGTGCTAGTGCAAAGTTTTTAGGGCATCTTAATTACAAATTTCAATACAATTACACCCCAATATATCGGACATCTGCATAGACAGATGCTTCCTGATCCCTGTTTTCCATGCATGATGACTGATGGCAAGCGGGCTAGTATGTTAAAAAAAACAACAAAAAAAAAACACTTAATGCCTGAACCAGGAAATTCCAGCTTCCTCTGTTGTGCCAGTGTTATATGTCTCTGCCCTGCCAGTTCTGTAAAATGACCTGTAGCTGATTTTCTTGGTGTTAGAATTTTGCTTGGGTTAGCTGGAATTGAGCTGACATGGTTTAGCAAAAGAGAAGCACTCTCTGTCACACACACAGACACACACATACACACATTCAGGGCAGGGGGTCACTGATCACCGGCCATGTCTGTCCACCTGTAAGCTGATGAGAAACAAAAGACCACCCACTGACACGACAGCATGTACATCTGTCTGACCAGACATGCATACATTTATAAAACTTTAACTGTACTAAAACCGTAGAGGTAAGACAATTATTTTTATTAATCAAGAAAATAAAGGGTGAATCATTTGTAATGAAAATAAATATTATTTGCTGCCCTACACTGGTGCAATGTAGTGCATGACTTTTAAAATCATCAATCAGTCAGAGGAATTTAATACTGTACTTTGGGGAAGGTACTGTTACCAGTGAATTAGATTTTGTTTCTGTAACTGAACATAAACTGAAATAAAACATTTAATTGATTGAATCATGTAGAGTTTGACAGAGTTAATGCAGTTACAAACATTAAATGAGGCATGCATGGGAACGAAAGGGACTAAAACTAAAGATACATGGCAGAATGTATTAGTTTACCAGATACAGCTATTTAAATCTGCCCATACACATAAATGGAAAAAAAGCAGGTACTTACTGATCAAAGCGGAGACGCTGTTTAGTTTGGGGTCATAAGGGCATTTTCCTTTCCCAGAATCCACTTTTCCAGGTTCAAGTCGGAAAATGTATTCCTGTAATTGCAAAGAAACATCATTAATTTCCTTATTTTCTCTCTCTCACTTGGTAACAGATTTATTGTTTTAGGGAATATTTTGTGTGTGTGTGTGTGCGTGTGTGTGTGCGTGTGTGTTTGTGTGCTGTTATTTTTTTTAATGCTACATACAAGGCATTTTGAGTTTCCTTAGATTGCCAGTATTAAATGGCAACAGTACCTTCAAGCTAACAATGTGATTATTTGGGACAAAGCAGTGAGGAGGTGTGAGTTGTAACCCTACAAGCACTGAACACCACACTCTCACAGCACTGTTGGATCTACTGAGGGGAACAAAAAGCATACAAGGCCAGTTTTCAGTGAGATGGAGAGATGGAGAAAAATGCTGAGAGCAATCCAAACTCATCCACCATGCTTCTGATGTTAGTGGCTCAAACAAGAATTCATTATTCCACAGTTCAAGAGCACATCATGAACATCTGTGTCAACACTGGGTATGTGTCTACATGGAGATTTGTTGGGCACAGCTGCTGATGAAACCTGACAGGTAGGAAATATGTAAGGGAAAACATAATAATATCAAAGTTATGTTTGCAACACTTTGTTTAATATTTTTTTTAGACAAGAGAGAGTAAAAATAAAAAAAGAGGTGTATTTCTATTTGAAGCAGCCTAAATACCAACCTTAAAAAGGGCTACAGTACTTTTATCAACCCTGCACACATTTGATTGAATTTTTTTTATATAGTATTGAAATTCAGTTTGCTGCAAATTTTTGTCTTCATAACACTTCTTAGTGCTGAATTTTACATGATGACTTACCTGATGTCAATAATAAAGTGAGTACAAGTGATGAACACTGAGTGCACATGGTTTTTTGAGTTCTTTCACAGTTTGTGTCTCTGTATATTATATCATGCTTAGCAGCCACTGAAGACTTGGCTGGCAGGAGAAAAACACCCTTTAATTGTTAGTGCTACTGGAGGGACGTTTTCCACACAAAAAATAAATCCATAGTGAATATTTTGACGGTAGAATTATTTAACAGTGCAGCAAGTCACCTTAATAACTCAAGGTATAGAAAAATCCCAACATTAGTTTCTTTTTTCCACAGTATGACTACTATTCTGTGTCTGGAAAAATAATCCGGGTGGGCATTAAACTTCAGATCCTTTACAAAACTCCCTTCAGCCCACCTTCGCCTCCAAAGGCTCTGATGTAGCGCTGTAGTCTGCTGCCCGACTTGTTCTCCCTCCAGATTGGGCTGCTTGTAGGTAGGGGGAACCCTAAAACAGAGACATTGCACAGTGGGCCATTTCATTACCGGCATCTGACAGCCCAGATCAAAGTGAAATTAACCTGATGACCATGACATGAGCAGAAAAGGGAAAACTGGAAAATCCCAATGAAGGATTGTAAACAAAAAGTAGATTCAAAGAAGATGAAAAATTCTAAGAAAAAAGAAAGATGAGAAAACTAAGAAAGTGGAGGTCAAAGTAGGGTGAGGAGAGCCTGGTGGGTGACATCCATCAATTAGTGACCCTACTAGATTAGATCCAGCGTCATGCAAACACTGCTGCAAAGTCCATGCATAAACCATGCAGTGTCAGGATAATGTTTTCATTTTTTTCCAGAATGTGTATATTTGTGAAGTTTCTAAAAACATGTGAAACCCCTCTGTCTTCCAAGTTGAAGAATTTATGAACAATTGGCCTCTGTTTACGTGTAGTCTTACCGAGGAAAATCTTTACAGTGTGAAAGTAACAGTTTTGGGGCCTTATGGGAGAAGTTGAATGAGAAGAAGCAAACTGACCTTTACACTGAAATCTGAACCCTCCATTTGAACAGTGAGACTAAACAGGCAGAGTAGTGAATGCAAGTGTGTGGACTAGAGCTGGGCCCGCAGCTGCTGCAGCTCCACATAGCCGTCGTGCTGGAGCAAGGGAGGGATGGAGGAAGGGAAGGTGGGAGGGTTGAGCTACAAGGCTGATGATGGATGAGAGGCTCCATCAGTAATGATGGCCTTTCAGAGGCTCTGAGCCAGACAGAAAGACAGGCCACAGACTTTGCTGTGTATAAACAGGTGAGCAGGGGAGGGAGGACGATGAGGAGAGAACACAGGCTTATAGATATTGTGTCCATTTGCTATTCCCAGCAGAAAGAGAAGATTGGTGCTGTAACAATCTCTAAGCGGTCGCAGTTAGGTACCTCACCAACAGCAATTTTGCAATAATAATTGAGATCATGACAGGACTGGCCAAGCTTTTTTCTTTGAAAGCCACAGACCGTGAAACCGTGCAAATCGATAAAAACTAAGAGACAGAAAATGATGGAAGACAAGCAAAGCCCTGAAGCTGAGGAGCAAGAACAGTCTCTGACCCGAGATTGATTGATAGACATGGTTCTTTAAGAAACGGAGAGTAAAGGTCAAAAAGCCTCCATGGCTGCCTGGTTGTGTCTTTGGTTACCTGTGACCTGCGTCCTCGGTCTACATAGGTGCAGATGGGGTTGTACGCGCCTGTTCCACACACATACAGGTGGGTCCGGTTCCAAGGTTCAATCAGACGGATGAAGTTTCCGCATTCCCCCTAAGGAAGAGCAACACAACCCAAATGGATTAGGAGCTTAGGTTACAAAATCTTTTATTATCATGAAAATGCAATGGAAAAAAATGGTTACATAAGACATAATGCCTGACTGATGGTTAATAAACTCGCTGCCCGGATTAAAATCATCGCATCTATCATTTCCACTGTTGGCTGGCTTGTCTTTGGCAGCTCTGTTGCTGGCTCTGTGTCTGCTTGGCCCAAGCTTCAGATCAGACCACACTGTCAGAAGAAAAATGTTTCCAAACACCATATAACTGTGTGACAGAAATCAAGAAAAGCAGTGCATTTGAGTCGAGAAGCGTTTTTCTAATGGATTGAAGATAAACTCAGTTCGATGTTTTGTCAGACTTCACAACTGAAAAGCATTTCATTAGACCCTAACTGCTGGATGAAAATGTTGTTTTTTTGGAAAACAGGAGATTTGAATACAATCACAGTGTGGATTCTTTAAGATTTCAATTATGTATATGTAAAATTGAATTATATAAGTGGTAAGAATTTAGATGAGAACGCTTTTGTTTTGAAGTGCAGACAAGGAGGAGCTGCTGCTGCTAAAAGCAGCTCTGTGCTTTCGAGGTCTGCATCTCTCTAATCTCTTTTTGCCTGACCAGCTGTCTACCTTCCTGCTCTCAATCCACCCAAATCAAAACTTAAACTACAGAAATGTACAAGCTGATGATATCTGTTCAGATTTGTCTGTCATGCAGACAGCTGGTGAAAAAGAAAGGATGTAACAAGCATAAAAAATGATTGTATTCAGGATGGGGGATGAGCTATTTTGGCAGCTCTTAGCAACACGACAGATGCACAAGTCAGAGGTTTCAGAGGATGTGTTTGGGGTGTGTGTGTGTGTGGGTGTGTGTGTGTGTGTGTGAGGGTGTGTGTGTGTGTGTGTGTGTGTTTACGCATGTGGGCCTGCGTGTATAATTCAGTGCACAGTTGTGCTCCCCCACAGAGAGCACAGTGGGGATGATTGCCTTTGACCTCCTGCCTGAACTGACATCCCCTCTGAATTGCTTCTGAATTGTCATCATCTCTCATTCCCTACAGAGCGGCCAGGATTGCCAAGATCTCTCACAGTAGCCAATTTTATTTCTTACTTTAGTGATGAAATTTCAAACCCACCTCCAGCACACCAACACATACACACACAGGGGCTTATGCATGCACACACGAACAGACTGAGGCCAATACAATGTAGCCAGAGGCTGTATGAGGTACGGGTCACCAATCACGCATAAATGAACATTCCAGTTGGATAAACAGCTGCCTGTGCTCTCTAGCAGTGAGGGGAGAACAGGGTTATTAGTCAGAGCTTCGTCATTACTACTACTGCTGCTCCCCACTTCTGCAGGCGCTCACCCCTAACATGGGTTGCAGGAGTGTGTGTGTGGAAGAGGAGGGTGGGATTGAGGGGGATTGTAAATGGTCAGATTGTGTGAACAAAATCAAAAGAGAAGGATCAGGTCTTTATATGAATTTCAATGACGAGTTTTGATCTCATGCTTGCGGGGCCTGCACTGGTGGTGGCTGTGTTTGAAGGTCTCGGCTGTATTAACACTTCAGACATGCCTGGAGCTTCCACGGGCCGATTCATTTTGTCTGCTTGTCTGGACAACAAAGAGTAAAATAATGATTGTCCAAAGAGAAAAAATAAATAGAAATATCTGAAATATGTATGAGATATGTGGGTTAGTGGATGGAATATGTTTTCAGCTCTCAATGAAGAAGACTGAATGTCACACACTCCAAGTTCCCACTAGAGCTTAATTGGTGGCAGCTGTATGCAATCAGCAATCAGGGATGCACAGACAGTAGATAAGAGCTTCACAGCTTGTCACACACTGGAAGGCGCTTTAAAATGACCTCCATTGACCCCAGTGCTGCATTCAAATCTTAAGTGTCACCAAAAAACACACACTAAAAACACACTTTTGATTTTACACAAGGACATCACCACATATATTTATATTTAAATGATATGAAGCAGGCTTGTATATAAATTTACAAATTGTTTAGGAGGTCACGAGCTCATGAAGATTCAAAGATAATTACATTTATTGCCATTAATGTGTCCATTATTATTTAGCTAATGGTTAATTTATTTTTTTAAATTGTTAATCAATTAATTGTGAAGTCCATAAAATGTTAGAACACTAGGCATTTCTATAAAATTCAAATGCTTTTATCTGATAAAGAGTCCAAAACCCATATATAATCAATCTATATTAAAAGAGAACATTAACAGACTGATTATTTCAGCCCTTTTCTTAATTTAAAAAAAGTGACTGATTCAATACCTTAAATAATTTAATTGATTGAATATTTCTTCTCCTGCATGGATACTTACATTAGTATCCTTCCCTGACAAGACACATTCGGTCTTCCTCTGGGGGGCAACAGGCCAGTGGATCTGACAGGGAAAAAAAAGAACAAGCTTGTCAGCTGTAAGTTTCCCATTTAGCACATCTAGTTTAATAATAATTGTGTGTAACCTTTCTTACAATGAGTGGCTCCTTGTTGATGTCGTGGAGATCCAGAGAGAGGATATAATCTTTGCTGCCCACATACATGCGGTCATGGTCTTCGTCCATGCGAAGGATCCGATAGTCAGTCGAGTTCAGCAAAAAGGAGAAGTGGTGAGCAGTACCAGTAGACCTTAACTCTAAAAAAATAAGGAAAAAAGGGTGCAAAAAAAAAAAAAAAGATTTAACTAAAGACTAGTAGAGAAAAGTACAAAAACATTTAAGAAACAGAGATATGGTCACAGTAGATGTGTGTAGGCTGCTCGTTTTTGGCACAGAGGTGCCCTTTGTTTTGTTTTCTTCTTTCATTCTTTCTGTGCTAGAGGTGACATTTTCTCCATTTACAGTACTTTAAAATTCTAATGTTAGGACGTGCCAAACCTAGATCATGTTCCTAAGCTGATTTTACAGATTTTACTTTCCCCCCCCACATCAGTGTTACAATTACATCCTGCCATCATGGGGTCATGGACAGCCTAAATCTGGTTATGTCAAGCTTGACAAAAGCAAGAAGGAGAACAGTAAATCTCACAAAGGTCTGAACCAAATAGCAACAGACAAGCAACAGATTAGTCATGTCACTATTGTATGGCAATGGCAAGAATTCAAGCTAACAAAATTACCATAAATTAAATAAAACACAGGAAAATAAGGTTTCCCTGTGGAGCCATCTACATTGAACTGCTACTAATATCATGAGCTGCAGTCACATTACATGGCTTCAATTACAAATGATTAGCTAGCAGTTCAAGACCCAACAGATCTAATTCACCTTTTCCCCCACTTCTGTTGAGCTGTAAAGAAGATGATGGCCTTCGCTATAATCTCCATTTCAACAGCAACAGAGATGATGCTGACAGCTTCCAGGCTTAGTCTCACACCATATCATACATAATGTTGCACATCTTCTCCTGTGTATCAGTTGAAACTATTTTGAAATAAAACTGCTCTCAAATGGCTCACATGCCGCTCAGGGCACATCAGTGGTGTGTGAGTGTGAGTTTAAGTTACACTCAGGGTGTGAGGGAAGATGAGTGGAGATCTGGTGAACGGAAAGCAGCTTTTTCTCTCGGTCCTCCCATTACCTCCCTGGCTGTTAGAGAATCTGATAGGAGCTCTCTGTCTTTCACCTGCTCTCTTTAAGCTACACTTGGGAAAGTCGAGCTTGAGGAAGTTGAGCCGACACTTGTGCTATTGTATTTGCAGAGTAGAGGACCAGATAGAGGTCCTGTTCATGTTTCACTTTATGGTGACAAACACTACTGTTTGCTAGAACCAAGTCTAAAATGATTTAAAAAAAAAAAAAAAAAAAAAAAAAAAGGCAGCATTCCTTGAGCAGAAGGAAGTAGAATGTGTTATTTTATTTGGAATAAAAGACAGTATATTCTCCACATGTACAGGAAATTTTGAAATACTGACACGAATCCTCTGCCAGAAAGCCTCTGAGCTGCTTGTGTGCTGAGCTCCTTCAGGAACTGTGAAATGCTGCTGTTACCGTGCGCCTTTTACAGCATGCAGGCAGTGGGGCTGATAAGGTAGTAAAGAGGAATAGATATAGCTGTCACCTGTGTAATACATATAAGCTGCCTCCAAACACATATGTTTTAATATTTCTTCCCACTCTAATAGAAATAAATTTATAGCAGTCCTAGATGTTTATAAACATTAAGTGATGATACAACCATTTTCTGTACAAAAGGTACAAAACATCCCACATTAGGTCAATGCAAGCAACTAGATAACCTACTACATCCCACAGCTCGCACTTAACAGCAACTGACTTCAGATGTCTGACAGCCTATCATCTTTCTCTCTCTTCTAGCCTCACTCTTCCATTCATTAACATTGGATTGATATCTACTAGTTATGTAGCAGACCTAATTTCACTGAGGTCATGTGGATTATAAAATTGAAAACCAGCAAGACATGAGGATCAAAGGAATGCGAACTACAATTATGGAAGCATCTTTAAATGCACACTGTACGTAATTTTTCTGAGCTAACTGTCATTGCAACCCCCCTGAGGGATAATGAAAAAAAAATTAAAATTAAACCTATAAGATAAGCAAAAAAGAAAATTTCATGGAGGTCTGCACAGTTCTGATAACTGTGTAAATAATCTTTTGTACAGGTCATATAAGTAGAGAGACCTGGGCAAACTGTAAAATCTCTCATTCTTTTGTACTTATGTCACATAAAACTGCTATGTAGGAGATCATTATATACGGGGCATAATGGGGGGAATTGTCCCTAACAACAACGGTGCATGGAACTCATTCCACAGCACTTGTAAATCCTATACAATTTTATCAAAGCTGTTCATCTAACCATTTTAATCTGTTAAAATGAAATGGCAAGCACTGAGGACAAATATAACATATTTTTGCGAGACGACACATGCAAAAACACACATTCTTTGAAATAATGCCTGTAGTGGCAAGAACAAGTGTAAAGTATGATAACAGTCCACCTCAAAGAACTCATACGTTCTAACGTTGGAAATTCATCTATTCAGACGCATGTCTGTGTGTTGCAGCTTGGACTAAATTGCCCATGCCTCTGAAGCCAACAAAAATGTTTCACAAGTAGAAACAGCCTTGACACTGTGTTAAATGGGTGAATTTACAACCAAGTGGCAAATTTAGCAATGACAGGGTGTCTTTTAAAGACTGCAGGATCTGGTGTCTATCAGTGAATTTCCCAGCAAGGTCTTTGTAATCACTATCAGACATGCATGCAAACAAAGCCAAATTGTGTTTTTCTTGTGTGAGGTTGTGGAATTCTCTCCAGTTTGTTGAAGATAATTTTTAGTGGCTACATCCCAATTTGTTCCCACTACTCTCCCATTATATGCGAATGACATCTGTTGGTAAACTGAGCCTGTAGTCCGTCCACCTGTTGATGCAATCCATCTGCACAGTGGTCACTCTCTGCTGTTCTGTTCTGTAGCCAAAGTCTGCAGACCTTTTGCCAGGCTTTCTATCAGAGTACAGTTCCCTTTGAGGGACCACCCTCATTGACCCTAGTTTAGTATCTGTAAGGAGATAATGAAAACATAACTCCAAGACACCACTATGGCTTATTTTCATGCCACTATCAGTGAAAATCTAACCTTTCATCCAATCATTGTGTGTGTGTGTGTAGTGGTGGTGGTGGTGGTGGTGGTGATGGTTGTGGGAGGTTGAGGAAGCAGGCATAAAATCTCACATACCTGTCGAGGCATCCCTGGCATGTTGTCGGAATTTTTGTGTTCACTTTCTCGTAAAATAGAGGCGTGGTCCCACCTTGCTGCAGCTTGTCTGCACTCATGCATGCATGAATGTGCTCCGCAATAGATTTTTGTTTTTAGATTTTTGTTTTTGTATATATCATATATATTGTCTTCACCAGAAATGGACATCATCAGTAATTTACTAAAATATACACTGACAGTGTAATTTCTCAGTAGTAAATGAAGTGCTATGTTGCAGTTACTGATACAGTATTATGACAGAAGGCCATTGATTTTGAAATGTCTGATTGGTCTGAAACAGACTTTCACTTTGATTATTTTATCAATGATAAGGATGTTTTACAAACCTTGAAGAAATGCTTTCATTTGGCACTTCAGGGAAATATATATTCACTGTTTTACAGTGAGTCAGATGAGAAGGTTGTTACCACTGTCATGGCCTCTTTAAATATATAGCTAGAGTCTAGAAGGTATAGTATTATCTAAGCTTAGTATAGCAGGAAACAATGTGAAATAGCTACCAACACTGCCAAGTTTGACCAACTCATTAAACTCTGATAAATTGTGGTTTAATAGGGAGAAAGTCACAACTTCACCATTTCTTCAAGTTACAGCATGCAACTCCATGTAAAACATTTCTGTTTATGTCAAGATTTTACAAATGAGAAACAACTTGTTAACTCAGATCTCCTGAGAGGCACATTTTGAAACTTTAGACTCAGCCAGGGTACCTGTTTACTATTTGCTCTCAGTAAGATCATGAATGTTTCCCAGAGTCAAAGTATATTTTAACTATAACCGCAATCTAAGCAAACAGCAATATTGGTTGCAGATCACACAACACCAATTTATCTTTTGATCAATCATACAGATTGTTTTGGAAGTCAATGAAAAACAGTATTGAACTTTTTAGGCATGGCAACTTTTCGTTTCATCAGTCTTTCGTAAACCCATAAAATCAAAGACTAAAAATATCCCAAGTGCACACTGAAAACCTGTGACCAGTTCATCTTTGTAAAGGCTATTGCACAGGATTGCACAGGTCATTATAGATATCAGAATGGGTGCAGAACCAACAGTGGGAAGCCTCTCAGCCCAACCTGTCGCGGCTTTGTGTTTGCCTCCGTCCAGCACCTAATAATCAGCATTTCACCACTCACTGGGGCCCGGAATATTGACTCAGAACACATCAATTGAATCTGACTACTGCTTACCTGTGCCTGTCATGAAGAAATAATTGGCACCAGATTAGGTCTTATCTCTGAGCTTCCGGATGCTGTCACTCAGATGCTCTTCACGCTCTTCTGCCACCGATACACTATGTGTATGTGTGTGTGTGTGTGTGTGTGTGTATAGATGTGCACGCACATAGAAACAGAAGTAGAGCTCTCCGATCCTCACATCAAATCAGAGACACCTATCTCCTACTGCACAAATCAAGAGCAGAATAGATTGATTTCAGCAGTGAGTTCACATCCTGAGTGGAAAGGAAAGATTGTAACAAATCTATTTCTGCCGTCTTGGATGACAGGAAAGGTTAATTAAAGCATGAGGGAGTAAAAAAGGATCTCTGGTCCAATTGTCAGGAAAGGTCATTTAGTTTATCTGGTTTGCAAACCCAACGTTTATTAATTTTATGATATACTGCACATATAGGAATCAGGGGAAGATACTCTAGGATTACATATAGGCAGAAGTACAAAACATGCTGGACTTTTCAAAGTAATTTTGACTCTTCCACCTTTTACAGAAATGATGATCGATATATAAAGTATTCACAATTTTTTATTTGTCAAGAATCAAAGAAAAAAAAAAGTATATTTGGAGCATGGTTATTATTTCAATATATGTTCAAAAATACAAAGTGTGACTATTATGATGTGTCTCATATGAATACTACCAGTGCTTTTCCCTAAACACACACTGCTATGGATAGCTGCCCTCAATAACCCTGCAGGGCCGTAGGTGAAAGGTTAAAGGGCACAAAGGGTCTAAGGTGAAAAGCTCATCCTAAACCCCCTTACACACTTCAGCATAATCTGGATTATCTTTGTGGTGGTAGTGGTGGTGGGGGGGGGGGTTCAGGCAGAGTGGTTGCACCAAACTGGATCAGGAGAGAGCAGGGTGGTCATGATGACATTGGGTTGAGATGTTTAAAGAGAGTGCAGGGAAAGGATAGTTGGGAAAGGACACATTCTACAAAAGTGTCTTTAAGGAGAGAGGACACTGATGCAGCTGCACAGTTGTTTTAAGTGCAACTGAGATAAAATGTTATCATTATTGCTGTTTCTTCAGAAAGTGGCAAAAAACCCTTTTCACCTACTTCTTATAAATCAGGTTTTCTACTCAGCTACATATGTAAATACGTACAATGGGATACATTCAAGAGATCTAAAACATTTGACAGAAGAAAAAAAAACCCTGCCACTCTTCTACTATACTAATCTCTGGATTTTGAAAGACATGAAAAACACTACTTGGTTCTCTACTTTGTTTACAAAAACCTCCAAGGCACTGTCTGGGCTCATAGCTGGTCATTGTATGCACACGTGTTGTGTGTATGTGTGGGATTGGCTTGTGTAGATGCTGCAAGCCGCTGTAATGATGATGAAGCTGTGTTTGTTGTTGTAGCTGTGCTGTTGCATGCAGTACTCTGGTCAAGGTGGTGGCGGTGGTCAGTGCTGACAACAAAGGTTAGAAGGATTACTGAAAGGACTGAATAATGAGACATAGTTTGTGTGAATGAGTGAAAAATCCCCCTCTCTCTTGCTGACCTCTGACCTGGCTCTAGGAACAAATACTCTCCCTCTCTGTCAGCTGCGCAAACAAACACACAGATGCACAATATTTTCTCAGAGGAATCTCTTCATTGTCAGTTTTAGATTTCTACTAATTGTCTGCATGATTGGGGCTATATAATTTCATCATTCCTGACCGAAGTTGTCAATAATTCAGTTCTCTTGTCCTTGATTTTAAGCAGAACCGAACAAAGCGTAATTTTAAGAGTGCCCTCATGTTTCTTCATATATCAAGGTCACGGCCAGTGTGCTGCTAGCTGGGGGCAATAAGAGGGGGTAATTAGGAGGTAAATTTAGAGAGACCATTAGCAGCAAGTGTTGACTCAGGGTCCACTGGGGACAAAAGCCACCTCTACCCTCTTTGGGTGTTCCATTCTCTGGTTTAGCACTAAGAACTCACTATATTCCCTGTGGTCATTTTTCACCCAGAACAGCAAATAGTGTGGTGGAGTGAAAAAGGAGGGAGGAGTCCTGAGGGTAAAGGGGCCTGACAGCAAATCTAAGAACTTTAATTTATCAAAACCGGCAGGAGAGAGCCATGGAAACTGACTCGAGCTCTGAGGGGGCACCTCTACAGCCGACACAGAGAGGCTGAGATCCCTTCTGCCGCTGCTGCTGCTGGAGAAGCACAACTCACAATGGCACACTGAGGCTCTCCAATGTGTATTCTAATCATGAGCTGGATGGAGGACAAAACACCCTGATTGTGTGCCCAAATACACAAAAACACTGATTGAGATCTCAGCTGTCAGCTTAGGTAATGAGTGGGAGTAGAAAGAGAGGAGGGAGAATTTCTGAAAAGTCATGTTTATCTCAGCAGGAAAAGAGAGGAAGAAGTAATTAATGACCAAGCACAGTTTGGCAGTCAAGGGCTTACATATATACAGACACCATATTAACAAGTTAAACATACAACACATAGCTTAACCTAACAAGCCATCTATAATGCTTTCATTACATGCATAGGCTTAATGAACAAATAAGCACATTCTGAAATGTAAAATGGAGATAGTTTCTGTTGGCTTACTATATATGTACTTCCTTTGCTGCATAAACTACCATATTAGAATGAAGTGTATTTGAAGATTTTGAGCAAATAATTTATCTAATAGATGGCATGTGCCAGAAAGTGCTGGTAGATGCAGTTCAGATCATCCTGGTCAGTTTCTTTTAACCATAACCAAGTAGTTATTTTAATCCAGTTATTTTTTGTGCCTAAAAATAATGAAACCTTAACTATGGAAGTGTCAAAGAAGAAAGCAGTTTCATCATCATCTGATACTGAGAGGTGGCTGCAGTTAAGGTGTTAGCTCTGTTATAGTATTCAGGGCTGAACATTTATTTCCCTTTTTGTTATTTCAATCAACCATTATTTTGGACCATTCCTAGATCTTCAGTAGGTGATGGCCAAAGTCTGATAACTGCTTCCTCTGTTTTCTAAAATAAATCTGAATTATCTCTCAGCGATGAATGATGAGGAAACAAATATTTCAGAATCATTTATCATTTTTCCAGACCTGTATCAACCTCCTCAGATTGTTTGAGCATTTCCACCAGCTTTGCACTCCATCCAGATCATTTTACGTATTCTTTAAAGATGTCATGGCAGCTCTACCAAAGACTTATAGCATCACATAGCCCATTTATCTTTAATCTTCTTCTCTATGCCTGGATAATGCCATTTTGATTTATCACACAGTTTCCTCTGACACCTTTCCTTTTCCTTGGCTTGTCTGATCCTGCCAGTATTCACTAGACCCTGTCTGCATACCAGTCTGTTGAGATAACACATGCCTTTTTCTGTTGGTTCCTTCAGTCCTTTCTTTAGCACCCAGCATGCCACAGGTAGAAGAAACCGCGTGATGGGGGAAATGTGTGCATGATGTGTACAGTGATGATGTATTTTGCCATAAGTGTCAGGCTCATACTTCACACATTAAAGGTATTTAACTCTTGCATGAAGAAAGAGTTAAGAGTCGTGTAACGAGACTCAGCCACTATGCTTCCCTTAAAATGCTGTGCAAACTGTTAAGCAAATTTCTCAAAAGCTGACAAAGTTTTTGCGTTGCTCCAGTGAGTGTTGTGCAAAACTACTTAAGAGGATGTGCTATGATGACAGATTCAAACATGGACCATTAACTCCGGCATATCATGGCATTTCATTGTTGCTTCACATTTATTCTCTTTTAATGAACGTCTGTCTCCTCTATGTACACACACACACACACCATGAGTGCATAAAGGAGATGGACGTCTCCCCTAGATACAGAGACAGGATGACAAGCAATAAAAGGTCACTGGCTGGAGCTGAACTGGTAACGTTTTGAAGTCTGGGTCTTCAAATACCAGGCCACCTGGAGAGATGGGCCAAATTTTTATCCCTTACCCAAGAAACAAAACTTTTATGGCTTTTTAAAAGGGTAGATTTAAAGCCTTCCCACTAATTTTTAACAGGTAGGTAGAAATGCACTTGAATAAAAAAAAAACTAAACTAGATGCTTCGAGATAAAACTGGTAGCCTTTGTTAAATGCACTGCATTGCTCAGAACATGAATTTTATGTGCTTTATTCTGCATTAGGTGTGAAATGAGAGAGTCAATTAGAGGTTTAAGAAGTGAATATAACCCTGAACTCACTCCCAAATGCCCAGTCAGGGCAGCTATTTAAGGTGCCGGGTCACCAGTGTCTGTGGAGTTATCATACTACAAACAGCTAAATCAGAAACCCTATAGTCTACATAAAACAAGATGCTTCACTGTTGTATACACCCACTTGACCCCACGTCGCTGCCAGACAAAAAGAGGGGTCACCCCTGACCAGGTACGTGTCAGCAAAGATCCCGGGTCGAGCCTCGTGCACTAATGCCATATGACAGGCAGGGGACAACCAGATAATGCATAACAATCAGCCGGCTGGTTGCTCAGCAGCTTGGTGTGGACCTCAGAAGGGGTGGTGGAGTAAGGGCCCACGACCTACTAATTTGTCTGACAGCCTTTGTGCTTAGTTAACAGTGAGTGGAAGCTTTGGCACAATGACTGAGACAGGCATGCATAAGTTTAATACAGCAAGTCCCATGCAAACCATCTGAAACTATCTCCACAGAATATCCTCTAACTTTTGTCTTACAGTGTCCGCTGTACTCTTACATTCTTTGTTCTTGAGATAACGGACATTTGATACATTTTTTTTCTTTTTTGGAACTATGGAAGGCAATGGTGTAAGCTAAATGGGAAATAAACAGTATATACATATGGTGCACAATGTGAGCGTCCAGTTTACTTGTCTGGTACATGCACGCAGCATGCTCAGAAGACGATGTCACATCACATCATGTTAAGAGTGGTACTGATATTTATGATCCCAGAGAATGAGCCCTACTTACTTTGATGATCCCTTAACCATCAGGTCAAAATGTTCTTTACTTTGGTTTCCTGCAAATCCTGCAAAACTGACATTAACATCAGACATAACATTCCTCTGGTAATCTATTCCATCAACTGTGTTAGTAAACCAATCAATCAATATGGCCTTGACCTCACTAGATGATTCGGACGGTAATCACAAAAGGACCATACTTGCTCCCTTACCAGTGTTTTAATCTCTGCAACCTCAAGAAAGCAACAGATCTAGTATGACTTGGGAGCAGCACAGGAACAATATTATGTTTTCTTTTTATGGCCTGAGTGAGAGCATCTTGAGCTCCCAGAATGTGAGATGTTATTTGCTAGGGTTTAATTTATTGGACTTTCAAGCCCAGCATTGGTTTTTATCACTGATCCTCTCCAGTACATGTCAAAATAAAGGAATGGTTTTATCTTTGGGTCTTTGAATGTGTTTTTCTGCTTATCTGCAATCCAATATATCTGGTCTTCTTTGGCACCTTGATGACATGAGTTTTATTTTCAAGTGTGCAACTTGAGCATCACACTACCTATTTTCTTTCTGTTTGTCTCGCTTTCCCCATCAGCTTTATATTTTGGTAAGTTTGCATGAATGAAATGGTTTTAAATACAGCCTCATAAATATTCACACAAAAAAAAAACAAAAAAAAACGACATGCACGCAGAGAGAAAAAGTTGACCCAAGCACAGCAGAAAAGTTTGCCGTGAGCTGTGAGAAGAAAGGAAACTGAGGAGACCAACTGGTGAGAATAAGCTAACCAGTGGTTGTGAGTGACAGAGCATCCATGTTAACTTGCCCATTTGCTCTTTGCCTGTCTGACTGGCATAAATGGGAGAAGATGAGTGGAGAAAACAAAGTGGGGGGTGATGACCATTAGTCAGGGGCATTCATCCTTTTTTAGTGAAGGAGTGCCTGTATGATAGATATGATGGCAGTGGGAATGGAGAGTATTGAAGTGAAGGGGCTGCAGAGGGGGAAGAGGGAGCAGGAAGAATGAAGAAAATGAGAATGATATAGACAATTGTTATGTTAATTGCGTGGTTTGGGAACATATTTAACCTATAGTGTCTGCAACAAAAAGAGAATATGAAGTGACATTCTTGTTACAATGATGCACTAATCTTTTAACTTTCAGAAGATGCCCAAATATATCATAGGTTCTGCATTTTTTTATTTTGTTTTTGCCACTCTGTCATCACCATCTGTCACATTTCTGTGCAAAATGGCCTCTGAAGAAGATAATTTGACAAGGTGTTAGCTGAGTTTATCAGAGCTGTGAAGACAGATGTATATCACATAGTTCCAAGCAAGTGGTCTATTAAAGTGTCGATCACAATATTGGTAGTCAGCTTTGGACTTATGATTGTTTAGGTTTCTTCCAAAAAGACAGCACTAACTCCAAAATGTGACCAGAGGAATGTGATGATCATTTCTAATATGAATGGCCTGCATTACTTAAAAATGGGGCTTCACAGAAAATAATTACAGGCTTTAAAAAAAAGATTTACATTCCAAAAGGTTAAATATGTGCTTTGAAAGCACAAAAAATGTCATTCAAGACGAAACATGTTGGCAGCCATTACATCTTTAATGGATAATGTGAATTGTCTGCTTAAAGCAGGCCCCACTCTCTCATCCCAGCCTGCAATTAAAGCAAAGCTACCCAAGGTCAGGCTGACAGACCTATAGATTACTGTCTGTCTGTGTAATCCATGGCCTTTTTACTCCGTTCACTGACTGACACACTCACCCCCTCCTATTTAAAACACCAGCGCCTGTTGATTTGGCTGCTTTTATGTTTGACGGACAGATGGGACATCCTACCCCGTGACCCCGTGGCCCTTTTCGCACCCGTGACCATAAGGGTCAATATGCAGAGTATGTCTGTGTGCAAGAAGTGTTGTGAGGATACTGAATGGCTCGAGTTAGTGATAAATTCATATCATTAAGGACAAGTTTCCAAAATGGAACTCGGAGGCTGAATCATTGCAAAAAAGGAGTCACTATTAGCAAGTCTAAGCTTGTTCAGACACAGATGAATAAAATTATAAAAAAAAACAAGAGACAAGACCTCTGCTTCACATAAATCCTCCATGGTTAATCTTACATGAATTCTGGCCTCCAGACATGATAGGACCTATTAAGATTGCCCTGTGTTCAAATTTTTGGCTTTAGCAATTACATGTATCAAGTGGAACAAAACTTTGTTCACCTAAATACATAGTGAGGAATGGCTGTGATTTTTCAGGCATGTAACTGTTGCCAGTTCTGCTACAGTTAACCTGGCAAGTATTTTGTCCACCAGGATTCACCAGTTCATATCAATTTGACTTAGGCTCATACTTATACTGAAAGCAATATGTCTTTAAGAATCCACTTGAGAGATGCTCAGACAGGTTTGACAAAAGAAAGCATTAGTTAGAAGTACCTGTTTTGATTGGGGAATGATAGAGAGATAGCAAGATATAAAGAAAAGAGAAAAAAACGAAGAGGAAGGCAAGAGTCTTATCAGTTGGGAGGAAGGCAACATGCGTGACAGTAGGAAATTTTGGTCTCAGTCCCTTCATCTATCCTCACATGGGGTGTTAAGGGAGGCCACTGATTGCACAGACACATGGAGGCTAAAAACTCTTATCTTACACTGTCATACCTTGTCATAAATCAGTGCTTAACCATCGGCACTGCACTGATAAGGCAACCAAACACAGACTGACCCACACCACAAACGGAAAGAGACTTTCTTTTATGAGTGGCCTCTCTTACACACTCCCTTCTCCTATCTTTATCTGTTTTTCATTCATCAGATCTGAACAGTAGACAAGTTATTTGTTTTCTGCTCGGGGCTTGTTTGTTTTGTAGCATGTATATTTTCTTTTATAGCTGTAGTCTGGTTATGATCATCTAAAGAATCATCCGTAACATTCACGCAAGAACAAATTCAGAGTGCTGAGAAGAAATCTTTTGATTGCCATGCAATCAGGTCATGCAATAAAAAACAAAGCTTGTACTGGAACTGAATTTGCAAAGCAGATGCCACTGTACTCTTTCCATCTCATGATACAGAAGTGGTTGAATGATGATAATCCAGGAGTTACCTCTGCAACTGCTTATCTTAATAATTTTTCTTTTTTTTTCATTATTGAAAATAATTTTTGTGTTTATTGCAAATTTATTATATTTACCATTGAGATAACCTTCACAAGCCAATAGTTTAATTGTTTTAAATGAATTATCCACTCTGGAGAAAATTATTTTCTGTCTTGCCGAGGCTTGGAATTGGGCCAGTGTGAGCCTTGTTACCCCATTGTAAGATTGGATGGATAAAGTAGCTACCATATACATAAAAAGGAAAAAAAAAATCCAACAACTCCACACTGTATTAACTACATTTATTGTAGTGTATAACAACTACAAATTTTAACGTTAACTTCATCAAAACCTCCACAGTGGAAATGCTATGCAGTGATGCTGGGTCCATAAATATTTTGGTAGTTTACCAAGATTTAACTGGCACACTGTGAATAATTGTGAAGACAATCTGTGGATCCTGAACATGCCTCGCTGTTCACTTGTTGCATTTGACAATACCTTTTCAACTAATAAAACAATCCAGTTAAACACTATGGCATGCGTAGCAGTGTGGGCGCTAAAAGGAATCTGAACTTCCTGTTTTATGGTCTAATTTGCTCATAATGCATTGGGTGCTTTGTGATTAATTAATCATGCATAGATGGTTTAATAGGACAGTGTAATCCAGCCACGGTAGTGAAAAATAAATTTTATGCTGTGCACCAATCCCATATGTGAATGACACTAGCATAATCAAAAGCCATGGAGTAATGAATTCTAAGCTTTTTACAATTTCCAAATGCAATTACACTTTAACAAAGCATCATAGGTTGGAGGTCTTCCCAATGTCAATGCCCATTTTTTGTTTCCTCTGCTTTATTCTCAGCTGAGTCGACCACATTAAAACTAGATTTGTCAGCCATGAAACAAAACTTTGTGCCTCTGTGTATGTGCCAGGAGCTGCTGCTTCCTATAAGCTCTCTGAGGCGCTGTCTGTGGACTTCCATCACTGTGGTACGGCACAGCACATGGTTCAGAGGAGCACATCAATTCAGCTAACATGAAATCTTTTACAACATGAAAGCCAAGAATCATAGCCAAGCTTTGAGTGATGACTGTTTCAGTATTTGTGCCAAGAGGAGGAAAAGTGAGAGATGAGAATGATGAGAGAGAGAGAGAGAGAGAGCAAGTAGAGGGAGGTAAAGGACAGACACAGATGCTCTGAGCGTTAATGCTGTGCCAATGTTGTATTGCACTTCCCCTCTGCTTCCCGGGGACATGAATGAAGTAAATGAATGATGGACCCAGCCCACACAAACGCCCCTCTCCTATTGAGACCAAGCAGTCCATTCATGGGGATGAGTGAGGCGTCGACACCAACAACAACAACAGCAACATAGGAGGCCCTTACTCCTATTTCTCATTCATACATATGTATGCAGTCACAAAGACACACAAATATGGCACACATACCATGGACAGCACTGCCAACATACCATAAGAGACACCTAGAGGGTTCCTGAGAACAGGGCTGACTAACAAAGCTCAGAGGCAAAGGAGCGTGAATGAAGCAGGCATGGAGAAAAACTTGGCATCATGTCAATGCAACCACCACAATATTCAGGGATGAGAGGCCATCTCCTCCCTTTCACAATCGGCACATTATCAGGAAACTCATCAGCACATGGGCTCAGAAAACAAGGCCTGGAACTCATGTTCCACCATATTCTACATTTCCTCCTCCACTTGGTGTTTCTCTATTGTTCCAGGACAATATGGGTTCAGGGGTTTCTTGCCCACCCATGGGTGAGCTCACTCAGAGGTCTGACCTTTAAACACAGACATGACTTGCCTGAAGGTGCAGCAGCTAATGGAACATGGGGCATACAAATCTGATTGAAGCGAGATCAATCTAACAAGGAAGACTTTGCTATTTACCAAGCATTTGCATCTCAAACCGTGAAGGTGGGTTTTATAATGATGTTAGCATCTAACTGGTGCTCAGTTTTCACCAATTATATATCCTGCAGAAAGAATGTATGTAGCACATACATTTAGAAAAGGGTTGTAGCTTAAGGATGAAATACAGCTCTGACAAGAACAGCAGGACAAGGAAAAATGTTTTGGCTTTTTTAATCCAATAGTGAGACACCACTATTGCAGTGTCCCACAGGATCATGGTCAGGCTCAACCACAGGCCTCATTTCTCCCATAATCATACAGACAGCTACTTGGGCCTCATCCAGTGCATACACACAGAGAGGATTGACACAGTACTAGTCTGAATATCTCACACCTGAAAAAATTTTATAGGATAGCGAGTGTTTGAGATTGCTCAACTTCTGCCTAAAACAACTCTGACCTTTAATTAAGCACTTCCCATAAAGCTTTGCCAAACTGGCAAACTCCAAGAGACTTTGATCGCATAAACACTCAGCCAAAAGAAATATTTGTACAAGTTTGTTCGTTGGCTTCACATCACTTTGTTTTGTCGGTGAATGGATGTATGGTTCAGAACGCACTTTGGACTTTAGTCAAATGTTCCCTTGTACCAAACACTCCTTCTATGGTAATTTGTATGACAATATGTAAGTGTGAATAAAGTCAGCAGTTTTCATTGACTAACATCGAACCTTGCAGTGCGAGGTTACTGCTGGGGCATTGGCACAGAGCTGAACTGTGGAGGCAGCCAAGCAGTCACCAGCTGAGGTAAACCATCTCAACCGACACTCATACACAAGTAATGGGAAACAGACACACAATTTGTCCTGTGTATGCCTTTATGCACCCACACTCCTCTCCTTCATCTCATTCTCAAATACCTCCATCTATCTACGCTCTGGCTGAGATAGCAAACCTGACACTGATGCCCTGTAGTCCATTAGCACTCTCAGAACCCCATCTGAGTCTGCTCTGTTGCTCTCTTCACATTTTCCTCCACTCAGCATATGTGCCTGACAGTCCTCACGTCTACTCTATCACCCCTTATCAGACCCTTTCTGTCTTTCTGTCTCCCTCCTTCCTCCTCTGCTCTTGGACGATGTCTGAGCTAGAACAAGACAAGTTTCTCCAGTTCAACATGTCAGTCCGTAGGGCCGACTGCAGTACAAGTCTGTAGTCACTCGTGAAGTTCAGATAATATTATTGCTAAGGCTGCAGAAAATCTCCTTAATACCATACATAATACCAACAATAGTTCCATAGATACCTGCTGCAGGCTGTATTCCCTAATGCTCCCATTATAGACACACCTGTTATTACAGATAGGATGGCCCAAATATTTCAAGGAATTTAATTATTTTTTGGCCTCTAAAATGTCAAATAAAAGGTGAATAATTTCCATCGCACTTTCAGAGTGCAATCTTCAACAGCTTGAACCATCTGACCAACAGTTCAAAACCAATACAACACAAGTTTTAATTTTACCATAATATAAAACAGAGGTAAATAGCATTGCTAGACACAAAGTTGCTATTCTCAATGCAGGTTGTTCTGAGATTCTCATATATTTCAAAGTAACACAGAAACACATAAATCCAGTATATGCACCGATATGTGACAGAGTATGTGTATCCAAAGTAGTTTCCCACCCTAATTCTTCAAAATGGCCACCATATGAAATAGGTCAATGGCACTGCGGTAACAGAATCCCAACACTGACAGACAAATGATAATGAATGATATCTGTCTAAGTAAACAAGTGGAGAGGTGCCCTTGACCCGCTGTCTCCTTAATTTCAGCACAGACTGCAAACACCCCCTGAGGACTCCCACACCTCGACCACATCTGGAGAGCACGTCCAGGTGGGTGGAGCCTCTACAAAAAAAAAACAAAAAAAACAATCCTCCTTCACTTTCTTGCTCACTAAAGTCCCCATCTGTCTGCAACTACCTCACAAGATCAGACCACAGCCTCATCAAAGTGCATTGTTTTAGCAAATGTATTTTGTATTTGTCATAACTAAAACTTGAAGCCTCAAAGCTGCTTTACTTCAGGATTTCCAGTGAGCAGAAGAGACAGCAGACATCAAGGGAAATAAGCACAATGCTGTGATTACATCCCACCTCTCCTCTGTGGAGAAAATCATTTGAACCTGATTCGGTTTGTGAGGAGTGACAGGTGACGCTGCTATGGCAACCAAACCAGAGTAGTGTCATATATAGCTTCTTTACAGAAGCTCAGCAAACATGTGAGCATACACACGTTAACAACACAGACATAACCACATGAACTTGACACGAATATTAAAAGACTCTCCCATTCCTCTGTCACTTTTGATCTTAAGAAAACCACTTCTTGTAAAAGCTATTATGTCCTTCTCTAACTCTCACTAACCATGATAACTGTCATCCTCTTCAATTCCCCCTCCCTGTTTCTCTTCTGCAGGTGGTGAGGTTGATCATAGCCTGCATAATAATCTGCCTCTAATAATGATTAAAATCACACCTTGAGAATTATGGGCTCTATCAAGAGCTCAGTGGCCTGACAGAAAACAATTACAAACGCTACAATAACCACTTTAACTATACAAGCCAATCCAATCAAGTTCCTCAAAAATTAAAAAAGATAAATAAAAAAAAACAAAAACAAAACATTATATCAGTCTGATGTACCATTGTGGCTTGTTCCTATTTTTATCCTGTCTGCCACATTTTGATCTAAAAAATTGGATGCAGTAGGGACCAGGAAACAAATGCACACCAGGATGTACACATGCACACACTAACACTCACCTACACACACACATCCATCATAGTGTGACTGTTTTTCACTCCCTGCTGAGTGTTGGCCCGTTTTACAGAGCAGACAGGGAACTGGAGGGGCTATTTATTGAGCCTGCCAAAGCATCCCCTATGTGGATTAAACTGTCATTTACATACTGAAGATCACTGAAAAAATTGTTTATGAAACTCCACTACTAGAAACCTAAAAATGTTGGAGACTTAGAAATAGGATGAGCTATGTCAACTCCTCCTCATTTTTACATAGACAATATTGACATAAGAAACACTCCCAAGGCTCCAATGAACAAGTTATCTGGAAAAGTCCAAGTTCTTTGGTAACTTCTAAAATACAACCCTTGTGTATATTAGAGGTAAGGAGAAAAGTGTGTAAGGTAAATATGATTTCCAAGGAACATTTATAGTTAGAAAGATACAATCACCATGTTTAGAATTTGGTTTTCTGCAAGGCTAGCAGCAAGCAGAAGCTACTCATTATGCTTTGTAGAAACATGCAGCAGTTTAGTTTTAGATTTTGGATTGTAGAGAAGGCTAACAAGTCTAAAAAGGTCAAAGCAAAGACGGTTCTACCACCTCATAGTAACATGCATTCTGCTGGTTATCTGAGAAGTGAGGAACTTAAACCTCCCAGGAAACAGCCAGACAAGAACAAATAAATTTAGCAAAGCACATCACTGTATTTCATGTTATTGTGGAGGAAAAGTGTACAAACTCCATAAGATGAGACAGATTGAATTACTTTACTGTATGGTAGTAGCACATTCTTGTGACTCGAAGTTCAACTTCTGGTCCTGAACGAAACCTTTACACTGTTGTCAAACTACAGCATTTATTCATTACTCAACTCTATAGTAAACAGGTCGGCTTCTACTGCACAAATCTGGAGCTTTTCTGCACCTTACCATCAAGCGTATTATGAAGAAGAACAGAGTAGTAGATCTGTTCCACCCTGGTACAAAAAAAAAAAAAAAAAAAAAAAAAAAAATCTATGGTTAAAATGTCTAATAGCTAAAGACTGGAATAGTAAATAGAGCTACTGTAGTTTCATTTGGATGATGTGCATTTTTAAAATCACAGGGGGAGATTCCTGCATCAATAAGTGCTTTAGCATGGCTCTGCATGCCAGCTCAAAATAAATATTCAAATCAGGGAGAACTGTTTTAAATCTAATGCCTTTCATTTGGAGCAATGATTTATATGTTCTAAATGAAATCATTAAATAGTGGGGAGCCAGCAATTTATGGGGTAAAAATGACTAAAATGGGCTACACAGTGGAGACAAATTATTGCCTTTCACATATGAGATCTAACTTACTACTGCACTTGTTACATGTTAACTGAGCTGGTATGTAAAACCTTTATCTGACATAAGACGCATATGTCCACCCACTCTTCCTTTACACATTCCCCTGCTCCCTACCCATTGTGCCATTTTCTCAAGGAAACGCTGGGTACCTTCGGACACCCCTCTCTCCCCTTTTGCCTCTGTATGTGCTAAAGCAGTGGGTCCCTGCTGTGGGTGGCACGCATGGTGCTTCCCTCCCTCAGCTCTCAGTGCCAACCTCGTATGAACACACCAATAAAGGAGTGTGTGAATGTAGAGTAAAGAGGAGGCAGAGGAGGACAGTGAGGCAGAGGAGGAGAGGAAGATGAAAAGAGAAAGAAACAGACAGGAAGGACACTATATTTAGCACAGGGGCTGTCGCCTTCTGTTTTTCTCTTCTGAATACTCATAGTTTGACAGCATGTATCCTGCAGAGCAGAGGTTGCTGGGATGCACTACCCCCACCCCTCCTCCATCAGCAGCATCTCTAGAGGAAAAGTAGCTAAGTATTGTAATAATTGCTGCGGGCTTGCGTGTCACAGCCACCTCACATTACAGTCTGGAATCACTTTTCAGTGCCCTGGCATTTTTCAATGGATATAATAGTGAAGAGGAGCAGTTTGGAACTATTTTATTGTTTTTTACAACAGGTAGATTTTAGCCAGAGCAAAAATCTTATTTGCTTTTGTGAAAAAAAAAAAAAAAATGCCATTATGTTTAACAAGGTAATGGATTGTAATATGGTTAATTAATGACATTAATGACAGTTCTGTAGGTGAACAGGAGGAGGGTTTCAGTGTACTTGCAGACTGAAGGCATTTCCTATCTCCCTGATGATTAGCCAGAATAGCTGTTTTCACCTTTATTTTAAAAAGGCAGATCAAAATGACCGAAGCAGTTAGCAGATGTGCCTTTAAAAGACTAGTTGTGGGGAACTGATTATGTATGTTTTTTTCTGTTTTTTACATAAGAAAAGTACCTGGTTTTCACTAGCCGGAGTAAAGCTTAATCCTGAGTAGGCAGAGGTCATCCGCTCGCAGACAGGTTAGCTGTGGAAAATCTCTCAGCAGCTAATTGATTGCTAAGGCTTGACTGCAGCTCAATATGACTGAGGCAGAGAGGTCCGTCTCCAGTGTCACAATTGTATAAGCTATAATATGAGAAGTGAGCAGACTGAGTGAAGAGAAAGGATGTAAATTTTGCTTGGTATCGCTAAATTTTGGTATCAGGACAATCTTGGGAAAGCTATAATTTCTCATGGCAAGAGATAGATGATTATGACTACAATACTTCACCAGAGAAGTCAAAAGGACACTAACAGTAGGCCTGTGGGACCACCTGCTTAGAGGGATATCACAGTGATATAAAAAAACAAACAAACAAACAAACAAACAAAAAACAAAACATAGGACTCCTTTCATATACTATAAGTACATAGAGTAAATCCACCTATAGAACATAATCTGTGGAAGGTGAGGTCTATTGTTGTGGAATGAGCAATAAAATAAGCAGTGCTAAAAGTTCAAACTGAGGAGATACTACTTATTATAAAGAATAAACTAGCCATTTCTAATTTTAATGGTGAAAACTCTCAGGAGAGGTGAACTGATAGCAAAGTCTTTGTTCATGCGTGACAATCACTTACCCATTGTTTGGGACAAAAAGACAATTAGACTGCAAAGGCTGAAGTTACTTTAAGATTGTCCCTGAGAATTAGTCCAATTACAGGAGTGCCTGCATGACTTTTATCTCCGGGCTTTCTTCCCAGAGCTAACCTTGTACCCAGGTGTTTCCACCAAGCACTAAAGACGCTGAAGAAAAACAAAGTTAAACACTTTCAAATGTGCCTGAGGATTAGACTAACAAGCTATTACTTGTTAATATGGTGGCACTCTCTCACAGTTTGAGGGCAGATAACCTCGGGTGTGACTGGCTCCTGTTTGAGGGGTCACAACCTTGCAGAGCCCTGTGCACTAAAATAGCATGTGATTATAGACTTTGTTTAAAAGTAAACATAGGAGTTCTTAGCAGTTGATCGAAGCCAGCCTTGTTCAGTTTTTATGAGAAATAATACAACTACCTAACTGCACAAACATGACCTTTTATTTTCTTCTACCTTTACTGCAGCTAATAACTGACAGTCTTATTTGAAATTTTATTTTCATAACCTCAACTACACTTCTGATTTATTGTGCTAATGAAATATGGGTTATATTTCAGAATATGGCCTGCTGAGGGCGTGTTTAATTCAATTTTTCTTTCAGAAAACACCGTATTTAGTTTGAGCAATGCACTGTAACTTAGAGGTAAGTACTGTGCACTATTTTCCAACTCTTTTGAAGCTTGGGTTGATGATCTATGTATATATCTACCTACAAGCTTTGGAAAGACATTCCTTTGGTCTTAGCATTCATTTGCTCTCTTGGTCTTAATAACAGTTAATAACTCAGCCTGCACTGACACATTCAGTAGCAACTTTAGAAAGCTCAGAAGGCAAAATTATTATCTTAGACTTTATGTCTGTCTATACCATAAATCTTAATTTTATTTATTACAGGATTGTTATTTTTTCCCCCAGAGACAAGGTTTCTTCAGACATGGAACTTAAACGTTAAAAATAAAGATCCATGTGTATATAGTATATATAATATATAGTGTAGATAGACATAGAAATAGATATAGATAATGTATATAAAATCACTCAAAAACTGCTTAGTTTTGAACAAATATCAGAGTTCGGCTAGTTGTGCCAGAAATTAAACTTAATCTGACACTGTGTCACTGCCATTTTATGCAAGGGATCTTATTTGGCTTTTAGCATGAAAACAGTTTGTTTAGTTATGCAGAGTTTCAGAAAAGTATGGCATAAATTATACATATCTCATCACAAAATTATAAACTGCTAAAAGGTAACCTGTGGCACTGTATGTAGAATGATACTGCAAGAACAGTATTTATAACAAATGTATTCTTTAAAAAAAAAGTGTGTGTGTGTGTGTGTGTGTGTTGCATTGATACAGGGCAAAGATTCAAAAAACAAAAACGAAGTGTGGGTTCTCTTTTGTCGGCATTTTGAATTTCAGCCAAAAGCAGCAAAATATTCTCTACCAGCTTCATAAAATGCAAATAATCAGCAGAAAGTGATACTGTGTAACCTTTATGGATAAACATAGGAGGGGTCATAGACAGAAGCACATTCAACACTGCAATAAAAGAAAATACTGGTACTCTTGGCAGTTTATATATATAGCTTGTCTCCTTTGTTTCACATTAAAATTGAAAAGCTTATTATCTGGATTATATTATCAGGAGGTGGTTTTTACAATTTTTATGTCAGCACTCAACAGATATTATGAAACCTAAAGCCTGCTATTTGGTTAAGTACACTGGCACATAAAAAATTAATAAAAGCACATTGCAGAGCTCCCAGGAGGATGGTGTAAAACCAATACAGTTAGACAATGTAGGTGCATTTCTAGTCTATCTGAAGTTGCTTTGTGAGGCACAAAGTAACCTCCAAAACTAATTAAAAACAAAAAGAAACTCAATTAGAAGAAACAGAAAATAAACAAACTCTTTTCTACCAAGTAAATATGAGACCAGTCAAGTGTGAAATCCAACTCGATTAGAGACAGAGAGAAAGAGATGGGATTGAAAAACAAAGAGAGAAAACAAGTAGGCTAAGCAAAAATATCTGAAGAGGGTAAAACTTCACTGACATAGCCTTTCAGTTTTAATATCTATGTCCATCAGCTTGGCAAAAGAAAAAAAAGGCTATGCCTGTTTTTGACAAAACTGCAGTAAATTACTTGACAGATCACATATAAAAATAAGTATTAAATAAGTATTAATTTCAACATTATTTGCAGAGAAACTCCTTGTTCCTATTGCCGTTTCTGAAAATCCACACCAAAACTTTTCACACAGACCTAAGATTGAAAGTGTGGTGATCTCATAGAAGACAGGGACCTGAACACATCAGAAGCGTATTAAAATCTTTTTAAGAGGGTGATACCATAAACCTCGAGAGTCTTACATTGACACGATGACTACACCGGCACTGGAATGACAGAGCGCTGGAGACTAAACCACTAGGACCTATTTTAACAGAACAGTTCAATACACACAGGGTCTCATGTGGCACTGGCAAACATTCATAACATGCTGGATCTGCGCCCTGAGTTTGTGCCCAGCCAAGTGTTAAAACTGACTTGATTTCAAAAGGGAGCTGAGGTCACACAAAGGCCTGTTTGGGGAACTAATGTCAGCCATGCGATTAAATGATGATATTTTCTCTGGTCGCAAATAGTCAGGACAATTGGCAGCGCATCTCCCTTTCATCACGCCTCTCTCACGCTATCACACAATAAAATTCTCTGTTAGGCAAAGATGGAACAAATGTCAGGCTTGTCAATCCCTAAATTCAGCTGGTGTCAATAGTTGACCCATTTCAGTTATCGCAAGAGACCAAGAAACCAAATATAGAGGATGGAGGTGTTAAACCAGTAATCATATCTAAAGGTCTACAGAGTCAGAGAACGATAGATTGCAGATACAGCAGTGTTTTGAGTTTCTTACCTTTGAAGGACAGAAAGATCCGTGGAGCGGAGAGGGCCTCGTTGGAGGGGGGTAGCCCCCCGGACGATAAGGCCAGCAGGGCGAGCAGCCAGCACACTTTGTCCCACAACATTGTCCCTCTGTTTGTTAACAGGGGAGATGGAGAGTCCAGGAGCTGAAGGACAAAGAGGGATGAACGTCAAACAATAAGCAAGCACTTCCACCTTACAAAGCAACCAACGCTCCATCTCTGAGCTGCAGTAACAGATCAGTTTTGCTTCTTTATAGACAGTGCTCCATAGCGCAGTCTTATAATAGCTTTTTGGTGCTGTAGTCATAAATAGCCTACACTGATAATACAAAAAAAAAAAAAAAAAATCAAGCAGTGACTGAGACACAAAGCTAAAAGTCTGTTGTTTATGCAGTCTTTTGTGCATATCTGTGTGGGAAATCATACTGTTTAAAATTCTTGGCCAGTCAGTTTTAGTTGACTGTACAAAATAGGCCCTAGTTTGGCCAAGTAACTTAATCTGAACCATAACCTGATGGTGTGGAAAGAAACGGTTCAGAAATCAGTTTTCATCAACGCCACTGAATTTGATGAATCTCTAACATGCCCTTCCTAACTACCCATAGTTATACTTGCAGGGGGTTTGCCTCTGTGTATTATGAGGGTAACCGTGAATGTGCTGAGTCTCCCTCCAGCTGGGAGATCCACCACTGATGCTGCCAGCATTTCTGCTGACCTTAACTTTTCACAATAATGAAGCAAAACATATTTGTGAAAAAGGCAATTAACCTCTCCAAGAGTTGAGCACATTTTATTATTAGTTTACTGCAAGAGTTGAATTTTATCAACAGGCCTATTATATGGACTTAGCTTGTTCAGTCTGGGCGCACTGGCAGTGCAAAGATTAAACGACAGAGCGCACAAAAGAAAGATATTAATATCCCCACACAACGACCTGAGGACTCTCCAAGTTATCAGCATGCGGACGAAGGGACACAACTGTACGAAATACCAGCACAAAAAAAAGAAAAAGAAATTGTAGAAGGACTACAGAAACCAGTAGAAAACAACTTCACCGCGGTGTTTTGCTGTAATTATCCATGCACGCCACTGATCTCCTTGTAAACGTGGATCTGAGTCCGAGGTCAAACTGGCAGTCGGGGTTTAAGATCAAGTTCCACATTGAGCCCTGAGGCAGGAGTCCAAAGCGGTCCCGTTAACCAAAATAAAGCGTGGATGGACTTTGAGTTATGAGGACATGAACATAAACCACGTGTGCTTTATAAGGGTATTTAGTATTTTAAACGGTCTAAAGAAGCACTGACTGGGCACTACGGATAAAACATTCAATCACTGTGAAGGGCAGAATTAGAAGATACAGCATCACATGCAATAAAAACTTTCAGTGCCTCTAAACTAAACCCACTAAACACACACGCACGCATACACACACTATTTGAAAACAGTATTTGATATATATACTAATTCATTTATACCTCCCACGCGCGCCCGATAACGCAAACGAACCGGAGTCTCCTGGTTGAATTAAACTCTTCCAAATATTCAGAACCAAATAATTTGACCGGATTGATTTTTGTCGACTCCACCAAACGTGCCTTGCTACTGATTTACACAATAGAAATAATTCATTTGACTTGTCATGCATAAAGAAGAACAGCACTTGTATTATGCCCTACCTTCTAGTTAGGTCCAGTGAGTACTGTGATAAAGCTGGTCAACGTTTAAAACCATCCACCCGGATCCTTTAAGCTCCCCAGTCCGCATGCACAAGTATCAGTGTATCCGCCGCAGATTCTGCGCGATTATCCCAGAGCCAAACAAAAGCTTGGATTTAAATTAACTTGACGCAGCCGCTTTAACTTCAAATGATCTCTAAATCGCATCAACAAATTCCGTATTTTCCCCTGAAGGAGGTTAAAAACAAAGTGTTTTTCTTTTTTATCCTGGAGATGAGTGGCGGAGAGGAGATTCAACCGTGCGCGGCGGCGCTTAAGTGTGTAGTGCAGGGAAGCGGCTTCTGCAGGTGGATAGACCGCGGTCTTCCGGCAGTGGACACACCCATGGGGGAGGGAACCCACCTTAGCATCTCTGCGCTCCGTCCCGCCTCAAAATCCAACATGAAACGAGTCTGCGTTGCACCCACTCTCACTCCAGGGCAGGTAAACTCGTTTAAAAAGGGGGAGAACAAACTGTACAGGTCGTGTAAATGTCAGCAACATGAGATGGAGAGAGGACCAGTAAGGAGAAAGAGTTGTCCAAAATGTCCTGCCACAATCAAAGCAAACCAGAATGAATATTATAAAAATATTGTTTTTACAAGATTTAAAAGTTGCAGCAGATATTTGTGCATGCGATCTCTGTGTCTATTATTGTCGCCCAGACGTTAATTGGAGCTATCAAACACTGTAAGGTTCCACTCTCAAATACCACCACGATGACATCGTGGCAGAAGAAACAAACAGCAAAGTACGCTGTAACACAGGACACATGGCAGGGTGTTAGTGTTTAGTGTGTCTGAGGGAAACAATATTTTACTAAGACAAATTCAAAACCTGCTCTGAAGCTGCAGTAAGCGTATTAAACATTGACGTTACAGATCTATAGGTGATGTAAAAGGGAGAACTGTTCTTTAGGCTGTCCAGAAGAAGCCTTTCTTGGGGCTGCTTCAGCTAAAAAGTAGGACTAAGTTCATTTCACAACTCAATTAGCCTGCGACTGCCAGCTACTGAATTTTATTTGCTGACTTGAGCCAGCACCGAGTTTTGCCGAGAAACTTTCAAATGCCCGGTATGAGCCAAGCAATTGTTCAGTATCTGCTGGTATTGGCAGTCTCACACTTTGGAGCAGTGTTTGCTTTCTGAATGAAGAATGAATCACTTACTATATTTTGACTCAGGCAAAGAAGAAAGAAAAACAAGTCCACAATGGTTTCAGATGAGAAGAAAGATTTTTTTTATTTATTTGATGCAAACAGCTGCTGCATAATTCCTCAGCACAACAGGATTTCATCTGCAGAGACACATAAGAAACAGTTGAAAAGTGGCCAGATGCAGATAAGGTAGATTTCCTCCAACACCTCAACGACCTGACAGAGGATCACTGGCTCTCGCCTCAGATAGGCATCAGATATTCATGGGCAAATGGAGCCTTAAATCTTTTAATCTCACTCGATCCCTTGCCTGATCACACTGGCTTATTTCGCTTCTTATCCAGTCAGTGCACAACACAGCTGATGCCCAATGTGCATGCTCATTATTCTGTAAATTATAAATACAGCAGCTTAGGTTTCATGCAGTCTTAGGGACATTACAATTGTAAGAATCTATAAAATCAGATCAGAATTTCAAGGATACAAAGACTTTATTTCACCTAATCATGGGTGACTGAGTTGATTGAGTTTGTTAACTAACTGGTAAGATGCTGTTATAGTGACAAACCATAAATCCTATAGTACAAAAAAAACCGACAGGGTGATAATTTTATTGAAATTTACATATAAAATGCCAAAGTAGCTGACATATGTCACGCAATATTTATGTGTCATTGTTATTTTTTTCCACACTGTGTGTCTTTTTGAGAACTTTATTGGGGGTAACAAGTTGTATTCATTACAAGAACATGTGAAGCAACTTCATGCTGTTTGCAGTGAACATAAAGACAGTGGATATCTAGCTGTGACTTTGAGTTTTCTGTCCTTTGAATGATGTCTTGGAAAGACATTATTACATTAGTTCATGCAAAAGAGGCTCCACAGTTTGACTCCAGGCGCTGATATTTAGAGCAGAGAAAGGAGGAGAGCTCAGCATCAGCATTTGCCATTAAAAGTGTTATATTTCCCTTGATACCAGCAAAGAGCTCTGGGACACAATTACCCCCACACTTACAAGCTGATGCAAACAAGGTGGAAGATATTGATATGTTTCAGTCCATCTCAATATTGAGTAATCTTGAAAAATCCTGAGACTCTCTTTCTCACACACAAAGAGGAGCACAGCACAACATATGCAGGTAGGCGGTTATGTTTGAAGGGTGGTCTGTGTACCAGACTGTACAGATCCAAATAAATAGCAACTTTCATAAATATCTGGAGCACAACTCCAATCCCCGCAGGACTCACCATGAATAACACCATGAAACAATACAAACTCTTTCCACAAACTTCATACATCAACCTCCAATCAAAGTGTGTGTGTGGACCAGCCAAGTTTAATTGTGTCATTACTGATATTCTTTGTATTTCCAAACTCTATATTTTTATTCTCTCCCTTTCCTCTTTCTTTCTTTCTTCCCCCTTCCTGTCTTGTAGCCAACATCTGCATGTTGTTTCCTATATTTCTTTTTAATCAACAATATTATTCCCATCTTCAGGCCTCTGGTGGCCTCACCATCTGTCACTTGCGTGAGACAAGAGGAAAGCAATTATTGAATTCCGGCTTTGAGGAGTGCCTGCCTTCATAAAAGTCCCTCATGTTTTCCACTTTCTCCTAGCATTTCTTTCTCTACCAACTATCTCAGGACTAAGATGTGAATGATAATTTTGAAACCAGAGATAGTCATTGAGGTGCCAGACCACAGAAGCAAAACATTAAGAGGAATACTGAAAAACTGACTTTTGTATTGCAGAGATGTCAGGTTTATGAATCTGAGTTTTGATTATTGCTGGGAGGAGACTTCTTTCTTTTTTCTCCTGAGATGCTTTGTTACAGATGTTATATCACTTCACTTTAAATGTTTCTCTTCTGTCACACAGAACAAACTTGCCAGTTTTCAAAATTTTGATTTTGACTGCAAGATGAACATGAATTACTGATTTTTCTGGATGACATGAAGGAAATGCTGCATAGATTATTTCTCTCACTCTTACTGAGTTCTCGGAGGATTGTTCATAAGAGCTAGTTCACATTTATTTATTCAAAGGAACAGTACAACAAGGAACTCATTCACAACTACATTAACATTTACTGAAGAGACACAGTGTGGTTTTCATGGAAACAGGTGCCAGTGGGGAATACAAATCCAGGCGGCATGAGAGCAAGGGTCATTCTCTCATATGAGTTTCATTACATTCAATGAATTTCTTCTAACCTCCTGCTATCAATGACTCCACCAGCTATGGAAAGTAATTATTAACAGGCTGCGACAACCTTAACCTGTGTCTGCTGGCTTCACCACATGATGGAAGGCAATTAGCAGCTGCTCGTTTCTGATGAGGTGAAGAAACAAGTGCACCTGTGCATTGCTGTGCACATCTGCATGTAGACACATTTAAACGACACAGGCAGATGTGAGTGCACACACATCCTCACACAATTGACCATGCTCACTACCCAAGCAGTACATACACACACACACACACACACACACGCGCGTGCGCACACACACACACACACACACACACACACACACACATAGCCTGAGGATGCCGCGACAGAGAATGGCCCTCGGTCCTCCCTGAGGGACACATCGTTTGTGTAGAATTTAATGAGAGAACATGTACTCAGCCCACTGCCTCACCGGGAGAGCTGATACCTTTTGGTGTGATAAGATATTAAAAATTCACACTGTTTCTGCAGTGCTTTGACTAGTATGGCAGCATACTCATTAGCATTTAAATGGGAAAAAGATAACACCGCACTTCGCAGAGTCATAGCTCCATCACAAGGCTGGCAGACAGACAGGAAAACTTGAATCAGGCCCTGAAAACTTTGGTTGTTTTTAGACACCTGAAAGCAGAAATAGATACATCATATTATGTTGTATCATTGACTGTTTTATTCTGCTTTAAAACTTTATTCTTCATAACTGTTAGACATTTAATATCTTACAATATGAGATTCTGCAATATGTGATGGTGAAAAAACTCAATCATGTACATTTGTATTTTTAAAGGGAATCCCAGTAACATAAACATCATCACTGGGAGGAAGTTATGAAAGTCCTATTTCCCATGACAGTGGGCAACAGTAATTTATGGGGAAATAGAGAATATTTTCCTGTTCATGCTTGGTAGCAAAACAATAAAAAACTTAACTGAATGTAAAGATTCAAATGAAAATGCTGACTCTGAGGTCAGTCTCTTGTTTTTGGAGCAGTTCCAGGTATTCTTCCATGTAACTGTAATATAAGAACCACATTTCTGTGTTTTCTCTTAACAAATACACCAATATTTGTCTATTATTCTTCAAGTGCATTCATGCCTGCAGGAGAGACATTCACTCTGTTTTGGAGATTCCCATTCAGACCACATACTGTTAGTTTATGAGTGAACCCGAACTGGACAAATACTTTTGCTATTTTTATTGGCCTCGCATGATTCTAGCAATACTGAATTTAACAATTTAAGAGTCAAGACGCTGTAAAGGTAAAACAGCAGCCTAATTTCCCAAACACTTACGCTGTGATGTAAGTTGTGTTTAGTGTGAATTTTTCTTTCTTTAATTACTCACACATGACATGCCCTTTGAGCTGTACTTAAAGATTAATGGTACTTTTTTATTCAAGAATATTTTTCCCACCCAGTTCACACTGTGTTTGGCTGATTGTCATTTTTACTGCTTGTATTTGTTCCTCATTCTTTTGTCACAGAAGCTGACTCTGACTCAGCTGGAGCTTTGCAGATCTAAAAATGGGACAGCTGTCTTTTTTAAATGACACAAGTTTGTCTCATTGTAGCTGGCTCACATGTCTCCTGCCTGGGAACAGAGGGAGGAGGGCAGCTGTGGTGGGATGATGTGGTATAAATTAAAGCTGTTGCCTAGCAGGCTCCATAAGGTCTGATCCTGTCCCCTGCTTCTCTGGTGGATTTTCTCCATCAGTATCTGCCCATGGAGAGCATGTATTACATTACATCAGCTCTTTTTCCCCCTTGTCTTTTGTTTCTTCACAGCAAATGCACTGAAAACAATGACAATGATTTTAGATTTAAAATACCTTTGTGGCTAAAGGTGCTCCAGACATGCTACCTGTGGTTGGAAGGGGATGTTGTCTGGTAGTTTTCCCACATTGCATTGTTGGTGTAGGGTTACTGAGGGCTCGGTCTGTCTCTGCCATTCTTCATCAGCATTCAATTACAGGTCTCAGTGAGAGGAAATGTCTATGATTTTTGTTCGACACTACACTAAAAAGCGATCAGCGTAACTCTAATGTACTCTGTTGTCTTGTAGATGGATTTCTGTGTTCGCTGTAGTCTAGTTCAGATTTACATTCTGTAACCGCCTCTTCTAGGTTACTCATTATTAACCTTGATAACAGAGTGACTCTAGTGGTGTTGGTCAAGCCACCACTTCAGTGAACTGTTTTATACAGACAGTCATGTTCTCATAGGACAAATCCCAATATGTTGGGTGACTCCTAACTGTTGTGGGTGGTTTGAGGGAAACATCTATTTATACACTATTAGATGAAATGCCATAGAAGAAAGTAAACACATTCATGTTTGGCACAGGATGAACTGTAAAGACCTTGGTGAGCTCTGACTTTTCATATAGCTAAACTACTACTCGGTCAAAATTCAGCTCAATTTTGTGTTTATTGCTAATAAGCAAAAATAAGCACACACTAACCCAAGAATCAGCATGTTAACGTCGTCACTGTGCACATGTTAGCATGTTGACTTTAGCATTTAGCTCAAGGAACCCCTGTGCCTAATTATAGCCTCACGGAGCCCCAAGGGTGGCTGTGGACTCTTGTTTTCAATTTGCAGCCAACAAGGGCAGGATTGTCTGTGCTCATGTGGGATTGAAAGTTTCAGTATACAGTGTTCAAAAAATATATTTACAGTGCCTTGTCCTTCACCCTTCCCCTTGCTCCTCTTCCCCTCCTCTCTCCCCATCTCATCCCCTTGTCATCACTCCCTTTGATGAGACCGTGAAACAGGTGGTTCAACAATTCAAAATGACAAGAGAGATGAAGACCAAACAGTTGTGTGTGTGTGAGGGAAGAACAGAGAACTATTTAGTATGTGTTCTTTAAACACAGAGGAAGAAAGTGAAAGGCCAGCCAAAAACAACAATAATAAACAAAATACTAACTTGCTTAATTGGTGTTTTTGCTTTCTACAGAACCCAGTACTACATTCTTTTATGTGCTGGTTCTGTTTCAGTTATTTCATAAGATTCCTCTTTCTGCCTAGACTATCATCTTCTTGCCAGAATACACCTAAATGAAGTTAAACTCAATGAAACCCATCTTGATACAAACTCTGGGCTTTAAAGTATCGCAGATGAAGAGCTGGAAGCAGTGACAGATTGAATGGTTTATACAAAACAAAAGCATTCACAACTGTGGCTTTGCCTCATACAGTTGAAACAAATATACTGACTTGCAATGATAAGAAGTAACATATTTCTGTGTAACATGAAGAAACTATATAAACACATCTAACAATGACCAACATTCAGCTCTGCAGAAATAGAGCAAATCTGCCTGGACATCTGTTCCCAACAATTTTCTAACAGCAGTTGTGTTGTAAAAGATCCTGTAGTAAGTTGTCTGGAGACAGTACTGCACATCAAGCACATATTCTGTGTTTCTCTGTGGCTTAGTTTGCAATTTAATTAGCTGTGGAAATGTTGTTGGAAGGATGTCACAACTGTTGGTGGCTCCCCAGTCAATCCCAAGAAGAAAGTCTTCCAGTCTTATCACCGTCTGCTTTCCCATCAATGTTCCCTTTTCCCATCACTCGAGTTAACATTCGGTCTCACACATTTCACAGAAAGCTCTTTTCACAGCACTGTTAGTCATTCATGTTCAAATTATGGCTTTGTTTTCCTGTCAGCTGTGGTTCATTTCAATTTGGCAGGAAAAATGTTGTCAAAGCACTCTGTGGCCCAAAATTTGCCACAAATAATTGATACAGTGGTGAGTTGTGTCACTGGGGACAGTGTTCAGCCTTAACCACTGCCAAAAACTGACACATTTGGCTCCTAATTTTGTAGTAAGATGCACAGCCCTCAGTTAAACCTGTTGTGCTAGCGGTTGGCAGTCAAATGAAGGTAATCTCATTGTCCTCGCCGTGTAAAGTTGTCAGACAGATCATTTCCCTTTGTATGCTCAGATCTGCTGCTGTTGTTCATTGTAATGCAGCAGACTAAAACTATTAGTCATGTGCGGATTGGCGGTACTTTGCTGCTTCCAACTCACACATGCCAAACAGTTCATTGTCCTAGAAGAGATGGATTACAACTTTGTTGTTGCATAATAATTACTAAAAAAAAAAAACAATTCCAGAACCAGAGGAGCCAGAATCCCAGGCCCCATGTGGTTCTCCACTGTTGGCTTATACAGATATGTATTACCTCATTGTTACCTTCTCAGTCTCTTTAAATCTCAGGATTTTTAAAAGATGTGTGGCGGAGGTTGCACAACCTTCCAGCAGGATGGGATGTGTTTCTGACACAAGCCAACAGGCCATGTCAGTTCAGCGAAGGCTTAGATGCTCCAGCAGCTTACCTCTGGGCCTCTGATGGATGTTGGCCTGCACACATAAATTCCACATTAGCGCACCAACTTTAAAGTGAAGTTGACAGATTCAACTGTTCAGTAAATACTCCTGCCTTTACAAACATAGTGCACATTTTCTGCTGTTAGACAATGTAAACTGTTCAGCATCTCTGATACTTTTGTGCTGTTACACAAAGCTGACAAGCTCATTTTCCAGCTCAAATGAGCTGTTACTGAAAACAAAATTGCACTGGAAAGCCGGTGCCTGACAGAAACAGGCTGGTGTTGAGTTTGACATGTTCATTCAGTTTTTGTTGGAGGTCTCAACATCATTTCCTTTTCAGAGACATTTAAAGGCACACACTGAGCTGCATACCCTTAAAAACACATGCATGTACTCACACAGACACACAGACTCACACACCTTATGTAAAGTAGCAACACATGTACTCAGCAATCTCATTGGAACGGAGCAGGCGATCAGACAGACAGCCCAGGGAGAGGTGGCGCCTGTCATGTGGAATGGATCTCATTAAAAGTATGCCCCAGGTCACACTTTGATGGACAGGGAAACGTCAGTCATCTGCCAACTAGATTAGCAGAGACTGAAGCCCCCGTCCTTTCTCTCTGCCCCTTGAGAGACCACAGCATACCAAGTGGTATGCTTATGTGTGCCCCACAGTCTCTGTCAAAACCTCTCACCTCTGGCTTGCCAATCACAGAAACAAACGAGCACATCAACTTTAAATCCAAACAAAAAAATCCCACCTGATGTGCCAAAAGGCAGGTGGTAGCAGACCTCTTCTTTTCCACCTTTTCCCTGGTGAATGAGCCTAAAAGGTCAAGTGCCCTATGCCTTGTCCTGCACATTTGTATTTAAAAGAACCTGTATAATGCAAACACCTTGCTGAGAGCTGAACATGCTGAGGCAACCTCTTATCATAAGCGGCATAATGTACTACTGAATTGCAAAGTTCACCTTCCCACCGGAAAAAAGAACTTAATACAACATGTTTTTGTGTGTGTAGAAAAGTTTTTCATGTTGATATCCTCTAACATTGAAGTACAATATAACCCATAAGTGTAGTTTATTAAAGTTTAGTGAAGTTCTTCCTGTTTCCTCTGCACACAGTTGTTTTATTGCAGTTGTTTGCAGGACCGTTTTATGGTTGGGAGCAATGACTTCCTGGCATCTCTGATGGACAATAAGACTCCATAGAGTCACTGTGACCAGCCAAGAAACATAACATAACTTCCACTCCTACCCCCAAAACCACATATTGTTTTTATATTTTTAGACTTTATGCCTTAAAAAAGCCAATATAATATGACACTTGGTGGGTTTTAGACTTTTGATTTTGTTACGTCCAATCCAAGCTGTTTCCATCTATATTCAGTCTTTATGCAAAGGCAACTGACTTGCTTCATATTCACCAGACATGATGTTGAGTTTCTCATCCAACTCAGCAAAAAGGGAACAGGACTGTTTCTCACAATGTCCAATAATCCCTTTAAACAGGTCTGGAATTTTTCATGTGTACCTGTGACATCAGTACATAATTGGATGTGTAGTAACATAGCTGTGAAAAATCACTGCTGAAATTAATGGAAACTTGGGAAAACAGCCTAGTTGCCATATTTTCTCTATATACCACTATATTTTGTTTTATTTTGAGTTTGTGAAAAAATAATTGATTTCAGGAAAACATTAATTGATTGCAATACATACATAGATACATACATATGATTTGTATGCTTTTAACATTAAATATTTTTCTTTTGTAAATTAGATTTTTTCCTCTATTTGGTTTTGTTATCTTACAGAAAAAAATTATATGCACTGTATTCATACAGTGATCTACTGTTTATCCCAAGATTTCCAGGAGTTCATATGCCCAGCAATAGACCTGTGGCATGGTGCCCAGGACAGGAGCCATGGATGGCTCACTTTGACAAGCATGCTAGTCAAGGCTGTGCTAGCTTCCCTCAAAGCAGATCAGGATTCCCAGCCATCTCTGTCATCTTGGCTGACGTAATGCAAAGTCCATTTGAATTACATCAAAATATTAATCTGGTAAAATTAGGTGTTTTGGCAAAAGGCGGAAATAATTTAAGTTATTTCCATAGTTAAGGATGAGTGAGAAACTTTGTCAGCATTTGGATTTGTGACAGCCGTTGCAGATATATGATGCAGCCCACATTTAATCCATGCTGGAGTCTGACCAGCATCCAGTGTGTCATGCTTCATGCATCTGTGGTGATAAAGGCCAAAGGTAGTTAAGACTGATATGCGGTGATGTTGTCTCCACTGAGTAGCTTCTGTAGAGAGCTCACCACTCTTAAGCATGAACTAATGCAGACTAACATTTTCTACTGAGTCTTTTTCAGATTCAGAATGAGTCTGCGTCTCTATGGAATGCTTTCAGGAAACAACCACATCTTCTAACTCTCAGTCTTACACTGACAAAATCACCTTCTCTTCCTCTTTTATATATTGCCAAGCTGATTGCCAGTGATCAGAATGGAAGCTCCGCAATATTAAATAGTTATTAAATGTGTGGCAAAGTCTTACAGCTGTACTAGACTTAGTTCAACCCTTACAGGACAATAAGTCATAAATTGCTTACTTTTTGCCCAGTACTCTTGTTGCCTGAAAGGTGTATAATGCCTAATCAAACTCAAACACCCAGAGGTCCCAGACCGAATACTGAAGCAACATAACACACTTTGTGGTAGTAGCTAATACATGTCAATGAATCTGTGATGTTAGTTATTGACGTTGTTTTGTTAAATGAGAATGTGTTTTGGATAGGACAAACTGAAAATCTGTTGCAATGCATTAAGAGGTCACTGGGGGAACATAAAGGCCTTGAAGTCTTTGTCATATTGGCTGAGTGGTCAGGGGGTCTGTGGATGTGGATATCAGTAGATGTGATATTCACCTTCTTTTCCTGAAGGATTATGACTTTTAGACATGTTTGCAATATGAGCTACCCTGCAATGCCATGTTGAAACCTCTCTCTTGAGACAATAAGGACCTGGGTCACTGGGGTCTGACATGACCCCTCACCTCTCCAGTGCTTACTTGGCTAACCAGTGTTATGTAAACTGATATGTATGGGAAATGTTAAGTGGCATGTATGCTTTGTTGTTTTTCTTTGAAATGTTTTGAAGGCTGGGTGAACCATGTTAATTTTTGTAAAACATGATGATTAATTAGTTAAGGTCATTAGAATGATATGGATTAAAGTCAAATGCAAGGCTTCAAGGGTGGAGATGCCTGATGAGCAGTAGACTACAGTGTTTTCTGTGCAAGAGATGATGAAAAAACTGAGTGTGGGGGATGAACACAATGCAGGAGTAATCACACTAAATTTACTAATCCCTTCCTGAACAGTAGGGGAAAGCCCACATGCTGCTCTCCCTGAGGCACAGAGTCTCTTGTCAGACACATTTCTTTAGAGCCTTTTGAACTGACTTGCTTTGCTATCAGTGAGGTTTGGGCGGGTTAGAGGAAAACACTTTTCATCTGAACAATACCAATTAAGTCTTCACTCTCAAGAAAAGAATATTTGCCAGAAACACTGAAGGAAAGGTGGGATGCTTTTCAGAAAATCAACAAATTCTCTGACCTCACTCTGCATTAATTTTTGGACTGTGTATTAAGTTAATCTTGTCTGTAGGTTTGCTTAGAGTGTATTTAGGAATGTAGGCCTTGTGAAAGGCAACTGTTTAATACATCTTTTAAAGCAATCCAAGAGGAGAAGACTGGCAAAAATTGTGTGTCCAGAACCATAATCATGATACAAGTAAGAAAAGCCATCAGGGACCTACAATGTAGACAATGACACACCATGGCATTGTGCAGTCTTTGGATATATGGTAATAAATGTCAGAAACTGAAATGCCAGCAGCACAAAAGCTACAAGTCTATAAATGGTACAGTCTTTTGAAACCTCTTAGGTGTCAAGTCTTATTTTTTTCACTGCATAGATAATAACACATTTTAGGCATAATAATGCCAAATTCATTCAATGTGTAAATTTTTTTCTGCTGCTAATAGATACTGAGCTACACTATCTACATCTGCATCTTTTTCTCATTAAAATTTGCTGGGGAGGCTGCATGTATTAACAGCCTCTGCAGAGAGAGAGCGATCAAGTAATCAAGCTCCTGCCTCTCACAGGTTGTTGCCTTACTCGCGTTTCCCTCATTTGACTGTCACTCAGCAAGATACCACTTTCTACCTCCCCCTTTAATCATCTGTCATCCCTGCTAATGCAAAGCAACTGCCGGGGTCATGTGGGCAATCAGCCACATCTTTAGTGTCACTTCTCATTAACATAGAAAGTCAGGTAAGAGAGGAGACTAATTTACTGTACATCCACAGGGACCTGGGTAAACCTCTGAGTGAATTTCTTTAAAAAAAATTGCAGTTAAAATCTATGGGTACTTCCAGTGGTATGGCATATTTAAACAGCCTTAAGGGATGTCCTGAATGTGACAGTGCCTTTGGCTGTTCTGTAATTGGATGATTTTCTTGTCACTTCATAATGCCACACAAATATAGTTCCCACACCCTCACCGATCATTTTCTGTCTTTACAGCTCTCACAGTCTTTTGCAGATTTTTCTTGACATTCACACAGCTGGGCGAGCTTTCTGCCTCAACCACAATGGTCGCTCAAGCGCAGCTGTGCTCAATGCCTGCAAGCTGGTTCAATTTTTAATTTTAATGAGGCAAATTCAAGCCTGACACTCACCTACAGTGCAGCATACTGTACAAATGAGAGGAAGGGAAGGAGACCTCGTTCATGGTGACAGCCCACCAGGGAGAGAGGGCTGCTGACACACTGATGTTTTCAGCCTCTGTCACCTCATCATCCCCACATGTACGTCAGCTGAGAACCCTGCATGCCAGAGCACCGGAGCCCATGTGGAGTGATGTGTGTTCACTTAACATTTGAATCTACTGTACATGCCTGATCACTTTCTCCAGTCCCAAGTGAGTTTGGTTACCATGGCAACGTAAACAGTACATCATTCTCTGGGATGCCTCTCTTGCAACGACTCTGTAGGCACAGCAGGATCACACAGATGCATGGGCATTAGGGGCACACTGAGGGAGCATCCATCCAAAATAAATTCAAATTGTCATTACTGTTTGCTGCAGAAACTGCTTTCTACTGCACACAGCTTTTTGACATGTAATGGTAGGAAACACAGGTGTAAAAAATAAAATGAATGATGCCTAATTCCAATTTGTTGCCTCAGCTGATAGTACATGCTGGTGCACTTCCTCATTGAGCAATGGGATGCGTGAATAGAATGCAACCATCATTTATTTTATTAATAACACCCCTGCTTTGGCCTGTGAAAATGTTCACTGTGAATGAGGCCTATAAGGTAGATAACAAGCCTTTTATATTAAACTACAGAATACATGGTAACTGCACTATAAAGTGGCATAATTTGCCTATGGTTTTCAAAATGTGTCCTTTATTTGATTTGACAATGCTATGGTTAAATTTAGGTTAGGCTTTGGTTAGCTTTAGGGAAAGATCATTATTTAATTTAAAATATATACCTAGTTCAAGTGGTGATTTGAGCTAAAATGACTCCTCTGTTAAGACTGAAGGACCGCCATCACCAGGGTTATAAACATGTAGTTAAGGTTAGGAATGGACGGCAGTCATGATAAAAAAAAAAGTGAAACAAACACTAGTCTCCTAATCCCCTTACTCACTATAATAGTGCCACCTGACTTCCTTCTTTACTCCTGACAGACTACAATAATATCTCCTATGGCTGTTATAAGGTTTTCTCACTGAATATAAACATGTTTTGGGGTGTTTGCTGAAACAACTGAACCTGTTGTTTTTCCTGGGAGGACTGTTCTAACCTTTGTCGCAGTTCTGCAACAAATGCAGGTTTTTCCTAAACTAATAACCATGACAAACTCTGAACCTGCACCCGCAGAAGAAATCTGTCAGCTTACCGTGTCTTTTTACCTCCAGTCCATGGACATGACATTAAGGCTGCCCTACATATTAAAGTGGTCATGCTCTGAAATGGGGTTATCCCTGCACCCACTCCACCAGGCAACTGGTTATTTCTCCCTTTGTGCACAAACAATTCTATCTGTTGTGGTAACAAGGCTATTTACAAAGAGACTCGCTTATCCACTGTGGATTCATTCCTGCTGTGATGGCATAAAAGGAAATACCTGAGGACACATTTGACTTTCTGGTGATACCATCACAACCAAGCATTTATTTATCTATTATCTATCTATACTTATTATTTATCTGAGTACCTTTTATACTGAAACTAACTGTTGTCAACCACTTCCTTTAATTTAGCTGGCATTAGCTAGTAACCAGCTTACCTCATATGTACATGTATGTATACTTATGATGATATTCTGATAATCCTGTCGTAGCTTGACCCACATACAGGATTCACTCCTCAGCCTTTGATAGGCATCATGGTTAGTTATCTGTGCTATATGCTTGTTTTGCCTTTCCAACTGTTTCCAAATTGATTAAAATAGGACAGAAGCACAATTTTTATAAATTTATTTGCTATTTTTATCATTGTTTGTATGCTTGGCTTTATTTGATTATAACTGTATTGTCTGTAAACCACTTGGCTTAACATTTATTGTTTTTAGACAACTAATAAAGTGACTATTTTACAATAATAATCATACAATGACAGAAGTCATACTTTATTAGAAACTCATTATTTGTGTACCAGCTCAAACACAGATAATCTCTTTCTCCTCTGGCATCTCCGGAGATATAATTCCCTAGGGAACAGCTGTGCAACACGATAGATAATGCAGCCTCGCTCTTATGTGTCCTTTTGTGTGTGTTGATATAACACTGTGAAAGACTACGCTACCGACAGCATGAGTCTGAAGCATGAGGACGTCACTGGACAGAGGCAGCTGACATGTCCTGTCACTGTGACCTGGCACCCTTTTCTCTTTGCAGACACAGCTAAGCCTGGGTGCAGTCACAGCCAAAGTCCTACGCTTCACAGCCAGCACATCTCAGCTAACCACGCACAAGCGCACACACACACACACGCACACACACGCACACACACATGCATGTTCCAAGATACACATGCAGGATGGTAGCCTGTCAGTTCCCCAAACCTTCCCCCTTTGGAATACTGTCACCTGTTTAATGTTTCCATGGAGACCAAGCTCACTAACGAGGTAGGTTGTGTATCTTTGTGTATGTGTGTGTCTGTGTGTGTCTGTGTTTACATGGGTAGTGGGGCAGGTGTCATTAGGTAGGGGCAGATGATGGGATGCAGCTTCCAAATGAATCTGGGCTCACTGGAACAGTGGCTTCATCTGCAGCAGAAAGGATGAAAGCTTAAACCCTTTACATTTAATTTAAAAAAATACATACGACACTGAAATATTTATTTGGTATTAGTTTGCTAAAAGGTTGACTTTAAGATATTTCTTCATAAACATTTGCTTCAACAGACCCGATGAATCATAAAGCTGCATGTCCAGAGAGGTGGGAAAAAGGAAGCAAAATCTGTGCAAACATGTGAACCTGCAGCCAATTAACAGTGGAGATAAGGCAGATGGCTCGTTTGGCTGCTAAAATAGGATTTTCACTGACTCCCATAACCTTGAGGACATGCTGCATTATCATTGAGCAAAATACATCAAACTTTTGACTGGTTACAAGAGACATCTATAAATAACAGTGCAAAATGTGTCATAAAATGATGCTGGAAGCAGCCAGAAGTTTTGTTTATTAGCCATATAAAAGTATGTAAAAATAGTAATAAACAGTAATGGTTCAGTAACAGACAACAAATTAGTCACTTGATAATTCAAATCTCACAGTGTTGTGTATACCCCTGCTTTGATAGGGTCATGCTTTGTCACTTATGCTGTTGACAGTGACGTGTGGGAATGGATTAGGATCAATGGCATAAAGCTACACATGTTACACACATCTAATAGACCCTGGAGAGCATGAAGAGAACAGTGACTATGAGGAAGCGTCTTTCATTTAGTCTGATTATCTCATTAACATTGTTCATACAAAAGAATTGTTGGTGCCCTTTCTGAGTGTTGCTTGAGGGAGTACTAAGGCATCTTATTTTATTTAAAAAAACAATTAAGATGGTTTCCACTTAGATAATGCTGCTGTAAACTCAAATATGAAATGCTTACAAAGACCAGTTTTATCGTCACCGAGTCACGACTTCCAAATTCTTTTAAATGATGGGAAAAAAAACCCTTATCATTGCTGAGCATGGTTTTTTAACAAGCTGTGGAGAAAAAATTGATTTCTTTGTTTTTCAAACCAGCTGGACACTGTCAGTGAGATGGTTTTCCACATTCCACTCTTTTTCTCAAGCACTGAAACCAAGTCTTGTAATCAAAAAACCCTGTGCAGAAAGCCTATGGCCCACATCAGCTCTGCCATCTGTGAAACGGAGGCCCTCTTCCAGACCTAGATGACAGACCCCAGGTGCAATGGCCACACCACTGAAAACCATATCTCTTCCGTTTGAAAGAAAACCTCTGTCTTTTCAGTTCAATATAATGTGTATGTGTGGATCTCTGTGTGTGTGTGGAGAATGAGCTTCCCCTTTTTCAGTCAGTCAGACACCCATAGGATTTGTGCTCAATAAACTCCCTGCCCTTTGAACCTTAAAGGAAGTCCATCTGCTCTGGAGAGTGTTGAGCAGCCTCCAGGCAGCCTGTGAGATGCGTGCACACTGTATGGTTCACCACTGACAACTGTGCAGAGCTTTCCACTTCCTAAGCGGCACGTTCTTTCCTTCCATAACTACTCACGCTCTGTGACATGTTTAGCATTGCCTGTAATTAATGTCTGAGGTGGTGCTACACAAAGCTTCAGGTAAAGGTCGTAACACCTCATGAGGGAATAAGTAACAGATGAGGAAAAGAACTGACCTCATCCACATCTGTTAGACTACTTTAGATCAATTTCTCTTTAAAAATAATACTAAAAAATCACATAATTCTTATATTGTTTGAAATGTTCATATATTCTAAATGTTTTCTTTACTCCAGTTCACAGTTTCTGTCATGTTTAACAGCAGCCTTAACTATCTTACTGTATGGGCCATTACAGTTTCTGATTTTCTTTCATACCAGCTTATACTTGTAGATAAACCTGTTGTTTACTGCACACCAGCCTGCAGGAAACAAGTGTGAGCAATTACAGCTTCACACGTGATACTTATGCCCAGCTACAGCTACACAGGAGCTGTACACAGCTTAACATGTCTGTCAACATGATGGCATATTATTGGTGTTCCCAGCACCCCATAATCCCCCTTGGATTCTTCAACACACAGTCTGGTAAGTGGACGAGTATCAGGGGAGATGGTGTTGTCATCGTGTAGCTTGTCAGTGTTTTTCATTTGTTACTAAAAATTGGTCCTGTTTCACTTACTTCAGAACCATTAGCTTTGAGCAAATTGTATCACAAATTCAATTTGGAGGTTTGACATGTCTCTTTGATGAAGCCCTTTTATAAATGAAAAGTGTTCTGTTCATGGTGTCTATTGATGTCTTTTAAATAAAATCACATTAGCCAGTGGGCAAAAATGTTAAATATTTTGTAAATAAATGCAAAGCATTTGTGGATTAACATGAAAACCATTGCCCAAATAAAAGTACTTTGCCTTTCCATGCCTGTGTTAGATTGACTAGCTCTTGATGTACTTAAATTACATTTGTGCTTCAATATTATACTTTAAATGACCACAGAATCCTCATCTAAGAGACACAACAGACATAATGTTAACCACCGTATTGAATATAATACTAAATTTTGCTGTTTAAGACACTGAATACATATAAATGGGACATTTCCACCATAATTATTAGCAAGGGACAGTACAACATTATTATTATCAGACTGTATCACTTTAAATGAGCATAAATGTTATAATTCAACAAAATATATGTAGTACAAAATACATTTTTACCTTCCTTATAACCATACTGTAAAATTAAACTTTAGTAGCTAGGGTTTTTTCTCTAGCACATTTAGGGTCTTGTGATTCAAGCCATTGTACCAGTATAGTGACTAATTTAAACTGCTGTCACTGTAGATCTGTTACTCTTTTCTTCCTCTGTCGCAAAGAGAGCAACACCATAAATCAATGCCTGATGAGCTGCCTCATGCATTTAAGGAGATCACCAATGGCATTGTTTCACTATCTACTGTCTTTGGCCTGGATGTTACAGAACAAAAGATAAATGGGATTACCTAGGGTCTGTATCCCAGTATGTCTTGCAGAGTAAAATGGCCTGTTCACATTAACTGGAGGTCTGAACTTTGTAATCAGGTGGGAGAGGGTGGGTAACATGCTGTTGAAGCCTGTTTCACTATTGCTTACAGGTAATGTATGAACCAGTAGAGTAGTTTAAAATAATACTGGTGTGTCTTGATCCTCTTCCCATATTATTTTAGTGATCTCACTGTATAGTTTTGACCTCTACATTGTGCTTCTGCCCTATAATTTCACAGCATCATATGTGGATTGATAACAAGCTTGTCCAGTCTTAACTGGATGATCATAAAACTGTGGAATGGTGCACAGCTTTGGACAGTTTTTCATTAAAGGTGATCTACTCATACTGTTGTGCTTACGCGTATACACAAAAAGTGACAGAAGTGCTTTTGAGAAGAGATATAAAAAGAGCTGGAGAGAAACACTGAAATCCTGTATACCTTCTCACCTCTGCATGCCTGACCAATTGCTATGTAAACTGGGCATGACTGGCAGATTGTTTTGAAAGGTTTCAAAAATTGCCTGATGCAGAGAGGTGGGGGGGTTTCAAAATATAACATTAGATATTTTAGCAAGGCCCTAACTGAGGTGTTGAGTTACTGTAAATGACCACAGAGGAGGCTAGCTTTGATTTTAGTTTATGATAAGGGTGGTACTAGAAACTGTTTTTCAATAAAAAAAGAAAAACACTAAAAATGATCACACTGCCACAGGTTTAGATTTTTACTTCCTGGCTTGTTCCCCACCTGTTGTAAAGGGAACACCTCCTATTATTTTCATATTGTACATTCAAAAATGACAAGTTATGTTTTTTTACCATATTTAAATGAGACAGATTTAAAATCGACATTATTTTAGATAAATTATTGCTTATTACATGAATTAGTTTTTACACTGACTTCCGATTAAGCTCTTCACTATTGCACCAAAGTCACAGTGAGTTATAATGTTATGATATAGAAAAACCACCTCGGCTGTTATGAGTTTATTAACCAAGATTTTGACTGGTTTAGAATCACACAAGCCATTTCAGTGCTGTACTGACATATTAGGAGAGACAGACCAGCTTCACAGGCATAAAGCTAAAATGATACTTTCACAGGGGAAAGGTGACCAGTTTAAATGCTCTCCAGTCTCCTATACATGTGTGGCAAAATATATCATTGCTCCAAGAGAACTGTCAACCTGTGTCAGAATTAATCAACCTTAGTGACACAGGCCCGGGCACCCACGCACATAAATCTGCACATGCATGAAATTCAAACAAATACCTTTTCACTCAGAGCTGATGAGAACTTTGCGTACCTATTATTGTGTAATGTACGAAACTGGAATTCTAAACGAGAGAACTGCCTAGACAGAAACACACAGCTTGTATGTACTGAAATGTAAAAGTTTGTTGGAAGCATCTTTAAAACAGAAAAGAAAAGAAATACATCTCTACCAGAGGAGTAGTTGTGTTTACTGTCGCACCTTTAAAGCACTGGCAGGAGTTTAAAGGAGAAGAATATTCTTCAGAAATGTTTACTGCTTCACTGACTTCACTCCCCCTGTGCACTGAGTGTATCCAATTACAGAGTCCTTCGCATACTGTCCGTGCTTACTCCTCACGCTTCAAACATGATGCTCAATTCACACAGTGTCCGTGAGCTGAAAGAATACCAGCCACAGCTGTTGCAGTGTCATCAGAGGCTCATCCAGCAGCATGAGGTCAAAGTTTAAATGCAGCTAAGTTCATATTTACCTGAACATGCTAGATATCATCCTTCAGTATCAAACTACACTGCCATTCAAGAGTTTGGACACAGTTCCTCATTGAACTGAAGAGGATTTTGAAAGACCACTATCACTTTAGCACACACTTTATCTGGTTGGTAGCTATTTTGTTTGGCACTGTTGTCAGTTTATCCTAGTTAGGATTTTAGTTCAAATAAAAATAGATTTTTATGCAACATGCAGCATTCAACCATATTTTAGAAGGTTTGCTTCCATCTTCGTGGCAACAGTTTGCAGAAGGCCATTTTTGTTTTAACATCTCCACATCGCTGTGCACTAGTTAAAGTCCTTAAAGAAGCACTTCTGGTGACTATTCCAACACAGAGCCTCAACTTCAGCTCTATCCAGTATCTCTAGGATGAACTGAAAAGCCAATTGTGAGCAAAACCATATCAGCTAAAATCAGTACCCGACCGCATTAATCCTCCTGCCATCAATGGGAGCAAATTCTATGCAGCCAGGTTCTGAAAAAGTTTCCAGTAGCACGTTAATGCCTATGACTTTGGGATAAGCATTCAACATTCACATATGTGTATAATCAGGCATCAACATGCTTTGTTTCTGTGTCCACAAACATTTGGTCATGTAGTGTATAACCCCAATATCTTCAAAATAAGAAGAATTTAAAAAAAAACATTGACTGTAGGGGGGGTTGTGAATTTTTATGTTGCATTTGGAATGTAAAGAAAAATACACTGAATCACTTTGTTGTCACTCACAGTCCAAGTGATTGGTTGGGTAGAGAGATAACCTCTCCCTGGGGAAGTCAGGAGGAAAAATATGACCACTCCAACACACCAGAGGATCAGCAATGTTGGGTCATGCATTCCTGTTTTTTTTTTTTTGACAGAAAGAGTATTCATAATCAACAAAACTGCTCTGAAGACCCTGAAGTATATTCTCAAAATAAACAACATGTCTCTCTTGAATTTTGACTCTTCTGCATTGAGTTTTGATTGTTTTGCCCAGGTTGGAGTATGATTGCATAAGGCTTTTGATTTTAACAGGTCTGTATTTTATTTTCACACACCACTGGGAAAGAGGAGATGAAGCAAGTTAAAAAAAAACTCACTTTTGCAGCTTCTTTCTAACTATCGAATTTAGGTCAGTAAAGACATGACACCAAAACACTGTGTTCATAATAACACACTGTATCTGCTGCCTCAGTTTTTGTAATCAGATGGCATTTTATCCTAAATGCTGAAGTAAAAGGAAAATGCCTGTGGAATACTGACACAAAATTAAAGCAATTAGACTAGAACAATAAAGCCAATGTTTATCATGGCACAGCCTTTTCGCTATTCAATTATGCTGTCTTAAGAGGCTGCAAGGATCAAATCCTGCCTTGGGGCAATCCACATGATATGTCAGCTTAATAGAAATGTCTGGGTGTTGCCTCAATTAAATACATGTTCAAACATTTTTAGCAAGTTAAGACAGAAGTTGAGGTCAGGAGAGCATATACCAGGTATTTGAGATCATGAAGGACTTTATTATTTTTAAAATCTTTTCACCATAAAAAAACATTCTTTATTGTTTTTGGAACTCCATGCATTAAATAGAAACTGAGCGCAGTAAAACGAAGAATTTTACATTGACAATTGATGAGCATGACACCCCCATCTTATTAAAATAAAAAATATTCAGGGAGAAAACATTGGTTTACAAAAATAGGTGTGATGGCTTTTTAAACTTCAAAATCTTTAGCAACCTGTGACTTTAAAATATAGTTTCAGGGTTGTCCTGATCATAAGAAACTATTTTTTTTAACTCTTACAAGACAATAGCACAGGATACTCTACCTATCTACTAACTACCTACTATCACTGACCTGCCCAGTCTCATCTCCACTAGCAGAAGCCAATCATGTCTGTGTACTTGTCTTTTAGAATGCCTGACCTTTGACCACTGCAGTAAACAGATTTATTGGCTTAGATCTGTTCCTCCAACAAGTAAGGTGGTCTTAGATCATTAGGATTTCACAAAAAAGGTAATAGGTCAGGAATTAGGGCACAAAACAGTGGGAGGAACTAACAGCAGAAGAGGGTTTTTGACTGACATGGGATTTAAGAAAAATGCATCCGTCTGAGGTGAGAAAACCAAAGGTCTCTCTGAAGATCGCAAATTACTAAATGATACTGTTGTGGAGATGAGGACAGTTTTCTGTAATGTGACATTTTACACCTTCTAAAAAACACATTTCCAACAAAAAATGAGTACTTTCACCATTGCAGTATCCTCATGCCAGTCAGATTTGCCAAAATGTTCATATTACTTTGTTCACTGTGAATAAACTCAAGAATTTCATGCGATTGATTGTTGACATATTGCATAAATGTGAGTATGGACTTTTTGGGAAGCTTGAAAGTGGGGTGTATTCCCATTGAATTCACTGACTCTTCCAGATGATATGATTGCACTAAAGCAAACAGACCCCCATGCCACAGCGCTATTTGTTGAACCACCCCATTTCACTTTTGTTTGGAGTATACACCTGGCCTAATCTGATCCTCAAAAGAAAGGATTGCATCACACCGTGCTTCCAGATATCCAAAGACAGAAGACAGAAGAAGAGCAAGGTGATGTAGCTGCTAATGTGAGGGCTAAATAATGTAACATTTATTGTTATCCAAGACCTGATGCCTGTAAGGAAAGATGAAACTGAGCATTGCCCATCAATGACTAAAATCAATGTTTTATGGCCAACAGAGTTGATCAGTAGTAAGGTTTTTCAGAGCTTGAGTAACAGCACCAGTCCTCCTTTGCCATCCTCAAAGCTTCTGACTTGGCATCCCCAAGGGAGCCTTCAGCCCATGTCTACACTAATTGCTCATTGATACAGATTGTGATTATCTGTGCTTAGGGGTAATTATGTAGTGTCAGAGTCACTAAATCAGGGTTGGAATGAGGCTATCACAGTGTTGGCTCTCTGGGGATTAGGGGGGGGCTATGTCTGGGCTTCTGTGTTATCTCGATTCCTCTCCTGTCCTTATCTCTAGAGCGTGAGCCTGGAGAGAAACAACAGTCGGGCCAAAGCCAAAGCAGACAGATAGTTGGAGTGCCAGGCATGCAAGGCAAAGACAGAGTGAGAGAATGATCCACAGAACACACACATGCACACACACAAGTACACACATGCATGGTTCTTTTTGTGTCACTATGAACAAATGCCGGTTCACAATGAAAGATGACAATTTTCTTGTGAAAGCAAACAACTCTAATTTAACAATTTAATTAAAATTTGGCTGTGATTTTGGCTCCAACATCTTGTCAGCCTTGGTCTGTTTTTTTTACATATTTCACCAAGCTTTTATATGAAGGCTGGTGTTTATATATAACAAATACTGACAAAACTGCTGGTCGAACCATTTTATGGCAGGGTGTTTTAACATCATATCATGCGGTATTATATATAGTCTGTCCAGCCACAAAACTAGGCTAAGATTGAACATGTGCCACAATTGTCTGAGTCTCCATTTGTCCAACTGAATGGACAGCCACAACCCAAAACAACAACAGCACAGTGACTGCAGAGAAAACATTATGGCTAACTAAAAATTTCCATTGGGCACTGTTATTTATTTAAAATGCATAAAATTACTATATATTCAAATTACCCACATTTCATTTTGAAATCTATTTTTAAAGACAGCCACAATGTTGAGTTACTATATGTGTGTTGAGTTGTTCCTAGTTCAGTGTCAGGCAGTCCAGCATTAAGTAAATTGAGGTTTCCAAACAAAAAGTGCATGTAATAATTATTTAGAGGTAAAAGATCTGGCACTAATTGAAGTTTGCATTCAGTGGCATTTAACATTGCTTTTAAAAATGAAGTTTGTGTTTTTCAGGCTCTAAAAACTGTGGAGTCACAATAGTAGCAATGGACACCCACTTTTATTACTTTAGATCTGGATTTGGGTGGCTTAAAGTTAATGAACCATATCCAGCATCGACTTTCACAGTCCACTTATACCACTGTGTAAGGAGTACTACTATCAGTCTTCACTTTCCCTATCTTCTGCATGTAAAAGTGAAAAAGGAAAATTAAAATACAATTTCAATACTTCACAACCACTGAATAAAATGTAGTTATTTTTAAAATATGCAACTATAAAGTCATATGAGAATATGCTTGTCTGTTTGCTGTTTCAGTGGTCTCTTTGAGACTTGCTTGCACAGTAGTAAAATTTCAGATGTTCTGCTGAAATTGGAACAATGTGGTGAACAGCAAAAACAGAGATTCCAATTGGAACCTGTATGAAACGTGGCAAGAGTTTAAATGCTGTATTCTGCTAAACCACAAATTACATTTAATGACAGAATTTTTCTTATATCCACTGCCAACACTTACAGGTTGTCATCATCTACAATATCTGTGAATGACAACTGTGGTATGGCAAAGCTGAGGGTAGATAGGTTATATAAAAATTTTGTTAATATGCTTTTAAGGTTAGGAAAGTTTGTTAAGATTAGGGAAGATACACAAAATAATTGCAGATTTGTGAAACTCCTGCATGAAAGTCAGACAACCATCAATGACCATCACCTCTACATTATTATATCTTCCCCTTGGTTATACAATAAAATGCAGTGCAGAAAGTCTTGATTGACTATGTAAATTTACAACACTGCATATCAGTTCATTATGCCATGACAGGATTTTGCAACACTTTTTTTCTAGAGAAAAAGTTAACAACAATAATTTTATTTTATTTTTTTAACAGTCACATGGTAAACAGCAGGAATGCATTTCAAAGTAATCTGCCAAGAATGGATGCTTGAATATATATTATTTGAAAGTGCCTGCCAGATGATGTTGTGTTGCGATCTGGCAAAGGTCATCCCTGCGTTGCCCCTTGTGTTACAACCCTCACTGCTTTTCTCCCTGCAGAACTAAAGTCAGTCTGAACATAGCCTTACTTTACGCCTCACTAAACAAAAGATATACAACTTCCTGCATTGGCAATGGACGTTGGTATTGGATGGAAATTTGGAGGCGCGGACTAGTCCAATATGGACATACTGTAATTTCAAGGATAATGGGTGGATTTTATTGTTTTGACAAAGCATGCTATGACGGAGTCAAATAAATAACCTTCCAAATATCTTAAGAAAGAAGAAAGAAACATGCCAAAAATGACAGAATGTGCTTCTACCATAATGAGAAAAATATGGATTCCAAAATGCTGGGACACTGTTCTTTCAACTGAAGCCAGAGTACTTCTTGTCAAAATAGAGAAATAGGGAAAGTCTGAGAAGATTCTCTGAACATTTATGTGTCTGCATCTGCACAGTGTCACAGCTACATCTCATGACAACTGTCAAGTTCTTAAGTATCTACTCAGCGATGACAGATATTTCCCACGACCCTGTATCCATTTTTCAAGTATTCTCTTCCTTTTCCACTCTTCTAGATCTTTCCTTCATTTTAGAGCATTAAAAAAGAGGACTTTTTTTAATCTTGGCACTGAGCTCTCTCTTGTCTCTGGCAACAGTTGTTTGGCTATAATGGGAATCTCAAGAGCTGGATAACATTGTGGAAACCTATAATGTCACTTGGAGCACATCCACTTGGCTTGAGACATTGCATATAAAAAGTAAAAACATGATAAGAAAACTGCACAGACTTTATAGCCTCACCTCCTACATCTCTCTGAATTGAGAAATCAATACTGACAACCATGACTTTAGTATTGGAGGCATAAACAACATCATACCACTTAGCTGCTGGTAGCAAGAAGCACAAGTGTTGGACTTGTGATTTGCTTACATTTCTTGACTGCAGAAAAAGTCATGAGCACACCAATCATGCATAGATTATTAAATCAAATTGGAATCAATTTTCTAATTCAAACATGCCACCAATAACTGAATCATATTTTATTTAGAAGTGACATTTAGAATTGGAAGCTGTAACCTTCCAGCTTGTCCCCAAATGCCAAAATTTTATAACTGACTACACCAATAATGTACTGCAGGGTCATTGTATTTAACTTTCCAAAACTGCATCATCTTCGATGAACTTTGTTCAACTAAAAGAGTAGTAAACGTGGTTGTCTATATGCCTTTGATGCCATATTCTAGATGTTCTTAAGTACTGAGATTATGATAATGGCTTCAACTTCAATGTATGACTATGCCATTTGCTGTTTTGCCATTGCCTTGCACGCTATTTGCCTCATGGGCTTTGTGGGACTCTCATCCTTTTTGTTTCTGATCTGCCTTTCTTATCTCCCACTTCAAACAAAAGTCACTCTACCCCCAAAACATTGTCCAACAGCTGTTAAAGATGCTCCTGCTGCTTTCGACTCACTTGTAGCTTCACCCCCTCCCTTTCACTGTCAATGCACGGAATACAGATTATCAGCAGAGCATCCCTTTGTTGTTGCATGGAGGGGATGAGGGTATTTGAGTTAGATCTTCCGGATAACATTCGGAGCACCCAGATTTCATTTCACGCAATGCTCTTTCATGCTGACGGAGTCATACAGTCATACTGTGATGCTGGTAAGGTTATTATTTTTGAGAAAGTTTAAGCGGAAAACGTCAAAGTCACAAACTTCAGTGTTTTGCTGTTAAGGATAAGAAATATTTTAAATATGATAACAAAAAGAAAACATAGTTGTTTTTTTCTCTTCTGATCTTTTGGCTGAGGCTGAGAAATTGGGAAATCAGAAAGCAGACTCCAGAAGACAGTTCGGTGGGTTTGTTGGTTTTTATGATTTGATGGACTGGTCTTATCTATGGCCATTCTGGCAAAGCTGACAGACTGAAGGGGGGGATCTGATTTGGGTTTTGTTTTGATTTCCTCAGACTTCTAATCTGTGAGTGAGTTGGGTGGAATCCAGCCTCAGACGTAATATCCAGAAAGGAGACAACATGCTGCTCAGTCACGCGTAACCCACCCTGGCACCAACTCTTACAGCTGTCCTATAGATACCTGTTTAAACTGTTCGCATCCACTATTTTACTTTGTTTACTTTGATCGTTTGAATTCTAAGTTTCCATTTTCTCTTAATTCCTTTGAAACACACAAGTTTCAGCTGATCATTTAAATGAACAGTTGAAACTTGTCACTTTGTTGCTGAGAATTAATTAGAAAATCCATGTCACTTTCATGTTTGTACAATAAATATTACACTATAGCCAGCAGCCAGTTAATTACATTTTCCCAAACAGCAAACTATTTCTTTAATCATTCATGAAAGACATTGATTGACAATTGAAAATTAAAAACAAAAAAAAGAAAAACAATTTGACTTTCTTGTGTTTTTCAGTTAAAGGAGACCGTTGAACTAACACACGTTTGGGAAAGCTTTGATAAACTGCAGGCAGGTTTTTAAATATAATAATGAGTTATTTTCATTGTATTGTCATTGAGGTGTCACAGTCTAAAATAAGCAACACGAACAGAGAGATTTAAAGGAAGCAGAAACAAATGTTTTGGTCATCTTTTTTGGGGAGGTTGTTATCAGCCCTTATTAACAAATCTTCTATATCATCTTGTTTATTAAGTAAGTCCTTCCTTTGGCTGATTGGTACAACAGATAACATGATATATCCCAATAAGAAGAATTAACAAAAAAAAAAAAAAAGAGCTCATCCATCTCCCACTATCAGGACATGCCTCACTGAGGAGCAAAAGCGTAACAGCTAATAGCAATCCACAATGAGCTCATATACAGCAAAGTATCATGGGAATACTTCATAACAAAACGAGATCCTGAGAGTGTGGATCAGGCAGTGTCTTGCCAGAGATTTTCCCTCTTTGGGTCATAAGTGAGCTACATGGAGAAGTCATCACACTCAACACAGCACCATCAATAAATCTGATTTATCTCCATTAGGATTGTTTCCATAAATCGCTTCTTCAGAATTTAAATCATACTGCCTATATTCTCTAGCTCAGTGCCATGACATGAACGCTCCTTCTGTTTTAACTTGCATTTATCTGTAAACACAGTTAGTGTTTCTGTTTGTTTTTACCAAGTTGCCCATGGAGATATGACTCTTCAGGACACCTCTTGTGCCAGTGCCAGATGGCGCCTCTTGTCTCTCCCACAGTGCGGGTTAGAGGTTGATAATAAGTGGGAGTAAGAGTATCGTTCAAGGAAAAGATAGATAATTGTCATTACCATCAGAAGTCAAGTGTTGACTATTATATTCGTCAGCCATTTTCATCCAACCACACATGCAGATAAGTTTTATCATCCCAATTCATCTGAAGATGTAAACTAAGCCTGCTCTGACCTGGGAGACACTGATATGAGGGAGCCAGATGGGTGGTAAAGAGAGGAGTTAGGTTCATTCTGAGGAAAGGAGCCTAATACACAAGGACAGATTGCGTTACATGCAGAGACAAGGGGAGTGTCAGAAGCAGCAGTGTCCTCCTCTTAGAAATGCTGATGTCCTCTTCTCTTTCTGCAGAGCATTCCACACACATCATAGCCAGGGATCGGCCCACATCAGGCGATCCTCTTTCTGCTTCTTACACTGCCGACAGGGCTGTCGTCAGAAGGCTTTACCAGCGGTGTCTGTGAAACCTGAGATCTGCTGGACAGGTTTCACACTGGAGGACAAGAGGTGAGGGAAGGATGGTTTAGCAGTGTTGAAGAGGTAATGCATATCCAAAGTAGTGGGGAAACCGTGGCTTGGTGGCTAGCCACAGGGCAGACTGAGTGTGAGGAAAGCCAACCCGCCGCCTCTAAGAGGATCAAATTTCTTCACAACTTGTTGCCCGATGCTATATAAACTCTGGCATGCGGTGTTGACATCTGATCTGGACTAAAAGTGCCGCTGGAAATATTCTCCTCACCCACCATGTCCTCTGCTCTTTCAAGTCCACTGCCCCGTCTTCTTGCCAAACCAACTCAGTGGCATGGTCACCCTCCACAAGGCCCCCTGCAGACCTTCACCACAGAGCTCTCACTCAGTCTCAGTCATCACTGCCCTGCTAATGAGGGTCTCATGGGACACAGCTAAAGGGACACAGTGGGACCTTTAGCTACTGTGAAGAGGAAACCACCCTCATCGAGTGTAATGTGTGATGATGTGTGACAGATGTCCATCTGCACTGCCAAAACAGACCAAATCTAAACTGAATGAGAAATACTTTGAATTAAGCCCCTAACAACAAACAAAGGATTACCTCTTTGTTGGATATACTGATATTATTGATTTATCTCATACAATAAAACTAAACAGATAGATTTACAATAACTAAAATGAATATTAAGATTCTCCTTGCAACTGCTTGAAAAGATACACATTTCTCAGTAGAATTCATTAAAAGGAAGAACAATGAAGGAAATCTTTATTACCTTTCAAATATATATTAAAAATTAGTCTAGTGAAAAGAAACAGCAAAATTAACCAAAGCCATTAAACATTTTCACCGCTATTATAGAAAATAACAACTAAAAGTTGAGTTGACGGTTCGATAAGCCCTGAATGGAATAATGAGTGCTACTAACATCAATTATTAAACTTTATTGAGCAGGATATGAGTTTTCTACTCCTCTTAAATCAGAAACCTGATCTTTGAGAGAGATCCACAACCTGCCACGAATTTATCATAACAAAGAAATCACTAACACACACTTCTCTGAAGACCAAGCTAATGCACATGGTTTACTGAGCATTGTTACTGTAGTACCAAGAGATGGGCTAGGCACAAGGGATTGCCTGAAGTGGAAACAGAGGAGTAATAAATGAGTTCATCCTGGACTAAATTCAGATGCGAAACACACCAGGTGTGCAAAAACCAAGGTTTTAAAGTTTTGATGAACTGGTCTGATGCAAAATATTATATATCTAGTGGTTCTCTTCCAATTGTGCATTTGCAACTTTAGTTCTTAACCACTCCAGGGGCTGCATCGGCCCCTGGTTGTTGTGTCAGTGTCAACTTGAATAATCCTGCCTGTGACCTTTAAGATGCCTTAAGCTCTTTGGAGAGTCACTTCAGATGAGGATTAGGACTGAGTGTAGAAGAAGAATTCAGCAACAGGAGACAGGTCTTTTGTGTCAGTGAGCAAGGAAATGGAAAATGACCAAATATTTCTGCAAAAGCTGCAAAGAAGCAGAGAAAGAGGATAAAACGAGGAGATTGAAACACCAGAGGGCCCCTATTTTTCTACTCAGGGTGTTGTTTATGTTGCTGACAGGCCTTTTAACCCCCCTAAGCTCATTCTGTGGGGTCTCTTTGGGAGCTCACTTTGTGTTTGTAGCCTGTTGAGTCTCCATTCAGCCTGTATTGAGTCAAGCAGTTGCATTATTTATGAGTGCTGCGGCTGTTATTCTGACTCCATTGTTGAGATTGTTGATACCTCATCATAGAACAAAAATAATGAGGGGACAATAAATTTAAGTGCTGTCAACAGCTACTTGAGTGAACAACATGTCAGGTTTCTCTACCCCAGATCCTGATGACATCAGATCCTGCTCTGTGTGTGATATGTTTTCCTTTTGGACAGGTCCGATGGACTGGCCTCAAGGCCCATTTCACACTGGATTAGTTTCCATTTGAAGCCCCAACCCAACCCCCAACTTCTATATTGGAGACATGAACTAAGGTTAAAGCCTCAGAAAGTCTTTTTCATCTTTTGTCATGGGTCTAAGAGCAAAGTGACAGAAGTTTGCTTTTGGTGAATAAATTATGTTGGGATAGGCCAAAAGTGGTCTCTAATCCTATTGTTTGTAATGATTCTGAAAATGGGATTGTAAATCACTGCGTATTATGCTTAAACTGTTGAATAAACCAGCAGATGATGCAATTCCCAGCTAAACCTTCATAGCCGCATGTAAACTGGTAACAATGCTCATAAGCCCACCATCATACATTGCAGTACATTCCTCTCATCAATACACTTTTTTTCACTCACACTGTGGGCTATATAGAGATGTAAATAAGCATATACATGTTGGAGAACATACACACACCAGCACACACCTGCTTAATTTTGAAGACAATCTTATAGTATACAGAATGTTTCTCATAAGAGGAGTTTTTTAAATAGACAACACACGTGTATAAGCCATGAGCGCCTCATCAACTAATGTACTTCCAGATGTGAACACGAATCAGCCACTCAGAGCTGCACGCACTAGAAAAAAAAAAGGGTGTTTGGGGATACTGAAAATAAGAAATGGGTGCATTATCCCAGCCAAAGGAACATTCCAGCACACATCTCAGACTCTGGACAGACACCTCATTAACATCTGTCTTCCTAGCATATGTAAATGACAGAGATTCATTGCTCTCGACCAATCTTCTGACCACGTCAGTGCTAATGATATTTCTTGGCTTCGATAGGAATACTCGCCCAAGATTAAGCTGTGTATTGAAAACTGCTGAAATACATGCGAGTACTGGTTACAAATCTTACATCAGCTTCTCACAATCATATTCTGTTATCAATTAGTGCTTTTTACTATTGTTGAATCAGTATTGAAACTTGTCCTGTAACACCTCATAACAATAAACTTCCAGTCACACTACATTAGCCATACCTGAATGAGGCCAGTTTTGGGAGTAAAACCACTTCTGCTCTGACCCTTTGACTCTCATGCATCCTTCAAATTCTATCACTTTTTGCAGTGTGTCCTAATGAAGCAGTAAGAGATTTAAACCAGTTAAACTCAAGATAGCTTGAACATGTGTTTCTCACATCAAATGTAATTGTTTCTATCCTTTATAACGATATTGAAATAAATGATCTTTGTTATATTGGCCACATACAGCTAAACATTATTCAAATCCACTACAGTTTAAATTCCAGTATATATTAATAGGTTCCAAAGATATCAAATGTGCAAGGCTGAATTTTGGGGAAATATATATAAAGAAAAAAAAATGGATTCTTAGGTTTAAGTTACTTAAAATGAAGCAAAAGGAAAAACTATTGTCTTTTAGCATGAAAGTAGAAACTAACTCTGTTCTATTTTAATCACCATCAGTCTCAGGGAAGTCATAACTGAGGGGGCTCATTTCTCATTAACAGTGGTTTTGCTCTGGGCTTGTCCATGTTGCAGCCTGCAGGGACATGGGTAACAAGCATGAGGACCCTCTTAGTCCAGCTCTCCTGCAGTGTGGCATGTGGCTGACATCGCCACAAAAACCCAAGGGGTCCTTCTGGCCAGCCTGGCTTCATTAGCAGAGTTAACCTTCAAAATGTACTGTTGCCTTTCGCTCTGCCCTCAGGTCTGTTATGGCTGAGAGGAAGTTGGAGCAAGACATGTGTCAAATATACTGTCAATGCGCTAAACAGGAACAGCTTGTACACAGCCAAGTAAAGGACATGAGTCCCGCTGGGCAGAGAAAGTACTACAGGAAGTTATGTGCCTTTCTGTCAGAAAATATCTCAGAAATGAAGCTAAAACTTGTACTTCATAACATGTCTTCAGGAAGCTAACTAAATGAGGACCAAATAACACCAGTATAAGAACCTAGCTGTGAAAGTAACACATCCACTACTGTGTGAATGGTAGTGTTTACAGGACTTCTCTGTAAAGTAATGTTTAAGATTCTTCTTCAAGATTCTTTGATCACGGTTTCATGATGCAATTTTTGGATTAGTGGTCACTGGATCCAGAAGCCATTTGCAATGTGGCATGGATGATATCACTACATGAAAGAAAAAAATAGCTGTCCTATATGTAATAAATACACTTGGTATTCATGATGCCTCCTCTCCATCTTGCACTGGTTTAACTTTCCCTGAAGACCTGACTCTCACTCTGAAACACGGGAAGTATTATATGACCTGAAACTAACTCAAAGAAGCTGTGGAATTTGTCAACATCGTTAGAAATAGATGCCAAATGATAGGGGCTGGTCTGAATCAGTCTTTTGGAGTCTCAGTTCATTAAATATAAGGAAGACCAGCACCAAAGAAAACACAATCCTACCTTCCAGTACTGTAACTTACACGCTGATTCTTCTAATTATTGATTCACACAGCGTCTAGTTTAAACTCGTATATTTCAAATCCTGATAATATTTACATGGGTCTGCACTCATCTGGACAGAAAATAAAATGAGACCTAGAGTGAAGTTGGCTCACCCAGGTGTCACACCTTTGTTTCCTTAATTTCCTCTGCAGAAGACCTTTATGCTCTGTGTGAGGTTGTTTCATGCTTCCCCCTCTGCTGGCCATAGGCTTGATGAGGTCCAGATGTGGTCCAGATGAGCCTCATTTCTGACAGAGGGACATGAGAGGAGCCAGGAGACTCCAGGGGCTCCGTCAAATTGCAATAGGTTTTGCTCAAATTGTTTTCTGACACCAAGGTGCGTGCTCTATGATGGACTCAGTGCTTTAATTGTAATAATAAGAGTGCTTGGATGAGATGTATGTTTACTAAGCATGAGTTTTTTGATTAGATGATTTGATTCTTTTTGGAAGATATTTTGTAATTGGATGTAACAATTTATGATTGTTTTAGAACTAGATATTTATTTTTTAATCTATTAAATATTTATCATGCAAAGGTTTGTGCTCAAACCTCATTTGTTTGTTGCCTCATTACCAAAATAAACAATTATGACTGCAAATGACAAATGTGATTGTACTTATTTGAGAGTCTCTAAGTGGAGGTTCTTCTCAGAGGTTCTCTCTGATTCAGCAAATCTCTAGGTTTTTTCTTTGCAATTAATTAGTATAATTATTTTGGATATCAACTACAATAATTTCCTTAAAAGGTAAAAATTGAATCCAGCTTGGTTGTATGTTTATATGCTAGCAATGCTAATTTAAAGTCACTAAAATACAGACCACAGTTTGTTTATATCCTCAATAAATCAAGTTAAATGTTTAAATTAATGCAATAGATCAAGTACAAGTATATTTTTACTTGGTGTCTTATAGTTGTCCACTGACACTTGCATGCTTGTGTTGTGTGTGGGTGTCTGTGCACATATACATACATGGAGAAAAACCTGTAACAATGTAAGTATGTGTAAACTGTGACTTTGGTACAGCACAGACAAAGCTCATTCCTAGCACTCCCTATGCCAACAGCTGCATGATGTCAGATGTTGAGCAGAGACTGTACAGATGTGGTGATTTGAAATATGCAGGGGTTCAAGCCTGTAGTCTATGGCAGAGCCAGGAGTGGTAAGTGAGGTAGGATAAACTAATTAAAAAACAAGAAAAAGCACAGGTTTAGTGAAAACACATAAATAGAATTCCCATTGAGATTTTGAGATAATACATGACTTATTTATCTGGAATTCAATGGTTGGGTTTGCCCAATTAAGATACTGAAATGTATGTTATGCTTGTAATCAGTCTGTAAAACTTTACAGGAAGCAGTTATGTATGTTTTTTCTTTCTTTTGGTTCGGCACAGGTCAGAGGTTGATATGTGTCAGACATGCACCAAGTTCATTTACAGGCCAGTGAATCCTTGCAGACTTAGGACTTAGCATCCTTGGGAAAGTCCATAGATAGCCTATTAAACAAGATTAGAGATATGTCAAATTGCTCATAATTCCTGTGAACTAATTATTATATGTGGAGCAGATGGATACATTGTTTAGGACAAGAATCCCTCTTGGGATCACTCAGTAGTTTCTAGGAATGGGTTTTTACGTTCCATGCAATAGACATTTTGATGAGACGAAGTTCCTTGGGCTGCAGAGATTTTGGTTGATAAGCAAAAGTCTCCTAACTTGTAAACTTGAGTTGTGAATGATATGCATTTAGACATGGCTGAGAAAGGTTTAGATGCAAGAACCTTTGCCATATTGTAAAGAGCTGTCTTAGGGGTGGTATATATATAATGTGACATTTCTACACAATTACTATAAAATGAATTTCATTTAAGGTTCTTAAAGCACTGAAAAATTACATTTTAAAGACTTAACATCAATGTGTCTCTCCAGAGACAATACACTAGTTATACAGCACAGACCACAAACCACACTATGAACAGTTTTTGTTGGAACTACTTTCTACAGTGAAACTTATTTGCACTGCTGTGGTTCCTTTTTTATTCTGTCTAGTTTGTCTAGTTTTGCATTAGCCTCTTAATGTAATATTGATTTCATGTATACTTTAGAGCTGGTCAAATGCTGATGTGCAAACAAATATATAAACAAAATATCATAAGCTTGCACTGAACACAGTGCTTTTAGTATCCCTTTTAGTCAGTTGTTTGTTGAAGAGGGATTGTGGCCAGTGAGTGATGGTAGGAGCGTTCTTGCTGGCCTACCACACAACGAAAACTGGCACCCTCATTTAGATTTTGCATAAATGTCAGATTCTTCAAATTCAAACATTAAATGAGAGGGGTTGTTTCGCCAAAACCAACTTTGATGCAATTTATAGTCATTACATTTAAGCAGAGTAGTAGAATATGTTAACATATTATAATGTGGTGAGGCTTTGGTTAATGGCATGGATATATTTTTCCTGCTTCCATGACATACAGTCTATGTTGGAGCTGCATGCATGTACATGTAGTTGCTTTAGTCTTACAGTGTAGGCAACCGGGACACAGAGACACACACACACACACACACACACACAAAAGTTTAGTATTGCTTTTTAACTTGACCTAAGAAAAAAGAAAAAGCCTGTTTCCTTCAGGGCAAAAATGAAACTATTGTATTAACAGCTTGCAATGGCTCAGTTAGTTTAACCATACAGCTACAGCTACACTATATCAACCACATAGCTTAATACCCAAGATCAGGTAACTGCCTTTTTCTCTTCTCAATAAGAGCCTCTGAAATCATATCAGTACCTACAGTACAATGTAGTTCACTTTATCAGCACTGTCTCCAAAATCAAAGCTTGCATTGTGATTGAACATCCCGAGAATCCAGGTAGATTTCTAAAGCAGAGGAGGGGAGAGACAAAAAGTACGGATAATTAATGGCTGTCAGAGGGTACAGAGTGGATGCAGAACGATTACAGATGACATATAAATTGCTGTGTAATTTCAGATGCTACAGGCGTTTTCTGTTGGAGCAGGTCTCCTCTTGTACAGCCTGACAGATGATATTCAAATGGAAGTTGAGGCCAGTGGGATAACATGCCATTGTTGAACCATTAGATATGCCAACGACATATAATGATCTGGGACACATGCAGAACAGCAGATCAAACACCTTCTAAGATTTCAAGCGAATGCAGTGTAACACAAAACAAGCTCTTACAAAAGACACACATCATTGGACTCTATTGGGGTGTTTACCTTGTAGTCATAGCACAGATATTTTCACACACAAACTACTGACATATTTTATGTTGACTTCACAATTTAAAGAATGAATGCATTGTTAACAGCCTTAGACATTGAGGTAATCAACACAATCTAGTTTGACGAATTCATCATCAGTGATGAACACACTGTTCACCAGAAAGCCACTTCGCACTTTTGTTTTTATACATGAACTGCTGTAGAAGTGGCATGCGTGCCAAGCAGGACTGTTACCAATGCAACATAAAGGTGGGTGAATTTTCTGGATCTCTCCCTTTGCCACTCCAGATACAGTTTGATGATCTATGAAGGTGATTAGGTTCACATCAAAAGGAAGACATGCAAGGTACTGGGAGGTGTAGCCTGTTGTAGATGATCCAGGGATAGTACAGACAACTGATGATGTCAGTGTTCATGGATCATAAGCCCCATTAGCTGGCTAAAGTAGCTATATCATGACTATCGTAATATTTAGACCAATGGTCAAAGAAACCTGTTGGCAGAGCTGGATAGAACTGAATGTAGAATAGAATATATATATAAAATAATAGATTTAAGAGAGATCTCTGGTGTGACCCAAATATAAAATCCAAGACAATTTTAGTTATGTATATAAGTTATGTGGGAAACATATCTGAGAGAATAAATCATAAAATACAGACAGATTTTGCTATAAGCAACAGTGCAACAGTCTAAAATGGAACATGATCACCTTCATGAAGGGAGGATTTATTACAGGACTGCTCTATTAGACTGCAATCTATAAATTTTAAAAAGCTGCCAACTATGTGTACTGTCTCATGAAATAATAAACTTTCTAATTTCAAGAGGCTTTTTAGATCACATAACATCATTATCATTCCAAGCCTTGTTTTTCAGTCTAAAGTGCTAACAGGACTGAGATGAAGCCATACTAGTAGCTAGCTGACAGAATGGTATCCATTGATCCATCCATCTTCTTCCATTTATCCAGGGCCAGGTTGCGGGGGCAGTAGCCTAAGCAGGGATTCCCAGACTTCCTTTTCCCTGGACACTTCCTCCAGCTTTTCCAGAGGGACACCGAGGAGGTCCCAGGCCAGCCAAGAGACATAGTCCTTGCAGCGTGTCCTGGGTCTTCCCCAGGGCCTCCTCCCTGTTGTACTTGCCCAGAACACTTCCCCAGGGAGGCGCCCAGGAGGCATCCAGAACAGATGCCCGAGTCACCTCAGCTGGCTCCTCTCAATGTGGAAGAGCAGCAGCTCTACTCCGAGCTCCTCACCCTAAGCGAGGGTCCGACCACCCTGTGAAGGAAGCTCATTTCAGCCGCTTGAGTCTGATGTCTTGTCCTTTCAGACATGACCCAAAGCTCATGACCATAGGTGAGAGTAGGAACGTAGATTGACTGGTAAATCTTACCACAACAGACCGATATATCACTGCTGCCAATGTACCGATCCATCTGTCAATCTCATGTTCCGCCCTTCCCTCACTCATTAACAAGATCCCAAGATACTCCCTCCCCTGATCTGGAGATGGCAAGCCACTTTTTTCATGTTGAGAACCATGGCCTCGGACTTGGAGGTGCTGATTCTCATCCCAGCTGCTTCACACTCAGTTGCAAACCGCCTGAGTGCACACTGAAGGTCCTGGCTTGATGGAGCCAACAGGACAACATCATCTGCAAAGAGCAGAAATCCAGTGGACCCTGAACAGGACCCCCTCCAGCCTCTGGCTGCGCCTTGAAATTCTGTCCATAAAAATAATGAACTGAACCAGTGACAAAAGGAGCCCTGCTGGAGTCCGACATGCACTTGGGAACAGGTCTGACTTACTGCCGGCAATGGGAACCAAGCTCCTGCTCCGGTTGTACAGAGACCGAATAGCCTTTAGCAAAGGGCCTCCCAACCCCATACTCCCGGAGCACCTCTCACAGAATGTCATGAGGGATGCAGCAGAATGCCTTCTCCAAGTCCATAAAGCACATGTGAACATGTTGGGTAAACTCGCATGAACCCTCGAGCACCCTGGAGAGGGTATAGAGTTGGTCCAGTGTTCCACAACGGGACAGAAACCACATTGTTCCTCCTGGATCTGAGGTTCTACCATCGACAGATTCTGGCATAGCACCCTGGCATAGTCCTTCCCAAGGAGGCTGAGGAGTGTGATCCATCTATAGTTGGAACTCTCCAGTCCCCCTTCTTACAGAGGGACCTTTCCACCAGAGGTGGATGAGATCTTCAAAGTGAAAGCAGAACTGCAAAAATGCTTTAAAAAAAATCTGAAATCTCAAAGGTAAAAATCTAAGATCAGATACACAATTTTTGCATCCTAAAAAAAGCTCTCAATGCATTTCTAGATTTGCACACACAAGATCTGATAAAAGATATTAAAAGACACAATGCAGGGCTAGACAGAAGTGACAGAAATATCGAAATAGATGTTTGGGTGAGCACCGATCCATGAATCATAATAAACAATTTGAACTAGTTGTTTATGTCTATTCATCATTTGGCAGATAGTGGTGGATTAGTGATTAACTCTAACAACATAAGAAAAAAAACAAAAACAAAAAAATGCCATTTCTATCAGAATATCAAATTGCCAGATTAAATAAGAAACATAAGATGTACACTTCACCTATACTGCTGTTATAATCAAACATATAATCAAAGCTAGGCAAAGTAAAATTCAAAGTGCTGGTTTGTTACAATATCACAGTGGATAGATTATAAAATAGCAAATACCTTTCAAAAAAGCCTATGCAGGAATTATTTATTTCCTGCACCTTAGAAATTGTCTGGAAACGAGACTTCTACTAATGGACCAGCACACATGAGGTTTAACAGGCTCCCATTAAGACACACATATTACAATACTTTTTTCTTTGCTCTCACACCTACACAGCATTCAGGGGGACGACTACCCCAAATGGCTGCGTTGTCGTCGGCACTTCCCCTGGGAGGTGAAAGTGTCTCAGGTTGGGGTTTTTTCTGCTCTCACTTTATGTGAGGCACTTACTTCGGTAAGACAGGAAATATAAGGCATGTGGATGAAATCATTTTAAATGTAAAAGCTATTTAGCTGCAGTTTAAATGCACTTCAAAAAATCTTACATATGGAGGCATTTTATCTGACATGATTTGACGCTTTACATTCTCGGTATAATGTGTTGTTTGAGGTCTATACATGTAAAAGAGACAAAATGATAAATTGCCTTCATTTGTCATCCATGTGACCTCAAGCATTTCATCTTAAGACAAATGACATTAACAAGACAAAGACATTCATTCATGTATAGTCTATGTTATAGATTTTTGTTCTTTTGCCTGACCTTCTAAATTTCACTGATGTTACATTAAAATTGCATTAATTTTTATCTCTGATAAAACAGCAAGCATTAGTCCTGACATTTTTATTCATGCACAAACATTAAACCTGATTTCAAACCCCATTACATACAGTAGATCTGCACTAATGGGGACTTACCTATCACAGTGAAAATCAAGAGCAGTCTGTAAAAATGTCTGAGCTCAGATTGTAGACAATAACATTTGCATGTTTCCCACCAGCTCCATCCATTCCCATTTGTGTAAGCGCACAGGCAACATTAGAGATTGCTATAATTCCTCATGATATGACTGTTAATGTCGCCACTGTACTGGTTTGTGCCTCCAGGACAATGAATTATTTGTACAGACATTTTCACTCTGGGAATTGGCTACAGTGCAGGTGATTGTGTTACAACAATGCTCTCCTATTAAAAAAAAAATGCTTTCAATGTTGTAAAGCCAAGAATAGGAATGAAAATATCCTGAAGCCAGCATAGCTCAAGATGTAATGTTAGGTGAATGAGAAAAGGCAGCAACACTAAGTCTTCATCTGTTTTCCAACACTGTGCTGATAGGTTTATCAGCTGAAGAAAACTAATGTAAACCTGCTGCTGATGAAGCCAGGCATGTGTTCTCTGGTTTCTTCCACAGAGCAAAGATGGAGTAGAGGAAGGCTCTTGTAGTTGGGTAAAAACCTGGTGTTGTAAGCACCTTTCAGCACTCTCTGATTCAGCGCACTTTTAGAGCACCCTACTAACACAGGTATTGCTCTGTAGGACGGTTGAAAAGCACAGCCATGGTTCTGTCATCAGGAGAGTGTAACCAGGATCTGTGTTCCAGCTGTTGCAATGCATATTTGCTATTTGAAACATTTTTCGGGCACAGCAGCAAGGGATGATATGTTTTTGCTTGTATGTTCCCAGTAGTATATTTGGAGGTTGATTGGAAATTTTAGGACAGAGGGAACAGTAGTAAATAGCAAGGGTGCTCAAGTCTGCAGTCTCACGTTTCCACCTTATTATTCAGTATTAATCTGGAGGCAGACAGATCATTCTTGATCCTGATGTTGGATTTTCTCTGTCACACTTTAACCTGTCTGGCAGTCACAATAAGATTAATATTTCCTCTCACATCACACAGCAAGTTACCTCATGAAATAAAATCAAATAAAACATGAATTTCATATGCCGAATAGTCATATTTCATGTGTCAAAAATAATTTTTTTTTTTTTTTTCAAAAAAAGCATAAAATCTTCCTCTTTTAGGGGTTTTCTTACAACCTCAATTAATCATAATTTAGCTACAAGCAAAATCTTACTAGAGTTGCATCTGCAAGGCCTTAGGTTAAATTGATAAACACTGATGGCATCATAGAAAACTCAACTGGATGGAAAATGATGTAGATATGAAAAGAAGATCATAGATAGAAAGTAGGTAACAGGTGTCTTGGTAGATATTACAGGTAAGATGCAGCTGTAATGGCTGATTGCAAGGACGGTTATTCCGACTTTACGTGACTTGCAATAATAAACTGAGGCAGAGAATTGACCTGAAAATATGTTTCATCCATATGGCTGCAATGTTTAAGTCATTAACATGCTCCCACGGGTTATCATTATTATTGCAAAATGTAAACATTACTGCCACATATTTCCAAACTCAATGAAATAAAGCTGAAAATAAAAAGTCAGAGTAATTATACTCTTTCCCCCAGACCAAACAGATATGCTACTTCAATATGTTAGTTATTGTAAATGTATGTTCCAATCTCTAATATTTACTCAGTATATTAGTTTCTTCCCCCAATCTTATAGCCCCTCAGCCCATTGCTCATTGATCCTTATATTACATTAAAAATTGAAATAGCCATGAATAATATACAAGGATGAAAATCTAACTATCTTAGTGCTCAAACGGGTGAACATCCATCCATCCATCCATCCATCCATCTTCCGTACCCGCTTGTTCCTGAAAGCCAGGGTCACGGGGATCTGCTAGAGCCTATCCCAGCTCTCTCTCAGGTGAAAGGCAGGGGTACACCCTGGACAGGTCACGGGTGAACATAAGAAATTTTATTAGCTGAACAGAACACAATTAAGCTCCACATCTAACAATCCAGCTCACCCGAATCATCAAACACACTTTCTTACTGAGTACTGGTGAGTGAGCCATGTCCAGCCATGAGAGATGTACCACTGTGACTTTTTGAGCCTGGCAATCTATTCCAGTTGTGGAAACTGTTCATATCATTGGACTATTGAGAAAAATATTTGATAATTTTACTCCATGGAAACAGTGTGCAGGTTACTCAGGATAACTCACAAAGCACAACAGTTTACAGTGTTTTACTTTATTTAAATCTTTTTTTTTTTCTTAATTTCAGGGAGGAAAAAAAGTTCCTACAACACACCAACAACAATTTATTACTGCATACTGATTGTGGTTAGCATGAAAGCTGGTTGAGCTTAAGAGGGTTTACCACTTTGTTTATGAGATGAAGAATGCCCTAAGCCCCCTTAGTTTTTGTCTCTTTAAGACCAGCAGTCAACCTCATCCAAGGAGTAGAACAAAAGCCATTGGCTGAAACTCTTCTATTTCATTGTTTAGTACTGACAAGTTTCTTTATTGTTTAGTTCTGAGTGCTTCACCTATCAACAAATCTTGGATGACCTTGGGTCTCTGTGTCCAGTGCAATTAGCATAAATATTCATGTATCTAAACTATATTTGTGTCTGCAAGACAGGTGAATGAATATAAAAACTACAGTTTCAACAGGAGAGCACAGGGTACACAAACATCACTGTGCAGTGGCACCAATCAAGCCCACCATATATCACTATTTTGTCTTACAATAAGGTTCTCATGATCTTCTCATTTTTATCTATCATATATCGTGTGTATTTATTTTCATTTCCACACTGGTCAACATAGCACATGGTTTAAGCAGTGTGTAAATGGTTGTTATATTGCAGGAACACAACTTTGTTTTACTTTAGTTAACTCACAGGTTAGCCTATAGCTTCCCACTGATGCACTAACTTCAAATCTGACTGCAAAACCAGTATTACGTAGCAATTGGCTTAAATTTAAATTATCTATCCAAATCCATGTTGTAAAAACTACTACTCAAGTTAAAGTGAGACAGAAGAGGTATAGGGTCTTTCTGAGATGACATTTTTTCACTTGAACAACAGCATTTCTTAGAAGATGCTGATTCACACAGCAGACAGAGCAACTATCACAAGGTTCATGGGCAGAAATTTCATGGCACGAGATTTAGTGTAACAAATATTTTAAGTCACAAAAGTCAGAATAGTTCAGATAAACTGCTTAACTGTGAATCATAGCTATGCCAAAATCATCTGAAAGGTAATTAAATGAGACAGTTGTAAATTATACAGAACTTGATACAGCGTGGTTTTCCTTTCTCAATCAGAAAAGACAAAAAGAATAAAGGGAAATGTTCCAACTGACTGATTTCTGTAATAATTTGGTGCTATGCCTTCTGTCATTTCTCACCAGAGTGCAGAACCATGACATCATTTCCAAATGTTTTCAATATCTCAAATGTTCTGTGACAAGTATGACAGTGGAATTGGTTCTGCTATAAGCAATGGTCTAAATGCTCTCAACATAAGCTCTGTGCTGAAGTATGTCCCATGCCTGATGATGTTATAGATTAGCAATTCATAACTGACATCATTTGTCAACTTACACTTGAAAGGGGATCCCAGATGGTGAAACTGCACAGACAAGCGTGATTTTCATATAAGACTGTGTATAGTCTTTTTGTTTGCATGGTGTGACCACAAACACGTGTAACTTCTTAAGGGAGTTATTCTACACGGGATATGTTTCTGATCGTTTGTCATGATGAACAAAGAAGAGATTTCAGATAACCACACTGCCATCCTACATGTAAGCATAATGTGAAATAATTCATTTAATCTTTAAAACAACATGGATTCAATTTAAGACAGAAATCAGGGGCTTCTTTAAGAGAAGACATAAAAAGCTAGATGGCCTGGCTGTCAGTTGGTGCTAACATAGAAAAAAAAAAAAAAAAAGCAAAATATGTACAAGATTTTAAGTGTTTCCAACATTCACAGTGTCTTTGTCTACCTGCAAGTTTGATGTCAGACCTGCTTTAAAAGCAAGCAATGATGTTTCTCTCTCCTCTACTCACCTCTGTGGACCAACAACCCGTCTCAACATCTGAGAGTCCTGCTGACTGTGTCTTCTGTCTTGTCCCCAGACTGCTGCTCCAGCTCCACCCACCTGCTGCTAAGAGCTGTCCAGCTGGGATAATTGGCCCCCCTGTCCACCTTTCCTGCCATTCACGCTGCCTGAAATCTCTCCACACACACACACACACACACACACACACACACACACACACAAACATTGCCACTCTGTTTGGCCTCTCATCTTCACAGACTAACTGCATATCAATTTTAATTCCATAGACTGTAGGACTGGATAATGATGACATCTGTCGCTGGGAGTTGGGGGAGTCTTTGAGGTCTTCTGAGAGAAAAGAGAAATGGAAATGAACCCACAGTAACAAAAAAAAAATATATAATAAATATAAAATGCTAGATAATCCCTTACCCTATGACTTTGAGATGTCTATTAGATCTAAATGCTAAAACCTAATTCTGCTTACACTGTTACAGCAACTGGACAGTACAGTAACCTTCTGAAAACTTCTCATTATCTAATAGCTATTTGTGTTCCTATCAAGACCAAAATCCCATATTAATAGAATACATGAAACCGTGAGAATCTTGGTAATAAATTCCATATTTATAGGCAAATAGACAATGTGCCTAGAGCTGTTGCTCTGAGAATGTATTCGATTGATGTCATGGATGTCATGTCAGTGTATAGTGTATAGTGATTTACTATACATAAAAGGAAAATATATGACCTATCATCAGGACAGAGGAAGAAAAGAAATATCTACAAAATATATAATATTATAATTTATACATTGTTCCAAGGAAACATGGAAACGCAGTAATCACCAAAATGCTTTAAGGATGAAACAGTTGATCAAATGGATTGTCCTTAACTTAATCCCTTAACTTAATTGCATTATAGCAAAATATTCTTCATTTGGGTTTATAGTGTAAACAAAGGGCATAATAAATAACTTTTCTTGCTTGGTGTTTGGTTCATTTGATATCTCATGTGTCATTTCCCGCAGGTTTTCCAACATGAAATAGTTAATAGGAAGGAAGGTTGTGGGAAATCGTGACTAATTTTTAGAATAGTAAGACGTGAGTTACCACATTCAATAAAAACAATGATCGTCTCTATGAAGCAGACATGCAAACTAAAGAGTAACAGAACAAGTTTAAACTTGATACAAACGTGTCTTCCTATCCTGAAAGGTGGGTGTGATGCAGAGTTGGAAATAAAAGGGCATTTTTTTTAGTCCTGACCACCTTGATAAAAGCAGGTTGAAAGTTTCACTGTCAAACCTACTGTTGGCCCAGTCCAGCCCTAATGGATTTCTGTGTAAACAAAATGGTACAGTGTTGTTACTTGTGCTTTGTGACAGATGGAATAAAGATTAAAACTGGAAAAGATCAGAACCCGAGATAATCACTGTGGATTTGCTTTCATGCTTCCCTCTGTTCTGCTGATGTCACAAAATAAGCTCAAGGCTTAACTGTGAAGCTTCATTAGCATGTTAACCTGTATGCACAGTCACTCTCAAAACAAAATGACATTTACCTTGTCACTTCAGCCACCAGACCATAGAAGTCATGAAAGCACAAAAGTGGCTGAAACATCAGCAGGATTATTTGTTCAGGACTCAATTTCCTCATGAGGTTAGTGTTCAAAAGTAAGCACACAGTAGGAAGCACAATTCCTCCTACACACATGAAAAGGTGTTGGCTTCCACCTACATTGTATCTTCTGTTTGTCATTGAGTGCAGCTCCCCAGGGTTCTCATTGCTGCTCTCAGGGGAGTTACTATGTCATCATGTAAAACTCAAGCAATCCTCTACATTCAGTGAACCACAGCTGCTGGAAGAGTGAGGGCTTATTTCTTCATATCAGTAAAGTTAGAGGGGAGATGATTAATTTAAATTTTTCTAGCATTAATTTGAGGTATTCACTGATAATTCAGGAATTATACTTGGGTACTTCATGCACAAAACAAAACATGTCATCCTGCTGCCATCTAGTGGCTGCAAGATGAATACACTGCAGACTCAAAGGAAAAAAGCCCATATTATTATTAATTTTTACTTAAAAATGTGCACATAGAATAGCAATTCCAACCCATGAAAATGAAAAAGTAAAAATCAGTCCATTTTAAAACAAAATTTAACAGTGTCCAGCATGACAGTATCATTGAAAAAAAAGACAAGAATCTATCTCACAACTCTATATACAGGCCACACAAAACATGAGCAAAGATACTCCAATTAACAGCATGAATTAACACTTTCTGTACAATATCCATTGCTGTGGACGTCCCATAATTCTTATTTGACTTTTTTTTTTTTTTTTTCCCCAGCTCCACTGCTGCCATGAAATGTAATGTTCAGGCCACATCTGTCACTTCATTTCCTTGTAGAAAACTGTGGCGCTATAGTGGAATAACATCCAATGCAGAAAAACAGTGAAGACAGTCCAAGGGATTTCTTGTGTCAAGGCAAGCATGTCGCTAACATTTCACAAAGTGAGATTGTGTTCAGATGAGATCACTCTAGTTCTTTGAACCGTGCAAACATGGCCTTGCGTACTGCTTGTTTGTAGGTGGCATGATCCCAGACGACAGGCTCTTTCTTTTTCCTCTGCTAAAGAAAAAAAAATGCAAGGAACGGTATAATAAATGTAAGAAACAGTAATAAAACATAATATTTATCAAGGAATAAAACGTCACACCTACCGGGACTGGTTCAGCCCCTAAACCAGGCCTTTCACTGACTTTACTTATCTCTCTGAACACAGAGAATCTTTTGTTAGTAAGAATTCAACTTCGCTGAATAAAACCACTTAAGAGTTTTGTTTCTGATTTTTATCATTTCATCACACAGTGTGTTAAACCACTCCTACCTGGAGCTTCCAGCCCAAGTATTATGATGCTGTGGAGGTTGGTGATGGTGTTTTCTTCTTTTCTGTTCAGGGGATCTGGGAGCTTCTCTGGCATTGAGCTGTGGAAACAAACCCCACCTATTGCAATTAACTGACAACATGAGACTTTACTTGGTATATTTTTACTATCACAAAGATTTTCACTTACTTCTTTTTCTTGATTTTCTAGTGCCTCCAACTCTTTCTTTGACCTCTTGATCTTCAAGTGGATCTCCATATTTTGCTGTTGAGACAACAGATTGAGTATTAAAGGTTTTTTTTTTTTTTTTTTTTTTTTTAAATAGGTTCACTGTCAATTATGACTCTTGGGCATAAGCAGTACTTTGTGCAGGTCGGAAAGCTGCTGGTGACGGATCAGAGCATCTTTGTTGGGGAACTGTCTCCTACACAGCAGGCAAGCCATCTTCTTCCAGTCTGTCAGCTTGTCCTCTCTGTCTTCAGACTGGCTGCCCTGACTGCTTTTAGCTGCTTCCTCCTTATCCTCTTCCACCTCTTCATCACTTCCAGCTGCATAGTCTGATGCCAGCAGGCCCAGAGAGCCCATTGGACGCTGCAAAACATACCGTTCAAATGTTAAAAACAAATTTTTCAACAGCATTTATTTGTTTCATTATTTTATCTTTTTCAAAATGGCACACCAAATGAAAGCACATAAAGAGCACTTGATGACCAAAGTTATGCCAAGTAGATTGAGCAACAGAGTTCATACCTTGGACTTCTCGTCTCTCTTAGGTGGAGCAAGAGGTTTTTTAAAAAGATCATCTCCACCTGAGATCTGAGGATACAGACAAGGAATAGCATGAAAAAGATTGAAGAAAATACTTATATTAGTTACTGTAAATATATATACAAATGTTGGAAGCAGGGTCCCTAACCTTCCTCTCAAACACAGCAAAACCAGCATCAGCCGACTTAGATTGCCTCTTATCATCGTCCATGCCGGTCTTCAGCACCGGTGATGGAGCACGGACACTTTCCTTCTGACGATTTTGAATCTTGGCCCAGCGTTCCATGTCTTTCATGATCTGTAAATGGTAAACTACTTAACTATATGCCTTTTAAATAGAAATATTCTACTTGAGTGCAATGAAATAAGTGAAGTACTACCTTGACAGCAGCAAGACTTCTTGGCTTCTCGTCTTTATCTTTTTCTTTGTCCTTTTTAGCACAGTCATCATCGTCTTTCTTTTCAGGAGCTGCTGTTGAAGTGTCAACCTCCTGAGCTGAACTGGTTGCAACTGGTATCTGAGCCACCGTCATGTGAGGAGGTACTGATGGTTTTTTCATTTCCAGAGGTGCATCTGCTGCTGGGTTGGAAAGAATAGCCTGGTCCTCAGCCGTCATGGTTACAGGTTGAGTCTCTACAGAGTTCCCTCCTGGAACTGGGATGTAGGTCTTTGACACAGCATCCCAATACAGATACTCCTGGGTTTGAGCATTGTAGAAATACTACACACACAAAACAAAAACAGTATCTTAATCATCACAGCAACAATTATTCAAGGACACATTTTTCTTAGTTGGTTGGGTTACAGCTGGCATATCAAAGGATAAATAAGATTTAACTGAATTCTCTGCCCTCTTATTGCACTGTTCAAATCACATACTCTTATGTGCAAATATTCAGCTCGGACACCAACATAACATTTGGACAAATAACACTGCTCCTCTACAGCATTTGCCTAGTCATAGTGAAGAAGCACTTTCTCTGGCCTGTGATGTTTTAGTATTCTCACCCTTGAATTAGGGTCGTAGTACAGCGTTGTTTCCGGATCGTAGTAGAAGCCTGACGTGGCATCATACAAGTAGCTGGACATGTCTGGATTCTCAGTGCCTTTGAAAAACAATAGCAGTTTAAAATAGTTGCTCCGTTTACCACCGACTTACTAAAAACACGTGGTAAAATGGGATAATAAATCAAAAAATTAAAAGTACATTTATACCCCAAATCCCTTTTCTCCCAAATTATTTGCCAAAATGTCCGACTTAGGTTAAATCCAAGTGCATATGTTATCTTCAACACCAAAATCATAAAACAAAGGCCCACTGGAAAAAATTGTTTTAATAATGCTGAACTGGATTTGTAGGTTAGATTTAAAAAAAAAAATTTTTTTTTTTTACCATAGATATACGCCTCTGAGCCATCTGCAGTAATGGCCATCCCAGCTGATTCTGTGGGTATATGAGGTCCACCAGCATGGAATGAAGGATCGACAGCTGGCGTCTCAGAGTAACCAACTCCCTAAAAAACATTTAAATAGAAGTCCGGTTAACTACTTAGCTTTGCGGAAAGTTATGCGTCTTTCCAGTTGGTTCACAACCTACCTGGCTAATGCTAGGGTCCGTTGACAGAGGGGGATTGGGACCAGTCATCAAATCACCTGATGAGAAAAATGCAAGTGCTACTCAAACCCTATTCTGAAATACTAACCAACAGCACATGGGGACCAAGATGCTACAACTGTCTAACGAAGTCTCACCTTGCATTCCAATGGGAGCACCAGCAGGTGGGTGCAGAGGTTGCAAGTACAGTGGAGGTTGTGGGTACTGCTGCTGCAGTTGCTGAAATACCAAGGCAGAAACCAAAGTGCTCTGACCATCCTCTTCTTTCCATTCACTTTGAAAATCAATACAGTAAAAACTCAACTTACACTTAACATGCTGGCCTCAGGTGGATGCCCAAGGAGAGAAGTTTGTTGTTTATCAAACTCTCTTCTGAAACTGACAGAGAGAAAATAATCACAAACAAATTTCTCTACTAGAAAAAAGAATTTTTTTTTTTTTTTTACTACACAGTGACTTACTTTTGGTTCTTCAGGGGTTTTGCTACCTCAGCATAAACTCTGACTCCATCAATATAAAGGGGTCTGGGTTTAGTCAGGAGCTCAACCAGACGTGTCACTTGCTATAAAGGAAAACATTAAATTAAGTGCTTGAGGAGAAAAAAAAAAAAAAAAAAAAAAAAAGAGGGAAACATTAGAAAATGATAATCAAAAATGATTTTCGGGCACCTCATGGGAGTCCATGTCAACAAAGCAGAAGCACTTAGTTCCAGGTGGCTTAGCCTTGACCAGGCGGACATTTCTTTCATCCAGATATGCAAAAGGATCCAAAGCTTTTAGGATAGTCTCAACTGTGGTGGTGGGCTTCACATTCTTTATTATCATAGCTGTACAATGACAAAGGAAACTCACCTCAATTACATGCTGCAGTAACACATAACTGAAAAGATATGACAAATTGCTAGCATTTCTAACTACAAGGTGAAGTGCAATAGGAGCTAAGTCAACATACTTTTACTGTCTTTAAAGACAGCATCAGAATGGTGTGAATTGTGATGAGGAGGGTTGCGGTTGCCCCAAGGCTCTGCCTGTTGCTCTGTTTCTTGTTGTTGGAGTTGCTGGTCCACCTGCTGCTGCCAGGCCTCTGGAGTGAGGTCAGAGCTACGCTGCCACTGGCCGTGGGACAAAGAAGCAACAGGACCTTTTTGTTTGGAAGCATTTGGGTTCGTCTTCAACTCTTCTGAAGGTTCATTTGGTCTGGGCAACTGGGACTCGTGGTCTTTGTGATCTGAGTCCTAATTCAGAGACAGGAAGAAAGGGACATTTGATTTCTTGTGGTAGGACAATCAGGCAAAAGGATAGTATACATGGTGAATCAACACCAAAATTAGCATATTTTGAGTGGACCTGTTACAGACCTCAGCTAAGAAGACACTGACTAAGTGTGGCTACTATTAACAACAGGCCTTTTTTTCCTCCCCTTTCTTCAGGGTGCAGCATATATTTTATTGAGAAGACTTCCTGTTTTCAGATCTGCTCCGATTTGTCTCAATCAATTGTTACTATTGTTTGAAGTTAATGCAAACAACAATTAGTCCGTTAGTACATATGAATTTATAATCTAACACTTAGGCTGTGAAACATTTACAGTGTCTAATCAGTTTAACTTGATCTATATGTTTGTTCAGAAACAAGAATTTGTGTTAAAGAAATGCTGGTTATTATGGTATGATCATGTGCTAAAATGATGTGAAAATGATCAACTTAAGAGAGCTGTAGCTTTTTGTTATAGTGTCTTTATTTATGAGACAAGCATTATTCAAATATTATGAGAATTTCAACTAAAAGAATATTCTATCACTACACTCACATGAACGCCTCTCTCGTGGTCGTCTGGCTGGATGAATTTCATGGTAGCTGTTCTAGTGCCAACTTTTAGGGATCCCTGAAAGAAAAACAGAAAAGATAATTTAGCATTAAAACTACATCAGTGACTCTTTCCTAAAATAATATCACTGTCACCCAACATGCACTGTGGCAAGTTTAGCCCTCCTCTTCACTGCTGAGGATATAATGGGCCAACACTTATGATGTTCAAAGCCCTGGTCCATTGCCATGCTTCATACAGGCCATTTGTCCCCATACTACACTAACACACTTAGGTCTGCAGCTAAGGATTATTTTTAACTACTTACTAATCTACCAACTATTTTAATCAATAAAAGTAATCTCTTGGTGCATAAAATCTCAGAAAACACAAAAATATTGAACACAATTTTGCAAAGCCCAAGGTGACTCTCATACCTAGGTTTTCCTAACCAAAACCCATAGATATGCAGATCACTATCAGACAAAAGATGCAGCAAGTCATAACTAAAAAGCTGGAACTAGGCATTGGAACTCTGGCATTTTTGCTTGAATAATGACAAACAATCATTGACTGCCGATTAAATACGCTTCCATCAGTTGGCTTAAATACAGGCACATCTGACTTGCACAAGACAAGACTTGTATCCTTAGAAAAATAAATATCCACCACCAACAACTCTGTAGTACAAATCAGAACCACACTCATGTCAGTTGTGCAAACCAAACAATCCCATAGTAAATATCCCCTTTTCCAAGGTTTGACGCATTTGTATAGAAAAAGAAAAAGGAAAGCTCACATCTAAATTGCCCATAATTCTGATGTACATAGTGCATGTCAAATCCAAAAACTCAAGCGCTCAAAGTAAAATTATCCATGAAAATCGTACATGTGCACATTCCTCAGACACACAAAATAACTTGGTGTCTCAATATTTTTTAAAAAAATGCAAAACTAAAGCCATTGTTTGCCTACCTACCTGTCAAAGTGGGTATTAAAATCTGATGATCAAATTTCTGATCTCACAGCTGACTGTATCTAGTTTTTAATACTGGCCTATCAAAAGATGCAGTGCATATACAAAAAAAAGAAGTAGTGAAAATATACAGTATACATTCAGTCTAACAATAGAAATAGTGGAATATTAACTCAACAGAAACCACTCAACTGATCCCATCGGCCAATAAATAAGATGATTCTCTTTCATTTTTAATTTGCGGTAATTGCAGAGCAGTCCTGGCCAGTGCCGCAGATGCCTCAACATGAGAACTCAATTCGCAAGCTGCTCAGTACAATCCAAAGAAAGCTGAAATCATGTCAATCCTGCCAATATTCACTCACAAGTTCAAGAGAATACCACCAAAAGAAGGTGCACTCTCCAGGAAAAGTCACAAATAACTGAAAATGCCTTGAAAGTGGCAATTTTTTTTTTTTGCAGGAACAGTCTGCAGCCACACTCGAAGTTTTGTGAAGTTCCAATGTTTAATGTAAAGCAAACCAAACTGTTAGATTTGGATAAAAGGAAAATTCAATGTGATCGTAGCTCTACATGAAAAGTCAGAAGAACACCAAAATTTAAAAAAAAAACAACAAAAAACAAACAAAAAAAACCATAAACATCTGTGCTACTTTCCAAAATTTCCCAACAGTTGCAAAATTTCCCCTTTGAACCAGAAGTATCAACTTCATGGTGGTGCCAAAACAAGTAAGGAGCTCCCCAACACCATTAGGATTCATACTGTGCACCATCATCTGCACCAAAATTTAACAGACATCCATGGAATAGCTTGACAGACTTTACTAGAAAGTCAACCTCATAATGGCATTAAAGGAAAAGTAAGATCACCAGTTAGGCTTCTTCCTCTGAGGACAATGAAATGAACAATGCAACCATTCCACTGATGGGATACTTCAGCCTGCACAAGCGGTGATGCAACCAATAGACCTACCACCACTGCCATCCATAGAACTATGCTGCTAACAGAGCTAACAACCATTTGAGGCAATGTAGACCCATGTACGGCTGTGAAAATGATACAAATGTTTTAAACAACACCTGTGTTTTACCTGACATTAGGTTACTACTGACTTTTTTTTCCAGAAGAAACTTGCTTTTGTGAAGTGAGCAAAAAAAAAAAAAGTGTATTCTATATTAGCAATCTAATCGGAAATGGCAGGATTCTCAGGAATCAGGAGACCTTCAGACCAATTTCAGCCCTCTAGTCCCTTACGCTGCTCATCCAAGGCGGTAGTTCTGCACCAGTTTTTTGTCTCACTGTTCTGTATCAAAGGTTCACTATTAACATGGGTGGTCAACACTGACCCGCCAAAATGCCATGATGCGAGGAGAAGTATTGCCGAGTCAAGTCCACCCCACCTCTGGTATAAACAGAACAAGGCAGAATGAGAGGCTGGGGGTGGAAACGGAACAGGGTAGCATTACTGGTAAGCATTGCTTTTCTGACGCATTTGTTGTGTCGGATGTCACAATGAGTCTTTGTACATTTTCTAGTACCAACAGTCCCGGCAGCTACAGACAACATGGGCAAGAGTTTTGCTTTGTTTTTTTTTTTTTAAATTGCCTTGAAGATGGGTCAACACAATGGCAGTCTGCCGCAAACACCATATAACAAAAAACACAGCCGCCCTCTTTCTTTTGAATGAGGCCTTTCTTGCAACAAACTGGCGATGATGTCACTGAACTCATCGTACAGCAAAAACATGGCACACAGCTCAACTTTTGTCAGAAGGAACTGCTACAGTGACCTCTGAATTACCTGAGCTGGTGTTTTAATACCAAACTTAAACAATTTTTCTACTGTGTACATAATTGTCATGAATACTGATAAAATAATTGTTGCCATGATAAAGTTTCAGGTTGAAAAACCTTGTGTCAGAATATTATAAAACTGTGCACAGTTCTGATATCTAACACAGCTTCAAATTCTGTTCAGACTGAATCCTGGATCTATTTCACATCTCACTGGTATCTGAAACAACAGATCCCCAACAAGAGCTTCTGGTGTTGTTTTAAGACATGGCTTTTTTTCAAAACTGAAGGATTACTTAGGCAGTGGTAAGGAAATCTGGAGTTGCTTCCTTACCAACAGAAAGTACTTCACAGGGCGCAAAAAACAGAGAAAACCAAATTCACCAAACAGAGGTGAGATGATTTTTTTTCCCCCTAAATATCTGTATTTTCTTTGGTAAATCAACTGCAGGGTTACACACTTAAGGGTTGACTTCTACCTGTGCACGTACACATCTGAGAATTGTAAAGGTCATTATTATTATTCTAACTCTTTTGTACCAAACAAGCAGTTTGAAGTACTACCATGGCTTTAAATTTAATTTATGAAAAACTGGGACCAATTGTTTAGGTCCTGAAACATTAGCATCTAAAATGTCCACAACTGACATCTTCAGCTCCTTTACCAAAGTAAGTTCACAAAAAATAAAGGCAACCCCAGGTACCCAAGGTTCTCTCCCTCCCCCATCTACTAAATGCCCTCTCAACCCCTCGTAATCCTGATGGGAGAGACGGCCTTCGTAGAGTGACGAGGATAGGCCACCTTGTTGGACTCCATGAAGTGGACTGCATCCTCGAGGTTTAAAAACTCCACATAGGCCGTATCGTAGCTGTAACCTGGGGACAGCATTTGAAATACAGATGGTTTTTGTTAGTCAATGCCAGTAATGACAGTCACCCAGTAAAACATAAAAAACAGCAGTTGGTGAATACATCGAGATCAGTGTAAGCGAATTTTTACACCTTTACTGATACACATACCTTTTCTGGAAAACACACATTTTGTTTAAGCTTTTTTTCTATTCAGTCTTCTGATGACTGACATCAAACCAGACTTTGCCATGAATGGCTTTGATAAAGCCATGCTTTAACAAACCAGTGGCAGTGGACGACTGCATGGTGCCCACCATGGAGACAGAAAGTTTTACTATTCATTTTCAATCAAATTAAACAAGTCACCTGGATCACTTTCTGTGATGACATTTTGATATATTTACAAATAATTAACAGCCATTGAGACTTTATCTTCACAGAAAGGCTTGACATCATGTCTAACCACATGTACAATAATCCACTGAGAAAAGCTTCCACGCTAAAGCAGATGTTTAGATCAGCAAGATTAAAAAAAAGAAGAAAACAAACAAAAAAAAAAAACAAATACAGTTTCCTTTTCAGGTTTGTTGACATTTATTGCAGAGTACCTTAACTGTCCATGAAGGACACATTAAGTGAGTCAGTTGTCACATAGCTCTTGTGACTAACATTGAATATCACTCTCCGAAGCTTCTAACATTGATTCTTTGCAGAGTACCCCACATCCTTCAACTAAAACAAATAAATAAAATAAACAAAAAAAAGAAAAAGGTGGTGTAACAGCCCCCCCCCCCCCTTTCCTTTTTTCTGAGCGCGTTCACACAGACCAGCACCAACAAAAGCAACCAAGAATGTAAAAAAGAATGCGGATGTTCCAATGTCGGACAAAGCGAAATGTCGAGGGACATGGTAGCGATCGACTGCCCCAAACAGTTCCACACAAAAATTGAATTCTTACCTGGCACAACATTTTTGATTTTCATCCCCTGCATTGGCACACCATCACGGACTGCAAAGGCACCAAGAATCTGCAAAAGAAGATATAAATCTGAATGAGGTAAGGAATGGCCACCTCTGTTTGGTGAATTTGGTTTAATGCTAACCAATACCAACAAAGTCTGGGAAACAGAAGTTGCTTTTATGCTGGATTATTACCTGCTCCATTGTGGCAGTCTTTGGAATACCAATGATAGATATTGTATTGGAAATTTTGTCCTCCACGGAAGCACTCCTGTAGTCTTGATCCTTTCACAGAAATTTCCATTAAATTAAAAGTTAGAAAACATCCAGATACTACAAAACTGCAAAACCATCAGCAACAAAATACAAAAATGCACACATACCTGACAACCAGACTCACTAAATTTTGTAGGTGTTATTGGTTTAGACTCTTTGATGAGTTTCTCTGGTGCTTGAAGCTCCTCACGTTTGTAATCGAAAGCCCTCCCGGATTCTGTTCTGTAATCAATGTCCCGGTAGTCTTGATCTCTTGCCTGTACGGTGCTACTATTTTGAAAATCACATTCTGGCCCCATTTTACCTCTAGTAGGTTCTTGCGGAATATCTTTCATCCCTTTAAAACAATCATTTGGCTCCTGAATCTCATGTGAGGGCTGAGTCTTATCTTTGTGATAAGGAGGCCTTTCGTCACGATGTGGTTTATTCTGACTATGCTTCTGATCTCTTTCTCCAAGCCAATGTTTGTCATTTTCTTGAACAAGAGGGTCATTGAGGGGATTTCTTTCTGTGAGTGGATGTTCATGTGGACCTTTGTGGCCAAGTGATGGTAGATCAATAGCAGGAAAATGCTCCCCATGAGGAAAGCCAGCTTCTTTCCCTGGGAATTCAGATGGCCTATCCCTTTCTTGAAATGGTGGTGGCTCCCTACCAAAATCAACAGGAAACCTGGGTTCAGATACCCCTTCCATACCCTTGTTTATGTTTAATAATGAGTTCTTGTCTTTCCGGCGGTTCTTCCATTCTTCAGCAAGGGTCATCTCTTCACCACTCCGATAATCCATAAGCGGACTGTTACCTGAATCTGGAAACGGCTTTGCTCTGAGAGTGTCCCCTGCGCCCATAAACTCAGGTCTCTGAGGGCCAGCAACATCTGAAGGAATGTCTGACTTTATCCTGTCTACTGAAGGGACATTGCTGTTTCCAAATCTTAAGGGAGATCGATCTCTGCCTCTAAAATCAGCTGGTGGTCCTGGACGATTTCTGAAATCCATATCTGAATCAAATCCACCTCTTGGGTTAAAAGGTGGTCCTCCTCTTCTGTCAGTGTCCATCAGTCTCCTTTCACGTGGAGTTAAGTCCATATCAAAACGATCAGTGTCACTAATGCTCATTGGAGGCCTGTCACGCATGTCCCTAGATCCATCATTTCGCTCCATTCGGTCCATGGGTAACCCTCTTCTTCCATCAGTATTGGGAGTGTTGAAACGTGGCATGTCATAATGAAATGACTCTCTCATGTCCATAAATCTACTGTTTGTTTCCCGTGGTGGCAAACCCCTCCCTCCAATGTCTGAGTTTCTACCTGGTCCCAGAAATCCAGAAGAATTCATCAGTTTGTCTCTGATGGTCATTTCATAGTGCCTTCTAAGATTGAAGTCGGGTTCTTCTCCAGGTCTGAAGAAATCTCTGTTTGGTTCTCTACCTCGCATGTCATGCGTGTCCATATCACGTCCCCTCATGGGTGGCCCATCCATTCTTCTCATGTCCATAGGTGGCAGATCCATGGGTCTTGGGCCCATATGACCCATTGGACCCATGGGACCTATTAGACCCATGTTCATCCCATCTCTACTTCTATAGTCAGGCATGGGACGGTCTCTACCACCAAACATTTCTCCACGATGATCACCTCTGCAATATATGTTACTATATTAGGCTGCTGGTTTAAGTTAATTTTTATAATAAACAACCAGTCACAATATGTAATATCAGCCATAGAGAAGGAATTGGTAATATAGCAAAATGCACCAATCAGCCATAACATTATGACCACCCGCCTAAAAGAGTGTACACCAGAGTGAATGCAGCAGGTGGCTGGCACTCGCGTCACTCTGAATACATTCGTTTCTGCAGTTATACTTAAAGGAAGAGCACATATTTCTCTGCCATTCAATAAAAACGTATGTAAAAGAAGTGAAAACTGTGGTAGTGAAGATGAATGTTTCAATTTGCAGAGACCGCTGTATAGTATTTCTCATTTTCAACCATATTAAAGACTCATAATGAAATCTTTTGAAAAGGATGAATGAAATTTCGACACTAGGTCAACCATCAATGAACCTTGGGTGGCCATGACTCTGTCGCTGGTTTACCGTTTGCCCTTAGACAACTTTAAAAGATATTAACCACTGCAGACTAGGAATACATAAACAAAACCTGCAGTTTGGGAAATGCTCTGACCTCATCATTTAGCCATGACAGGTTGGCCTTTGTCAAAGTCACTCAGCTCTTTACATTTGCCCATTTTCCTGCTCCCAACACATCAAGTTCAAAGACAGTGTTCACTTGCTGCCTAATATATTCCACACATTGACAGTTAATCGCTTTACCTGTCAATGGTCATAATGCTATGGCTGATCAGTGTACAATGTGAAAGCAGAAATTTGTTCATTTGATACTGTTCCATAACCAGTAAAAGAAGGAGGGGCACTGAAGGTAAATATATGGGAAATTGATATTCTATATACATATACAAATACAGGCAGCCATGAATAACACTGTTAAAACAGTAAGATTGCCAGGCAAATGTACTAGGCCAGGGATCTTCCTACATAGCGAATGACCTGGTGGCTAGGGCTGGGGATAACTACCAATTTCACAAATAGATTCCAATTCATAAGGCCTTGATTACATTCAATTTAATATTAACTCATTTAATGATATTTCCATTTCAAAACCAATTCTACTTCGTTATGAAAGAACTTGATGTTGAGTGATATCTGTTCAAATGGTTTCAGAGATTTGTGGTATTTCTAAATTATTTTATCTCGAATTGGCACAGCTTGCTAATGGTTTTGATTTTGTCCAGCTCTTTTTTTGTCATAATTTTTGAATCCAAAATGCTGTGACATCTGATTTCAGGCTTGACTGTGCTCTCACTGTTCTAAATTCTGTCATATTCGGTCATCGCACATGGGCAAATCTCACAAGACCGCCCAACATGATTAGTCTGAAAAGGGATGCTCTTCAGACTACTCATATATATATTAAAAAATCAATCCATGGATTCTTTGAATCAACATAGGACTTTCAAATTAAGATAGATTTAAATTGGACAATCGATTTTTTTAAACCCAGCCCTAGTGGTGGCCATCAATATCAAAAGCTATCATCAGTGAAATGTATTGGTATTGGTGATCTTGGTACAGAATTATATCTGATCAAAACCAAAATCTATGACATTGCCCACCTTTATCACCTCCACCTCATTTTTTTGTTAGAAAAAAAAAAAAACATGCATGCCACAGGAACACATAATCAATTTTACAATATACAAATATACTGTAATGCAACATTTTAAGCCAGGATGCACACCACTAGCAAACAGAATTAGATGGATACACAGGTGTTACTACTAAATTAAAAAAAATGCCTCGAATCAATGAAGAATGAGGCTTATTTACCGGAAAGGTGGTCCTCCCCTTGGTCCTTGCCCTGGTCCATCCCACATGACTGTCGTTATCTGGAAGACAAGTAAAATGTTTCCATTTTATAAAAGCAGGGAATTCGCCAGTTTGACAAGTTAATATCCAGGACATCTATCGTTGCAAAACTGATAAAAAAAAAAAAAAAAAAACTGACTTTCCCTGCAGAATTAGTTTGCTTTGTAACTGTGTGTGGAGAGCTACACAAAACCTATGGTCTTCATGTCGGAAAATATGCTATTATGCAGATAATAAAGTGTAAAAAATGGCTGCAGATTGATAGAAGTCAGAAGAGTGGTGCTAATGTTGGCCCAAGCTAAACAGAACGTTAGTATCACTAGGCCTAAAGAATCTACGCCACAACTCTAAACAAATCATTTAAGCGTCGTGTATAACTGCATTATTATGACAAATGATTCCAAGGGAAGAGTCGATCTATTATATTAGCGAAGTTAAAGCTTAAAGATTAAAACCACTAAAACCAACGACGCTGCTCAATCCATAACCCGAGCTAACGCTAATGTAAGTGGGCTAACATTAGCATTGAACACCCTCTGCGTTAGAACAACCCCTCACTGCCCACATGTCTGACTATCTCTGTGTGCACATAATTTCTCTAAGAGTTACCTTACTTGTTGTCAAGCTCAGTGTTGATATCACGAAAATATTTTACTCGACAAATCGTCGAGGGCTGTAAACGAAGTAATGAAAAAAATGGAGGGTTACGTTCTTCTTCTACTGCTAATGCAGCCGCAGCTAATACTCTTCTTCGTTATGTTCTCTACGTACGTGAAACAGTAGGGTGAAGTGCTGCCACCCAGCGGTTATTTAATGTTCCACTGTCATGTGTGATTTAATGCAAGATGTTGATTTATCAGAGGCAAAGAGCAGTAGGCAGGACCAAGCACCAGCCCCCTACTCTATGAGTCGTTTTTTCTCAAATTATTTTACAGTGCAGCTACCACAATTATAATTAAATAAAAAATGAGATAAAAGCACTTCTCCCCCAAAACAGCATGTCATATAAGTCTGTTGAATTCTTAAAACTAATTAAATATCTCCAAATAGAACACATTTGATGAAATGGAAAATATGCACATTTATATCTATATAATTCATTTGATTTGTCATTCTTGGAAAGAAAAATTTAATCTCAGTGAAGCTTTGCCCTTCAATTATTTGCATTTTTTACAATTTCAAAATTGAATAAACATAAAATGGTAGACGAGAAGAAAGACAAAAATGTCACAGCAATATTAGCATTAGCATTTTATTCATTCACAAGCATTGAAGCAACCTGTTAGCTCAGCTAAATGTTGCTTAATACACATGTAAATACAAAAATACACATGTATACAAGGCAAATATACATAGTGGTACAGTATATAGACTCAGCTATAAGCTATGAATTTGCTAATTACAAGTGACAACACAACAGCTAAAACATCACTCCACATAAAATGCTCTATATCTATTTTCCTGTGTTTTCTATGAAGTATGAAGAGGACAAAACACAAGTGTAAATACAGCAGCATTAAGACTAAACAGAAGAGCAAAGGATAACAGCTAAAAGATTTTTTAAAAAATCAGTAAGCAATTATAACCAGGATGTTTCTTTTGAAACGTTTTGGTACATTACTGCAACAAATATTAAGGCACTTTAACTTAAAAATAAGCTCTACTTCTGCCTTAAAATTCTAAGTTGTCCAGTCAAGTTAAATCCACTAATTGTGATTGGTATCTGTATATTTTACATAGGCTTTGACTATACAAATATTTTAGGCACTTAAGTACCTAAGAGACATTATAGCACTTAAGTACTAATACTAAATCTAATTTAAATCAGCAGAGTTAAAATAATTTTCAGTTTTATTTGTAATTATTAATTGACTCATGCTTCATTCGAGATAAATAATAAGTACTGTAACTTGCTGTATATATTCTGATTTGAAACAAGGTTTAGGATGAGTTCATTCAAATATGCATGGTGAAAAAAATTCTGATAAAATTCACATAAATCTTTATGTAATCAATTAATTTTTTTCTTAATTCTTAATTTTTCAACTCATAATTTTAAGTCACAAGACATGAACTCAGGATCTAAAGTTCCAAAGCTAAAAACTAGCAATTTGTTGAAACAGACAAATACAGACACAGCTATATACAATGAGATGATGAATATAGAATGATTTTACTAAGTTACACTAAGAATTTTTACATTTCTTAGAGTAAAGGAAACAACATAAGAGCTACTTTGCAACTAGCTTTAAAGGGACCTGTACACAAAATAACAGGGGAGAACACTATTCAATAGACTAATAAGTACACAAGGCAAAAAAGATGAAATACATGGTGTTGTGAAATAATTCTGCAAACAGAGGGATAGTCAAACAGCACAGACATTGTATCATCATGCCAAATTTGTTGGCTGTACAGCACATGTGCTTGTTGGTTGGCAAGGGTCCTCTTCGTAAATTTGACACCTAATCCCCCTTTTCTTGGGGCAACATTTGGGGAAGATCGCCGTTGCACCGTGCCTGTGGCTCTGGCTGCACTGCCTGTCTGGCTGCACTGGGCAGGGGGGAGATGGTGGCAGTCTGTGTGTCAGGAGCCTTTTCACTAAGAGCAGCTTTTATGCTTGCAGCAACACCATCACCGCTGCCGGCTGGAGCAGCAGACGCACTGCTGGGTGTGTTTGGGTCAGCTGCAGCAAGACTGGAGGCCCCAGAATCACCCTGCTCAGATGCTCGAAGTCTCTTCATGAGGGTGGTCACCCTAACAGCTTTCTGTGAGTAATAAAGAGATATGGGTAGTTCAAATGAAGCGATAAAAAACATCAGACTAAGTTATTATTGCGCTTGATCATGGATGCCTTGATATTTACTAGCAATAAATGCAAAAATGGTGGCTGAAGAAATACATTTTATAAGCAGAGTATAGCACATCCAGAATCTTTGAACTAGACACTGTAATATAGTGGAACAAGATGGGCAGGTTCAGCCATGATCATGAACATAACATAATCATTTTGACTGACTGACATGCATGAAACATATTGCTATATTAGATATATCAAAAAGAATACCTTCCATTTAGCTTTGGCAAAATTCTTTTCGATTTGTGCACAAACACCATCCTTGATGTTTTTGTCTGAAGCAGCATTTCCAGAAATCCTAAGAGAAGGAACACAAGAACGAATTTTCCAGCACATTATCAGATTTGTGGTACATTTATACTGTAACAAAGTTCATACTTCAAACTGTGTTGGTGGGGAGCTTTATATATGATTAACTTCACCATTCATGAGCTATAGCTTCCTGTGCAGTCAGTCTCTGATCTTGGTCCACTTCCATCAAAGATGCCACTAAGTTTTTGGCTGTAGAACATGGCAAATTAAAAACCACAGCAGTGCACAAAAACCCTAAATATGTGTTTGCAACATCAGACATTAATGATATGCTACATTAATATATGTTACATTTGAATGAACTGATTGACTTTGTCTTACCAGAATCTGAAATGTCATCCCAATATGGTGAATCAAATTCATAGTCCCCTGACAAAATCTTTAGAAAAAGGTTCTTATCACGATTGTCAGAGTCCTCTTCATCAGCATCATCATAGAAAGGAGGGTTCCCAGACAAACTATTTGGTTTGTAATAAAAACATGTAAGGGCATGTTATGTTTTTTGGTTAAAATCCTCTCATTTATACTGTACATAAGAAAATTTTGTATTTGTGAGCAAATGGCTGGGCACTTACAGTATATACATGATGACACCTATGGCCCAACAGTCCACAGGTCTTCCATATCTCAGCCTCCCGACCACCTCGGGAGCTGAAAGCAAAAACAAGCTTTAAGCATCTTACTGATGCTTTAGCCTTCAACTATCCTATCTAGATTTGCTCCTGTTGTGTGATGTCACACCTGTCACACCATTTTACTTATATTACTCATGTCCATTCAGGTGTAATGCTACTTACCTAGATATTCTGGAGTCCCACATGGGTCCTTAATTAGTCCATTTTCCAGTTTTGCCAATTGGAAGTCACTGATAACAATTTTGGAGTGCTTCAAACGATTAAAGTACACCAAGTTCTCCAGCTGTATATGTAAGTAAACAAATAAAGCTTAATCAAACTGGAAAGAGTCTGATATAAATGTACAGTATTTCACTGGTCAGTGGTGAAATGCTCCTGTTTTTCACTAGGTGTCAGCAGTATATTATACCTTCAGATTTCTGTGGACAATTTTCAGAGAGTGCAGGTAAGCTACAGCTTCCAACACCTGCCTCATAACATTACTGGTGTCCCTCTCTGAATAGTAGCCTTGATCTAAGATCCAGTCAAACACTTCTCTGCCTGTAGCGCTGAAGAGATGGGAAATCCATATTAAATAGTTGGCATTTATTGATAACAAAAATGCAAAACATTTTCACATGTTAAATTAAACATTATTTTTATGAGTTGAGGAAGTACAGTGTACACAAGTGTGTACCAAAAGGGTTTCTAATAATACTCACAGCTCCAGAAAAAGGAAGTACTCTTTCTTAGTCTCAAAAGCATCAACCAGCTGGAGGATGTTATGATGTTTTACCCTTTGAAAACCAGGAAAATGGGGAAGAGAGTACCAGGAGGGGGAGAATGGATGAACGTAAGTGGGGTTAAAATGAGCAATAAATAGAGTCAGTAAGTGGTACATGTCTTCCACACAGTCTGAAAGATAAACATACAGGACAGCGAAGGGAAAACTGATGAATAATAACCTCACCAGACAGATTTTCATCACCTTTGAAGCAGTTAACTTATGTGAGGTAAAATTTTAAAACACCCTTTGAGTGGGCCCATGTAATATGTAGTTTCAGACTTAATTTTAGGCCACCAATGTTCATAATTTCTATAACATTCTTTCACTTGCCACATATGTTACACTACTATGTAATATATGAGGTGTTCAGTTACTATGCTCCTCACTTGTGGAACAAACTTCCTGAACACCTGAGGTCTGCTCAAACTGTCAGCTCATTCAAATCAGGACTGAAAACACTGTTGTTTACTGCTGCCTTCAAATAATTGTTCTTCCTTGTTTTCTTAATGTGCTTTTACATCTTATTTTAATTTACTTTATTTGATTTAAGTTTATTTTATTTTAAATGTCTTTGTTTTTAAATGCTCTTTTCCACGCTTTTAATGTAATTATATGCCTTGTAAAGCACTTTGAATTGCGTAGTGTATGAATGGTGCTATACAAATAAATTTGCCTTTGCCTTTGCCTTAACTATGGTACATGTGTCTTTTATGCAAAAGTATTTTAAAAGATAAGGTTGCGCTGCTCTATAAAGACCAAAATGAACATTGTTAGATTATCACTGTACATTTTCTGACAATTATAGACTGAAGGAAAATACTTCAGTCTATAATTGTCATTATTAAAATCTGTAGTTGGGTTTGGTCTTGCTTTCTTTGGTCTTCAAATTTGTTTGTAGTAGGAAAAAATCTAGGATACAACCTGACTTGACATTCAAGAGGTGTGAAACAAATTATTTAAAAAAGACGGTCTACTATTATTGTGTATTGTTGAATATACAAAGTGAAAACAATGTTATGGTGTTGGGTTTTGACACTTTTCTGTGACTTTGGTTTGACCTGAAGAAATTTTGCTAATCACTTGTGAATACACCTCGTTTCATCCCTCAGGCATCTAAGCTCTATAATGAGGAGCTTCAGACCTCACTTACATCTTTAAGATCATTATCTCATTCTTGGCAGCTTTTCTCACTTTCCTTCCATCCTTCTTGTGGAACTTTTTACAGGTGTACATTTTCAAGGTGTTCCTATCCTTCGCTCGGAATATCTCACAAAACTCCTCTCTGTGAAAGAGACAGAAATGGGAACATCCATCATCCATCCATTATCAACTGCTGGAGCCAAGCTGACACTAGGCGGGCGGCGGGGTACATCCTGGGCAGATCACCAGTCAATCACAGAGTTGACACACAGAGACAAACACTCACATTCACACCCACTGGCAATTTAGAGTCAATAATCAACCTAACCCCAACATGCATGTCTTTGGACTGTGTGAGGAAGCCTGAGTACCTGGAGAAAACCTACACAGACACAGGGAGAACATACAAATTCCACACAGAAATGCCCCAGGGTCGAACTGGATTCAAACCTGGGACCTTCTTGCTGTGAGGTAATCTTGCTAACCACCTTACCACCATGCTACACAGAAACATCAATCATATTTTGAGAAATTTTCTTAAACTTATTTATGCCATTACTTTTACAATGTAATGCTAAATCATAGATGTACTTACGATTTGACAATTTGTCCGAGGTCATATTTATCGGTCACCTCGGAGAGACTGTTGTAATCCTTCTTCTCCCCGAGTGTCAGACAACCAAATGGCATGGCAGCTTGTGCCCTAGCCAGGGAATTTCCTGCCACAACACAACCTATCAGCAATATGCAACATGTTAGTACAGGATAATTTTGATAGACATGCATCACCACAGTAAACAGTGGGTCTGAATACAGATGAGCACCTGAATCAGAAAAGCATCCATCTGGAGCTGTAGTGTCATTAATGACTAACATAAAACAATACTGTAGTAAATGTATTGTTGTATTGTTGTAAAGTTGCTATACAAATTGCTTCACAGAGACAAAAACTGTTTAATTAATTACAGTAATATAAACTGAAGAAATTGCTGCTTAGTGATGATACTTAACACAAAATGAATGCAGTAAATCAATGCACACATTTGTAGGGAGCAGTTTGGATGCATAATTAGTTCTTTCTCTGAAACCTTTTGAGTCATACCGCTGAGAAAGGTAATTGAGCATGTCAAAGCATATTATTTAAAATCACCAACACAACATAAAAATTTGATTTTCCAATAAGATAATCTTCTTCGCTGAACGCTGTCAGAATGCCAGACATCTTTCCTTCCACTCTGCAGTGAGTCAGCTCTGTACTGCAGCAACTGTGGCAGCATTATGCGTTCTACAGTGAGGAATATTCAGATGGACTTGACCCGGTGCTGTAGCTGTAACTTTTGTTTCCCTTTTTATTTTTGAAAGACTTGAACATCGAGAACACTATTTTCTCACCAGTTCTACAAATGGAGAGGAGTTTTTTGTTTTAATTTCTGCTAGCAAGTCAATGAAGTATGAGTTTGAAATGCACACTGTTTTCAAAGCACAGATTTCACATAACAGTGATGCATTTAACATTCACATTATCGCAAGAACATAAAATTAAAAGTGTATATTGTAGGGAAATGTCTGAAAATTGAATCAGCATAATAGTTATCTGAATTGCAGTGTATCATATACATACTTGTACATACATATAAGAACATAATAAATGTCATGATTCACGCAATACAATCAAGCACAAATGTTAAAGGAATAGATGAGTGATGGCAAACAAATTCACAAAATACTTGACCAGTAAAACTCTTTACAAAGATAACAGCATAACTACATAAATACTGCAACTGCAGGGTAAATCACGGCACACAGCAGAACATTTCTAACAGTAGGCAAAAAAAAAAAAGAAACAGTAAATGAATTTCACCCACATGAAGTCCTTTAACACATTCCGATGCCAATTTCACAGCCTTGCTACATAACCCTAATGCTTTTTTTCCATGAAAATTAGAAATTATGGCCATAGGGTGATCTAACACTGGATGATATGCTATTGCATGTTTTTTTTTTTTTTTTTTTTGAGTAACAATGAACATCTTGGTGCTGCATTTTGCATTAAATGACTGCTCTGTTTAGTGTCTTTCTGGCTTGTAGTAAAAGGAGCTTGTTGCAAAATTAGTTAGTAGTTGATCTTTTGTTGCCATTAGGTGCAGAACTGGAATTACATATACAGAATATCTTTATGTGAGGGTAACATGAGATGCTGTTGCTACACAACAGAATACTACACAGGCCCTCCACTAGCTGCTAAATATTACTGGTGACATAGGATGCTTGTATGGAAAACAGACTCAGTTTTGTTGGCAAGCCTTACAGTAGAAATGGCAGCCAACACAGAAGAGTGGGAGTAAAGAAATTCTGATTGTGGTGCTGTCTGGAGTCTCAGTCAAGACCCTATCAGAGGGAAAGATTTCTCCCGGCTGTAGCATCCCGTAATATCTGTAGTACAACAAAGAATCAGCAAAGCATAACTGGAATCTGAAGAACGCACCTGTTAAGAGGGTGGCCTATGAATGTGCTTTATTACTGTTTGTTACTTAACAGCAGGTTGTAAGTCGAGAGAGAGGCTTGAGTTGAAGACAGGGGGCTGTGAATGAAGTGTGCTACTGTCCACAGAGGAACTCATTCTCTCACATCTGCAAAGATGATATGAAAAATGTTATTTTAATTGCTTGGTTATTATAACTATAGAGCAAACTGTAAGGGTGTCAACTGGCCCAGTGATAAAGTGACCTACACAGTGATCTGCATACCATTTAAAAATATTTTATATTTGTATTATAATTTTTTTTTACTGTTTTATGTTTTGTGCTTTTAAATTTAGTTTCTTCCCTTGTTTTACTGTACAGCACTTTACAACTTTGTTTTTGAAAGGTGCAATAAAATTATTATTATGAATACTGTGATTATTATTATTATTATTAGCAGTAGTAGTAATATATAATTCTAAATATCAGCATCCTTGATTTGATTCAGGCTGAAGAATTTTGTTGCATGTTATACCCTTCTCTTTTTCTTCCTGCATGTCCTGTCTGTATTGCTGCTGTCAGTATATAAAATAAAGACAAAAATGCTAAACTTCTTGCTCATACAGTCTTTGTTTCATTAGTTAATCAGTTGTCATTATAGAGTATAGTAAGAACAGTAAGTTCTTCATAGGAAAAATTAGTTGAAACTGACATGACCCTTTTCTACAGTTTATGCCAAATACCAAATTGATCCAAATGTATTCGCAGTGAATATTTGAAGCCAAATAACAACACTATTCAAGCTCATTTTTTTATGCAGCTTTAGCCTGATGCTCAAGGTCATGCAAGACATTTATTTGCAAAAGTAATGTGAAACCATCAAAATTATGCAAACAAAACCAAACACAGAGTACATATATTTTATAAATTAATAAAGGGGAGAGATTTGTTACAGGATTGTTTACCTGTTCACATCATCCGTGTAATGGTTTTAAACGCCTCTCCTAACTGATTCATCATCTATAATGACATTCCAAGGACAAATTACCAGCATTTCAGTCATTATTACTTCATGTAGGAAACCTCCCCATGCTATTGCCACACTAAGCCAGACTTGCTTTAATCTTTTTAAAGCAAACTTGTAAATCAAGTCTCTTCTACTAGCATTTCTATTGCCTAAGTTCATCCCAGACAAATGTTTTACACAGGGCTGTATGTTTTTCTACAAGTATGCACAGGTAAACAAAATGTTTCTCTGGGGTGAGTTAAAGGAGCCACAGAATGCAAACTACACAAACAGCCCATCTCTTTCTGTAGCATTCTAGCCCAAACAATTACACTCTTCAGCTCACAATTTTCCTGCTGAAAATGCAGCATACAATAGCATTCCCCTTCTTTGTCCTAGAGAAAATGGATGTGAGGTCACCATTAGTCTGTAGTATGATAAGCATTTGGATAATATACTCCAGCTAAATCCCATCCTCTGCATGAATCCTGCAAGAACAATACCCAGACTCACAATTAACGTTTCCTGGTTCTTATCAACAACAGATTTACACAGCTGCATACATGTCTCAATCCTGCACATAATGCTCCTTCCAAACAAGCACACAAACCCAGAAACATTTCCTGGTTTTTTTTTATCTGAATTTGAACACTTCCATAATATTTCCACAAGCAATATTCAGTCATCATGCATCATCAGAATAATTGGTTAATTTAGAAACAAAATCTTTCATTTTTCTTATTATTTACAAGGCTTCAAATGTATGAAAACATATCTGATTGGCATTTCAAGTAACAGCTTTTCATCTCATGCAGAAGTTGCCTCATGGTAACCTTTGGTGACTTGGTTCTTAAAATAACTGCACCAACAATAGCTACCTCACAAAGACAACCAATACAGCACATGCCAAGGAGAGTTAAGAGGCAAGGCTGATGTGAGATTACTTTATGAAATTATTAGACCTTATAATAAATCACACATCCCCACACCTGTTCTTGGAAGCTTGACTCATGCTGCCACAGTGCACCAAACACTAAGTATGATAAGTCAGACAGAATTTTGTGCTCACTTGTTTTTCCCTCTTTCAAAGCAATCTTGGAGATAAAAGACTGTTCTCCTTCACCAGAAGAAGAAAAAGATAGAAGGTACTTGACTATTGCTGAATCAGAGGTCTTTTATCTTTGCTTTTTGAAAAATCTGAATGAAGTGTTCTTCATTAATTGGAATGTAAATGCTGTTTCAAACTCAGACTGTTGCACCGCTCAGTACAGAGAAAACTTAGCTGTGGACACCCTTGAGGGGATAATGACAAAGGCAGAGCTGTTCGAATCTGCACCCAATAAACTTTCCAGTACCATTAAGTAGGAAAAGGTAAATCCTCTTTAATTTAGATTCTTTTGATTTCAGGTAACAGTCATAATGAATGGCTGCACAATTTCTGCAATATTCCTGTAATGGAGCACTGTGGAGAAACTGTGGCAAAGAGAGGTGTCCATTGCAAAATATGATGCGTGGGAAGCATAACAAACCTTTTCTTCCATTTGAAAGACATCTTACCGCCAAGTGTACTCAAAGTCAAAGTCTATGGTCCCAAACTGTGTGCACTAGCACCACAGCTCATAAGCAAGTCTTTTGTGGTAAGGTAAGTTCAAATGCAATTGTAGCTTCAGTAGCTTCACTCTGTATTTCTTTAACATACTGTAAGTGAATAAATTGTTGAATACTGGATGTATTCCCTTCATCATTATTGGTATTGGTACAATTAATGATTGATCTACGTGAAAATTATATTCTGATAATATTTTTAGCTGTATAGCTCAGCCCTAGCTGGCTGACAGATTCAGTGATACACACTGCAAAATAGTGCCAAATCTGGGATAAGAAAATGCAAAAAACAACCAACCACAACAGAAATAGACAGATTAAAAATAGATGAGCCAAACATGAGCTCAACTTTGAAAAAAAGCCTGTCAAGAGTATAACAGAATGGAGTATGTAGGGGGACAACTACAATATCTATACTGCACTTACACGTTAGAAGCAATTCAGGTATAGCTCTTTATATTTCAGATTTTTTTTCTGCCATTATAATTACTAAAGTTGTAGCCAGTGAGTACACAAATATTTGATTGAATTGTGATTTGGGGCTAATGAACTTAAAGGGACTTGAACTGACAGTTTTAATGATAAAGTGCAAGTATAGTGCAAGTATAATAAATAACACACACCTCTGGATGACATTAGTACCTGGACTCTAGTTAACAACTTAAAAATACACCAAATAACCAAAATTATAAATTATATAATATTATCCATCTATTAAGCACTTTTCATTACTGCTGTCTAGGGACATAGGGAGAGGGGGGCTGGAGCCAATAACACCTGACATTGGGTTAGAGGCAGGGTACACAACCTGGACCAGTTTATATTATATTATATTATATTATATTACATTATAGTGTGCAACAATATCATGAAGGCCTAAAGGCCTTAAAGACTGACAAATGTCTAGCCTTCATATATAAGTGTGGTATCTCAGGTAACAATTTAAACACCCACTACAGGTCAATTGTAAACATTAACAACAACACTGGATAATGAGCCTTGACATCTTGGGAATTGTTGCAGAACCACACTGACTAGCCTGAGGGGAAATGCTATTATTTAAAGGAAAGACATGTCTGCATTATGTCTTCAACATGTTGATGTGAGTTTTAAATTACAAATCCATACATTCTGGGACTGTTATGTCAGTTACAAAACACATTCATTGGTCTGAGGACGTGCAAGATATTAACTGCCCTGTACATGGTGATGGTGGAAATTTTTTCTGCTCAAGCTTGCTCCAGCTGTTTCTGAAATACAGTAAAACATTTAAAATGTTTTTGAAAAAAAATTAAATAACACTCACTGTGGCTTTGTGTTCTGGCATTCACTGCCCGATCAGATTTAAAATTTAATTTCACATTTGATCACACAAAGCTGGGTGATCATATTCAACACAATGATGTTCATACAAGTGAGAAGTTTTTATGTAACATTTACTTGATACTTTTCACACTAATTTTTAACCATAACTGTTGCACCTGCTGAGTTGTGCTGACCAACTGAGACGAAAATTTTTTTGTTTACTAGCCAACCCTGCTGTAACTGTACTAGTTTTTATGGATAGTATTTACTATTGTATTGTCACAGTTTATTATAGGTTGCACAAGCAGTGTCCAATGGGTAGTATTTATATCTGTGTGTGTGTGTGTGTTTGTGTTTTGTATGTGGGTGTGTGAGTATCTATGTGTGCGCGTGTGTGTGTGTGTGTGTGTGTGTGTGTGTGTGTGTGTGTGTGTGTGTGTGTGTGTGTGTGTGCATTCTTGTGATTGTAGCTTAAAGGCAGTGGGAAGCAACCCCAGTCCATCTCAGTTTCAATGTTCTGCTAAATCACTAGGTGAAAATGTAAAGAGAAAAATCATTGTGGGTCTTTTCACTAAGATTTGTGCAGTGCATTTTCTAAACATGACCACAGACAATTGACCTTTCTGAAATAAATATTTTTTATGTTGCTATTCTAGAACTCAGGTTTGTCAGTCAAAGGCGTGTCAGACAGTGGCAGTGGGCCAGAGAACCATGAATTTGGCCACAGCCAAGCCTCTTCAAAGAGAAAGGGGGCAGATGGTGGGGATCACGTTCTAGCCAAATTTTAAATCCTGTAATGCCTCATTTATGATCTAAATGTCGCTCTTGCTAGCTGTGAACACATGGAGCACATCTACGCCTTCGGTTTTCAAGGACATTTTCTCAGAAATGAACAGAAACAAAGAAATGCATTTGTTTTTCTCATAGTCCAGGGAGGTGAAGACAGTTTTGATGAGCATGAATCAGTCCTCTTTTGTGCTTGGCTCTATTAAGCATCGAGTCTACCATTCATCTCTTCTTCCGGCATCACTGTCTCATCTGACCAGGTTCTTCTGATGTTGTTTTGTTGCCATGGTTACCAAGTGGTACAGTATGAACCATGGTACTGTCTGAACAGAATAACTCTTTGCGTACTCATCAACATTACCCCCCCCCCCCCACACACACACACCCAACCCAAATGATTGCATTTGAATTTCTTTTACTGCCCTAATCTAGAACCTACTGTGTGCTCCAGACTTTAACTTGATTAACTATGGCCTAATGAAACCTACCCATGATACACTTAACACAACTAATGCAGTGTGGAGTCTGTTACATAAACACAAGGTTTTAACTCCATTCAGGTTCAATAATGAATCTTCCATGATATCCCATAACAAGCCTTAGAGACTTACAGGGAAAAAAAGAATAGACACCTTTAAAAATGAAGGTGTAAAATGATGGTGTAAAACCTGTAAAATGATGATGTGTGTGGCAGTATTTCTGGAATGCACTCAGACACCCATAATCTGCAGCAGCTAAATATGGGTTATATGGGTATGATAATACATGTTTCAACAAACTTACTTTTTAAACCATTTTTTATGTATATATGTCAGAGATTCATATATAATATGCAAATCTTTCCAATTGTTTTAGTCTGTAAACCCTTAACAAAGTATTGTTAGGGTTAAGTATTGTTAGTTTGCTCCTGACGCAAGATTTTTCATTGTATCAATATACAAATTTTCTATGCCAAACCATGTGTCTGTGTACGTGGCTTCCAAAACTTTCTGTGCACATTTACATATATGGTACTACTATGATGTCATACATGCATTTCCATACATACAATACATTTCCCCTGTGCTAAAATTAAATCACACCACTGGTCTCCTGGCAAGAAGGTTCACCAACCTCACTTATACTTACTTTTATGGTTTATTCGGTAAAGGACAGGCGCATTCACTGTTCTGTGTTAAAGCGCTTACCCTCCTTCTGGTGTGTATGAAGTCGTGGTTTAAGCATTACCAAGTAAGTGGAGATTGCAATCACAAGCTCGTTGGGTGTGAAATGATGACAAATAATGACAAGGAGGCAGGGACACCGCGAGAGTGTGAGACTGTGAAAATGTGAATTCAAAAAGTGCTGCAGTCTGAGAGCACTGGAGAGCATGCCTTATGTAAATGTGGAGCGCAGTTTGAGCAAGTCTTTGTGAGCCATCAAAACGAATCTTCTACCGTGATTGAACTTTTTCAGCTGCTCATATATAGTGAATCGTTTAAACTATAACAGTAAAACAGGTGTCACCGTTTAGAGCCTGTAAAATTTACTGACAGCGTCACTGCTAAAGCAGGTTGACAGTTGAAATAGACAGTATTGGCGCATCATCAAGGACGGGATGATGTTACAGCTGAAGAGATCGCCTGAAAAGTCTCCTCGCATGAGCACATCGTTTATTCCAAACAAAATGTTTAATTGCTGGAAAACTTTCGGGGGAAAAAAAAAAACTGGTGTGATTCTAGTTTAGCGTGATATGCAGTCAAAATATGACAGTTACCGGAGGAAAACATCTGGAAGAACATTCCTCAATAATCCTTACTTCTCGCGTTTTTGACAGCAGTGGTTTGTAATTGCATGACGGCAAGTCAAATAAATTACGCAAATTGCGCTCACTTACCTTCAAGTGGTAATGATCAATATTCCAATCCTCTGGTCTAGTATTTGGGTTTTTTTTTCCCTGGTGTGGCTTCACTTTTTTTTGGATCAGTCCACAGAGCTCACAGGTAGTGTGCTGTCAGAGAGGCTTAAGATCCTCCTGCATTTCCAGCAAGTCAGCTTGCTCACGGGAGCATTACGTGGACGTGAGATGGTAACGACGGGCTGTGATGCAGCAAGGAGGGGAAGTGGGTGTGCATGCGTGTGCACTTCAGGGTGTGTGTGTGTGTGTGTGTGTGTGTGTGCGTGCGTGCGTGCGTGCATCAGTGCAGCAAATGTTTTGATAACAGTAACATCATTTTTAGAAGCATCAGTGGCGAATGAATCAGGTGGTGTTCGCAATCCTCAGGTGGGGACTACGTGTCACATGGCCTGCACTAAGAAGAAACAGTAGGGTCAGAAGATTTCTTTTTTTTTTTTTTTGCTTCACTAAAGTCCCTCCGGAAGTTTTTGCCAGTTCAGCGAGACCATCTACCCAGAATAAAAGCAGCCTCTCTCAGCACTTCAGAAAATAGGCCTAACTTATTCCCTGCACAATTACAGCCTCCATCTCTGAAGACAGAAATGTATTCATGGCTTTGTTCACTTACTGCATGATTTTCAATAAGCGTTGTAGTGATCTATTTAAAATTATGCGCAGCCTTTCCATTCCCATTTTTCCTACATATTTATCAAAAATGTATTTATTAAGAACAAGTGAGAAAGACCCAGAATGGTACATTCTGTGTGTGGTTTTTTTTTTTATGAACCTACTGCTATTCACAAGAGACTGGTGGTAGAATACTCTGCTGATTTCTCTGCACAGTACTGTGAAATTCCAGCTCTACTCTCAGCTAATGCAGACCTCTTCAAAGTGTGAAACACCGACCCATGGAGAGGCAAAAATCCCAGTGTTCGACTGAGACAAAGCCTGAGTGGATGAAAAGATCTCAGAATCACTCGCATGTCAGAGCCAACAAGAATACTATCTTCAGAGGCAAAGAAGATCTTGATGGATTTGAATGCATACTAAAGAACATGTATGCATTTTGGGCGGTTTTCTTAATCAGCTGTCCCAGAGTGTCCTGGTTTCTGATGTGCATTTTAACAGTGGTAGATTTCAGTGGATTCAAGTCTTTGTTAGCTGATTGTTTGACTTTACTGGCATGAATTGGGGGAGGTCTTCTTAGAGGGTATGGAAATGCATGAAAAAGGAAGAAAGGAAGGAAGGGTATGAAAAAGGAAGAAGGAAATACAATGATTTTATGAAATGTATATTTGCCCTGGTCATCAGAAAAATCTTTGGCTTTTCAGAGAGATCTCTATGTGCAGGAGTTATGTAGTTTCTAGAGGAAGCTGATTTGACCATTGTTCATACTTTGTAATTATGCACAGGTTGGATCTGCAGGGATTTTAGCTGGTAGGCAGTCTCTGTAGCACTGGCTTATATAACAGGAGTGTCTCTTTCCTAAAATGAGTAATGCCGCTAAAAGGCCATTGGGATAACAGGAAGGAGAGTGGTGGAGCATCTTTAACCTGCTCCCCACCTACCCACAAAACCACCTACTCTCTCTTTTCTGACTCCCAGTATCACATGGCTCTCTAGAGCTCTGGTTCTCTTAGCAATATCACAAATCTGAGTTCTGGGATCTCTTACATCACTGTCATTATTTAAGAGCAGGAGTTTTATATTCCTCCTCAAACCATCTGGTGCAGGAGACAGTTAATTACAAAACCTTAATTTTAAAGAGGAAAGACAAAGATTTAAAGCCAAAGGTACACTTGGGAATATAAATATAACCTCAGTGACACAGCAACAAGTCAAACAAAACCTTTTTTTTTTTTTTTTTTTTTTTTTTTTTTGCTCGAAGCAGTGAGAATGTGGGAAGTTTGTATTAAAAATAGAGCTAGGGTACACCTTAGTATATTCTTCAGATTAAAGATGAGATATCTGTTGTAGGTGACAGCCCAGCATGTCTGAGACACAAATACATCAAGAACAAACAGACATACTGAGTGGATACTTTCCAGTGCCTTGCACATCATCATTTCACATGTATACTAAAGGATTGTTTACATTCTCTGAAAAATGGCCTAGCTCCATACTTAAATGTTTATTCTCTAATAATTGTATGTCTATGTATTTGACACAACAGCTAAATTGTTGTTGACGTCCACTGCTCCCGTGCGCTGTCACCATAGCAACAGCCTCTTAAGGGATATGGTTATTGCAGGGTTTGGTGCCATTTTAAAAAAAGAAGCTACAATAAAAGTAAGTTTGCACTAACAAATCTCACCCTGAGACTCCTTAAAGCATCTTTGAGTATCATTTTTAAATCCCTGACACTCCAGTTTTTTTTTCTTTAACAATGTGATGATTATTGGTAAATTTCTTCTGTTACCATTTATTATTCACAGTTATTCTGTTTATTTCAGTATTCAGCAATGTCTGCACAGTCCAGAAAATGCATTAGGTTCATTTGACTATCACAAATTGTCGCAATTTGACCATCAGCAGTCACTGCAGATACCTGACAAATGAAAAACTGCTTAGAGTCAATATGCTGTAGCTGCTGGTTAGGTGAGGCAATATGCAGTATCCCTGTATGTCATCAGTTATTTGTCATTAATCAAGGTTCATAAACATGGTAGTCTCAATTCTCAGCACCTCCAATACCTCATGAAGCATACTGCATATTGCTCTATATCAGTTGCAATTACATAGTCTGTCATACATTAGAAGCATACGCAAAAGTGGAATCTGCGTCATAGAGCTCACAGGCAGTACCTCACTGTGTGTCTCTGAAACTACTCGGTGTTCTGCTCATCCTTATGTTACCATGGCTGCATCTAGTTAATCCAACCTTTGTAAGTCTATGAATGAACTCCAGTGACTCCCCTGCTTCACAGTTTCAGCATTTCTGTCTTTTTATTAGTATCTGAAAACCCTCACAGTTGCTGCATGAAGGAATTTTAAACAGAGAATGTGGCCTATGTTTACATTGCATCAGTTTTCTTTGCTGTTTCACATGGACATTGTGACTTGATAACAAAGTGAGAAACTGGACAGAATTATCTATATTAACATACATTACCTTCCTTATATGCTCCCTTACAATTGAAAACCTATTAAAAACATCCTTCTTAACTTGGCCTGTCTCATTTTTTTCCTTTTTACCAATATTCTCAAAAAGTCTTATCTCAAAAAGATAGAATTGCATGGTATAGTTATCACAAATACACAGAAAATAAGCTCGATCTATCAGGAGATATATTTTCACACTTTTAAGCAAATTTGATTGTTTTCCAGTGCAACTTTGGCTCTGAATTCATTTTCCGACCAAAATATTTTTTTCCCACAGTCCTGTACTCATGCTTGTAAAAGATGAGTCAACTTATAGTTCAACTTAGTTGTCATAGAAACCAAAACCAATAGTCATGGGGTCTGTGGTAGAAACCTTTGAAGGACTGAAGGCATGTTTCTCACAAGTAGTGGAGACCTTGACAGCTATTACAGCAGTTTCCGAAGAGCTTCAAAACATTTCCTAAGAAAACGGACAGAATTATATAATATACTATAGCAACATGCAAAGAATACTACAAAATAGTCAAAAGTGTAATGTAAATAAATGAAATAAATGTCTTTAAACTTCTTTGACAAAATCTTTTTTTTTTGTCACAGAAAAATTCTATTTCAGAATAGATGCAAAGGATTTTGTTATTCGGAGTGTCTTTTCAGTTGTTTTATGAATGAAATCAACAATAGGGGTGAATTCTGCTCCAAAACACTGAACAACTTTGAATAACCCAAACACTTCAATGAAACTTCATTTTACTAAAGAAATGATATCCATGTACTGGTGACCTGCCCAGGGTGTACCCCAAAGAGAGCTGGGATAGGCTCCAGCAGATCCCCATGACCCTGGTTAGGAATAAGCGGGTATAAATAATGGATGGATGGATGATATCCATGTGAAAACTTTTTCCAGTGACAGTATTTCAGGAAACAAAACATGTTGCAGGCGAACTTTTTAAACACACAAGTCAAAGCAAGAAAATTAACATAAGTGTGAATGAGTCCTGGAAGTCCTGAAATAATTTAGACTGTTGGAGAAGTCATGGCTTTTGACTGTTTTTGCCTTTACAGAAGGAGCGAGGCACAGTTTCAAAAAAGATACCCTCACACTTCAAGTGGAACATTTGGTGCTCTTTGAGGTTACCATAGATACCACAACACAGCACAACCGGATGTCCATAATGTTGATCCGCTTGTAACTGCTGGTGCATTTATGATTTCGGTGTTAGAGCCAAACAGTCCATCATAATCCATTTCATGGTGGACGTCGAAGCGGTTAAATGGCCAAACCTCTGCTCCCAGCACTTGTATTTAAAATCTTAACACTCAAGTGGTAACAAACTGGAACATTTTGTAATTAGGTGAAGTGCTCAGACAAAGCAATATAAACAATAAATAAATGTTTTTTTAAAGAATTCATATCCTTGTAATTACTGTAGTTGCTGCTCATGTGGAAAGGCAATTTATCTCTGAGTTCTTCAGTGCTAATTCAGAGTTTATGAGGGCTGCCTTTGGGTCTGCACCTGCACTTAACCACTTTCATAAAACCCAGGGCTCTTTTTTTCTGCCATTTTTCTGCAAATTACAAATATGTTTCCACTGACTAGCCTGGTTCTGATTCTACCTTATCTCTCTACCTAATCTCAATAAGGATGATGTGCACATGATGCAAATGAGTAAGTGAGTGTCAGAAAGGAATATGTATATTTACTGTTCACTCTAGAGAAGCATTCACTTTGAGCCATAATGTAGTAAAATTATACTTGAATTAATCATGGGAAATAACATGACCCAGTGTTACTTGAATGAATGTTATTTTCTTTTATTTATCCCTCTGACACAAACACACATACACTGAAATTATGAATAGATTATAAAACATGCATAAAGCAGTTTGCTAATTTTCAACCATATCTCTGCCTTCCTACACACCACTGGTATCAAATGATGGTTGTCATAGCAACAGGCTCACATGCTACTACAGGGCTTTTGGAAGACAAATACAGATCAGCATAACAGAAAATCTCTCATCCACATTTTCTGTCTACAAACCCATCTAAACCTAAGACTAAGGATGACTAATATGACTGGCTTTTGCTTCTCTCTCATTTACATTGTTGGATTGCAAAATAGCAACATGGTCCTATGTTCAAACATGATCCAAACAACTGACAACTATTTGTGTATGCATACCCTTTCCATTTAGGCCTAGGTTTCCTCTGGGTGCTTCAATGTCTCAAAGACAAAATGTGTGCAGGTCAGAGGAAGAATTTTGGGTGTCTTGCAAAAGTTTATTTTTCTCAGAAGGGGTTGCTGAATCACACTAAAGCTTAAAGGGGAGTGAATGTTGAACTTACATGAATATGGATCAGAAACAGTAAAAGGATTTTAGTGTAATTTTACCATATTGCTTTTAACGTAATTATCCATCTAGCACTATTAGGTTGTCTGAAGTTGTTTCAAAACTTCTATGTGGAAATAAAACAAATGACTGCACTTCAGAGGAACTATTATTCAAATGAAAAACTGTATGCATAATAATGAAACAGAATTAACACTGAGGATACAGCAAGGAAATAACGCAATGTGAACTTTTTAGTCTTATTGATGTAAATCTTGAGAAAAAGTTGTTATGGAGAAAATATCAATTGTCCACTTGACTAAGCTCTGTAAAGTGGTTGGTGCCTCAGCAGGTGCAAAAAAATCTATTCAGTATGCATGAAGCTGCATGATGAGACACTAACAATTACTGAAAGTTGTGATAGTCTATTTCAATAAGTACCAGGCATTAAAACCCATCACATAGTCTTGATCTGCTTCCAAAGCTGTGGCCCAGTGTGGAACTAAAAACTTGCCACAGTCTCAGCAAATGCTGAAGTGTGATTTTTACAGTTTGAAGGAGCCAAAACCATTGTCGGAGTTTTTTTTTTCAACTGAAGAGGACACTAGCAAATAAAGAACCTACAGTATTTGAGTGCTTGTTAACAGCCTTGAAGGTGTGAGCTGGTCAGAGAGGTACACTTGGACACTACTACCCTCTCTGCTTATTTGAGGTCCCTTAGCTTTAAGTTGTTAAGTATCATTCACATACTTATATCTTCATGAGAACTTAGCCCCAATCCAAATCCTTTCATCAGTTTGGCAAGTTTGTGTATTTTGTTCATGTTAGTAAAGCCAACCACGATAGTTATAAGCCTTAGTTTTTGAGGCCAGCAAAAAATTAGTCACAACATGAAATCCTTGGCTATCTAAGGATGTTAGAAGCAACACTCTTTTGATCTTTTTTGAAATTCTTTAATTATTAAACAAAATTTTTCTAAAAGTGTTTTAAATGGGCAACAGTAGCTATTCTAAATTTTCCAAAATAATAATTTGATCCTGTAACAAGCATTTTTTAAATTTACAGTTATGTTTATTAAAGGTTGATTAAACATATACAAACATTACATACATTACATAATCATACATACATACATAATCATAAACATTACATAATCTCTCCTCCATTTGCCTAGTCATCTAGATCTAACCTCAACCTATTCTACTGGCAGGTAATTACAAATAATTGACTGACTAACTTTATAGCAGAATAAAGGAAATGTATTGCTATAAGCCAAGGGTTATACAGCAGATGATAACATACCTCACATTCAGACTACATGTACCATGGGATGTTTAAGCCTATTGTATTGCACATACTAAAAAATAGTCTCCTCTGTCTTATAGTGTTCCTTTCAAAGCATGATTTTTAAAAAAAATTATTTGAAACACCAGCTGGTTAGCTTTTTGATGTCCAGGACTGTGAGACTTTATGTTTTGATTGTTGCTAATGTGTCACATTGCAGCCCAGCATGTAGATGTGCAACTATGATGAGCAACAGCACAGAATGAACACCATCCTGGTGTGGCATTCCTTCTTACTTGCTGCACTTTCTAACTTGTAACTGATTGTTTCAGGCTACTCTGTTTGACTTTCTTGAAAACCATGAATATGTCATAATTTACACTAACAGATACAGTATAAACTCTGCCACCCATAAAATATTTGATAATATACCAAGAATATATTTGAGGCATTATACTGTATATTAAGAGTTTTAGTAATTTTACATAACAGAAAGATATTTTACATGAGCAGTGTAACTGCACTACATTACAGTATGAAAAATTAATAAGCATGGATGTTGAGGAAATTACTTGCAGAATGAAAAAACAGCAGTGATAACATACAGTATGAGAGGGTCAGTTAATATTCAGTGTAATGTGAAGATATGCGCATCACATTTAACTGCAGTTATGTGGTATTTTTAATAAGATATTCAGTATAGTGTGTGTATAACATCTTTGCAGCAATAGAGTGATTTTGAAGCTATAAAATACCCTGGCACATTGATAACGAGATGGATGATGAAAAACTCTTTAACAAGTACAGTGAGCTATGTGCTTCACATGGCCTTGCACCTTCAAACTGCTTTCATTGCTCTGCAAATTTGTGTTTGCCTTTCAATATTATCCCATCTGTGGAGACGTTCACTCAGAGAGCAGACAGGAACAAGCACAACACTTCTCTCCATCTGTGACCTCCCAGCTCTTCATCCTCCGTCTGAATGCAATGAAACAATGGAGAAGAGCAAGGGAGAGGGAGGAAGATTGCCTGGGTATTCAGGTATCTACTGATGGGACACAAGTTCAAGGATAGCAGATTCGCTTCAGAGAACAAAAGTGTGAGAAAGACTTCAGCCGTATTTTGCACAGGGAGTTGGGCTTTTAAGATGGAAACGATGCAGTCATTTACTGAAGAAAGAATTACATACCATGTAACAAACTCACAGTGACAAGACAAAAGCAAGCAAATTTTTTTCTTTATTTTGAGGATGCTAACATTCAGGCTTTTTTACTGAATATTGTATACACATTTCTCAGTCTTTGTCATTAAGGAAAGTACAAAAATATTTTATAACTGATTTATTCAATGTTCCAACATTTTACATAATGGTGCAATAGAAGTACTGTACTGAGACTGCAAAGATATGTAAACTATGTAAATTGTTTGTGACTGATCAAATATACATTCTCTTGTTGCATTTTCTTTCCCTGCCTCCTTCTGCAGAGCTTTTCTCACCACCACCATCTTCAAAAGCTGAGAGACCTTGAGCAATGTTGAAAGACTTCAGACTGTGAATGCGTGAACAGCATAGCTCAAAACACCTGTGAGGGAAGGCTCGAAAACAGTGGATCAGGAAAGCTATGTTTTCTCACTCCTCTAGCTATGTTCTATCAAGTGGTGCAATGCAGAACATCTGATGCCACACACTGACACAAAGGCTGAAAGCTCACTAAATGGATCTGGATCATTCCTGTCAAGTTAGAGATGAATGCCAGATGAACAGTATAGATGGACATGTCAGCAGAGCTTCTACATTACCCTGCCATGAGAGGGTTTAGGCCCTGCTCCCAAACTAACAACCTTGCCTGGGGCATCCAGTTTTCAACATGTTTGACACTAATTTGCTACGGAATTTATCTCTTTGAGCAAATGAACTCTCACACTAAAAACAAATGCTGAATTTATTTGGCCACATAATTTACTTTTAACTTACATTAGGCTGAAGATGTGCCACATCAAATGTGCCACAGCTCACTCAGCTCAACATCAACTAACCCAAACTGAAGACAGAGATGTTTGGCACTTTAAAATAGTAGTCCATATCAATGTTGGCTCCTTCTTCATCATTGAAATTCCTGGTTAGAAAAAAAATGTCTGCAGAGAAGTTGATTTTGAACTCCACTCTGCATTTCTATTGCCCTACAACAATGGTTTCTTTTCCCTTGTCCACTTTGTTTGTACAGCTGCCGTATGATATTTGCCATTTCACAGATTTCACTGCTTCAAAATTATGTAAAATAAAAATGTAAAATATTTATAAATATCTACATATGAAGACAACAAAAGGAATTTTAAACCAGACACTTCATTGGTCTGCTCTTAGCTTGTTCAATGCAGCTATTCTCCCACACTTTGCTACTGGCTTGTGTGAGTGTGTGTGTGTCTATTTTAAGAGAGGGATAAACACAGGACTTTTTTGGTTTTTTGTGAGAACAGGCTTTTTGTGATCAATAACTATTCAGTTAACTATATGTTATTAGTTGGAGAAAAAAAACTTTAAAGAAGAATTTTGTTCATGATCAAATCTTTCAATGTGTAGAGTACTATTTCAGCTATGAAAACAATTGCATGGAGGAGTTTTCTAAAGTCTGAGAAAATAGCTCTGGTGATGTCATCTGGGTTATGCACAGTATTTTTAAACTCCAACGCAATCATATAACTCTGTTCGCAGTGTAAACACAACACTATAAACAGGGGAATATTTACTTCACCACCTCCCATTCCATAACTGAACTGGAAACATGAGCAGGATCTACTGAAGAACACTTTTACTATGAACTGTATCATGGGAAATGCATGGTCCAATGTTGTTGAAGCTTGACCCATACTAGAGACCACAAGTCAGTTTAACCATTTTTTAATGCACCCTTTCAAGAGTTGTGGCTAAATAAATTTCAGACTACCCCTTTATGCTGTGCAAACCCTAATGAGCCTAAAAGCACAAGAGATTAAATTAATTGAGTATGTTGGTCATCATGGCAGCATGGTGGCTGAGTGGTTAGCACTATTGCCTCACAGCAAGAAGGGCCTGGGTTTGAAACCCGGCCTTCTGTGTTGAGTTTGCATGTTCTCCCCGTGCTTGCGTGGGTTTCCTCCCACAGTCCAAAAACATGCATGTCAGGTTGATTGGTGACTCTAATTTGCCCATGTGAGTGTGTGTGGTTGTTTGTCTATATGTGGCCCTGTGATGGACTGGTGACCTGTCCAGGGTGTACCCCTGCCTTCCACCCGAAAGAGAACTGGGATAGGCTCCAGCAGATCCCTGTGACCCTGGTTAAGGAATAGATATAGATGATGGATTGATGGATGGATGTTGGTCATCAGTTCTTTTTGTTTCAACAAGCAACAAAGTGGCATACAACATTTGTTTTCTGTGATTAAAGCAAACTTGAACAGAACAAGGAAAACAATGGCAATGGAAAAAAACAAATGAAAATACAAAAAAAAACTCAATTTAAATTATAAGAACAGAATCATGCTCAACAAACTGAAGAAAACTTTTTTTTGATGCCACTGTGATTTTCCAAATGACTTCCCAAAGTGAATGCCAATCTTTCATCTTTCATTTTAAGGTTTCATTTCAGTGCCAGTGTGTTTGTTTTATGCCAAAATTTATTTTAAATTCTACTGGCTTCATACAATCCTAGAAGCTGCACTAGCAAACTCATAAGATCACTGTGCAGTTTGACACTATGGAGAATATAGAAATCTAATCACTTGTTGAGACTTATTTCAAAGCATCTGAAGCCTTTAGAGCACTTGACAGAGAATAAATTAACTGTTTTTGGTGTCCTATAGGGTTGAGATACATGTACATTCCTCGTCCCTACTGTGTGATCATGTACAATGAAAGTTTATTTATTGTCTAACCCTTTCTTTCCCACACCTCACCTCCTCTTCACCATGTGCTGTCTACAAATACTTTAAAAAAGATCTATACTGAATTAGTGGTGACCAGATCTTCAACTGCAGTAACCGTTTAGGAGAACTGCATCCTGTGGCTACTTCTGCATGGCTTAAATAAAAGTAAATTACTTATATAACAGTTAAAATACAGTTGTTTTATGTGACAGCAAATATATCCATCTGTTCAGTCTTTCACTGGAAAAATCAACTCATTTTATAATTCTGAACCTTTTTTCAACACAACCAGAGCTTGTCATTACAGCCAACTTTTCAGTATCTGAAGTGAAGTGCTAAAAAGCATTTCTTTAGATCCATGTATTATTCATAGTGTATTACAGGTGCTAGATACACAGATTGGGCAGAGGCACACGGGTTTCACTCTGGCTGAGCTGACGTACTGTAATGCAGACCTCTGACAGTGTGAGCTTTTCCTCTCATCCACTTAGCAGAGAACAAGAGCTACTTCAGACCTGTATCATTGCACTCAACACTTTTTTTCTTCAGTGGCTTTGGTGAACCACTTTCATGAAGAACTAATGTACCTTCTCTTGTGTATGGATTTGCTTTTTTTTTTTTTTAAACAAGAGACCCAGGAAAGTTTAGATGACGTTTTTTAGGTGCAACTTTTTTTTTTCAGAAGCAGCAGTTTTGTATTGTATTCATAATGTGGCTAGCTAGTGACAAACAAAGCTAGGGAGACATTTCATTTGTTGACACATTTTAGGAACAAATATGTGCAATGAACCATTTGCCTGTACAAAAAAAATACTCTTTACAGTACAATCTAAAGCAAAGAATAAAGCAAAGAAATAACATCAGTTCGAGCTTGAATGGAAGGAAAGCTATGCAGCTGTAACAAAAATCAAGTATATCAGAACCAAATGCATTGCCCCCCTTAGAAACATTGCTGGTCAATCTAAATCAATCATTTCTAAAAAATTCTTCTTTCATACTGCATACTACACTCAGTTTAAAAGTTAAAAAAAAACAGTGCATAATTTGCTGAGGTGATCATTCTAATTACATGTGAGAAACAAAGAAATTCCCCAAAATGTGTCACACATTGTGCTGTGCTGAATTGAATTTGTCAATTTTCGCAACAGATGAACAAGGGTTCTACTGTTTGTGCAACACCTTTGTGTTGAGCTGTCTGCTGTAGTGCAGAGCATCACTGCAGCAGCAACTGAACTATTCTTTAGAAGGAGGCTACGGTTGCCCTCTAGTGATGTGTTCCTCAGCTTCAGCCTATATTTGGAGAGCACAAAAAGCTCACTGTATAATTCAGTAGCTGCAGAGCTTTAGTTGGGATATTAATGGAGTTACTGTATATCTAGTTTGATGATTTCACCTGCACGTGCCCTTATATTGTCTACATTCTATAGTCTAGATGAAGGGGACCCCTGAGCACAGGTTTGAATTTATTCAAACAGTCTAATACAGTGACTTAAAAGACATATAGTATGTAAAATATACTCATGTTTCCTGATATCCTTTCTGTAATCCTGATAACCAAAAGCACACATTACATTCATTTAGTATCAAGTGACAAGAATGGGGAACTTCCAGCGTGATATTCTTCTAACTCAGTAGCAAAGCCTTCCATATGCTTAGGTTTATGGACATATTATGTGATGAGGCAATCTGCCCCATCTCCTGTATGCCCTCTAGTTGACCCTGTTCCTATCAGAGTCTTAAAGCTCTGGGACACTCAGGTGGCAGAATGACTATCTGTGTCCTGCAGATCATCTATAGATCCAGTCATGGAGGGGTAAGGCCTTGGCTGATCTAAATTAACATAAGTAACCTTCAGACTGATATAGTGCTCTCCTTCCAGACAGGAAAGAATGTGCTGTACTTCTGTAACCAGGTTATGGAAGTTAGGTCTGCACTCAGGCTCTGGGTCCCAACATGCCAGCATGACCGTATAGCTGTGGAATGAATAAATGTGTAATTGAATGAATGAGTAAGTGCATGCACGTATTCTGATTTTGAAGCACATCAAATCTTCCTTTGAATGAAATGTGCTAAGTACATTTTACTTTGCTTTTCCTGCTTTAGGTAAGTAGGTGATTACACCACCGACTGATATCCAATGTGAGTTCAAGAATAATATATTACAGCTGAGATAGAACTGACATATAACAACATACAGTAGATCTCAGTCTCCTAAAGAAATTTGAGTAGGTTGCTGAAGTAAAATGCTGAAGCACTGAGGTTGCATTATTATGGTGGTTCTTACAGATCATCGGGGCAAAACTGTGGTTGTAGAAGCCGACGTCCCTTCAGCAAGTAGTGTGTGATGTCATAGGGGTCCACATCTGGATATGGACTAGCACCTCTGGTCAAAAGCTCCCACATTAAGATGCCATATGACCACTGGGGGAAACAGACAAGCAATGAATTGTAGATATGAATATAACAAATATTATTTACCTGTTTGCTTGGCCTGGATTAATGCACTCACCACATCAGACTTGGTTGTGAACTTCTGTGTTTGCAGGCTTTCTATGGCCATCCACTTAACGGGTAGCTTTGCCCGTTTGTGATCTTGAACACTGTAGTATTCCTTGTCATAGATGTCCCTTGCCATTCCAAAATCAGCCACCTTTACTGTAAAGGTTTCGTCCAGCCTGAAAAGAAAAAGAAATTTACACCAAATTGGCAAAACTGTGTGATCTGTGAGGACCCCATTAGAGATGTGTTATGCACAAGTAGGATTCAGAAATAGTGAAAATAGTCAGAAACTAAGAATGGTATACGGTAAATCATGTTTTATGCATTTTACCAAGAAACCAAGATGATGTATGTTACAAAATATATGTTCTTATTATATGTATGACAATTCACCAAAATGGAAATACTATACCAGCAGTGTCACAAATATTATCATCTTGAATGAACAAGGTAGTCTATTTTAGCCACATCAAATTAAAAAAAAATATACATCTATAATTTCCCCAAACATTGTCAAATTGTTTACGTGGTAGCGCTTTTAAACTTTTAAATTAAACTTAGCTCACAAACAAATGTATAACTATGATAAAGAATTGTTACAGATACAAAACCATACATTAGTTCAATGAGGATATTGAAATACACCTTTAAAGGACACCACACAGGGTAGATGATCAAAAAGAGCCTCCCATAGGGAAGACAAAGGTTTTCCACTGACATGTCACGGGCCAGTAATCAGTTCATGATTCACACTCACATGCAGTTACGTGCAGCCAGGTCTCTGTGGACAAACTTTTTCTGGGCTAAATAATCCATCCCCTGGGCAACCTGAAGGCCAAACCCAATAAGGTCTTTCACTGTTGGATTCTGTGGAGAACAAATGAATGGTAAACAGAGAAATCTGGAAAAGTAAAAACTCTAGGCAGGTTAAGAGAGCAAATATTCATAGTCATGATGCTACAGTTCCAGAAATTTTCATTGCGTAATTTACCCTTTTGTCAGAACGGATGAAATGGCGCACATCCCCATGCTTCATATATGGCAGAACCACAAGAGGGAGCCCTTCGTTAGGCAACATGATGCCCAGCAGAGATAGTATATTAGGATGGTTGAAACCTTTCATGATGATGCCTTCCCTGAGGAACTGGTCCACCTCTCCCAAATCTGTGATTCCTGTTAATATAACAAGTAGAGTTATACAAATGAGATTCCCTGCCAAGAGATCATATAATAATGTTTCCCTTTATAAAACAGTGTGTGTATTTACATACTGTTTAATGATTTAACAGCACAGTGGATGTCTTGTTTATTGCTGTCTTTGAGGTATCCATGATAAACTGTCCCAAAGTGGCCTGCATTAAACGGAAACTGGTTGTCATAAGTAGTAAAACAAATCTACCAATTGGATATTTTTGAAAAAGATAAAGAAAAAAAGGAAACAAAATTGAAATTAAGTATGAAAGAAAAAGATTAAATCAGAAAGTTTGAACATAGTTTTCAAACATGCAGTTTTCAACATGCAGTTTGAACATGCAAATTTCAATAACACATCTACAGTCCTTAGCAGATTAGCTTATTTTAAGACACTTACCCTTTCCAATAATCTGGCTATCCTCAATTCTGAGCATCTCAGCAGGGATCAACACATCTTTGACCTCTTCAAGAAGCTCAGAACTCAGGCTGACCATTGAGATGTTATCCCGTGGCATTAAAGGAACGGATAGATGATCATAGCTGGCTGCATATAACAAACCCTGGAAGGCCATTCCTCCTGAGCCTGATGTTTGATTGGACAGATCTATTGCAGCACACAAAGGTAAACATACAAAATGAGGTTATATAAAGTTATATAAAAAGACAATTGTATCTTTTGGTACTGTGCCAAACTTGTCATTCCAGACAGTATTTTATGTAACTTAAACTCAATTTAAGTCCGGTGTTGAGTTTATATATTCTTCACCAACAGACCAATCTAAAACCTTCGGGGACAGTAACATACAATGTTTTTTAATTCCTAGGTGGTAACCACCTAATACTTATATAGAAATCAATTATTCTAGTTTACTTGAAAGAAGTACAGTGTATGAAAAAGGAAGGGAATAAATAGATGGAAGAACTGATTTGGAGTAAATACTCATGAATGAACTTGGAGGTCTCACCTCTCCTGTAGTCACCTGTTGGTGTCAACTCATTGATGCTGGCCATGCGGTTCCGTGAAAGTATTGTTGAGAGACGATTCTCTATGTTGGCTGAAATAACACATTTGATATACAAAAAAAAAAAATCACTGAATATTAAACTATGAAAGTATACAGTGACTCGAGTGGCAAAATATACAGTGAGTGAAGGGCATACTGCCAGTATCATAGTTTAGTAGAATGTTTCAAGAAATAGCTTAATTTTTCTCACCTCTCTTTTTCTTCTTTATACGGACCATCACAAATAATGCAAGGCCGGCACCCACTATCAAAGCAGCAATGATGCAGAGTGCAATGCCCGCAATCACAGAGTGATTGTTGCGATAGTCACAGACTACTGTACCTACATCATAAACATCCCCATTCACAAACACCTAGAGTAGAAAAGACTAATTTAGTTTTGATAAGTGACCTATAATTATGTATTCTGTAAATAATCTTCTATAGGTCTGGGCAGATTTAGAAGCAGATTCTCTTACCTTGACAGGCAGTCCCTTACTGGGGATAACCAGGCCTTTAGGAATCCTGCAGGTCAGCTCATTTAACAGAACCTTAGCATTACAATATACACCGCCAATGGTCATTGAGATCTTCATACATGTGCTCACTGTATTCAGCTTTTTATGCTATATGTGGAAAAATAAAATAGTTTAATATTAAAAGACAAGGGGTGATTTTTTTAATACTAAAAAATACACATATAATATTATTATGCTGTGCAAGCATTGTCTTGCATCTCAAATTAGTTAAATATAATATATAGAGCAAAAAAAAAACATGTAAGACTGATATAAACATACATGCATGGAAACCTCTGTATCTCCAGGTTTTAGAAATAATTCCTTGTCCTCATTTTCAAAAGGAATGACTGTGGCATCAGGGTGGTAGTCAAAACGTCTCTTCCAGAGGTCACTACTTCCATCCATGCGAATAAAAATCTCTCCACTGTCAGACTTTTCATCTGGTATTTCCTCTTGAAAAGCAGGGGTCCAACACTCTAAATGTGTGCCATTTGTAGTGCCATTGCAGACCTTAAATGAAGTCGGCACATAAAATATAGTTTGGCAGAGTATAATAGGAAACCGTTAATCGAAAACAATGAGTATGACTGGCCAAGGTGCACAAACTTCAGTTTATTTCTCTGCACATGTACAGTGTCTTAAATATAGATGAAAGCATTAACTTACTTGTTCAAGAGCATGTATAAGGGGATTTTTGGAAATGTACCCAACCACAGTTTCGTGAGCAGAGTCAAGATTCTGACCCTCTATCACTAGCTTGGACCCCCTGTAAGACAGTATAAATGAACATGTTGATACAGAATATTTATTTCTTATACTGAAAATAATTTTTAAGAGTGATATCATTTAGTCCGAAGTACAAGTCCATTTACAAGTGCAGATTAGGGTCAGTTTTCCTACCTTGTGAAACTGCATTGAGGCTTTATAGAGGTTATAACAGGGTTTTCCTTGTAGAAGAACATCTCAGTTGCTCTTACTTCAAAGTTATCAATGACAGTTTTCACAGATACATTCCCAACACCTGCTGCAGCTGGGATTTGGCAGACCACCGAAGACAAAGTTCCATTTCCTTTAGAAATACTGAAAGCAATAGAGATAGAGAACTAAATTTATACAATATTTATACTTTTAAATGAGAGGCATGTTTAAAAATGAGTGTGGTGTAGACCATATCCACATGTGAGCAAAAGAAACTGTTTTCTGAGTTGCTTACCTTTGAATGTTGCACTTTTTATCAGCAAAGAAGATATCTCTCCATATCCCAGAACTAAGATATGGGCCTGTCAGGGTAACCATTGTTCCTCCAAACACAGGTCCATAGTCGGGTCTGATTTGTGTTATGCTAGGCTCCTGTTTAGACAAAAGTGAAATACATAACTTTAAATTATACACAATATTTCTAAAATGAAGATTAAATTGCGTTATATCATTTCATAAAAACTGCATAAACAATATCATTCCTACCACAAAAGAGAAGCCAGACATCTGAGCTGTGCCTTTGATGGAATATTGTCCCTTCACTATCCCCTCGTGTACTTGAAGAGTGATGGTAAGGTTCTGGTTTGGTCGTTTTTCTTCAACCTTGCAAACTAGCCTGTATTAGGGACACCAGGAATGGTATGTCTATGAATTCTGTTGATGAAGATATTCTACTGAGCCAGGTGCTTATCAGACAAAAATGGATAGCAATTTACTCTGTGTGGCCATTTATCAAGAAACATTTACACTGTACTCAAAAATTTCAACCATACACAAGAGAATGAAACATTTTTAGTATATATCTAGTGATTGATTCTGTTGTGGATGTTTTTCAGAGTTGTGATTTAGTATTTATATGATAAAAAAAATCTAGAAACGCTATTTAAAAAAAAAAAAAATCAGTTACTGTTATTCATTTCTGTCATACCAACTCATTGAAACATCTCCACAGAATCGATTGGGAGCTCTTTTGAATACATTAGGCATGTATCTTCAAAAATTTGATATTCCTGATGAAATGGGCTTGTTATAATTTGTGCTACTCACACGTCACTACTGCTCTTTTCTGGCAGGACAGTACACAAAGTCCCAGAGCCCACTCTAATGATGTGGGTTTTGCCATTGATCATGGGAGGTCGCGGACTAGACTGAAACTCCCAACCGCACAGCGTTACTTCTGTCTCACCACCAGCAGGTGCCATTTTAGGGAAAAACTGCAGAGAAAGGGGAGGTAGCATTTAAAGTAGCATTTCGCTTTTCAGTCCCATCAGTGAGATAAGGTGGTTTTTAAATATCATGCATTGGTTAATCAATTACAGCTATAAACAGCTTTCCCTCCCTCTACCTCTATTATGTCAGGTGAACAAGAGTCTTTGTTCCACTGTAAGGTACACTCTTGCTGCCTCGAGCAGATTCCTGAACACCAGCCACAGTTCATGAAGCCTGGAGCCATCAAACAGGTGGAGCATGTCATAAAATGAGCACATCCCGGTCCTGCAGTGGGTACTTTGAACATCTTGATGAGAGAGGTAAATATGATGGTGGAGTATGTTAGATGCAAAAAATCAAATCAGTCAAAAGATAAGCAATACCTGCACAGGGTGTTACAAAATTTACCTTGTTTCCAGCTACAAATAGAAGTGAATCCTTTGAGTACACAGCTGCTGTCCTGGATACACTGGTCTCTCCCAGAGAGTAGTTGGCATATACAAAAGGCTTGTACCTTGTGAGAGTCACCTAAACCAGTGAAACATAGAGATAATGCCACAAGGGTTTTTGCTTTTGGATATTGTAATTTACATCAAGTCTGGCTGACAGACAATAAAAATACCCATATGTTTTGTTTAGATGTCCATCCATTATCTGTACCCGCTTATTCCTAACCAGGATCACGGTGATCTGCTTGAGTCTATCCCAGCTCTTTTTGGGTGAAAGGCAGGGGTACACCCTGGACAGGTCACTAGTCCATCACAGGGCCACATATAGACAAACAACCACACACTCACACTCACTCCTATGGGCAATTTAGAGTCACCAATTAACCTGACATATGTTTTTGGAATGTGGGAGGAAACAGGAGTATCCAGAGTAGACCCACATGAGCAGATGCAAACTCCACACAGAGAGGTCCCTGCTGTGAGGCAACAGTGCTAACCAGTAAGCCACCATGCTGCCTTGTTTAGAAATGGATTTGAAAAATGTTTACTTTTAATAAGTGTGATTTTTAAAAAAAGCAGACAAAAATCTATATTTGGTTATAACACTTACAAACTGCAGAGGAACTAGCACACCACTATTTCATCCTCCCACATCTTATTACCTGCAGTATCCTGCCATCTGCGGTACCAAAATGGCCCAGCGTGTGATCCCCGATAGTGGTGACCAGAACAGCGGTAAACAGGACATCTTTCATCTGACTGTTGAAGAGGTCTACTCTGTAGTATGGCTTTGACACCAGAGTGGGCATGGCGCTACATGTGTCATTACCTTCAGAGTTCTGTGTATATACACAAGGGTGTTAGTACAGTCAGCTACAGAAATTCACATACTACATGATTTAAATTTCACCATTCCTATCCCTGTATCTTCTCCCATCAGCATTAGTCTCCCTCTAAGCACACATATATATAATGTAAACATGCATTTGAGCAGATGTTAGTTCTTCAGGAACTGCTTCAGCCTTGCCTCCAGTCATAATAATAAGGCCATAAAACAGCAGTGATTGCTCCATGTGTTGACATGGTGACTGTCAGCTACTGAAACTGGACTGTCCATACTTTCAAACGCATAAAACAGTAGATGGGCACATGTGTAGACAGTTGGCAGAGCATGAGTTACACTGGTAATAAAAAGTAATTAGTGGAAAAAGAGAGGACATGTTAAACTTACAGGAGACATCCCGCTGCAAATCAGTTACCTGACCTGCCACAACATGCCCCTGTTTGCTTCCCATGAGTTGAACGCCTTATATTCACATGATTTCATCTTTTCATTTTGTATTTCAGCATTTCACAATTAAATACATATGGCATCTAAGTTATTGTGTTGCTGAATTTTGAAAATATTTATCAACCAGCATTTACTGATTGAGTAAAAAAGTGATTCTCTCCTTCCTGCCTCTTGCATCTTCATTATTCTTTTTATTTCCCACTACAACAAAATACATAAAAAATAAGCACAGCCATTGCCCCACCCCTCGAAATTCCATCTTTTTATTGGCAGGCTGTATAACTTGTGTTTGTTGGCCCACACTGCTGTAGGTGTAGATATGCCTGTCAGAGCTCAAAGGACACAGTCTAAACTCTATAAAAGGATAAGACCACACCTTTATAATTTTAAGAACCACAGCCAAATGCTCTAGTCTGTGAAGTAGCTCACAGAGTGAACTCTGCATGTTATTTTATGATTTAACTTTTTGAGGTTTGTTTAGCCTCTGTTTTTCCTTCTTCTTTGGTTTAATATGAACTAACAACTAACTAACTAGGCTCAAATAAAAAAAATCCAAAACCCGGCAAGTGAAAGACTTCATCTCAGTGCTGTGAAAAAATTTAGAGCTTTATCTTGAAAGACATATCAGTTTTCATATCAAAGTCCTGTATTGTAAACAGTTGCCACCCCTTTCGCTGTGAAAGGCTGAAACTTAGCAGAGCAGAGAAACTGTGTGGCAATGTGCAGGTTACACCACTGACTCATCCACCCCTCCCAGTTTTCTCATCTGGCCCTGCTCTCTCACACACACCTTCATCACAGTTGCAACAGGTATACAGTCTTCCAGAAGTAAGATTCATTTTATGTACTAACTGCAAAGTTGATTAAATTGTACTATCCCTTATTGCGCAAGACAATATAAAACTATAAGCTGAATCATAAAACATATTGTTCCTATCAAAGATGATTTAATTATACAATGTTTGTCTGGATATGACACTTCCTGTCTGGGCCTAGCAGGACCTTTGTACTATTTTTCTGCAATAATGATAGCTAGGCATACAAAATAGAGTTACTCACTTCATGTGGGCAGCTCTCACATGGCTGGAAGTGGCAGAGACCTCTGGACAGCTGCTCCGTGCCTGAACTACAGCATGCCTCCACTCCTTTATCAATCACATGGTTAACTTTAGCCAAGGAGAAGGCACACAGAGCTGAATTTTTTTGAGGTTGGCTGTGATCATTCACTTGTGCAAACACCCCATACAGAATATCTTCTGTCTCATTCAGCCCCAGCTCATCCGCTAAATCCTTTCCTGCTCGCCCAAAGTAGGCTGCTTGTATTCCGTTATATACAATGTCCTTAAAAGCATCTCTCCGTCTCCTGCGTTTGGGTTCATACCGGCACTCCAGGACCACCTCCCTGTACATCCACACCTCAGGAATTGATATTGGCAGTCGTCCCAGGCGGGTCTGGAAAGGTGAATTGCTCTTTGAGGGGTTTTCTCTTTGCAGGGATAGAAAGTAAACATACTCAGAGGTGGAGAAGCTGTAGATATAATCAATCTTGTAAGAGTCCTGTAGATTGGGGAGCACTGTCAGGCCATTCATGATCATATCAAACCCATCTTCAGTTGCAAGTGGCCTCACCACTGATATTGACCTCCTAGGATACCTCTGTGCCACTTTCTTATTGACAGAGGCTGCTACAAAGAAAAACGACGTGGCTCCATCATCAACAATGGTGACTTTGGTACCAAGCGGGCTGGCCAGACAGTCAGCACAGTTGGATGGTGAGTTTCTTTGTTTTTTGTATAAACATTGAGGCTCAGGCTTTGGAGCACTAATGTCAATGAAGTAGCAGATCCCATGCTGAGTACTCCCACAAATGTAAAGGTACGGCAAATAAGATTTAGCAGGATCCAAAAGTAAAACCTCATTGTCTGTATTCACTGGATCTCCAGGATCTGCGTCTGTGTCACAAACCTGACAGGTTTCACAGTCAGGACTACCAACAGGTCCAGTTTTCACTTCCCATAGTTTTTCCATAGTATCGTTGACTGCTATTATTACATTCTGGCAGCCAACGTACACCTCTCGCTGATGCTCATCCTGGTTGACCGCTATGTTCTGTATAGGTTTGTCCATCTGGAAATGGGGGAGGGAGTATTTTACAGTGAAATCCACCAGCCTGCGAGAAGTGGAAGGACAGGTGTGCTGCCCCGAGGCTGTTTGTGTTTGTATCCATATGCACACTGTCAGCAAGGCGGCCCAAGTGACCATCTCCACGTCACAGTTCGCCGTGATTGAGTGCTACCTATAAGACACTTTCCTCAAAGAAAACATTTTGGAGAACAAACCAGAGCTCTGTAACAAAAGACAGCGGAGGGATGTTAAGATTAAACAGACACAGCATATTTCTCATATTGAGCACATTTAATTTCTCATATTTAACACTGTTTTGGTAGTGAAGACAGCTACTGTAAACATTTTAACTTGTTTAAACTGAGTATCAGTTGATGTTTTCTGTCTCTGCTCTGTGATTACAGTTTTTTTTTTTTAAATCGCATTTACAATTTAATATGTAGAGATATGTCAAAGCCAGTGGAAAAATAACAATGTGGTAGAGTCGAGAACAAAATCTACTTTGGACAAGACATGACTTGCTGCAACATGTGGAACAAGGATGGAAACGGTCAGGACTCCAGAGCGTACACACACACAAAAAAAAACTAAATAGCCTCAATGCAGTACAATTAATACAACTCTTAATTTTAATACACTACTGAGCAATAAACTAATTTTAAAAGTTTAAATACAGGGAAGGGCATTATGTGCAGTTGTCTATTAGGTGAGAATATTCATATTCATATTCAATATTATTAGGATAATTCGCAGTAATAATAGGCTATTTATTAAAATTATATCTCAGGTTCAGAAAGTTTATCTAAGCCGGTGAGATATAAATTACAACGAAACTGTTTTGTCATTCATAAACGTGGATTATGGTTCAAACATCCTCTCTCCATAATAAAAAAAAAACTATACAGTTAATAACTCTTACCTGGCTTATACACGTCGTTGAGATTGTCCACCAGCCTCAAAATGTTAAGTTTTGACGAGCTAAACTTCCTCCACTCACTGCCCTGCAGCAGCGTCCTCACCTGACAGAGCTGCTGTGGCGTTGGCACCAAGTGTAACGCTGAACTGCGTCAGGTCACGGAAAATCATCTATAGCCCACGGCTGAGAACAGGATGTTGCACTTACCTTCAAAATAAAAGTCCGTCAGGACAAAGTCCACATGACTAAATAACTATCAGTGGTTTGAAATGTTTATTTAGTTGTACAGTACAATAACTTTGGGCATTAAACGTAAAGTTCAGCTGCATTCAGGAATAACGCCATGGATTGTTTTGACCAACTAACATCAAATTAAGTGCAATAAACAGAAAATTAAAGACTTGGTATGACCATCCTTTGCCTTCAAAACAGAAACAGCCCAACTCACGGTACCTGACAAGTACCAAGCATCTTGGAGAATACACCACAGATCTGAGTTTGTGTAGTCCTGCTGCTGGATATATTTCAGTTTAAAAATACGGTTTTCTGATGGAATTGCATGATAAATACAAATCTATCCTAAGTCTAAAGTACCTGAGAAATTTGCACAGTACTCTCCATTACAATACTTAATAGTTGTAGGCACACATGACCTAAGCATTTTGCAAATATTATTATATAGGCTATAATATAAAATAATATATATGTAATGTAGTTTATTTATAAAATTACAGGCGTATTTCTTATAGCCTCCTATAGCACTTTAACCCAGAGAAATTACAATAAATGTAAAGTTTACAAAATTGACTTTAAGTTTGTAAATAAGTCGATGAACAATGAACTTAAGTAGAATTGTGTTCTTTGTTTTCTTCCTATTGCAACAAAATTTGTAGGCTAATACGACTTGCTTCTTGTATTGTATTACAGGAAGTGATGCATCATGTAAGAGAGTAAGATTTAAGGTGTATTTTGAAAGCCAAACACGGGAAATGCTTTGGTCATTCTGACTAGACTTACATATTCCTGAAGTGGGTGCGCCCGGTAAAGCTGAGCCCGCAACAAGGAAGTATGAAATAATTGCGAAATCTGACCACCTTAAAATACGCTCGTGGTTTCCTTTCCTGTCCTCATGGTGTCATATCATATCTGCACACGGTTTTCCACTCAGGCGTCGTTGAGTCAAATTTTGCGGAAAAACTCAGTCTGGTCTAAAAACGCCTTTGGATTTTTTGCCAAACTTGCATTGCTTTCGTATGAGGAATGAAGATAGTCTTCATACTCAGGAATCTCCCATCTCTCCAAGCTGTCACAGGAATGTTTTCACTATCCAGTCTGACATGCTCTAAAGGTTCTAATCTCAGCTCTGTGGCCTAATGAGATACAAAACCAATACAAATGGCATAAAAGAGAGAGAAATGATTTGCCTGTTTGATATAGCAAGGATATGTGTCATAATATGTGTTATCACTGATTTAATGAAGCATTACAGATTTTAAGATTAAACATCTACCACTGAATGCAAATTTCAGAAATCACACACTGTTTGAAAAAGAAAATGCACATTAATGTATCCCTCCTCACAGTTTTACCAATCCAAACCTCAAACCACAAACATCCAGTATTTAATGTTATAGGGAAAACTTTGGCAGTGTAGCCTACAACAAGGCTTGAAGCAAAAAGCTGCATGACACACAGGAAATCATTTTTTAATGGAGCTTGAAAAAGACTTCGTTGCCTGAGGCTGTGAAACTGCGACATCCAGACTTTGAGTTTGCATTGTCCCTGTGTAATTCACTGACTACAGGCGCCAAACACATACATGGAGAACACAACACCAAACAGTTTAGATTTGCTGCACACAAGAAATATGTTGTGTTGTCATTAAATAGGAGACTCTCCAGAGACAGTACTGGCAGAGCTTAAATTCCTAAAAGAGATTTTAAAATAAACTGACCTAAAATGGTTATTTCTAAGAAGTTTTACAAGTGGCAAAACCTTAACAAATCTATGCTTTTTTAAAATAATATTGCTCTGAATAAGAAATACTGGATTAAATAATCTTCATTATGATTACAGTAAACAAATGATCACTTTTATATTTTTCATATGGGTCGTTTTCTATTCAAGTTCCATGTTTAGGAATGTATTTAAAGGTGTTCATTAATTCATGTCTACTAAACATTGTTTTTAGATGTATGCATACAGAAAATGGTGATCATCATAAAAATCTGTGATAAGGCCAATTTGTTTGTATTTGTTTGACAAATATTTTATTTTTGGTTAAATAAGAAGTGATTCTTATACTTTTTGATGAATCTAACATTTGTCTACCTGCAGTTTCTAGATCTCTTCTTCGAAGTGAGGCAACACTGACTTCATTTTAAGCAGAATATACTATTTTTAACTGTTCTTATCTTCCTATGATGTCTTGTCATGAAATATTTTATAGTACAGCTAAGCACAAACACATTTGTATTTTGTGTGAATTTAGTAGAAGAGCAGTGCCTGAGCAGATATTGACTCAAAATCAAGTAAACAATCAATATATGAAAGGACACACTAGAAGGAAAGGAGATAAACAACTATTGGAAAATAAGATTAAAAACATAACTTTTGCTGAAATTGCATCACACCAAATTCTGCCTATTCTATGATGTATTGCAGTAATTTTGACCATACACCAAACTTATTTACCTTATGTTATTAGTTGTGGATAATGAAAATCATTCTTGGTTCTTCTTAGCCATTTTTGTCCACACAGTAAGTTCAGCGGTTTGACACCTTACTGCCTTTACTTGATATGTCATCATGAATCATTTCCTCTCCATGCAGTATTTTCTTTGATTCCTCACCAGACTGAGATTGTTGAAATTAATGGCCGAACATATTAAGCAATACTGGGGAGTAGTCTGTCATTGTTATTGTAACCATGGAAATGGTAGCTCTCTTATTTTTGTTCAGCTAAAGGAATTGTAACAAGTGCAGTTTAACTCCTGGACACAAGATGTCTGCTATTTAAATTAAAAGCTTATTCTCAGTATAATATGAGAGTTTTCCAAAACATTTATGCAAGTGGCATGTTAGACTATGGCTTAGTGGTGTGGGACAAAGTTATTTTACAGATTTGGTAAAAGCTGACACCGACTGTGTGATCTGACTGATCTGAGTCGCCCTCTAGTGGCCAGAGCAGAAAACACATCTTGGCACGAAGACAAACTGTTCAAAAAATCCTCAGAAACGAAAGTGAAATACTTCCTTCGAAGCAATTGTCATCATTTGTTGTGTCCAGCTGTTCCAGGTTGATCCTTTTCATTTGCTGATTTGAGGGGTATCTCCAGCCGATCCCTTTAGACTGGTCCAGTTTGTAAGTTTAACATGTCAGAAATCGGGGAAATCGATGAAGGATTCTACTCCAGACAGCTGTAAGTACTACCGGGTATCGGTTTAACAGTATAGAATTATCCACAGACTGATTTATTTGTTCTACCTGCGCAGGTATGTCCTGGGTCATGAGGCCATGCACCGGATGGGCGCAGCCAGCGTCCTCATAGCAGGCATGCGTGGGCTTGGAGTGGAAATCGCTAAGAATGTGATACTATCCGGGGTCAAATCGGTCACCGTGCAGGACGCAGGGCAGGCAGTGTGGACCGACCTGTCCTCCCAGGTACTTCTGATCTGTTTAAACAAATAAATAAATACCTAGTTTACGTAAGCAACTTTATTCTTGTTCATTTAATATTGTGAGATTTGGCACGATTAGATGGAACAAATATACTGTACATTATTAAATGTCTGAAAAAATGCTCTTATATTCAACTTTTTAAATCTTACTGCTCTAAGCAGTAAAATGTATAAATCTAACAAAACTAATTAATATAGGGTAAATAACTTGTATGAATCAAAAAGAATTGGTTTATTGGCCTATGTTGTATTTCCACAATGAGAAATAAGGCCTCATCTTTAAAGTTACTGGAGGAGCCTTTGTTCGTTATTGTGAATTGCTTTTACTTTCATTATTAAGTATATTTACACCCCTCCCACCCCTATGCACTGCATTGTCACCATCAGAACATTTTAAGCTGCTGCCAAAATTTAGACAAAAATTTTATTAAAAGATTTTATTGATTATTTTATTGATTTGATTTATTATTAATTTGCACATGACCTCAAAAGCAACCCTTCCTTAATCATTCAGGGGTTGCTCCAAAGTGGAAAGTTTCACAACAACTTGGCAAACTCAATTTGCTGCTGAAGATTGTCTGGTACTGTTAGAAGCTCCAGAAGATGATACTAGGTGGATTTAAGAGTTGTGATTGTTTTGACAATGTATTTATTTTCCCACCAGTTCTTCCTGAAAGAGTGCCATATTGGTCAAAATCGAGCCACATGTTCCCTGCAGCAGCTGTCTGCCTTAAACCCTCATGTGCAAGTGTCGGCCCACACTGGACCGCTAAATGAGGACCTCCTTCTGAAATTTCAGGTATCATCTTACTATACCTAATGATACATCAAAGCTTCATGTTACAAAAGTATGAAATTAGCTTAATGTGTCTGCCCTGAGTTTCTGACTGATGTGGTTTCTCTGCAAAGAAAGTTTGATTGTCTGGTTTCAAATTATTTACATCTGCTCCTTCACCCTCTATGAAAAATCCAAAATTCAGAACAGTAGAAATATTTTCTATTTCTAAACAAGGGGGATGGAAAATGAAGCTTCTAGTGTAAAACACTGCAGGTAAGACATTAATGGGAAATGACAATAGGCAAAACACTTTTTGAGTGCAGTGGGATTTATCATTTTTCAGGTGGTGGTCCTCACTGATTCCTCACTCGATGATCAGAAGCGTTTTGGTGACCTCTGCCATTCTCATGGAATCAAGTTCATTGTTGCAGACACCAAAGGACTGTGTGGGTGAGTGGGCATGGCAAATTGTCAGATGTTTGATTGAATGTACTTAAAGGTTCAATGTATAATATTTAGAGTGATCTAATAGCAGAAATGGAATATACTGTTTAGAAATATGATGTCATTAGTGTGTAATAACTGGGAAATGCCAACAGTTGTATTTTCTTAATCTTAGAATGAGGCTTTTAAAGCTAAATAAGGCAGATCTCCTTTCACAAAGGCAGCCATGTGGCAATGCCATGTTTCTACAGTAGCTCAGATCAGACAAACCAAACACTGGCTATAGATAGAGAACTGTGTTTTGTTTTAAAAGTGATCTCACCATCAGATGCAGCTAAATCTTTTGCATTTGACATATTGCACCTTAAATAATGCATGAAAGAAAAAAGTGTAAACTTTGTGGTTCATTTGCAGTCAATTGTTCTGTGACTTTGGGGAGGAGCATGAGGTCCTCGACCAGGATGGAGAGATCCCTGCATCAACGATGATACAAAGCATCACTAAGGTGATGACTTCCTTTTGTCTTATGTTAATGGCCTTTAGCAGTCTATTCAAGCCAACTAATATCCACATATGGCCTGTGGGTAATTTACAATTGCCGCTACATCAGTGCATTGACATGCAGGTCTGTGCACTGAGAGTACATACAATCTCAACACAGGAGGTTTTACTAGCCCATAATGTCTTTTAGAAATTTTTAAATTGAGGAATTGGGGAATGAGCCCACTTGAACGTTATGTCTGGTTCAATGCTTGTTTCAAATGTTAAGGTCATCAACACTTTATTTTAGGAGAACCCTGGAGTGGTGATCTGCGCAGATGACCGGAGCCATGGCTTCTCAGATGGCACTAAAGTTTCCTTCTCTGAAGTCCAAGGCATGACTGAGCTCAACAGCATTGGACCTGTGGAGATTAAATTCATTGGTAGGTGTTATTTTACCACAATTACTTTGTTAAATTTACATTTTCTTTCATTTAGTTGTTGAGACTTGTAATGTACTCAAGTGCCACTGTAGGATTTAGCAAGTATGATAATAATTTTTGTATTTTCTGTATATCATTTTTCACCTCTACCATCAGACCCATACTCCTTCAACATTCTTGACACTTCAGGCTTTTCTGCGTATGAACGTGGTGGAATAGTGACTGAGGTTAAACAGTCATGCATGCTGAATTTCGTGAGTATAAACACTTTGTAAATTTATTAAAATTTTTAAGTTTTTGCTATGAAAAACCTTTAGCCATTGTTAATAAAAATAATGACCTAAACATAAACTTCAGAAACCACTAAGTGAGGCTCTGTTGGATCATGACCTGCTCAAAATGATTGACTTCGGAAAAATGACGAGACATAAGACCCTGCACTTAGCGTTCCAAGCTCTCCATAGCTTTGTGAAGAAAGAACATCGACTCCCTCATACCTGGTCTCAGGTCAGTGATGGTTACAGGCTATTACAGCCAATATTCGACTAAAGCAGGCCATGATGTTGCAATCACACATTTCTTGTTGCTGATTAATCCCATGCAGTTGGATGCAGATGCCCTGATTGTTATGGTGAGAGAGTTGAATGAAGTCGCACAGCTGGAAGAGCTGGATGAAGCTGCTGTTCGGAAGCTTTCATACACAGCCCGGGGTGACTTGGGTCCTATCAATGCTTTCATTGGAGGCCTTGCTGCTCAAGAAGTAATTAAGGTGAGGTCAAAGATTGATATTTGTAACATTAATATTTTTGGTGAAGTGTGTTTCCACTGTTTGACACTGTATATAATACAAGTGGTGTTTAAAGTTGACTGTGTTTTGCTCTGTGTACCTTATATTCCTGCAGGCCTCTAGTGGGAAGTTTATGCCTCTTCAGCAGTGGCTCAACTTTGATGCACTTGAGTGCCTCCCTGAACAGGAGGATCAACTGACAGAGTCCTCGTTTTCAGCAGTATGTTTAACTGCATTTGGAGAACCCGATATTTAAAGAATATTTCATGCATTATCAACCAATTACACCACACATTTTGGTGCAGCCTAACTTCTTTTGTTTGACTTTCTGACAGGAAGGCACGCGGTACGATGGACAGATTGCTGTGTTTGGGTCAGCATTCCAGCAGAAGCTTGCAAATCAGAAGTACTTTCTGGTGAGGGCAGGTTTGAAATTAGTCCAGCAGGTGGCACACTCTGCACTGGAAAGCAAGTGCTCCATCTGTGTTTTCTTTTGATCTTGTCTGGTGTAAATGATGGCACATGCAGGAAATGGCTGTGATTCAGGTGGCATTTCCTTCCAGGGATGACCTCTTGGCATGTAGGGGCTGTTCAACAGCAAGCCCTTTTTCTCTTTCCTTTAACAGTGTTATTTTTACACTTGTTTGCTGGATATGTGTTTGTGTGACAGAGAGAGTGCATATATGTGTTTATTTCAACATTGTCAAAACTCCACATAAACAATGCTCATAAATAAGTCTGTAGTTGCTATGATGTCAAAGTCAAATTTGCAAGTTTCAACTTTTTCTGTAACCATCTGAGCTACTACACTTTTATTCGTACACACCATCTGTCTTATCATATTTCAAGGTTGGAGCTGGTGCTATTGGCTGTGAGCTTCTTAAAATCTTTGCCCTCATTGGGCTTGGTGCAGGAGAAGAAGGGCGTATCACAATAACAGACATGGACTTCATAGAAAGATCCAACTTGAACCGCCAGTTCCTGTTCAGGTCTCAAGATATTGGGGTGAGAAAACACACAGCACAGCATATCACATCTCTTCTTTGTAGTGCCAAACCTCACATCCAGCATAGCTCACAAGTTTGTGTTAGACCTGTGCTATGTGGAGCCGGGACAAGCTGAGGGTGAAGGTGTAGTGAGATGGCTTTTACTATCAACTACCAGTCTCTAAAGAAATCATGCAACATAGTATAATTGGTATTTTGATAAAAAATCTTAAACTTCTCTAAAATGATATATTTATGTTATTGTTGTATTATTTATAATATTGCTTTATAATAAAACAGCAGCAAGACACTTAGAATACATTGTGTTCACGGCACAGTAAACATGCAGTATGTAAACATGCCATTTGTTCATAAACAGAAACCAAAATCAGAAGTTGCAGCCAAAGCAGCACAAGAGATAAATCCACGGATGAAAATCACTGCTCATCAAAATCGTCTGGACCCGGACAGTGAAGGAGTTTATGATTATAACTTCTTCACTGGTCTTGATGGAGTGGCTGCAGCTCTTGATACTGTGGAAGCCAGTGAGTAGCTTACTCTGGTTTTCTATTTATCATTAACGCTATTATATGTTCTCATTACCACATTGATTATACAAGAACATTTATAGAATATTGACATATTTGACTATAAATACACATAAAAATGCATTTTTAAGCATTTAACCCCTCTTTTTTCTGCCTAGGGGTCTATCTTGATGGGCGCTGCGTTCAACATCAGAAGCCATTGCTAGAAGGAGGAACTTTAGGGAGCAAAGGTCATACTCTGGTGGTGGTGCCTCACCTGACAGTGTCATATGGGCGAGACAGTTCAAGTTCTAAACATGACATCCCACTCTGCACCATCAAGAACTTCCCTCATCGCATTGAGCACACTCTTCAGGTTGAATGTTGAATTTGTCTTCATCCTTTCCAATAGGTGTATATAGCTGTGCTTTGGAAGGCTGTAGGCCAAGCCAATCAAAGACAACAAAGTTGTCATGAATGTGAAGCTTTATGGCAATCCAGTTGTTATGGATACATTTCAATCTGAACCGAAGTGATGGACGGACTGCTTGACAGAACAGCATTGCCATTCATACAGTACAATACTAGCAAGGCTAAAAATGATCAGATTTTAATCCTGCCAAAAACAATTATAATTGTATTACTAGACTGCTTTTTTGGGGGGTTTTATTACAGTTTAAGTGGTGTTCTGTCCACATTTTGTTCTAATACAGTATGAAATGTTTCTGAGACATTTTAATTTGTTAATTCTAACTTGACATTATAATTTTCCTAGTGGGCCAGAGACCAGTTTGAAGGACTGTTTAAACAAACACCTGAAAATGTGAATCTTTTCCTGAGGTAAGACGTGATGCCATCCTCCTTTGATCCACCTTATTCCACAACATTGTATTCCAACATTGTTTCCTCCAACAAACGTGAGACACTACATTCACTAATCTTCTCCAATTGTTACAATGCCTTTGCAGTCTCTTACAATCATTCCACATCAAACCTACAAAAGCTAATGAAGTGGTTCAGGCTCATTATTTTGTTTTATAAACAGGAAAATGTGGTTGGAATTTAGCAGTAAATCCTTAGTAAAAATTACATAAACAATCTGCCTTGCTAATGCTATACTCAGTTGTGTCAATAAGAAGCGTTCTCAGTTTTCTAAATAATAGATAAAGTCTCAACTAATTAGAGGGCTTTCTGGTTTAGAAATGAGAAAAGAGAGATTAGATTAATGCAAAAACGGATTACACTATGTCAAAGGCCATTGCCAGTATATTTACTTTACAAGTAAGATTTGAATAATTTGTCAACCTCTTATCTGATATGTTATGAAAAGACTTAGCATAAAGCGCTGGACTAATTATAATGTAAATGATTGTAAGTGACCATCATATTTGAGCTTCTAGGCCCAAACTGCCTTGAGTCTCGGAACCTTCCTAATCTAGCCTTGTTTTGGGACTAGTCTGTTTGTTTTGGTGAGATTTGATGTAATCTGCGCTTGGTGTAACATTTGTTACAAGTCTTTAGAATTTTGCTAAAAATTATAACTACAGTGGAAACAGTGCTTGTCTGTTTAAACATTTACATTTACTAACCGCCTTATTTATAGGCTACATGTCATAGTCCAGTGCATTTTAAACATGGTTAATGATGTTGTGCTCTGCAGGGTTTGTCTCCCACCCATGCAGCCCTATGCAGACCTATGAATCAAAATGTTCAGGTTTAGACCTGTTTAGGTGTAACTTCATGCAGGGGAGGGATATCCCTTTTCTTCATAGTGTACAGTGAGCTGGCACTTGAATTATTCTGGCATGTGGGTATAGAGTTGCACTAACCAGAACATTACAAAATTACTAAACACTTTATTATCCTTCCTATGAGTCCACAGACAGGCTTCAAAGGAATTCCCTGTGAGTCACTAAGAAGACTACACCCTGAGTTACAAAAATCAGTGTAGTCATACTCCTCTGCGCTTGATAAAATTCATATTTTTCCCTGAAGACTTTCCCAGTTTTCACTTTAAAGAAATAATGTTTTTTAACATGATACTGTTACATATAACAAGCCCTGCCAGGAAAACAGATGTTAATATTTTTATTCTGGAAGTCACACCTTGTGAATACAAGAAAATATTTCAATGATACTAGTCCTGTCTTGTCTTTTACACAGCTGGCAGTTATTGCTGTCTTTATGTTGTGTGCCTATCATTAAATCAGATATAATTGCTGCACTGTTTCCTGCAGAGAGGCAGGGTTTGTAGAGCGAACTCTTGGCCTTGGAGACGCTGAGGCCCTGGAGGTTCTTGGGGGGGTATGGAGCAGCCTTTTGAATGTGAAAGATGGAGGGCAGCGTCCAACAAGCTGGGAAGACTGTGTGACCTGGGCACGTTGCAAGTGGGAGACTCTCTATAACAATGATATCCAACAACTTCTGCACTGTTTTCCTCCGGAACAGGTAAAATCACACCAGAGGCAAAATAGCAACTCTTCCTAAAATACTGTAAAACTGTTTATGGACACAGAGGGGCACTGTTGTTTATTTAAGGTCATTAGTATACCAATCACTTAAACGTAGCAATGTGACATTGTAAAAGAAACCCAGTATTCAATTTTTCACATTTCCCTTCATAAACTAATGCAACAAATTTTCCCCTGGCCTCAGAGGCCACTATTAACTTTCTTTGAAACCTGAACCACTGAAAGCTAATGCTGATGAATATCTCTGAGCGGGTCTGAGAGTTTGTAATCTGGTGAAGCATGCAGACAGAGTGATGTCACATGTTGCTGTCACACCTGGGGGGGGGGGGGGCACAGATCAGTATCAACTAAAACAAACTCTCACTAACTCCATTTGCAGTCCAGCCACTAGCCGTTTTACCCTCATTATCAGAATCAAGATCAGAAACACTTTATTAATTATATGTTTTCCGACAGGGTTGTGGAAGTTCCTCTGAAAAAGATTTTCTCAACTAATCACAACATATTGTATTGGAAATCTTTGGTGATCATGGTCAAAATGTTTTGCTTCTCTTTTTTCTGCCAAAGTTCTTTTTGGCTGTAGAAGAATTATGCTTTCATTGTGCACTCAGAAATTTACTTTCCACCACACACTTTTTGAGGAACTATGATAAGGCAGTTAATGTCAGTTAACGTTCACAAACCTACCTGACAAAAACCCATACACAAACATGACATATGACTGTACAGTACATTGAACATACTGTCACACCTACTTTGCCAGGTGTCAGCCTCCACACGTAAGTGGTTCTGTGTGTGTCTTTAAACTTTGACACTAACTGCAGTGGATCGATATGAAAAAGAAATATGGGAGCATCTGATCAGAATCTCCACAAAAGTCTGAAGTCTTTGTACCAGAAAGAAAAAGAGAATGAGAGACTAGTTTATGGATGTAGCTAAAATTACTTTAGAGATTAAAGGCTCAGTATTCTAAGTGTAAACTGAAACTCTGTGAATATACAGTGCATCTTCTGTGTTTATGCTGTAGCCTATTCATTATAGTGTGGCTTGTTTTAATAGAATTGAGCAATCAGAAGCCAACTTTATTCATATCGGTTAATATCACAAAAGGACTTAAAAACCTCTGTTTAACATTCAGCACCCTCTAGCCAGGATGGATAGACATGCATACATAGCACAGAGTGGGCAGAAATAACAATAAAATAACACAATGCAGTAATTGATGACAAAATAATAATAATAATAATAATTTTTTACTGCCAAGCCTCTACAGAGCAAGAAAAAATAATCTACTGGTTTTGGAGTACATTAATTCAGACTTTGCTTTTAAATGAACAATTACTGAACTCAAAAGTCCATCTGTGGTTCATTAAACAGCTACTGGAAGCTGGTTATCCTTAAAATAATTTGGGCTCTAAGAGCACCATATAATTTCTTAAACTAAGTTGTATCAGCCTTTTTAACGACAAGGCGTTGTTGTTGCCCGGTTCTGCCCTGAAGTCATCTGAAGCCTAATTGTGAAGAGGAGAATGTTGTTGAGGCCTTTTGGCTGCTCTAGAAAGCACCCCTGCAGTGAAGACTGGCACCAGCAGTAGGAGACTCTCTCTGTCCCAGCATATGGACCATTTGACAACATCAAAGCTCTTGGTCCCTTTGTTTCTTCATCAGACATACAAATTGTGTTATGTTAACACACAGCTGATAACAATTTTAGTCTGACTGTGCTGCGGGAATGTCGTAGGCCTTCTGCTATGCTACTAGACTAGAGAATAGGGATTTGCCAACAGGTTATTTGTTGGTATACTGTGATATCTATGAATTGAACATGATGTAAGATGAAAGGGGAACAGTTGTCATGTCAAATAGAGTGTTTATATTTGGTTATAATATAAGATTGTTACTTTTTTATTAAGGAGAGAGATTGCACTGTTGCTGTCACAGATTATGTTGAACTATTTTCAGCTCTCTCAGTTTATAAAAGAATTTAAATAGAGGTGACTCTAAAAACTGCTGTGCTGGAGTTCCTCACATGATTTTTACAGCTGTGGATCACTGCGATAAAGGGATTTTCTTCTGTTTCTCTTTAGGTGACCCCTTCTGGACTACCTTTTTGGTCAGGATCCAAGAGATGCCCTCACCCACTGACCTTTGACCCTAATAATGTGAGTAGTGTCTGGTCCAATTCCTCAGCCTAAAACAGTGGACGGTAATTGAGAAATGCTACAGTATTTATTGATGAGCAATCGCATTCCTTATTTATCTGGTCTGATAGTGGCTCTTGCCAACTCTGACCATATACTGGATTCTTATCTGAGCTACATAACCTGCATAGCCAAGCTGTTTTCTACATATGCATACAATTTCAAAGCATTTGCTGTTCAGTGTGTCCGATAGATGCTGTGTGGCAGACCTGGCTCTACAGTACCCTAGCAAAATTCCATGTGCTAAAGTGTACAATAAATAATATTTACTATATTAGTTGCAGCAAATGTTTTCAACATTAAAAAGCTCTTCAATTAAGGCTACTCAGTTCTGTCAGTCTTATGCAGTCTTAATACCATCCGCCATTCTGCTTATCAGGCAGTGCTCTGTTGTTGAGGAGTAAAATTGGATTGCCATTGTATGGTAAACAGTGACTGCTACAATATAAAATGCGCATGTCTGTCTGTCTGTGTGTGTGCTGTGAAAGATAAGGTGAATAATTGAGAGAGCTATTGTTACAGCTATGTGTTGTTAATTTGGCCTTAATACTACCTTAATATCTTTCTGCTGCCTTTTTTTATAATCTTGCTGCTACAGTTTCACCCTGCAGGCCGTTCTGCTAATAGGCTAATTGGCTTAGTACACTTTAGTTTATGTACAGTAATTGGTTAAATTTTTTTAATTCCTTTGTCTTTCCCATGCATGTAACAGAAATACCCCCAATATGATTAGTAAGTGTTAAGAGTTATTATTAACACTATTAACAGTTTATATTTGGATACTGTCTTATAGAAAACCCATATGGACTATGTGGTGGCAGCTGCTAATCTGTACGGGCAAATGTACGGAATCAGCGGAACAAGAGACTCTGACTCTATCAGAAAAACCTTAGATAAAATCCATGTACCATCTTTCACACCAAAGTCCTCTGTGAAGATTCATCTCACTGACAAGGAGATGCAGGAGGACAGAGAAAAGGAAAGTGATGACTCAGGTGAGTTATTTTAACTTGCTTTTATTTTATGTTATTCAGTTTCATCCAGAATATCTTTTATTCACTACCTGTGTGTCTCTGCACCAGAAAAAGCTCGACTAGAGGAGCTGAAAGCAAAGCTGGCCTCACCATCTCTGAAAAGCTCAGCCATGCGGATGTACCCCATCGACTTTGAGAAGGTAGGGCATGAGTGCAGTGACACCTCTGCTGCACACACTGCAGAGCTGCAGACAGAGTGGCGGCTGAGCCTTAGCAGGGAGCTACTCTCAAATCTATAGGTGCTTTTTTTCATTCTATCTCTCTTTGGGTCCTCAGTGACCTGAATCTGAGAGATTCCTCAACACATTTTATAAAACAGAGCTTGTTTGTATTCTGTTTGTACTGTTATACAACAAATATTTTAGAAGTGTACATACTCAATGGTAAAAAGAAGAGTTCAGTCAGCTAACTCGTATGGGCCTGTTTGAGATATCACTTTTTGTATATCACTTTTGGTGATATACAGTGCACTCAGAGACATACTACCCCCAACAGTGTCAAACCAAGTCTTTGAAGTGACACATTCTGAGTCCTGAGGCCAGATTTCCCCCCCATCACACATCCATTGTGTATCTAGTCACAGTCATAGTCTTTGCACACACACTTTCACAGCACCTCTCAACAAATAACAACTATGGGCTTTAAATCTGGTTTAGAGCATGATTGGCATCTTGAAGCATCTGTGGCTGGATAAAGAGAGTAAAATTTATATAAAAAGGTATTTGGTACAGTAGATTAGATATATTTCTGCAACAGTTGCCCAAAGATATCTCTTAACTATTTGTTTTGGTATTGACAGTCCTAACTTGCACATGACTCATTCATGCAAGAAAGTAATCATCAGTGTATTGTGCCCCCAATACCTTTTTTTCTCAGTGTGACCTTTTGTAGAACATGAACACAAAACACAAGCAAGATGCTGACCATGAACCCTAATGTCAAGTTTGAGTCAAGCCAAGGGCCTTTTTTGCATCTCGTTCCCTCATATCCTGTAATCTCTAAACTGGCTATAAAGATTTTACATGCATAATGAAATTATTTTTAAAAAGTTAGACTGTTGGTTTGCGACCAGGATAAACTGTAATGTTGTCTGAAGCCGAAGATGCAGTTTGGCAGTGGAAGTGGAAGTGGAAGTGGAAAGTAGTCTTTTTAAGCTTGGTTGAGCAGAGTGATTCCTTCCAAAATGAGTATGTCTTGTGTCATCCAGTGCCTCCTGCAGCACCAATAACAAGATTGTGTTGGGTCTTAAATTGTGCATGATGAAAACAACATTGTTAATGAGCTCATAGGAGCACCACCTACAATGGTCACAAAAATATCTTAATATTTTGAAATAAAAATAAATACATATATTGAACCACACACCCAACATGTACAAAGTTGGGGAAATTTATTTTCTACATTTGTCCTATTTATTTGTTGACCTACTGACCCTCTGGCAGGTACAGGTTTCATTTTTGAAATCTCGAAAATGAACGAATGAATGAAATTTCTTGCTTCTATTCAGTCATTTTCTTTTTCCATATGAATGTTGGAGTCAAATTTGAAACCTGTAATATGAAGTAGTTACGAGTCAGTTAAGAGGCAGTGGCTAGAACGTAGTTGACTGACGGAAGAAAACCTTTATTTGGGTTCATCAAGCTCAACAAAGAGCTATAAACAAACCAGAAAGGATGCATAAGTGAATTTGGAGAGGCAAAAAACTGTTTGTTTCAATTTGGAGAGGCAATAGGAAGTGACTTTCAGGCAGCCTGAATAAGGTTCTGGTAAGGCACTCAGTGACTCAGAAGAAGCAATAATAAAAACATATGAGATGAGTCAGGTACATATCGAATGTCATCTTAAATAAGAATGAACTGCTCAAACTACCACTCTCTCACTCCTCTTCATTTTTATCCCTATGTGCCCAACTCAGGCTGTGGATAGATGGAATGTGTGTAGGAGGGTTTCATAGGCATCAAGTTGCCAACTTGGAGCTTCCTCACAACCCCTGGAGCCATCCCTGAGTGACATTAGCCTTCCTACCCTTTGTAAAGCAGCAGTAGCAGAGGCATGACCTCACTGGCCATGTCGGTCACAACAGAAATCTGATTTCCACTGCATTCAGATGGGGTGACCAAATCATGTATTAGAGTGATTTAGGTGACACGACAACAAAGCCTTCAAAGCTCAATACAGGCAAACTCAGAATCACACCACTGGAGATGTTAAGTGACATAGACATGGATGTGTTCTGGCCTCTAAGCGATTTGTTCAGTAATATAGTTCTTTGATATGAAGAATCGAAGTGTTATAACCAATAGTGGCTGATACATGTTTAACATTTCACCTGCCACAGGATGATGACAGTAACTTCCACATGGACTACATCGTTGCTGCTTCTAACCTGAGAGCAGAGAACTACGACATCCCTGCAGCTGATCGCCACCAGGTCAACATTTTCACTATGTGCATCAGCTGCAAAATATTCTATACAGGTGAAAAAAATCAGAGAAATAAAGCTGAGGTGAGAGATGCTTTACAGTAGATCACAAGAAAAAAAAAATACCAATGACAGGTCCCCCACTCCCCTGGGGTCATGTTGTGCGTTCGTTCTGCTCACACCTGCCCTAAAGCTACCTACAGAAGCAGCCTGCTCACCTATTGTTCCTGGAGCAGAACTAATCTAAGCACTTTACCTGCCGCCTGGGAGGTGACACCTGAGCCAGGCTTTCTGCCAGCTGCTTCTCTAGTCCCAGACAGATGGAAGTGGGGGGATGGGTACGGCCGAGTGAGGGGAGACAAAAGAGGGTTACCCTTGTGTAATCATACAGAGATTTCCACATTACATCTCGTTTGGGAATACCTGTAACCACACTTATATTCCAAACATACATTATATCAGTCCACACCCATAGTATAGGCCTGACAGTATGTGTTTTAAGTGTCACTATTATAAACTACTTGATATCAACTATATTCAAGTAGAAATACATTTAAAAAGTCATGTAATTGTATTTTTACTTAAGCATGAGTACAGAAACATTAGTAGTAAAATGTACTTGAAGCGTCATAATAAAAGTATTTGTTATGCTAAATGTTATACCTGCAAAACTGTTTGCTAGATTTCTATAATAGATCTATAATAATTCATAATCAAACTAAAAAGAACCTCAAAGCTTCTTGATTAAATTATCCTAGTTAATGGGATTTTGCAAAACAACTGAATATTCTCATATCATTGCAGCAAATAGATGATAAATGATAATATTAAATTCAGTTCTGTATGACCTGCAGTATATTTTAAAAATGAACTCTCTTCTGGCACCTTTACAGAGTAAGCGCATTGCTGGAAGGATCATCCCTGCCATAGCTACCACCACAGCCGCAGTGGCAGGCCTGATGTGCCTGGAACTGTACAAGCTGGTGCAGGGTCACCAGAAGATCAGCTCTTACCGCACAGCTTACATCCACCTGGGTGTCCAGCACTTTGTTCTGTGCCAGCCGAGCCCGGCTCCACAACTTGTGGTAAGTAATGGCTCTATAAACCCATGACAATTTTTACTTAGGCTGAGGTTTAAGCAGCCAGGTCTGTGAAGCAGTCAGTCATCAACAGGACCTGAGTAAGGCACTTCACACAGTCTGACAGACTCCCACTGTATATACATTTATAATTTAAGCCGTTCTGCTTTAGGGATAAATCTTCTCCTTTGTCGATTTACTTTCTTCCTCTCTGGCTAGAGGACATTAAGTCATGAATGAGTGCTCTCAGAGTAAGAGACCACTGCAAACTGTGTATAATGCAAGTATAGCTCAGTATAATCCTCAGGATATTTCAGTGCAGGTAAGGCACAAACAGGCCTATGTCTGCTTCTGTGTTTGCAGATATTAGGTGAATTTAAGGCAGCTGTAATTCAAAGCAAAAAGACAGACATTTATTCTCTTAAGATGCAGACCTTTTATGATAAAATCCACCTAAGGCCTCGAGGACATACTCGGTTTGTGAGATCATCCTAGGTTGGTTATGCTCTCTAGCTTTAAAACAAAAAAATATCCATCCATTTATGTGTCTGAGGCTGGGATGTCTTCATGTAGATTCATATCTAGTCAAATAATTTTGCTGCCCTCTTAAAAAGTGTGAGTGCTTCACCCTCAATATCTCACCTCTGGAGGGAATCAGAGCTGCCTTCTCCAGACTTCTTACTCAGGGTATTGAATCTCTGACAGACAGGGGTCACTGGGGGTTAGTGAGTGGGGTAACTCTGTCCCGCAGGACGTGAGAGCGTAGTGACAGGGGGCTCTGAGACAGTGTAGGTCTGGTTTCAGCTTTGGTTACAGGCAAAAATGCTGCAGCTGCATAAAAGGCTGCTGTGATGACAGAGGCAGCTGTGACTTTCTGTGCAGTTCTGAAGTTCCAGACATGCCCTCTCTCTCGTGTACAGAGACCGCAATGTAGTGGGACACAGTTGTTGCCTGTGAACATGGTCAGTGCTGGAATTTTTCTTACTGGCTTTAACACAACATTGCCTAAGCAGCATGAAACATTAGATACACTCAGAGAATGATTGTGCCTGGGTACCTGACATCATCCCAGCCTCAGGGTTTATATTCGAGTGTTGTATCATTTAGTCAGAGGGGTTGGCTAGATTATATTTTCCATAGCCAGTTTTTTTTAGTGAGGCTTATAGTGTTGCAGTGTCGGCTTTTAAGATTTGCTCTGTTCTGCAGAGGATCCAGAACTGTGACAGCACACCACCAGAGGCACAAAGGCTCTGGATTAGTGTTATAAAGTTAAGAACAAATCTTAGGGAACTGAATATTGCAAGGCACTGGTAAATGAGGAACGCACATGTGCAGCTACACAACTTGCTCACCGAGAGATAGGGAAAAGTGGTTGGCTGCCGGATCTTCTGCCATCTGCTTAGGAGGTAGTCTGATGTTTGCCAGAGTAAATATTTTAGTGTTTAGTATAATTTGTCTATGATACCTTCTGGAATATCACTTGAGCTCTGTGATTGATAATATTTTCCCATGCATATTCCCCTTTTTCTAAAGTCTTTTTCTAAAATATCCACATAGACTGCAGCACTGAAAACAATAGCAAAGAGATGGTAAGACAGTGTTTGTGTGATCACTTAAATTTATGTATGTCATATAGTATATGACATGCATAACATGCATAATGCAATCATGCTCCTCTCAAGGACTAAATTTCCCAGTTCTTATTGATATGTTTAAGCCACATGTTTGTCTTTTCCCACGCCCCGTTGATCCCCTATGTCTGACTTGAGGTCTAGACATTATTACACTTAAGAAAGGGATAACATAATGTTAAAAAACCATAGAGACACATTTAAACTACGAACGACTTTTTGTAATCCTAGATGAAAAGTTATTACACAAAGTAAATGTGTAAATATAAATTACTTATTTTTATCTTATCTCTCTAATCTGTAACATTTAAAAAGATTTTATTGGGCAGCTTTTGAAGTAACTGCAGACGTGCAGCTGTTAAATATCACTGATCAGACATGCTGTATCACGAGCTCAGTTTACTTTTGCAATGACTTAGATCTCTCCCCTGATGAGATCAGTCTCAGTTCATTAATATCAAGTAACACTCACATCACATTGGTCGTATTGGTGGCCCACCCAGTGTTCATCCAGAGTGGAGTGACCACATCACAGCATTGCCAGATGTTTGTTTGTATGATGTCATAAAGTAACCTGTACTGTGCCAAATCTGAAGGAGAAAAAAGTGTTGTTGAGAAGCCTTTTGTTTTTAGATGTGGTGGTACATAACTTTTAATCACGGACTCTATAATTAACTACATTTTTTTAAAAAATGGTTGTTCATTCTCCCAAAATATCAGTCCCTTTCCGGAAATTGTTGATTTAAACCAGCTGTTTCCCAAAATAGGAAGTTCCACTGACTTCCCCCAGCCGCTGCTATCCTCTGAATGGAGGCAGAAATATGTAAACAAATGGTAGGCTGTCCTTGTCTGCTCAACACTGTGACTCTTTAGTCCTCCACGTGTTTATGTTTTTCAGCTTGGTGACCAAGGCACGGGCCGTTGAGGGGGCAAGTGCCTGACGTTTATAGAGATAAAAATTTTTTAAATGGCAAGAAGTACTTGTACAAAATTGGAATAGATGTCATTATACAAAAAGCTTGTTGTGGAACAACTTTAGAACTGGGGTCTTCATGTAACAATTTTAAACTCTAATTATTATACTCAGTTGCAGAGTATAGTAAAGTAGTTGGGAATGGTGATCACCACTGTTTAGCCAGAAACACAGTTCCAAACTAATATTAATAGTGCTCCATGTCTTCAAGGTCTGTATAAAGTCCCATCAGTGCGCCTTCCAGACCACTGCTGCAGCTAATAACATCGCTGTCCTGGCAGGCCCCGAGGCCCTCCCGCCTGATCGCTTAGAGGAGGTTAGCAAATTGCTATTCTGGCCCTCTGCGCCCCCATTGCTGTGGGAGTGGCCCGCATTGCCACGTGGCAGACGATGGCGCACCAGAATATTTGGCTGCACGTCTCTCCCATCCCAGAGACGGTGAGGAAGGATTTGTTGGAGGGTCCCATTAGCTGCGACGGCTTATTTAGACCACACTTCCAGGAGCTGGTTAAGAAGCTCCAATCCGCCGCAGACGAGGCGGAGAGGTTTCGACACCATGTGACGGCCTCTCCTCGCAACCCTTGGGCAGGGCGTGGATGTCATGATTATCGCTCGAGGGTGAGATGTCCCACTGGGTCCCGAGCTCCCGCTCCTGGTCACCCCTCTCAACCAGCGGTTCCTCCGGCTCCGACCCCTTCCTCCTCGGACCAGATGCCTCCTGCTCCTTGGCGGCCTCCCAAGGCTCCAAGGCTAGCCTGCTCCTGGTCTACCCCAGCACCCGAATCCCCCAGCAAACAGCGAAGGTTCGTATGGTGCACGGGGAATGTGTGTGGTGTTCTAAGTTCTGAGGAATGTCATGTTTATGTCATGTTTACGGTTCTCACATTTCCCACACAGTGCAGCCCTCACACTGCCGAGCACATGACGGCTAGCTTGAGCAAGCATGCTAATCAGCACACTCCCTTCACACAGCTGTCTCGTTTCGGCCCTCTGTCGGCTAATCTTTCATTTGACCACAAGAGGGCACCCGTGAAAAGCGAATCAGACATCCTCGCTATTTCTATGTCCCATCGTCCCTTTCGGGCAGGGCTCCCCATGGCTTACCGCCGGTCCACTTCTGGGTGCGTTGATGGCGCAGAGAGCCGTACAGCGGCTGTCACAGAGAGCGGCAGAGGGGCTTCACATGATGGCTCGCCCTCTCTCGGATTTTTATCCAGAGTGGCGCAGGCATTGCGAGACGGACCACTGGATGGACAAGCTCATCCACAGCAGCCATACGCTTCAGTTCTCACAGCCCCCTCTGCCATTCAGTGGGGTAATAGACACTTGCCTTGCTTCGCCTCGCCTCGTCGGCGCGTGTGCAGGCATTGCCAACAGAGATACAATATCTGTTATTAATGGGAGTTGTTTCTGTTGTTCCACCAGTGGATGTGGCCCGTGGATTTTATTCCCGTTATTTCCTGGTTCCCAAAAAATCGGGAGAGTTGAGACCCATCCTCGGTCTGACGTGTCTCAACAAATCAATACAGGTCAGGAAATTTCACGTTAACAACGGCCCAGCTCCTGTGGTGCGTTCTCCGAGGCGACTGGTTCACGTCGATAGATCTGAAGGATGCGTATTTCCACATCTCCATCATTCCCCAACACGGAATTCTTCCGTTTCCAGGGGACCAGCTACCAGGTACTCGCTGGCTCCCTGCACTTTCTCGAAGTGCGCCAAAACGGCACTGGAGCCCCTTCGGAGACAGGGAATGAGAGTCCTGTTCTACCTCAACGAACTGATTCTGCTGGCCCACTGCCCAGAGGAGTCATGGCAGCAGACAGCAGAACTAGTGGATCATTCGAGCTCTTTAGGTTTCACCATAAACTGGAAAAAGAGCGTATAATAAAATAGTGTATCTGGGGGTGGAACCGAACTCATTACATATGAGGGCCCGACTCTCAGAGGAGAGGTTGGTGACCCTCTCCTCACTACTGCCTCACTTCGCTCCACGTGGACGTGTCAGGGCTCAATCGGTGATGCGCCTTCTGAGGATGATGGCAGCAGCTCATCCCGTGGTGCCTCTCGGCCTATTGCTTACGTGGGTGTTTCAGTGCTGGTTTATCCAACTGAGGCTCGACCCAGTATGTCACCAGCAGCACATACTATCCCTCCTGTCAGTGATCTGCATTACTGGAAAAACCCCCGCGCTGTGACGCAAGGGGTTCCCCTGGGCATTCCATTGAATCACGTGTCAGTGTTCACGGATGCTTCCCTGTCCGGTTGGGGAGGGACATGCCTCTCCCAGACAGTAAAGGTGGAGTGGATGATCAGGGAGGCGGCGCATATAAATGAATTAGAGCTGCTCACAGCGTTGAAAGTTCTCACATTGCAGGAGTATACAACGTGGCCGCAAATATCATGTCACGCGACGGCCCTCGTGTAGGGGATTGGCGTCTCCATCCAAGCCTGGTCGCTCAGATATGGAGCAGGTTCAGACACACAGCAGTGGATCTTTTTGCAGCTCGTGACAATGCGCACTGCGACCTGTGGTTACATGTGGACACTCAATTCGGGCGAGGCGGGTTGGCGTAAATGAATTTCTCTTCAGTGCGCATGAGCGAAGAAGGGATATGACCCATAGCGATAGCCCAGAGGGCTGCACCCAATTCACAGAATCTTGGGTCACGATATGTAACCAACAATTTTTTAGCATGTCCACTTCCTCCTAATGGCCATAAAAAAGAAATGAATCCTTATTTAAGTGAGATTATGTAAATGTATTTGAATTTTTGAAACTTTTAGTAGGTTAGCTCTACAATACAGCAAGTAGCACAAGGGAGTTGAATAGTAAGTAGGCCTAAGTTCACCTCACATCATAGACAGCATAGGCAATGCATGCCTTGTTATTGCAGCACACCAAACCTCAAGAGACAATAAAAGATATTTCAAGAGCAGCAAAGATTAATGAGTGTTTTGCTCCCGCAGCTGTAACTGAGCTGCAGCCTCAGTAAAATATCACCCAAGGTCAGCACAGAAAAAGATGTGTTTAATCTGGGTACTTAATAGCTCTGTCCTCAACCCCTCCAGCAGCTTGCTTACCAGTGTATGTTATCTTTACATGTCTGCTAGGCTGCCTGCTGGTTGTATGCCATGCAAATACTCTCTCTCCCATGTCTGTGCTTACATCTTAACTCTAACTGAATTAGCAGTGTCTAAGGCAAGGTTCCTGATCTCAAGGAAGGCACTTCAAGGTCAATGCTTCACACTGGTTCTTTGTTAATTGCCTGCAGAAATGACGGCTATTTCCTGCCTGCACAGGAAGCAATGTATTGAAACCAGATTTCCCAGAGAGAACTATGTGATCTTGCTGTATGGTCTGTAGAGCACCAGGAGGAGGCTGGGATTTTGTGTTCATCTGCTCCAGCCTCTGTTTCTAATAATGTTATATTTACAGCTTGCTCAGGAGAAGTCCTTCTTGTTCCTTTTGTGTGTATTCACAAATCAGGAAGACACAACAGCATTGGTGCTTTGGCTGAGAAGGGATTAAATCCAATGTGGATCCTGGTTTGATAACAAAATTTTAGATGTAAGCACTTAAATAATTGAAGGTCAAACATCTGTCACAAAAATAACAGGGACTGGCCTAAAGAGAGGGAGAGAAGAACAAAGAGGGAGATTTGCCTCACGTGGTTAAATCTATGTTCGTCTGCTTGGACTGTGCCAGTAAAGAAACAAGGTAAACATGATCCAAGGCCCTCAGTTCTGCTCCAGGAGCCCCGGCATGAAGCTGCATTGTGCAGTTTGTAACTCAAGACTCAGACATGAATAGTGCTCACAGGATAATGAGTAATCTGTGATCAGCATAGACAACTTGTGCTTTCTATTCTTTTCCAGGGGTTTTTTTTTTTTTTTTTTTTTTTTTGGTGGTGGTATTGTATGTTTGACCTATGTTGTTTAGTTTTTGTTGTTTTGCATCTTCCTTTACTACTGCTTTTAAGTTCCCCGATTGATCATTACCTTCCCATTTATATCATCAACAACAATGGCATGTCTGTACATGTTGTTTATTAAAAAGCAGACCTGGACCTACATCATTATTTGATCAGATCAGTCAGAGATAAATTATAAGTGATAACTTAAATAAAAGCCTCATTAAATATAAACTCAGTATGCATGCGCCACATTTGTCCAAATTAAAAAGCTTGATGCTTTTGGTAGTCGGCAGCCTTTACAAATCATCCTCAATCATATCTTTTCTTCTCATTCATATTTAGGCCAGAGGCAAAACTCTTTAATGAGAAACACAAAAACAGGATGGCTTGTTTTAGAAAGTAAGAATAACGTTCAGGCCTCTGCATCAGTACTGAGGCTTCATTCACTTTTCTGATGGGTCCTAGGAGGAGTAGAAATTAAATTCTGTAGCTGTTTATACAATATTAAAAGGCCATGTATCAAAAATCTTTACAGTTTAATTGCTAATCTCCACCACAATCTGTGAAAAGAGCTAATGTGAAGCAGTAACCTAAATATTCAGTGATATGGTTGTGCATCTTTCCATTGATTGTTTACTCTGTTTTCTAGTTAGTCACTGTGTGTTCCATGCTTCTCACAACTTCTTTTATTATGGCCTGTTGGACTCAGTAAAGGCACCATGTGGAAGTATTTAGTGGTCCCTGTCCTCCAGTTTCATTATTCTCTCATTAAAGCACCAGTGCTGGAAGGAGAAGGGGTCCAGGATTCTCATTAGTGATATTAGACTCTGAACTCAAAAGGCATTCGTCATGTCTTTCCTCTTTTTTGTGTTCTTACTCTACCAATACTCACAAAAACTGTTACTCATATAGACAAAGTTTCCCAACTTCTGTCCCTCAATGTCACAGGTAGTGCTTAACACTCACAGATTGTGTCCTCTGCTGTGGGAGGCATCTGGTCTGCAGATTGTTTTGCTTTTATGTATAAGTGCACTGACTAACCATAAACACATGTCCATCTTATGTAATGGAAATAGAAACTATGGGTGGTTAGCACTGTTGCCTCACAGCAAGAAGGTTGTGGGTTCACAACCTGGCCTTTCTGTGTGGAGTTTTCTCCCTGTGCTTGTGTGGGTTTTGAGTGGCTCAGGCTGTCATCTTTAGGCAATGACAATATTATATACCATGTTTAGCTCAGTATGTGTTATCCCACATCAGATAACAGTTTAACTGCTGACAATATCTGGACATCATATTGACCTAAAGATATATCAATAACTTGCTCCAGTGACCAATACATGGAACAGTTACATCATTCCATACTGCATGACACCACATAACCAAAGTGTGTGACCTTTGATTACTAAAACATCAAATCAATGCTACAAATTGTGATGAAGCAACCAGGCACACTGACCATAGTTTACATTCTGAGCTATATATATTACTGAACTGGTCCCTGCCATGAGATGCATCACTTTGAAGCATTTTGATGATAAATCATTGCTTTATAACTGCAGCATCTATCAGATATTTGCTTTGTGAGTGTCTCTGCAGGCTCCCACATGTCAGTGGCCCATTTGTTTCAGGAATGTTTTATTGACTCAGACCTTCTGCCTCAGGTCATTTGCAGTCAGGTGGAGAGCTGTTATCTTCTCATTTGAAAGACAATCACACTGAGATTCTGTTTGCTGTTTTACACGTCAATAGAAGCCTTTCATTGGGACTGCTTTCAGTCTTTGCAGAAAGTGCAGGGAGGTTTGAGTATTTTTTCGTCTCTGCATTTACTGGTTCTGAATATCTAAATGTACAGAGTAAGAGGCTTGTTGCTCTGTTGTGACTGGTATATAAAACATGGTAGTGTTCTGGAGGTAGTATGAATCAAGCTTGAAATACGATCACTGATGTCTTAGTCCTTTAGAAGTGGTTGACGAGCTGCCACTCCCACTCCTCCAACCTGCAGCAGTAGTCATCCTTCAGAACATAAAGTGAAGAGTCTAAACCTTTGAATTATTTTTAATATAGAGCGATCTCCTTCTGATGTATTTCTCATATAGGCAGTGTGTGAGGCTTGTATCCCCTCAATCAATTGTCTGTTTTAAGCGGACAATTGCAGAGGGCAGGAGTGATCAGTTGGAGGTCTCAGCCATCTGTTTATTCAATGCAGTCAATAGAGGATGGCAATCAATAGTGATCAGGTAGTAGTTCACACTCCCAAACAGACAAAGGGCACGTTTTACATGATAGTACTGTTGTCCTTTTGTTAAAAGGCCATACAGGAAAACAAAACATGCTCCTGAAGATTTAGGCCATTTGCTCTTCACCAACCCTTTTTATAACAAGCCCTAGAAGGTAATTATGCCACGATTGAGGTGATTCCCTTCAACAAGGCACCGAACCCCCAACTGCTCCCCAGGCGCAGCAGCAATGGCTGCCCACTGCCCCGGGCGTGTGTGTTCACTGCTGTGTGTGTTTACTTGGGTGGGTTAAAATGCAGAGGGGAATTTCCCAGTTTGGGATTAATAAAAATAGTTCTTAATCTTAATCTTAATGTTAAACTTTATCCTCCACCAGAAGTGTGTTATATCCTAGCTCAAACAAACACACTCTATATGTGAAGTACAGGTGTGGTATTATTGATCAAAGAAGAAGCTCTGATTTTGTGTTCACACACACACACACACGCACACACACACACACACACACACACACACACATTCAGAGCAGATATACTTTAGAAACACTTGGATGACCTTGTAGACCATTTGCAGCTGTGAGCTTCCATCCATTGATGTTGTGATGTCAGTAGCAGTATCACGCATCACCACTGGCTTTGTGCTGTAGATACAGTATGACGTAAAGGAAGGCGTATTAATACTGGATGGGTAAAGTCAATATGACAAAATCGATTGTGTTTCCAGTGTATATGTTTCCATTCAGTAGTTGTTTGAAAATGGATTTAGTTTTAAGGAATGTTTATTCCTTTGTTACGAAATAATTTTCATTGTTGAGCTGTATGTGACTTTAGTTGTTTGTAAACAATTCTCATACAACACAATAATATATATTTGAATCAGTATTATGTGAAGTTATTTGAATCTTTGATTACTTTCAACCCAACAAAAAAGACAGACCCATCTGCTTAAGGAAAAAGGACCCAGTTTATCTAAAATGGGATGTGTGCATTCCTGCTTGTTCTGTAATATACAGCATATATAGCACTGAAAAGTACCCAATTGTCTACACAAAGGAAGCAAAGAGAAACTAAAAGAGATTAGGATGGAAATATTACTTAAAGAACCACACAGATCCTCCATCTGACTCCCCTAAAGCTCACTTTGAAGCCTTCCGAAGAAAAAGAGTTGCCTTTGAAAAAACAGGCCTCAAGCCACAGTGGGTTGTAAAATGTTTCCACTGTTGGGATCATGGCCAGATAATGAAGCTGGGGCAGGAGCATGCCTCAGCAGTGTTGTTTCTTGTGGCAGGCTGCAGTGAGGAGGACTTATCAAGGTTTGCCTCCTGATCCCAGCTTCCTGTCTGCAAAAATACACCATTGTCTTAAAGGACAAGATTGAAGCCTGGTTTTCACTCCAAATTCAGTGACCTGTGCAAAATGACCAGCATGATTGTGCTCCAATCAGACTGGAATTCATTCTAGTCCTTATCAGGTTCAGTGAATGAATGTCCTGTGGCATTACATTCTCATGCCCTCACGTATATCTGGACCCATGGGCGCCTATTTTTGGGTTCTATCAATTGCACTTGTTATCTTAAGAGAGTTTTTTATTTTGAGTTTCTCTATGTTGTTAACTGCCTTAGAGAGATTTCTTATTTTCACAGACCCAGGGAATTTGAAATAATACTAAGTTATATTTCACTAACCTAAAAACATGTGAAAAGTAATTAAATGAAAGTCTTTGAACACAAAGCTCACCCAGTCTTAAGTCTTGAAAGCGAAATTAGTCACAGACAGTATTATGTTGACATACATTATATATAAAGCATATGGGTATTCCATTATATATTAGACACATATTCTTTCTACCACGTGTCCTGGGTGGGCATGGATCCACCAATACTGAATCCAGGCCCACCTAATCAACAAATGTCACAGTACAGACCTGTAGCTACTGCACTAAGCTTATTTTAATTATGGAAAACTTTTTCATTTTTCTGAATTAGCATGGCAGACACATTATTTCTTTATGCTTAGTCTGAAATAAAGTAGAAAAAATCTTCCACATTAGGACTAGTAATTATAATTATCAATGGTGAAGAGGTGTGTGGCTATGTGGCTGTTTTAGAGTCATTTCTTTTTTTCCCTGAAAGTTGTTGCTATCTGCATGCAGCTTTTTCAGGAAGAGCAGAAGAGCTTGCCAAGCTTCCTGTCAACAAGAAGAAGCAGCCTGAACTTTTGGCTGTTCATGTCAGATGTTGGGGACCTTCAGATCTGAACAGGTCATGCAGGTAGAGAGTAATAAGGCTGAGAGAGAGGAAATATCGATGCATTTCAAAAATATAAACCAAACCTCTGTTAAAACCATAGGTAGTGTTTTGGAATTTGCACCTTTAAAAATACCCAGTTTCAGTAGTATCTCCACATTTGTAAGGCCAAATTGAACAACCTTGGACTCTATGCGCAAATGACATTTGGGATAGTTTTGAAAAACAATAGTTGTGTCACCTATCACTAGACCAAAGTGATGTTTGAAAAACTCCATCAAGAGCTCAAATCTTTACTTCTGCTTTATCAAAATTCTGATTTACATGAGATTGAAATACCCCCTTACGACAAAGGTTCATTTTTCACTGATGTTATTACACCTGTTTTAAAATTTCTGGAGTGCAACTATACTAAATGTGATGCAGTGAAATATAACAATGCAATTCTATCTATATGTATAATATGTATAATATCTATTTGTATGATATAGTCTGCGATTATCCATGGCGTCAATAAAATATGTGACTGTAGCAGTAAAATGAGAAGTAGCTCAAAGCTTGAAATGTCATGGTATTACTTTATTGTTTTTTGGATAGACCAGCTGTGTCATGTTTTAGGGGGAAGTTCAACATTTCATTTACAATACGGGCTACAATATTTTGAGTAGATGAGAGAGTTTGGCAGTCCTCCAGCAACACAGCAGAAAGAGTACAAACTTATATGTCTACCACTGTTGTTTCACTCGGGGCCATAAAGTGGTTGTTTGTCTCGTCCTCATCTTCTGAAGTCAAACTCACAGTAGTTCAGCCAAGCAGAATCCGGACTGTCAGCTCTGTCTTATGTCCAAACAGACCCATGAGGACTGCACTTCAGCACTGCACAGGTGTAACGTGTCAAATAGTGGACCATCTTGTGTCTTTTTGTGTGTTTAACTTCTAACCATATATGTCCATGGCCAAACGCACTAGAAACATGTTTTTAATGGGTTTAGACACAGGTCACAGACTTCCTTTTTCAAAATTGAGACTGGAACCATAAGGTTGAGCTCATTTTGTGCAACCGTGATTTGGAACCAATCTGAACCTAATTTCAACATAACAGCAGACCTTTCAGACAGTAATTCTATACTCTAACCTCTGTGCTCTTCTTTTGGATTTGTCCTTGAGTACAGAGTTCTCCTTACATGCAGTTGGTTTATTAAAACATCTTTCAAAAACAAGTATGTCTATATAATATAGTCTATACTACAGAACATTGAGTTTGGGATTTTATTATTACCACACTGGTCATTTCTAAGAGCAAAACAATGACTCTCTGTTTCAGATTTCTTTCTTTCTTCTCTTTCCCCAGAGATAACAGTTTCACTGTGGCATTTTTGTTTTTTATTGTGGAAGTTCCATGACAAAAAGATACCATGGTTGTGAGAAGCCATTTGTAATTGTTTCCAGCAGCCAGTTTGGTTCCAGTATTCTAGCTTAATTATTCTCCCCTGCTATAGTGTTGAATAGTTGACGTCACTTTATATACAGGCTGATGGGGTAGTTGATTGGCTTCAGGTTTCTGCCAAAGTTGTGCGACAGATACGAGAAAGAGGAAGGGAGGAGAGGGGGTAAAAATAGACTGCATGCTCACGCTGCATTGTGTAAAATCAGCATCTATACACTAAAGTGTGCATGGAAATCTGCGGCATTGAACCATTAAAAACAAGTTCCGTTTTAGAGTCAAACAATGACTTTGTGTTTGCAAGATTGTTTGAATTTATAATATTGTGCACATTTTTTACTGTTGTAGTGTTCTGCTCATGAAAAGTTTGAGGTTGTACTGATAATTCACTCTACATGAACATTAAAGAAACTAACACGACCGGGGGTAAGACATGCATCTTGCAAACATAACAGGCTTTGTCTGAAACCTGGGACAGAGCACCGAGACACCCATTCAGACTTGAAGAGAAGTATGCCTCAAGTATGTCTCCATAAACCCCATAAAGAGGTGGGAGTTGTGAGGGGTAGTCAGAAAGTTCCCCTTGGCTGCTGGAGCAGGGATAATTGGACCCAGGTTTAGCTGGAGTTTTTGGTATTCACATCTCGAGCCAAGTTTTGATCTTCACAACTCCTCTTACCAGACAGCGTCTGTGTAAGCAGGGTCACCTGGCTAAATGACATATTTTCTGCACGTGAGGAATAATGTCTCATTTTAGGTCAGGTGATTATTTTTTTCTTCCTTTAGATCTGGTTTACAATGTGTATGGTGTTGTGACAATAGTCTAGTGGCAATAAAAACAACTGTCTTTATGTTTGCAGTGGTTAAATTGATCTGTCTGGGTGTCAGGACTTTGTATTCTCTCTGTCTGGACCTGGGTCAAAGGTCAATCTTATGGGAATAAAAGAGACTTAGAGGATGCAGAGTCATTTCCAGGTCGTCCAACCTAAAAACTAATCTCATAAGATGCTTTTTTTTGGGGTGGGGGGTCAGGAGCGCATAAGGCAGGAGAAAGGGATGTATTCTAACTGTCTGTGAAAACATTTCAGTGAATGACTGTGTTTAAGATTTATTTAGACTAACAAGAATCTCTCTTTTGGTTTATTCTGTCATAAGGTCATACATTCCAGCCAATGACTGAAAAGGATGTACAGAATAAATGAGCTAGAATGAAATAATACAAAAGAAACAAACAAAACAATCTGTAAACAGCAAATGTCTGGTATTTTTACTTCTCAAAATTGTCAAAAATCAGTTTTCCACACACAATACACGTCTCAGGGTAGTATGGCTGCTATTATAGGGACCGACTATCGTCCCTCATTTTTACTCAATGGTTTCAGGCTGTTTACACAACCAGATTTCAAGTATGTCCATTAAACACAGACGGTATAAAGCAGCAAAAAGTGGTCCCTCCAAGCTCAAACGTCATGTACTTGAAGAGCAATTTGGCAAGGTGTCAGGAAAAATTCTTAAGTTGTTATTTCACTGCATACATAAACACATGTATTCTTCAACTTTTTCTCAAGTTGCACGCATCACATCACATCCCCCAAACCACACTGACACTGCATTGACATGTCTACATGGAAGTTTTTTTTTTACTAGCACAGGATAAAACTGTGAGAAGTAAATCTTGTAGAAGGAAATTTGAGAAAAGCAAGTCACTTCATCATATATAAGGAAGCACCTTCTTGACCTCATTGTAGCTTGTTTGGGTCTATACTGCTGCTGATTGTCCTCAACAGTGTTGAAAAACACAGTCTGTCTTTCCATGAGACCCCAGGACTCTTGTTATGGACCCAAACATTTCCCTTGCAGCAAATGGTACTTCATCTGTCAACTTTGTCTGTGTGTGTGTATGTGTGTGTTGGTGTATGTAACGTATCTATCGGCAGGTTGCAGGAAAGAAATACACCCAGTGGGATGGCTTCCTTGTGGAGGGCAGATGCAACAGTCAGCAGGAAATGACCTTGGGAGATCTGCTGAAGTACATCAAGGTACAGCTTCCTTATTCTCAGAAAGAAAACATGTAGTTTTTTTTTTTTTTAGATCAAATGCTATTGAGGACATATTATATATGCATGTTGAATTTTCCTAAGCTTTGGCATCTTCCCTCAGTGCACACAATGTCCATTGTTTAAAACAACTGCCCAAGTGTCACCTGAAATCACAACTTCAGGACTCTTTACTGCTGTCACTGACCCAGATTGACACATAAACCCCTAATAAATAGCAAGAATTGATTTTTTGTTTTTGAGATAATATGTGCTAAGAATGATAAGCTTTAAAGGCAGATTTTACGGTTTGTAAAATATAAATTGAGACAAAAAATCATAAAATCTTGTTGCTGTAAAAATTAAAGTTTCTTAAAACAAATTATGTATATTATGTAAAGTACTAAGCTAACAGCTCAGTGGGACTGTTCCAATTCAGTCTTTAAAATTGGTTTTGATATGACTTGATTGCAGTTTCCTTATATTTGTAATTGCTCAATTTAATTTCTGTAGAATTTGAGTTATGTCAGCAGTCGAGGATAACAACCCACTTAGGCTGCTTTAAGACTGTTACATTCTAACTCTCTTCCTGGCTAATTTCTCAATTATTTCTCTCAGCAAGTGATTTTCCATTTATATTCTACTTTGACAAATGTCAAGCTGACTCTTCCAACATCCTGTAGATTATTATTATCATTTGTCATCATATTTTTTCTGACTGTAACACGGCTGACAGTTGAACAGAAACTGGGTACGGTGGATTGTATGCCGTAATATCCAAGGACCCAGTGTTTAAAAACATAAAGGATATGCCATATCCCTGAAGTGTGTCCTATTACTCAGCAAGAACACATGTATGCATGTCTTCACAAACAGACACCATGTATGTTTTCTAAGATCTTGTCTTTCTAATATAATATAGGTCAGTTGCAACAGAAATATCTCAGCATGTGACACCTGGCCTATTTTTTAATGCATGCACCTACTTGCCCTGAGCAGATGCTGCTAGAGTTTGTTCTGAAGAAGCAAAAGGAAAATAAATTGGCAAACGTTCTTACTTTCTCAGAGTTTCGTTTAACCTTTGACTGGCTGGGTTCCCCTCATTTGTTTGTGAAAATGCTGCAGTTTCCTGAACTGATGTAGTTGTTTGAGGCCACAGGTCATCAAAAATTTTGCTCTGCAGAACACTGTTTTTGAAATTACATCAGGATAATGCATACAGGTGATGATGCATTTTAACTTCTTTTTATGACTGTTATATTTGTTATAATGTACGGCAGATTTAATTGCATTGTTTGTCTTTATGCAGAAAAAGCATAACTTGAACATCTGCAGTCTCTTCTACGGAACAGCTGTCATATACAGTGGACAGGAGGAGAGGCTCAAACAGAGGTATGTCCACTGAAGACAAAGATGCAGTACAATGTTGCACATGCATGGCTACACGACACACAGACAACCCTGCACACGTTAAAAAAAAAAAAAAAAAATCAGAGTAAGCGATGCACTGTTGTTTATTTACAAGCTAATGGAGGGATGAGATGTTACCTCTGAGTGCGTGAGGGGAGAGCGTGTTGACACGCTCACATGCAGAACTGAACACTGATGATTGAGACTGCTCCTTCTCAGGTTTCTTTCTGTTTATTGAGAACAAGAGTTAAAGTAGTGTGAACTTTTTTTTTTCTGTTTGGGCCTGTTCAGTGCTGCAGCAGAGTGAAGGCACATTTCATAAACCCTGGGGTGTTTAAAATGGATCTGATGACTCGTGCTCATCCTTTAAAGATCTTAGTCAGAGTAAAATATCCACAACCAGGAAGGTTTATAGGTAATAAATTGCTGGGTAAATTAGAACATTTGATTTTAAACATTAATTTGTGTGTTGCTTAGATTGTGCTGTGAGGTCTTCATGTTCCTCCTGAAACAGACTGTGCATGTCCTTTTCTGTTTTTGACACTCAAGTCTCTTGGGAGCTGGAGCTGGTGTTGGTGTTGTGGTTAGATTAAGCTGAGCAGGAAGAGGTGCTGAGTGCTGGCCATGTGAACAGCAGGCCATCCATGACAAATGCCCTATCCAGTACTCACTTCCTATGCAATTGCCCTGCCTCAAGCTTCCTGTGTTGGGCCAGTGCAGAGGGAGCTAACATCTAAAAACTTAAAAACGAAAGGTTTCTAAATTCTATGTAAGTCCCATTCAAAGACCAAAACCAAAAATGCATTAGTCCAAAAGTAAACTACAGTCCCCCATAATCACCACAGTATCTTCAGTGTGTTTTAAGTAGATTTTAAACTATTAAACTGGAGCTACATCAGTCTACAAAGATAATATTTGGTAGCATCAGTTTGTTGTCTTTTCATTTAATTTGCTGATAAGAAAAAGAAACTGGTGAAAGATTGTTGGGACAATATTTATGTTCCATGGTTCACACTAAGTGCATTTATATATACATTAAAAGGAGTGCACATTTGTTAACTGATAATTTTTTCATTCTTGTTGTCCACCCAGGCAGTCATTATATGTGTGTACCATATATTTTTGCAGTGTTTCTGATGTGGTTAGGATGGTAACCAAAACAGACATCCCTCCACACAAGAAGATGCTGGATTTGATCCCCTCATTTGAAGAAGATGAAGATGAAGATGAGGCCTGTGAGTTTGTTCTAACTATCAGGTACCTGCTGTAGTGATGCAACGAACAGGACGTTTTCTACCAAGTTCCAGTGAAGAGACATGAAAAACTGCTTTAGTGTGATTAAACAAAACTACTGAAAATAAATTTTCAAAATTGTGATTTTAATGCTTTTGATATTGATTACAAAGATTAACATTTGAAATATTTCCCTCAGGGGGGGGGGTTATTAAAAAGGCTGTTCAGGCTGTGGGTGCTGCCTAGCCGTTTCTCTAATTCTTTTGAATGATTGTAATGTCATACTGACCATGATTTTATTGTTAACCGTTTTATAACTCCACAATCACACAGTCTATTCTGGTGTCCTGTCCCATAGCCATGTTTTGTTTCCAAAATCTCATTAGATCTTATTTTGTGACTTTTGCAAAAGAGGATCTTTGGCAAAGTGTATCTTGTTGTTACTACTAAAACTCTTATCAGAAAGTTGGGTCTGCAAAACTTTTGGTTTTAATTTACATGTAAAATGTGCCTCTTGAGAGGTCAGCGGTGTTGCTAGCCAAGGCATATGGATTAAATAATCTGGCACTGATGGGGCAGTGCTGGATGGGTTTCAGGTCTAATTCAGGTCAGGCTGATGATGTTGAATGGGTGCAGTCAGAACATGCAGTTGGCACAGTAGGCAGTGCTTTGACAATTCAGGGTGCTTTGCCATTTGGACACAGCTGTCTTAAATCCTGTTCCAAGGAGACATGTGCACCCCTCCCTCCCTCTCTCCCTGAAGAATCCTTGAGCAAGTCAGGGCAGAGAAGCTGGACTTAAGGCCTTCATCTGTCCTCGGATGGCTTCTGTGCATCGACAACCTCACAATAGGTTTCACTTCAGCATGTGTTCACTGTTAACATGCTCAGCTCTTCCAGTTGGCAATATTGTCATCATGTCATGAGGAATCCTCTTTGTAATTCTTACTTCAACTGCTTACAGATGTTTTTAGTGTGTGACTGGGCTCAATGGTGCTGTTTCTGTTAAGTGCTGTTTGAATAATAATGCAATAAATAGTGCAATGAAAAAGTCAGTATTTAACCATGTGGGCTATTCTCTGACTTTCTTTTTAATAGTTCTGTTCATGAGCATGCTTTGCTGTGATGACCACACCCAGCCTCCCGTTTTTAATCAGGAAAATGCTGAATGCACTGTGTTTACAAGGCTTTCAAGCAGTTACTGTGTGGATCTTTCTAAACTAACTGACAAGTTTATTCCTGCAACTGTATGTCTCACAAAGTGTTAGGAAAAGGCTTAAAATGTTGTAATCATACACAAGAAATAAAGTGACAGATGCCTAAAATAATTAGAGTCACAATGTATAAAACTGCTCAAACTCAGGCAGGAAGACAACACATTAAATCAAAAAGCACTTTATTCAGAACGCATCAACATTGTGGACAAAAATTAATTATGAAAATAGAACCATCTTATGTTATTTTGTCTAAAAGGGTCAGTTGGTAGTTACAGCTCACTCAGATGTATCCAATAATATCATTACATATTATGGGTTGACGGCTGCCAGTTTTCATGAGAGCCGTGAACTGGTAGAAGTCAGTGTCCAGCTCATGTAGTCCTGTGTGGGACTGATGAAAGAAAGGTTTTAGAGCCTGAAATCCCACAGGACAGGACATTCGTTTAGGGGCCTCTGCAGCCCTACTGACCCTGGTGGAGCCTGCTGGCCTTGGCCTCACCTCCCCACTTTTAGATATCCCTGCCAGTCTTTTGCGCATGTTGACCAAAATGTCCTTGGCAAGGCGCCGACCTGCGCTCGGCTTCAGCTCTGCTGGCTCAGGGCAGTCTGGTAGGTCCATCCAGTTCTTTATTAGGTCAGCAAAACTGTTGTCCCCCAGTACCAGGGGCTGTCTGTTCCTGCTGCGGCTCAACAGTGATGTTGTCCAGTCCTCTGGGTCACTGGACTCAAATGAAGTCCAGCGCTCCAGACAAGCGTCCGAGGTTGATTTGGGCCGAACACGACCTGAAAGTCCTCTATTTGTGCGGAGGCAGGCAGAAGAGGAGACTCGCACATTTCTGGTCCTCCTCAGGACCACGCCTTCATCTTGCCAAGAAGCTTCAGAGTAACCAGAGTCAAAGTCCACACTCTTTTCACTGCTGGGGGAGCCTTGTGCCAGTCGTTCATTCTCCTGTTGCTCTTCCTCCTCTTCCAAGGGGCTGGCCAGGCAGCAGGCAGAGTCATATGTGCTGGCTTCACTAGCATCAGAAACACGTAGACGAGTGAGTTTCTCCTGCTGTGCCCTCTGTTTGCAGAGCCGTGTTACCGCAAAAGACCGAACACATGGTTCACTCAGTGGCCTCGGCCTGCTTATCTGCTTCAGGTCCTGCAAAGATCTCATCATGTACTGCATCTGGTCCCGGAGGCAGTCAGTAGAATCTCCTAAACACAGCTACACAATGAGAAAGGCACAGATTAATTAGTTAAAATTTCCATAAACACCATATTTGTGCCAAAAGAAAATCTTAAAGTGATGGTCAACTTTTGTACCACGTTACAGAGCAGTTATAGTCTGGTTTCCAAAATGTCCCATCATGCCCTTGGCCAGTCTAGCTGGAGCTTGTAATGTTGCCTGTGTTATTTCCAGTATCGGGCCAATAAGATTTTTACCAGCTGAGATCACTCAGCTGTATGACCATATAACAAGTGAAGCATTCCTGAAAAACCTCAGAGCAGCCTTACGGAGACAATCCCATGCAGTATGATCCCAAAAAATCAAAAAGTCATGGCACTGAGAACAGGACACACATTTTAAACTGGAAAAACTCTCCCTGCCTCCTAAAGGTAGAGGGGAAGTTTGAACAAAGTACAGCAGAATCGTGGAGGAGTGCAGAGGCACATATCCTCTCTGGGCTCCCCCAACTCACAGGATGTTGACTGGCCTATATAATACACCAGGAAATGACAGCAACATTTTGGAATTACACAATAATACTGTATTAAGTATGAATCACACCATCTTACAGCCTTTAGATAAACTGAAATCAATCAGTTGATGAAACACTGATTTGTAATGTTTCATATGATCTGAAACAATCAAAATTACCAAGCTAAAATCCCCCAGTTTAAACAGAAACTTCGCTTTTTTCTAATGAATATTTTGGAAAGTTTAAACATTTATTGTAATATTTAGTTTGTATAAGAGAGCTGTTTAGTTTTGTAATATTTAGATTGAGCCTCCCTGCTCTGCCAGTGTTTGGCTTGGAGTAGTAAGCACACAGTGCCCTGATGTTATCACAGCTGTGGGTGCTGAACCATTTGGTCCCAGGGGGAGACTTATCTGACACACCAAGCCATCCTCAGTGGGACTCTGCGGTCAGTCTGCCACTTTTAAAACGCCCAGTTCTCCTTGGCTGACTTCACACAACAGAGAGTAGGGATTCACTCAGCTGTGTGTATATGGAAAGGCCAGTTTGCTTTGAATTAACTATGACTTGGGGAATTAAAATACACCAGGTTTACTAAACCCTTGCAGTCATTAAAAAAAAAAAAAAAAAGCTGTACACAATTTTATGCACAATTTCAAATGCATTGGTTTTTATTCTAAGAGTCCTAAGTAGCCTAATGATGTCTGCAATCACAATCAAGCTTCTACAAAAACCGTACAAATATTTGAAAAAGAAAAAAGAAAAAAAGAAAACTTACCATTGCTTGATAAAAAGTGTCTGCGGGGAAGTTCGGGATCCTGTTAACTGCTTCTGTAACAAAACATTAGATCTACATTAAATACGTGATTTCCGTATTTTACTTACATTTAGCTGCGTATAGTAATTACACTAGTAATACCTTTGCATGAGGTTCAGATGAAACTCCAACACATCCAACAGCTCTGCAGATTTACAGTGATAGGAAGCGTTGAGTTGTCCCTGTCCTGCCTCCTCTGAAGCAGGCCGGGGTCTGTCAGCGGACTTTGACGGTGCTGAACTTTTGGCTGCAGCAAATCAGCACAGCGCATCATAGACTCAGCCAATGGCGAGTCCCCTGAAACAAGAAACCTCTGTGTGTTCATACTGTAACTGTATGTTGACATTACAGAATGGGAAAATTATTTGTTTTTAATGTTTGTTTTTAATCAAACATCAAATTAATGATCACTAACTATTTAAAACGTGTTTTTTATTTAACGACTTACCATCCAAATAGCCTACTACAAAACACTACAAATAACAAAATGTATAGAAAATTTGACCTAATTTATTTATTTTTAACGCCACCTCCTTGTTGTAGTTACTACCTGTTGTGTACATTAGTGCTTGGTTAAAATCGCCACTTTTGTAAAAGTTTAAACTTCTTGGATAGTTTCAGAGACTGAGCGGGTGTTGATTTAGTGAACTCTTCACGTCGCCACCTGGTGGAACTTCTATATTCCTGTTATCTATTGTTCCTGAATATAAGCCTTTTCACACCCTGCATGAAGGTTTTCACCATTCTTTTGTTGTTTGTTTTGAAATGCAAACATGCTACTGAGGCTCAGGTGAAGATCTAATTTTATTTACAGATGATCAGACCATTCATGACTGCACCTCCTCACCTCACCTCTTTGAATGTTGATAAACACTTTGTATTGTAATATAGCTGCTGAGCACAGCTGTGAAAGACATTCTCAGAGCTTGAACTTCAGAAAAAGTTCCAATTTGTGTGTGTTAATACTGATGTAACAACGTGTAAGCAGCATGTCACTAGTTAGACTGAAGCTAAAAACTGTTTCTATTTGGGTCTGAAATAGTCAGTTAGACATATTGTTATACAACAGGGTTGAGATCTGCTGGTAATGAATGCAAGCATTGTATCCTAGCGTTCATATGTACTTACCTTCCACCATTGGGTGCGTGGCATCAATATAGATTAACTAGCCTTTGACCTTAAAGAAAACCTGTGGATCCATGTGGGTTTTCTATGTGAGCCCTGAGGAATTAAACACTGTTGATACTCTCTGAAACACTGCAATGCCAGTGTTTAGGTCCAGTGGAAGAATATTATACTTTTGTTTATTTCCATTTGATAAAACACACTGTACAACAAAAGACTGTGTGACCAAACTTTTATTTACATTTAACAAGTGAATGACTTTCACCTTAATATTAATGAACGACTATCATACATTTGTCTCAGTGTTGTTGCATTTTAAATCACAGGGTTAAGTGAACTGGAGTAGAAATAGCCCTAATTCACACTATGAAGATAGCATGTCTCTAAAGAATAAGTGTAAACAGATATCAAGGCACAAACATATGTAAAAAGACTTGAAATTAAACAAATAGTACAGAACAAACAATGTTAGAAACAGACATAATCACTTAAAATCTTGCAAATATCTTTAAAGTGACACATAACCATTTCTCTTTTCTTACTTTAAAGAAGTTACTTAAGGAATGTTAATCAGTTTGTGGGGGATACAGGCTAATCTATGGACAGTCATGCAGAACAATGCACTATAGTACACCTGTGAATATCTGTGTAAACATTGTACAAAAACATTTCCCCTTCATCCATTGTCATTCTCCATGCTTGTTTGTTTTCTTCTAAAAAATAAGCTCTGTGCAGTCTAAAGGTTCAGAAAATACCATTAGTTAACATAAGTTAATGCAATTTTTATAAAAAGGTGTTGTACTGTATCTTCTTATTAAAGTTCAGAAGCAAAAAGCAAAACTGAAAAAGTACTGAAAAATAAAAACCTAAAAAACGCAAGTGAAACTGGGATCTGAGCAAAAACAAAATGAGAATGAACAAATGACTACAGTTTAAACAGGTGGCTCTTGAACTGATCTTTGAAGCATTATTGAGGGTCAGAACTACAAATCTTACTTAATTTTACTGTATACAGTAAGAAAATGTTACTGTTATGAAGATTTTACACTTCCAGCAATTATTTTCTACTTAACCTAGGCAGCTCATATCATTTATAATAGTTTTAGAGATAAATTGAATGCCTTGACTGTAAGTGATTCTTCTTCCCAGGGGTCCTTGGTTTAAATGTTCACTGTACTTAGTGATCAGTATGAGAACGCATGATCAACAGAAGTAAGATGGATAAGAATATAAGAACTGCTAAGACAGAGATTGTGATGGCTGCAAATCAGTGATTGTTGAAATTAGTTCAGCTTTTCCCTCTAGGAATCAAGTCTGTTATGGTTTTCATTATGAAAAGCAGTAATCATCACATGGCTGTTGAAGTCTCTCATGCAGTCTGTGTGCATCCGGCATTGTCCTGCATGAAAAGAAGACAAACAAAGCAGTTTTATAGAAATATAGTACGAATCTAGCAAGAAAAAAACTATTCTTCCATTGTTTAATTGTACAAGAACTTTAATTTATGCTGCTTAATTTGGTCCTCAGCAATTACAGCAAATCACACAGGTTTGAATGAACATTTTTTTTCTCAATCTGGAAAACACATAACATCATCTACCCTTGAAAAAAAAAAGTGAATGAAAAAGGCTGTTTTTTTTCCACAGGAGCTACTTAACATACTTTTTTTACAGCTACTTTGTTATTCCTCTTCAGCCTGACAGAATCACTCGAGGCTAGTCGTTAGGTGATGTAATAAAATTGATGTGTGGTTTGCAATATTCACATTGTGGTCAAGTTTAACTGGTTTATTCACACATAACTGAATTCATGCTGCAATAGACAGGCCTTATTAGAAAGTTCATTTTACTCTAAGACTTAATCTGACCTGAGAAGCTGATTTGAGAGTGAAGAACATCTGGGAGTTACTGTGACCTGGCAGGTTGCACCAGCAAAGGTAGGTGTAACCAAGACTATGGTTTGTTCAGAGTCCCAGTGTGCATTATTTTAACAGTTTATCAGAGCAGTAATCGATCCTAGCAGAATTAAAACCATCCATATATCCAAAATTACACCTCCTATAACTTCTGACTTCATCAACAACCAACCAAATGAGTCACTAGTCATTTCAGCTCTACACCGGATACAGAAAATATAGAGTTTTTAATAATGAACTGAAGGAGATGGATCAATCCATACCCACTGGATAAGATCAGTATGTACAGTATGATCAGATTTTATAGAAACAGTCTCACCCACCCTGCCATCCCTGTATCCTACCTTTAGAAAAGACCACAGTCTTTCAGGTTGTTCTTAATAATGACATCAGTGACGGCGTCAAAGACGAACTGCACGTTCTTGGTGTCAGTGGCACAGGTGAAGTGCGTGTAGATCTCCTTGGTGTCCTTTTTCTTGTTCAGGTCCTCAAACTTGGTCTGAATGTAACTGGCTGCTTCATCAAACTTGTTAGCTCCTGTTAAGCAACAATTTGGAGAGATGACAAAGTGATTTGTTTTTAAGATGACAAACGATGTCTTGTTATGCTGTGGTTTATGCAGTGCGGCCCCTAATATTCCATGCGATACCTGTGTACTCTGGAAAGCAGATGGTAAGAGGGCTGCGGGTAATCTTCTCCTCAAAGAGATCCTTCTTGTTGAGGAAGAGGATGATGGAGGTCTCCGTGAACCACTTGTTGTTGCAGATGGAGTCAAAGAGCTTCATGCTCTCATGCATTCGATTCTAAAGAGAAGCAGAAATCATCTATAGGTTATAGCCTGCACTAAAGAACAATATATCAGAGCTGCCACCAGGGGACAATGTTGTTTAACATTTTATATGTGAGGAGTGACCAGTGCAGAAGAGGTTCTTCAGAGCCTCTTTTGGCCAAGTCTTTCTTGAGCCTTTGCTATAAATTCAGCAGTATCTTAAAGCAGTTTAAGACAGTGGTGTTACATGAAAAATTAGCTATTAAAACTTTCATTCCATACTCCATTGGTTCACCTACACATATATTGTAAAACTCCAATGAACTGCCTGAATCCAAAATATGGATGGACTACGTTATATTCTTTGTAATGCTGTGAACTGTAAACTACTTGATGTTGAAAATGAAGCAAAGAGCAGATTTATGAAGCTAGTAAAGCTATATCATTCATGCAGACGAGAACATACACCAGAAGATGATTTTTTTTCTTACCATCTCCTCATCCTCAGCCAGCACAAGATCATAAGCACTCAGTGCAACACAAAAGATAATGGCTGTGACTCCCTCAAAACAGTGAATCCATTTCTTCCTCTCTGAGCGTTGGCCTCCCACATCAAACATTCTGCAAAGAAAGTGAAGCAAAGGAGTGATATATTGTGTGTGTGTGGTTGTGTGCACTGGTATGGAAGAAGGTCACAGTGAAACATGGTAAGGTGAAGCTGATAGAGAACAGGGGAAAGGAAGAGGAAAGGAGAAAGTTGGGGTGATGTTGGGTTGATAAGGAGATGGAAAGGTGTCTATCAGATATCTGCAGGGTCAGTGCAGGCTATACGAGGCAGGCCTCTGTGTTCAGAACAAAACACTGACTAATGACAAAGCTGAGTGCTGTGATCGAAGCTGTTAGAGGTGTGAACAAAACCCTACAGACAGCTGAAGTGATAATAGTCTACCACATCCAGCCCAGCTGCCAAACCTGGATGATACAGATGAGAAATATGAGGTTTCAGTGAACCCACAATTTGTTTAGGTTAACAGACACTAAAGAATCACCACCTTGACGTATATAAATTAACCCACTGTTAAAAGATGTCATTTCTCTGTAGTACCTCTGTGCACTTAATATGGAAATCAGGACAAAATTTAAAAAATGTGACTTTCTTTTTATTGATTACTTCCATGAATTATTCAGGCCACATACTGAAGCTGTGACAGAAGGTAAATATCAGAGAGTTTATCAGGAAACAGGTCACACCAGAGCCATGTGGCAGCTGCTGCCTTTTTTTATTAGCCACATCTGTTCTAGCTGCTTTAACAAAGTGTTGGCTATCTTATAGACCTAAAACACAAACAGAACAGCCGGGTTGGTAAAAATAACACAACATGTCTTTACACATTATCTTCCTAGCTATATTCTTTGCAGTGTTACATAGCATATTTTCAATATTCACCTATAACCCATACCAGAATTATGTTTGCGTCAGTACAGGTCCTGAAATAAAATGTTCAAACACCTACCTCTATTAAAATATGTATCTATACATCCATTACCGTCCCACACAAGTGCTCAAACTGCATATTTTATGTAAGCCTACAGTACTGTGTCACAGAGCATATGCTCAAATGTTAGCACTAAATAAGCCCTGGTTTTAGTGAAGTGGGCAGGATTTGCTCTTGGTGCAATTGTGATAATTGGACTTTTAATTGCAGGTATAATTTGGCTTCTGAGTAGCTGAGTTGCACATTTTAAACTAGGAATGTCAGTCACCCCTTGATGCAATTAATGTGGGGACCAAAATTAGGTTTAACAGTTTCTGGGTAATGTTGTAAATTATAGATAAGTTCAGTGTTTCAGGATTCAGAGCAGGTGCTGAGGAGCCTGGTACAGCAATGTCACTGCAAATGGCTAAGGCAAATTTTTTAATACACAGATACACAGCAAGGGCGAGAGTGAAGATGGTAGCACATTTCTTATTTGTTCATTTATTTTATTTTTCTTTTGTTTCCAAAACAGGCAAAGTCAAATAAAGTTGCTATGAGGTCAGGGCTATAGGATCTTACTTGAAATGCAGTTCCTTGAAAGTGAAGTGAGTCTCCACAATGCCAGTGGTCTTGACCCGAGTCCGCAGCACATCCTGTTGGGTGGGGATGTAATCTGCTTTAGCTATCCTTTCCAGATCATTCAGGTAACTAAAAGAGAGAGAGAGTCAGAGAGAGAGAGAGAGAGAGAGGGAGAGAGAGAGATTAAGGTTTCAACATGATGTTCAACCTGAAACAGAGAGAGGGAGAAAGACAGAAACAAACTGACTGACACAGAGTATGAACACACTGATTCTCCATTAATATTCAAAACAGTCTGTATTTTTCTGCTCCTCTGAACTCTAACTTGTAAACTTTCTGTGGAGTGACTCATAATGTGTTGCACTAAACATTGCCTGACAGCATTTCATTAGACTGTTTAAGTGCCTTTTAAGAGATTGTCCCAGAACTAGGCTCAGAGAGAGAAATCAAGTTGAATCAAGCATGACTTGTGGCTGCTAATAACAGTCCAGACCTACTCTACCATTATTTCTGAGCCATATCCTGTTCTCTTGGAGAGATTTTGGGGCTAGCAGAAAAAAAGATAACGCCTTTCTGGCCACCTGGCTAAGTCCAGTTCACAGCCTCTGGTTTTGGTCTCTACCAACCACCCACAAACTACAAAATGTTAGATTTGCGCAATTTATCTGGGTTTGCATACAAATATGCATTATACTCATTGTTTGATGAAGCATTAGGAGGATACAGTTTCACTCATGTCTTTTCTGTGATTTTGCTGAGATGAGGTCAAAGCCTGGATGCCAAATATCAATTCTGCAGTCTACACTTACTCTGTATTCACACAAAATGGCTGGCTATGTAAGACCACTATGGGGTTACCACTAGACCTACTAGTACTATCCATAGCATAGATCAACTTGTGCAGTGGATTTCAGGCACCCTCTGCTACTTGTAAGAGAGCAGTATTAAAAGGTTGCAGAAATAATACAAAACAATGCAAGGTAAAATTCAAAGGAATCCTTGTCATTCTATCAAAATAGTTGCACCCCTTTAATTTTTGCTTGTTCATTCACAATTTTCTGACAGACTGCTGGTCAGTAGGGGGAGTCTGGCTGTATCTTCACCATGCTTAACACAGTTTGCCCCATTTATGTATGCATTACATCATCATTCAAAGCCAACTGTGAGCTTCAGTGGCCCAACAGATCTACGCTTCACAGACAAATGTCCTGCATTTCAGCTATATAGATCTTGCCTTACATGCACGTAGGATCAAATAGGATAGAATAATAGAATCTTTCTTGCATCTCATTTTGTCGTCCCTCAAGATAAACTATTCTGTGCTCTGCTTATCAGGTTACCATATTAAAGAATCAAGAGCAGAGCGGGAGGAATATTCACAAGTTATTGGAATATCTTTCCAGGCTTTATAACCCCCTAGAGAACTCTAAGGCAGGTTTTTCACTGCAGCACATTTGAAAAAGGCTAACAGGGCTACACCATCAGATCCATCACAGCACCAAGCGAGAAGCATCCCTAATGGCAGCAATATTAAATGCTTAATATGAAACCAACATAAAAGTAAACAGCACATACATATCTCTCAAGCTGGTTTATATTGTTTTTATTATTCTAAAAAATATATTAAACTGCAGTGTTTCAGCTTAATTTTTGCAAAAAATATTTTCAAATATGAAAGACAAATACACATAATAAGAGAAAGGAGCCTGTGAGTTTTCCCAATTGGCCACATTTAGTCTACATTTAGAAGAGCAGGTTTGGAGCAGATTGCATATTGACGGATATATAAGTAAAATAGCATATGTTATAAAAGTGAATAGAATATCAAAAATCATAGATTTGATTAAACCGGCGTATTGCTGGAAGGCATTTCTTTTTACATGATTCCAAAGAAGGTGCACAGTATAAATACACACAAATTCACACTCACTATGCTGCAGAGTCATTGAGTTGGTATTCTCGTGATCTTGCAAAGCAAATCTGAATGCCGCTGTCACTCCACAATCGCCTGATCACATTGGACAGATCGTCAGGAAGAATACCCTGTTCTTCAGCAGCTGCAGACAGCGCAAAGAGCTGCTGAGCATCATCCTGCAGGGGGCGATACAGACACACAGCCGTGTTGTTTCAGTGATAGATCTGCTGCTAAAATATGCATTTACACTGTTATCTTCACTTCTTCCTTCAGTGATGAAAATGTTAAACAATATTTGACAAACCGTAGAGCAAACACTGACAGACCTGTGCATCTTTTGAGTGAAAACTACGGCAAAGCAAATACAACCCACAAAGAATATTGAAAAGACAAAAGAATCTTATTCGCCAGTTTTTCAATATATTCAATATATATTTCAGTGTATTGCTCTGAAATACTGTGAGGAAGCAAAGGTTGTGATTGTAGCAATATAATGTGGTGATGGTGAGATCACTGAAACCTATGATAAGCCGATGCCAGCCAATCTGGGCTGAGCAAATGTAAGATATGTGAGATTGTTGGTGTGACTCAAGGTAACAGCATGGAGTTTTGCTATGACAGACTGTGATTTGATTCCCTGCTGTTTATCATCTTGCCTGTTTCTCTCAATTCTCCATCTTGCTCTGGCATGATATTAATCATCTTTAATGAGCTTTATTCACAATGAATAATATGATTAAAAATACAAAAATAATATTTAATCCATGGCCTTTCCTGCGCATTTCTGTGCCAGCACAGCAATGGTTCTTCCGTATCTGGCTGCAGGAGGGGCTGTTGTTTCTGTTTAAAATGATTCTGATTATACTATGTTATGTTCTTATGTTTAACAATTTTGTCTGGAAAAACACTCCTACTTTGTGTCTGTTTTTCACATTTGAGGGGAAATTGTTTTTTCTCAACCTACGTCCCTGCCATGCAGCCACTACATCTTTACTCCTTTTGTGAGTAGTTATGTTCTCATATTTTAAATGACTTTTCTTCTAATGTTTACTTATCTTGTTCTCAGTGCATCTCAATCACTACTTACCATTCTTCATTCTGAGGAAGATAATGGTCCATTTACAGTTTTTGTGTTTCTTTAATCTATTTGAAATGGACAAATAGTCTAATTGTTGTTTTATATTAGTTTTATTCTACAGGTATTTTATTGGCAGTGACTACTGAGCTTTCACACTCCCAATAATAGATATATGTATTTTTTAAATTTCAACTTCTGGATTATAAGTGATTTATACAGCAGTGAATCTCTGCGATGCAGTTCTTCTAGGTCCCTCAACTAAACTAAGCAGCTAATAGCCTGAATGATGTGCACACATGTTTGGTATTGTGTTTTCCCATATGTATGTGTGCATATGTGCACAATCTGTAAGTGTGTGTGTGTGTGTGTGCCTGTGCACATTTCTACAGGGCTGCTGTGTGCAAGTATGGGCAGGCTAGCACGCTAATTGCCATGTGTGGGAGTTTGTGAGTATCATCACGTACATAGCCAATTGACAGATCTGTCAGTGAAGAAGAAGAAAAACATTTATCCATCCGGCTATAATGACCACAGCAGCGCCTTCAGTCTCAGCTTCCGTTACAGAACACATAGACTGGCTGCACTGTAAAATCACAGTGACACACACAGTTCTTCACAGGAATGAGTTCAGGGAATGTTAGAGTTCACTGACAGCTTGTTCATAGGCTGATAAGTGTTCACAGGGTTCAGCAGATTGGATCTGCGCCCTAAGCTGTTTGATGATGCATGTCTTTCTGTGGTTGTGTGTGCAGGGTGTGTCTGTACTTGGTTATTTGTTTGTGGTACTATGTGAGAGGCTAATAAATACATATATAATAGCTTTTGTTAGTGTGTGTTAATTAAGGCTACAAATTCTAATGGTTATTCATTTTTAATGATTAATTGAATGAATGAATTAATTATATTGATTAATCATTGTTTTCATTGTTTTGATTAATCAAATTAAGTAGTAAATATATAAAATGTCAAAATAACCACAAATATCCATTAAATGTTCACTCGAGCATAATACTTTAACAGTCCAAAATCTTTCAGATGATTGATTTATAACAAGAACCAATACAAAGGAAGAGCTGCTAATGCTTGTCTAAACTCTGATAGCTGGATAGTGGATGTTCTAGTTATTCAACTTGTAAGCTATTGCAAATAATTATTGTAGGTAGTATCTTAGTAAGATGAACATCTAAAATTTGACAGGTCTGCTGTGTTCCTCCAGTTTCAGATGCTGAGAAATGACTGCACAAGTGCCATTCATTGAGGGGTTTAGCAAATGTTGAGATGAGATGGGGGATATAACAGTAGTTCAGACGAAGAAGAAGAAGCAAACATGCAAAGTAAACTGAAAATGATAAATCCAGTTATTTAATATACAGAAACCAGTCCAGGGCCTCCTGTATGGTTTTCCTTTAATGGGTACTGGCCTTCAAAAAAAGGAGTTAAATTTTGTCTCTGCTGAGGCTGCACCCGGCAAGTTAAAAGTGCTGTTCAAATATCTCCTGCCAGTACATTTGAAAAAAACAGCCACCTGTATTTTGCTGCTGGTATTAGACACACAATTTTGCAGTGAGAGAGAATCAAAAATGTAGGACATGTAGTCTGTAACACATGGATGATTCCCTTCAGGTTATAAAGATGGATCAGAGAAGCATTACTGTGTTCCACTTTCTACTGCCGAGAGCAATTTTTGCTGGTGAACAGGTTCAAATCACATGAGCCCACATTTGTTTAAAACAATGGCACAACTTGTTAGTGTTATTGACAGAACAAGAATTGCTGAAAGGGGGTATGATATGAGAAACAGAGCTGGTTTCTGAGAGGCATCTCAGCCTTGAAATCAGTTGTTGTTGGATAATCAAGAGATAATAGGGAGTGCATGCAACTGAGATTTTTGTTCCTTGTTATTTTGAAACAAAAAGGAAAGGTCAAGGTGAGTTGTAGAAACAAAGGTAAACAATAGTGATTTCAATTCTGGGCAATGCTTAAGGATTACATAAATACATAAACACAAGATGCTGTTGATGAAACAGGCTTTGTTTGTTTCAGCCTGAGGGAGTTCCCGAGCTGTCCACAGTTAGGCCTAATGAATTGTTCATTCATAGTGGTTTTAAGTCTGGTCAGCTTTCTGTGCTGACTCTTACAGAACTGCAAATATTTAAAATTTTCACTGCATTTTTTGCAGTAGTGTAACATTTGTACAACACCACTTGTCTGTTTGGATCCTCTCTGTTTCATAGGTAGGCTAAGTTTTTATTGCTTGTGATCAGATGACATCAGATGAAACATCATAAGAAATATAACATTAAAAAATAAAATATGATTCAAATATTAAATTGTGTTGATTTAATGATGCACACAAATGTCATGTTAAAGTATACTGTTCTTTGGTGTTTGTATGTCTTACCACTCTGGCAGGGTTGCTGTAGTCTATCTTGAGACTGGCCATGGCTTTAACAATAGCCATTATAGACTGGATGGTATTACTATAAACCACTGCTCGATACTGCTTACACTCATCTTCTGAGTAGCCATCTTCATGGATGATCCTGAGGAGATCAAGAATATGCAACATTTATTAAAGTGTGTATTTAGAGATTTTTTTGGCCTCTTCAGAGCAATATGTTGCACTACATTCACCAGCTAGTCACTGACTCTCTCTTTGATCATTGCAATTTTTTTCAATATAGAGGTTTTTATTGTTAAATAATAAATGTGACAGTGAAGCAAAATGGTAGAGCTGTAGGTCTAAAAACTGATTATTTAAACACACTAAAACTAACCATAGAAAAGAAGAAATCTGCTGTATCAATAAAAATATTAATTATATCAATTTTTAAATGGAAATTGTTATTGTGACTAGCCAGTAGCAGTTTTTAAACTGCAGTGATTTTGGCAAGGTAATCTGTCGAATTAGGTAATCTGTAATTAAGTCGAAGATTCAACAACTGCACTAGGTAATTATTAAGTCGAAGATTCAACAACTGCACTCGGTAATTTACTAATAACAATGGCATAATATGTATGTTTAATAGTAATACATTTGGGTGTTGAAGCAGAAAATCAGCTTTTTTTTTTTGACTGCATTACATCATTTAGATGGTACCTAGAAACCTATACTGCATACTCTGCATCACATTTATCATGCCAGTCTGCTGTGCAGGATAATGTAAAGTAGTGGTGTTAACACACACTGGAAATGCCTTAACTCTGTGAAATCTCATTGATGCAATATAATGAGTTTACCTTTTGCAATTTTATCACTCTGAACCTGAAAGTGAGGGAAATAAGTGACTGTGAATGCACAAGATTCATCCTGTCAAGATGCATTTATCCAGACTTCGTCAGGACACAAAGGGAAGAGCATAACAATAATCTCAACCTTTAGTAAAGTAAAATAGCCTGATGCCTTTAACAGTGTGCTGATGTAAATGATGAACGGTAGTTTTAAAGCACATAGAGTTGCCTAATGCTTATACTGTCTTGAAGTTTCTCTACTGTAATGTCATGTTTGCTTCAGTGTATAATGTTACATAATAGTTGATTTATCGGTAGGCCTGTATGTGTTAATAACCTGGCTTCAAAATCGAAAGACTGTTCCTGCTCCAGGCTCATAAAAAATGGATTCAGTGCCTGGCTAGCAGAGAGGAATGTGAATAATTAAGCCATTTAGGCTGTGTGTGTGTGCATGTGTGCCTGTGTGTGTGTATATACCTGACTGTATATTGTAAGGAGATGTTTGAGTTTTATATCATGGGAGTATGTTTTGGCTGGTCCTCACTTTCTCACACACATTCAAAGGGCCGTTTGATAGCTTGTGACTTGGTTTGAGGATTAAGATTAGAATTAGGTTGGGTTAGGGTTGGCATGGTTACAGTAAGGGTGAGGGGCTAAGGAATGCATTATGTCTTGGCCAGGTTTCTCTTGTAAAAGAAATCTTGATGTCAGTGGGACTTCATGGGAAAATGAAGGTAAAATAAAATCACCAAAATGCCCTCATGAAGGCTGCTGTACAAACAAATGTATGTTCTGATTGGTACACAGGGATTACATCCTCTGCCTTGAGAAACATGTCACTGTTCTGACGCCATGAGTAGTAAAATACTATAACATACAGGACAGGCCATAAAGTCCCCTATATACTGCATAAAGGGAAGTCAAGCAGTTTCTACTGTAAAATATCGAGCTATAACTTCTGATTTTGTATGCCTCGTGGTTAGTGCCAGAGTGAGCCAAGCGTAAGTGAAGTACAGCAACATTAACAGGGACAAGAGGATCATCAGGTGTAGGTGTGGTAGCATATGCTCTTGCTTTCAACTCTGCTGATTTGCTGCTGTTCTTAAATACAACTTTTATTTTCTATCTATCTATCTATCTATCTATCTATCTATCTATCTATCTATCTATCTATCTACATCAGGAGTGAAAAAATTAGGGTATCATCTCTACAGCCAAAACAAAGAGCTCTAGAGGAGAAAAAAGAAAACTTCCATTACTTAAACATTAAAGTAATTCATTGGCTTCTCATTAAATGTGTTAGAACTATTTGATCGGAGATGATATTATGATTCATCTTTTGTGTTAGCTTATAACCATCCATCCATCCATCCATCTTCTATACCCGCTTTTTCCTGAAAGCCAGGGTCATGGGGATCTGCTGGAGCCTATCCCAGCTCTCTCTCGGGTGAAAGGCAGGGGTACACCCTGGACAGGTCACCAGTCCATCACAGTAGCTTATAACCTGATTGGGTAATGTTTTGCTCATACATGACATACAAAAGTTTGCCCAGCACGCTAAGATTCAGTAAGGTGGAGAATCCATCTTTGGTTAAACAGAAAAGAAAATAAAGTAAGATTAAAAAAATTGCTTTTATAACTTACTTCATCTGCTTTACAATGGTACTCTTCCCAGACTCCCCAGCACCTGTTGGAACATTAAAATTAGAGTTAAAACGGAACTTCAAGCGCCTCTCGCTGTTCACTTTGTGTTTGTCTTTGTGAGTACAATAGTGTTTAACATTAGCTGTGGCTGTGTGTACTTCGAGAAAATGAGTGACCCAGTGATGACCTGCCATTAACATCCCATTTTATCCTCTGGGTTGTCCGGCTTATTTATGTTTCCATTCTGGGGCTTATGATGAACACATATAAGAACAAAGAATTCCCCTGTTTAATGGAGTGTTTATTTTTCACTCTGGCAGAAGAACAAAGTGCAGGGAAGAGAAATTGTTTCATAGCTATTTATTATTTGATGTTTTGACTTAAGACATGTTTTGTCATCATGTCTCAAGGCAGTGCACTAAAACTCAGATTTTCTAACAACTGATAGGGGGCTGCCAAACAGTAACCAGAAGATTCACAAAGTCATATTCTATACATATTCTGAGTTTGAGTTCCTAAAAACAAACCCAGAAATTTCAGATGATGAGCCAGCAGGGCAATGAAAATGTCCACTCTGATCGATTACCAAGACTGTCTGCAATTTAAAGGGCCCCTGTGAGGTTTTTGACCCCTAGTAGTGCTGTGTTTTATTTACATAGCCCATTATCACAAATCACAAATTTGCCTCAAGCACTCTCAATAGAGTAGTCCAGCTATGCAGTCTCCTGTCCACCATGAGCTGCTGGCATTATTGTTTAAGAAAACTCAGCAATGTGCCAACAAAGGCAATGAAGAAGATGAACACACATATAAAAGAATACATGACTTAAATTAATTTAAATATTTTATGTGGAAGGAAATGCATTCACCATATTTGTTTAACCTCAAGGACAGACACAACATATTTAGTAGGCAACACCAAGAATAAGCATATCTTTGTATGAACTGCATTCAACAGAAACATGAAATGGGCAATGATTTTTTTAGAAGCTAAAGGCAATGAAGAATATGATACAATATAATGCAATCCTAAAAATAGTATAGGAAAGATGGACAGAATGTTTAAGATCAATGATCTAAAATGACCAGTGTGGAGTGTAAAGGTACAAAATATTTAAGACCTAAAGGGAGTAAAATCCCAGTTCTGTGGATAAAAAAAAAAAAGAATTAAAGATCCGTTTAGAAGAGATTTAGTGCTGAGACAACCAAGCAAACCTTTTATGTGCCGTACAGTAGCAAAGCTGTCTCAACACCATCGTTATATTGTTGAAATGACTAAGCCTGAATCTTTGGCACATTCCTTCTGCTGTCAGACCCATGCCACCATGCCCTGTCCCTTCATGCCACCTGACCCAGTGCTGCCAAAAAACATTAGCTTAGTCTGGGTTTGACGATGCAAGCAGGCCCTGCAATGCTTCCCACTCATGCTGTCAACACACACACACACACACACACACACACACACACACACACACAGCACTTTTCTGCAAGACGAGGAGCAACACAGGGCAAAGAGAAGGGTGTAAAAGCAATGTCTGGGGCAGCATTCGCTGTCGTAAGACCTGTCAATCATGTCTTGCCACTAGACAGCTGGATGTCAGGTGTTTTTACGTCTATCACACAAAACATGGAAACAACCCAGCATACACAAAACAAGATATATATTTTTTTATTTAGTGCAAAATAATATATGCTTGTTTTTGTTTCTGCTGCCTACTGTACATCTTCTGCCTCCTGTACCTTTTCTCTATGATCATTTTTGCTCCCAACTCATATGAATCATAAAGTAGAAAGTTTTTTAATCTTACTTAAAACTTATTAAGATGAAATGATGTAACTAGGCTTCTGCTTCAATTCACTCACCATCCTTTTTTTGGTAACAATGTTTTATCATAGGGTTTGTTAAATCTCTGCTTTTAGAAATAATCTCACTTTTTCTTTAGTGAGATAAACATGAAAAAATAATATAAATCATAGATTTATGTTAATTTATAAATGTATTAATCAGGTATGTGGGTGTGTGTCTAAAAATACCATGTTTAAGAATAAAAAAGTCAGTTGGTGGAAAATGGAATATCAGTCTCCCTACGGACACACACATGCATGAAGGTCACCTTTCTCACTCCAGAATAAAACTCATCCATTAATATTTCAAACCCAAAGGGAGAGCAGCAGTGAAAAAATGAAGGGAGCATCCTTGTTCTTCATGCTCAAGGTGTTTTCTGAGAAATGGGCAGCGTCATCGTGCTCTTTCAAGGGAAAACGCTTGAACTGACTTTTTGAATTATAGAGAATCACGACATCTTATCACAACAGCCACAGGAAGTAAACAGGGCTATATAAACATTATTTCTTTTATTCATCTTTGGATTGACTTAATCATGATGAAAATGATGAAAAAGCTTGATTTCTCTCTCTCTCTCTCTCTCTCTTTCTCTCCCTGTTATAATGAAAAATATAACTTAGACCCAGTAGACCCACCTGCCTGTGGATTTTTTTAAAGAAGAATCCGATAGTACTGTACAAGCAAGGTCAGGTAATGACATATCTGTGTATTAGAGCTCAGCCATAAATCCAGGAGGGTTTCAAAGTGTTTACCCACTACACAGAGATACTACAGGACACTATACACTCACTAACTAGATGCAGCATCATTGCAGAACTCTAAACACATGGGGAGGACGTATTGAGAAAGTAGCAGTCTTAAAGTTGCCGAACTTACCAAATTATCAGAAGAACAGGCAAAATCTCAGTGTATTCTGATGGGACACCACCAAACTACTGGCTCATTGTTAATTAAGGTATAGACATTGCCGATCACGACAACAGCACATAATTATTGGGTGACAAAGAGCCGACACACAGAATTAATCAGTTGCCACTGAGCGGGATATTAACACAGTTTAATGTGCCAATAAAATGACTAGATGCATAATTGATTTCATAAATCTGTCTCATGTAGAGTACACATATTTATTACACTGATTGTAATATGTCAGTAAACACCTACCCAGTAGAGAACATCAAACAATAGTGCTAAAAACATTCAGTTCTCCTAAATGTGGATTTATTTGCACTATATTCTAACTGAACAGATGTACACATGAATGCATGTGCTTCTACAGAGTTGGAGCTGTAACAAAGACTGATCAGTATTACAAAGACCCCTCTGTGTGCTGCGCTGGCAGCGTGGACAAGCTCTTTCTTTTTAGTGTCATTTAGAGTCACTTTCTGGCAATGAAAGGATGCCATCCCTTCGTTCTGCTTCTTCAACCCCAGCTATTCATAGCTGTTCCCCAATGGGTTTTCAGTAAGCACCAGAAAACACAACAAAGATAATAACATGATTTGTAACATGAAGATCACAAGTGGCCAGGCAACAGAAAACCGAACAGTCTCTCTCAACACATTTAATACTCTCACAGGCCCACTCACACTGATGACAACTTGGCTGCAGTCTCAGTCGCCCCGCTGCTGATAACACAAAGTATCCATTCATGGTCTGATGAGAAATCCTGATCTCCGCAAACACCCAAACATCCAAGCATAATCTCCTAGCAGATAAAGTCAATCATCTGTCAGCTACACAAGCACCAAAACAGTTTCAGTTAAGTATTTCACAGAAAAAAAAAAACATATTGTGGATAAGTATAATTAGTAATCAATCAATCAAGTAAGAATTTATCAAGCAAAAATGACAAATATTTAATATTAACAATTTGCTGCTTCTTCTTGCTAAAAATATACAGCAATGACACCTGACCTTCTGCGGTTCATGTTTGATCCATATGCTTTAATTATGATCTTGAGTCACATTATAATTTAGCTGAGAATAGCTGGGTACGACAGGGAGAAGGTAAAAATTGCACCGTAGCTCAGAGGACACAGGTTCCCTCTGGAAAAACCGACACACCTTAACCTATAAGGCGTGCATATACTGAGTAGACCCAGAAAGACATTTATCACCATCTTAAATAGAATGAGGCTGAGGAGGATATGGATGAAAGCTTGAGATGGGAAAACAGTGTAATTAGTAGGCAGTTAAAGAAAGGGAAAGATAGGAGGTGTTTGGGGTAGAGGTGGACAACATGGGCAAGAGAGACAAATGAGCATAAGATGGAGGAGGATGGCACACACAAACTGGCAGTGTGTGAGAATAATGAGCATGGAGGACTCTGGCTAAGAAAATAACTTGGATGAGGACTAATGTGAGTGCCTGACCAAATCATGAATATTAATAAAACGGCATGCTGTCTTATAGAGAACTCAACACACTTTAGTGTAGATTGTTCTTACCAACTTCCTTAATGAATGACCCACTTGATATAATCATTTCTCTCAAGAGCCTTCTCTCATAGTGGCACTAAAACCAAAATTAGTGTAGTAGTTTCATAGGGTGCTATTTTACTAATTTCAGGCTTTTGATATTGGAATTTACCTCTTTGTAAAAATTTTACAACTGCCTAAGCAATTAATGCATTTTAATTTTGTAAATCCAGCATTAATGTGATCCTTCTGTTAGACAAAAACAGACTAGTTATGAAGAGTATAGTAAGGCCTTATTATCCACAGAGGTTAACACTGACTTATTCTGTATTTGAAAATTATTCCACAGAAAATGCTAAAAGGCTATTGTTTTACAGGTAAACCTGTCCGTGTGTATGAAGAGACATGCTTCTTTCTCTCAAGGCTCCAAGATGAACAAATGTTAATTTTTTCATTATGAACTCAGCAGAGACAGGGCTGTCGACTTTCCACAAGCCTGGGAACTAAGCAGAATGGATTTATTTAAAAAAGCATGTGATTCACAGAAAAATGAAGCCTGTCCTGGTACATTTGACTTGCTGGAGAAGTAAGTGCGGTTCTGTTTTGGCTGCAGGCAAAACACACACAGCACATTCTGTAAAACTCTTGTTTGCATGCAGCACCATTTTGACTGAAGCAAAAAAGTTAGACTATATGGCCATACCAGCAGTAGCTCAACTTTGTGTGCGCTGATTTAAGTAAGTAGTTACAGATTGTCAGTATTTGTGTATGAGAGGGTTAAACATTTATAAGTGGACACATTTATTTATTTATTTGTACAGCAAAATCGGTTCTAGTACATTGCCCTCTACCAGCAGGCTTTTATCAATAGCTTTTCTCTACTTTCTCCATATTACTTTTATTGACCTGCAGATAGGACCATTGTTTGAATTATTTCATGCAGCCACTCCACCACATCAGGCTGCCGGGGGAACAAAGACAAGACCTAGATTAGGTTGCTGTATCTCTACATGCAGGTTCCAGTTAGTACCTGTTTATAAACTACCATCATCCCCCCCCCCAACCTTTTTTACATGCAGAGTGGATAGAAATGGAGGAATTTTACATGGCTGGATACAGTACAGCATGTTACTGCCTGGAGTGAAAAAGTAGGTCATCAGCCTTGCAGGAAGCAGTGGAGCTTCACGTTGCGCCGTAGAGTAGGATGTTCATTGCACACAGTACACAGTACAGCCAATACTAAAACTGTTTAATCCCTTGTTGTGTGCACTCACATGCAGCTTCAACACATGTCCATGACCTGGATGCTTAATATATATTGTGCAAAATTACTGTTGAGCATCATAAAATCATTTTGGTATGGTAAAAATACAAATGCAGCACATCACTGACACTGAAGACACAAAGAAAGTGACAGTGGCTCACCAGACTCTAAGCATACACCTTTTTATGTCTGGTGCCTAAATTCACCTAATGCAGCTACAGCTTTTAATGCTCAGTGCAACCATCAGCACCACTGATCATCCTGTTTTAAATCAATGTGTATAAAAAGGGGGTAGGTGTCACCGGCACCGCTCTTGACAGCTTAATACCTTTCTGATACAATCTTCTCAGTCACTTCACTGGCAACTTCATCCTCCTTTGCCAACACCACGTGTACTGTTCCACAAGACACCATTGTTAGTCTGACTCTTTTTTTTTAAATTATACATCACTGATGCCCAACACGGCCTCATCTTTAAAGCCAGTGATCCATCCATTCTTGACATTTTAAGACAGTGACTTCCTGATTTCAAATGCTGATTTTGGTGCTATACACATAAATTGAACTGAATTGAATTGAAAATTGATTAAAACTTATTACATCCCAGTGATATGAAATCTCTTTATTTCCAATAAAGAGGTCTCTCGCCAGAGGTTAAATCATTTGTAGGTGGTTGTCACTATGATCAGACTTTTCAGGATGAAATTTTGAACTTGGCACTGCCCTGCTTCTTGCATTAGAGAATATATTAAAAAAAAAAATTCTGTTCACAGCCAACTTTTTAATGTTAATTTCTTTAAAATTTCACATCTCTTTATCTTGTGCTGGAAAAGAATAGTGCTACCACTGCAGCACTGATAGACTTAATCACCCAAAATTTACTGTATCAGTGTTGCACTGGTTAACATGCAGTTTTAAAATGGATGAAATATTTTATTAAACTTTAAGCTTAGGAATTTGTGGACCATGTCTAAATTAACATCCATCCATTCGTTATACCGCTTAATTCAACTCAGGGATACAGTGGGGACAGGAGCCTTAGGTTTGAACAGGATTCAACCCCCCTTTGATTTAATACTTTTCATATTTCTAAGGATAAATATTTTGACATCCTAATATGTACAAGTTCGTTTTATTTACATTTTCAGCAAGAAGTATTATTGGTCAATTTTGAAATTGTTATCATTAGGTTATTTTCAAAAACCTTAACAACATCCAAAGTGCTGTGTGCTTGAGCCACAGACATCAAACCTTTAATCTCCAAGATATGACTAGAGAAAGAAGGAGTTAGTTCCAAAGATAATGTGATGGGGAAATATTTGGAGGGATATCTTTTTGGTGATTATCTAAATCCTTGGCTCAGACAGACAAAAACTAAATTTGCCATTCATTTCACACGTCTCTGAAATAAATAATTTATTATATTCATTTTGTCAAATAAACAAAAGTGAAACATAATGGATATGGATTGTTTTCCCCCAAATAAAGTCTTACTATATAACTGGCAAAACCTGTTTTAAAGTGAAAAAAAATAGGCTTCAATGAAGTCTTAAATTAGCTACAATGACTATGTAAGCATCATAAAACCTATGATAATTAAAAACAATCTTGTAATTTCATGAGTGCTTAAGACTCAGATTCAGGTAACTCTGTTATTGAAGTTTTTACTGCCAATCCAAATAGGGGCTATGACTCGGAGCATTGCACCCAAAAATGGAGGATTTTGGCATAATTTTCTATTTAACACTATGTTCAGAGAACGTATAAAGTTTATTCAAAAAGATTAAAATTTTGAAAAAAATATCCCATTTTGAGGAGAGTTAATTAGTAAGTACACAAAACATCTGTCAGGAAAGCTCCTTCCACACTTGTCACATCTCCAATAACCTGTCACACTCTGTATGTGACAGGTTATTGGAGATATCAGATATCAAGCCGAACCTGCGCAAATCAGCCGAGTCTTTCAAACAGAATCCATATGTCCTCAGGCTTGTTAAAGCCCCTATTAATTATACAAATCAAGTGAATGCATATTGATCACTGATCAGTACTTGAAGTACAGAAGCTCTTTAAGGAAACTAAGATTGCTACTCTCTGTTCAATATAAAGGAGTAAGGAGGCAATCAGAAAGAAAGATGTTGATGTTGGTTTTGTGGCTGGAAGAAGTAACCTGAAACCATTCACGTCACGTGCGCATCAGTCCTTGTGCCCATACAAAAATTCTAGCTATTTAATTGACTTCAGTGCAAAGTCCATTTGGTAGCTGTCCTTGGGTGTTTGATCATATACATCTCTATCATAAGCAGAGGGAGTATGAACTTGTCACAAAAGTACAGATGTTCATTTGTTTTATCTGGAGCCTTTTAAATGACTTTAAAGGTATTTAACAGTTGGAACATGTAGCACCAAGATTATTAATATGCCTCTTTAGACCAAAGAAAAAGTGGCTCAATGTCAATTTAGAAATAACTTTTGGTCCACATAATCAGAGGGAGACTTTTATCTGCCACTCTGGGCATACTACAACTATGCAATCACTGGGTTTCAACTATTCAACTTTTATTGTACCTAATTCTGAGTAGAGAACAGAAGTACCAATAGTTGAAGATCAAGCTATGACACTTATCAAATGGTCGTCATTTGGCAGGTCCATTATTCTGAAAACCAAGCCACTACAGCAGGGAATTTTAAAAATGAGGAATAAAGAGGTCACAAATGTACGGAAACTAAATACAACAAATAAACAAAATAGACTTTATGGTAAAGAATATGTGCGACGTGACTTTTACTACCCTTTTTTTCAAACCAAATTATTCCTCATGTATCAATCCATCACAGCTGGTGTTTGCCTGGCAGTCATTCTGCTTACTCTTCCACCTCCCTATGTTTCTGCATGCTGGCATGTCAACTTACACTCACACACACATCAGCAAACAGATGCGAAATCAGGAGCGCTGAACAGTTGCTGCACTGTTTGAGGGAACCTATAAACCCATCTAGCATTCTGCTGGCACACCAGATTGTCAGGGTGAGTAAGGCCCACTTACTCAGATTAGTGAGACATGGTGCAGAGTGGAATTGAACAATAGTTTTTATGTGCTCAGACTATCTCTTAAGCAAAATGTGTATATCTTTGGTTGGCACACAAAATCTGGTAATGCAAAAATGTCTAAAGCATTATGGTAGCCAGATCAATTGTCTTTGAAGGAATCTGTTTAAAAACTAGGAACCCATTTCAAATTGAAAAACCTCACAACATGGAAGAGAAGGAGTGCAGTAAAATACTGAAATGCCTTTGGGAAACCTTCAGGTTGCTACACAGCTACATCTTAAGAGCATGGACTGTTTAATTTATAAAATTTCACCTTTTGTGTTTTCATAGGGTAGGAAAAATCAATTGACACACACCTGACAGTTTATCTGTTAACATAAAACAAATTATTTTTCATTACATTCCCATGTGGCCATGAGGTGCTTGCTGTGTGTTGCAGCAGCTGTTACTGCTGACTCGATGGCTGGTAGAGAAATGGAGTATCTGCAAACAGTACAGTATCTAAATGTTGGTAGATGAAGGTCAGACCTGGCAGAGTTGGTTGGGAAAAGAGGGGCAGCCTCGCATGTGCATGCACTGGATTAGTTGCCATGGTTACAGGACCACATTGCCTCACTGAAGCTAAATTACGAACATCAACACATTTACACGTTTGCGTGGGCTGACAGTAGAAAACACTAATGTTCTTAAAGCAAAGACTGATTCAGTAACAGCTTCTTCTGTGCTGTATTGTTAACCTTTGTTGTGTTTTGAATAAACTTGAAGTAAATAGTGAAAGGACAAAGAACGAGTTTGTAAAGAGCATTGATAATGTTTACTTTGGTTTTTTGTCAGATAAAAATTGCACTTCCTTCAGTTGAAAGAGATAAACACTGTTATTGAAAGACCTGCAGTGGAAGTTTCTTATCTATGTGTTTGGTGTTAAAGTGATTTATTATCAGTCTTTACTAATTCATAGTGTAATTTATAAGTTTCACTTTCTAAGGTGACAAATGTGATTCCTAGTGAAATGTTATATGTCTATTTCGTTTGAAAAGCTTGATGAGTGGCAATTCCATTTTTTTTTTCCAAGATTATTATTTGGCATTTTTAGCTTGATTTGAACCTGGAAGTAGAGATATTGATATGGTCACTAGGTCATTTTTTTATTTTCTTTACTGTCTTTCTGCCACAACTCAGCTAACGTTTTCAATGTGTAACAGCATGTACATGTACAAGTGAGAAACAACCATATATATATGATCCTGTGGGACTTCCAGATACATGCTGGCAAACAGATGATGGCTAACCAACTGGACATACGTAGTAATGGTGGGCAAACACCAGAAGAAAGCTGTAGTGGTAGATGTAGTAATCCCAAATGATAGCAACATCAGAAAGAAGGAACATTAGAAGCTTGAGAAATACCAAGAGCTGAAAGAAGAGCTAGAAAAGATGTGTAAGGTGAAGGCAACAGAAGTCCCTGTGGTAAATGGCACCCTTGGGCCTCCAAACTAGGACAGTGGCTTCAACAGATCCTGGGAACATCAGAGCTCTCAGTTCAGAAGAGCACAGTGATAGAAACAGCTAAGATACTGTGAAGAACCCTCAAACTCCCAGGTCTCTGGTACAGGACTCAAGATTGAGGAAGACACACACAGACACCACCCTCAGGGGTGAGAAGGGAAATTTTTTTATATATAGTTTTGTGTGTGTGTGTGTGTGTGCAGCTTATTCATATCTTCTCACTGTAAAACACATTTTTCATTTTTTTCTAACACTGTGAAAAATGAAAAAATAGTGCTGTAAAGGTCTATGCTGAAGGCACTTTAGTAAAGTTTACCTGATTTACTGGGAGAGCATTTAGACAGAATTGACAAAGAGACTAGTATTTTATTACTATGACTTAAATGCTTAACTTGCTCATTAATCTGGGGAGCAGGCTTTGTGTGTGTATTAAATCTCATACGAATTTCATCTGGTAATATTGGAGATCAATAAACTATTATCTGGATTATTGAGTTGCTTGGAGGGGAGCACTAACTCTCACTTAAGTCACAGTAAAACAACACCAGTCTGACAAATCACCAACACACCACCTAACTGAGATGAGGTAACAACTCATACCTCTTTATTTATACCAGCTCAATGACTATATCGACTATAATCTGACCTATAATATGTTTACAACCATGTAGCATTGTAACAATTTAATTTTAATACAAGTGGAAGGATATCTAGAAACAAAATTAGTTCACAGATGCAGCCATTAACATTGTAGCTCTCAAGTATAATTAGCCGCAGACTTCACTGCCCTCTATAGTAATAATATGATGAGAAAAACAGCCATGAATAAAGACACCAAGCTTCCATAACCACAGGCACTGCATCAAATAAATTATAGACCTATCTGTCTGTTAAAAGAGAGCTTGCTGAGAGATAAACAAAATAAATTAATGAAAAAACAACCTGATACCCAATAAAATAGTTCTAAACTAATATTTCTGTCTCAAGTTGATTGCAGTTTATTTCCTAGTGGTAAATTCTTGTTAAGGACATTCAAATCATGTGCAGCCCGACTCCTGCAACGGACAGTTGCATGTTACAACCAACCTTACTCTGAAAGTAAGGTTAAAATAGGTCTCCCAAATGACCTTTATAAACTAAAAAGAGCAATTGAAAAATTGCATGACTCATTCAGAGAGAGAGGGAGGGAAAGACAAAGCAGTTCCTACATATATTATGCTTATATATCATATTTATGTAAGTATATATTAGTGTATATATTTACAATATTTGACTGTACAACACATGTATTTCAACCAGTTTCTCACTCCTCCTTTGAGCTACAAATGCTGTTGATATTGATGTATTTATAGACACGGAAGAGCAGAATATGAAAATGTGGGAGTTATATTTTTTATCATTAATATATTTTCATCAGATGTAATATTGCCATTCAACTCTTATGTCACCCTGTGTATCACTGTTGAATATCACTGAAATGGCATTAAAGTAATGTTAAATGGAATGCATTTAAAATCATCTTATTTACTTCACACTGTTTTCCATCCTTTTGAAGGGTGTTTTATAATTTAGAGTGATGTTTCACTGAGGGATGTTGGATCACCATGGCATCTCCTTTTTGGTTAATTTGTTTATCTGTCTGGCCTTAAGTTAATATCACTATCTGTCCAAGTATATTTCAGACATATTTTGACATTGATTGATACTGATAATGCTTTAAAGATGTCAATATTAGGTGACTTGAATGAGAGCAGGTGAGAAAGGGCCGGAAGCAGGAAACAATGAGCTTCCTGTGATGAGACATAATGTGTTAACTAGTTATTTTACTCGTTTTATCCATGATTTTGCAACAATAGAGAAGTAGAGAGTCATAACGTCACTGAACACAGTGAATAATGTCAGTTACCCTTTAAAGTCAAAGGAAAGTAGGGTAAGTAGAGAAAGAAAGGGAAATTAGTCTGCATAAGTGCTATATTCAATTTGTCATGACTCCTACTTCCTGCCGTGGGCCTTTATTGTATGGAGTTCCTGTTTGCCCTGCAAAGGTCCCTGGCAGCTTTATGTTGATTAGCCACAATAGTGTGCAGTTGTGTTTAGTTAACCAGATGTCTTTGGTTATATATACCACCGGCTGTCTTTTGTTCCCTGCCGGAGAATTGTTTGTTAATCTCAATTTTCAATGCACACCCAAAATGTAACAGACTTCTCTGGCCATGAAGGACCCAGTGGACATGACCAGTGAGGACAGACTGATCTCCAGTCTCCCGGCCACCGTGAGCGACATTATCCAGAACGCCCAGGAGTACTGGGGAGTGCTGGAGTTTTGTGCTGGGCTGAAGAAGCGGTTCACACATCCTCCGGCCTATGTGACCAGGCAGAGGGCAAACCAAATGCTAGCCCTTGTAGCCACGGTTCACTCTTTGATGGAGGAGTACCAGCGCCTCTGGGTCCTCATTGGTTCGGCTAGGGGGTTGTGTTACCCCCCTACAGACTTCCAGTTCCGAAGCCCTTCTTCTCAGTCCTCAAAGCCAGCTTCTCATTGCTTGCTATCAACGCCTACCCGCTCGCTTTCCAGGCTTCCCCGCCGGGTCTTCTGGCTACTCTGCCAGCTTTCCAGCTGCCGATGCCGGCTCCCAAGTCACTGAAGCAAGCGGAGGCGCGAGCCATCTGGCAGGAGCTCCGTCCTGGGTGGTCCTGGCTCCTTGCGACTTCACCCCAGTTCCTGTTAGCTGCATGTCTAACACTCCACGGCGACGGCGGTGTGGGAGGGGGTCAATTCCATCTCCAACCTGCCTACCATAGCCAGCTCCTCAGCCTGAGTTCCTGGTCCATCAGCCTAAGTTCTCACCCCGTCTGCCTGAGCGTCCAGTTCCCCAGCCTGCGCTCCATGTCCCGCGGCAGCATCGCCAGAAGGGGTGAACCACTTCTCTGAATTTCCAGTCCGAGTCCAGAGCTGTGTCACTGGAGCCCAAAGCTGTCTTCTCACTGGAGCCCAAGGCTGTCTTTTTGCCGGAGCCCAGAGCTGCCTTGGGAAAAATGAAGAGAAGTGTCCTGCATTTGGGTCCTGCGCCTCCTCCTCCTTCAACGCACACCCAAAATGTAACACAATTATGAGGACACATTCAATTAGAATGTGTCCTATATCTATAGGACGACTACATCCCCTGTAATAGCATTAATAATTGCAAAATCAGTAAAACAAATCTCTGAAAAGCCTTCAATCTGAGATATATTCAAAGAAACTACTGATGCCATGTGAGGGCAAGAAATAGTCAGGTCAGAATCAGGTGGCACTTACTGACTACCAGGTAATTCTATTCCCTCTGTTAGTGTTTTTTTCTTGTCTTACATTCAAATATGATGGGAAAAAACATGACCACTGTGAGTATGTTGGTACCTGCTGTTTTTGTAGAATGAAGAGAATGAAACATGTATTAACTCTATCATTCAGCATGAATATAACCATAGCAACGAGGCAGAGAGGGATGGGGACGAGACTGATTCATCTCTGTGAGCTAAAATAACCGAGGCAAACTATTTTAACTTCATTCATCAAAGACTTGTTACACTTTCTGAGTAAGGTCTTTACAATGCAAATATACACACTTAAAAGCAGTAAAGGTAAGTGTTTACATTTCAGAAGAAATCAGGCTTCTCTAGTTAAGTGTAGTCAAAGTCACAGATCTTTTTTTTTGTGTGTATTTACCAGAAAAAAGCACCAGCATAATGTATTTGCGATGCAGATGCTGCTTGTTTTTCTGCAGTGCTCGATGTGGCGATCCAACTCCTGCTTATACATAGGCATTTCACATCTTCCATTGGCTTGTTGCCTCGTTCTAGTGTTGACATTCTTGAAACTAATGAAGGGGCTGCATCACAGACTTCAGTGAGACTTATGTTACCCTGTAGACCTGAGAAGGCAACAAAGTGCGATTAATTACTCATACTAATTTGATTTTAGAACTGGCTGAAACGTCACTATTACCTGTACACCTGCTTATGACTTTCTGTTTATTAAATGTATGTTGTGGACATGTACAAATTTGATTTATCCTATTAATATGTGAGCAGTCAAACTCCTGTACATTTTATGAATTTAAGGTGTGTGCAGGCTAGTTGATTACAATGCCAAGAATCAAAAGTGAATCAAATCAATGAGTAATGCTGGAGTAAGGGACTTCAACTTGATCCACTCTATGTAAGGGTCACTGATCATAAAACCTATTAAATATTCTGAATGTACAGCATAGCTGCTGAGCAGACATTTCAAACAGCAAAACTACAGTGCTGATGCACTCCACTGGTAGACGTTTATACCCTGCAGCAGCTGGTGATGTAGGTGATGCAGACTAATTGCTTCACCACAAATGCTGACGGGAAATAACGCTGGTAAAGCCCTGTGCACATCTTGTTCCATTATTTTAATGACCAATTTCTGTCCCTGCCCTTAGGGCAGCACAGCTGGACACTTTGACTTTCACTGTCAAATTTATGGAGGTTTAAACTTGACCTTTGTCCAAAAAATAGTCCTTAATAGTTGTCCAAACGTCTGGTTTACAATACTCATATTGTTTCTTTCTCCTCAATTCTGAACTGCTGAAAATATGGATTATTTGTATATTTATATCATTTATGGCAAAATAGGTATCAACTCTTTGTAATCATATTCTATATTTTAACTGTCATTCTGCAAACATACAATATGTTTGTGAAAAATCAAAGGAGTATTTACTATATTAGTATGTGTATCTGAGTGCTACTGGAGATGCAGCTCTAAAGGTTTAAATACTGTACAGTATATCCAAAAGCATTTCATTTTACTCTGCTATTTCTACAGAAGATGAGATGTTTAAATATTGAGGTTCTACCATAATGGTTTCCTCTAGCACACATAGGAGTGTGCGACTGATAGATGACTGTAATATACCAGCGCAGTCACTTGCCTCCCTCTGGACCAGCCAGGCTGGTAAAAGATGTGCATAGACAGCCATAAGACACACTCCCCTCTTCAGTACGTGAACAGATTCAAGTTAGAAATCCAGTAGTGAATACAGCATTGTTGGTTGAGAGGTTCATAAATCACATCTGATCACACTGACATTTACAGTGGTCCACTGCCCTTTAAAGTGTTCTGACATCTTTTACAAACTGTAGCCAGTTACTCATGCCTGTTTTCAGGGTGAGCAGAAAATCATCTCCAGAGGGGATATCATGCACTTTCACCATGCTGTTTAAAGTCTAGGGCCTACAGTTGGCATATATTTGGTACAGAACTTTAATAATGTCAGATTTTATAAAATTATTATAAGTCAATAAATGATTTAATCCAGTATCTTCCAAAACATGCTTAAAATGATCTCGTTGCAAATTCTCACATATGAGAATTAAGGTGTTTTCAAAGTAAATACTTGAACTGTTGGCAGATGAACAATTTGATCGCTTTGTACTGGCCAGACTTTTCACAACATTTATAGTCTAATCAATTAACAGTTAACCTGTACAAATAACAGATTTATTGAAATAAAATTAAGTGCATTTGTTGACTTATGAGATATTTTCACTTTAGTGCTCTGTATCTCTTGTGAATTTTGGCACAATTATGCTTAGATTTATTGATCTGATACATAGGATTTCTCCATCAGAGATATCAAAGTGTCCTTTCCTAACCTAAACTGAATCATCAGTGTTTCCATTTACTTTGGCACATTGTATTTATTTTTTTAAATGATGACATAAGCCTATAAAAATCTTGTGTAATGCTTTTCTTTTCTCCCTTATTCTCTGTATCGTCATCTTTCATCCTTTATCTCACCAATATTCTTGACATTCCATCAAATTGGCATGCATATTTTTGTAAAACCAAAGATCAAAGGTCAAGGTCATACCAACTTGCATCCAGCGCCTCCTAGGGCAATGTGCTTTGGATTCGAGTGTAACTAATCTGGTTGTATTGACATTAACTGACATGCTGATGAGTCTTTCTCCTATCAAGACTTTGCCATTTGCTTTGCCCTCTTGCACTCTTCACCTACTGTATGAGAGAGGTTGAGTGGAATGTGAAAAGATGAGGAGGGAAAGGCATAAAAGAAGATTCCTAAATTATAAATAGGGCTGATAATGGAAATTTGATGGGAAAATGAAAGATGCAAAAGGATCAGGTTTGTCATCTGCACCAAACAGAAGATGATGATTGATTATGGACTTTGGAGCAGATTATGTTATGTTTATTTATTTATTCTTTTATAAAATGGTCTTCTGTAAAAATGTCTCCGTTAATTAGAAATAGCTCTCCTCTAAAATGTCCATTATAGCTGAAAAGGCTGCATTAAACTGCCAGATAACAACTGCAGGTATCACAAAGTCAACAGATAAATTTTCCCCTGCATCACACTACACAAATTCAGGATATACTGCAGTAACATATTATATATTCTAAATCACATATAGGGCCAGAGGGTGTTTTCGCAATTAACTCTCCATTTACACAGTCCAACACTATGAGGATAAACTCTGGAGAACTTGCAGTTAAAATTGAAAAGGCAGAAAGTCGACAACTACACCACAAAACGGAGTCACAGAGAAGAACGTTAAGAAATATATGTGATAAATCTTTGTATTTTGCTTCATCATGTCAATAAGAAAATCAAACTATATATATATATATTTTTTCAATCAAAATGTTTTGTTTTTTTCTGTATGTTTCCTACATAATAAATATGCCAACTGGGAGCACAGATTTATCCATTATTGTTATTATTATTGCTGTGTTTGTTTCTACCCCCCCTTATAATAAGTTACCTTCCAAGTTTCCTACTACTGACAAAACTTTTTGTGAAAGTAGTTGCTTGCAGTGACAAAACACCAAGAATCACAAAATTCTTCTTTTAATGTATTGCTGTATCACTGAGCAGACGGAGCTACTAGTTTGCCAAACATCTACCACGCTAAAGGCTTAGATAAACAAACACATACATGAAGACTGATTTTTGCATAAAGTATATATACTATGTATACAAACAGTACTGCATGCATATTGACAATGCTTTGTGCATTTATTTTTGTTGCTTTGTGGGTTGAGAAAATTTTAAAAATAGCAGGGGACTGTTTAATATAAAATACAGATGAATGTGAATCATTCTATTCCCAGCTTGAAATATAGCTTTCATGTTTTTTTAAGATTATAAACAACTGAGTTGTTAAATGCATACGGGGAAGGGAGTCTTTTAGAGGGGGAGGACATGTTTGCACAAGTATCATAAACACATAACCTCATTAGGAGTGTTGTTCTCACTTCCGCAAATACCAAACTAGACACGTAAATGCAGCATGTCATAAATCATCTGCATGTCTTAGGAAACATTCACAATTTGCTTCCCACTCCTTCAAACAAACACGCACACATGTGCACTGCCTCAGGGACACACACTATCTCATTCAGAGGCCTAAAGTCAAACAAACACACACACACACAGGCATGAAAGATGTGCCATCCCTTGCTCCTTAGTTTACTGTGACTCTGAACGGCTTGGCTCATGATCTCTCTTAAGAGACAAATCATTAAATCACCTCTGATGTTCTCTGAGAAGAAACCACTCTCTCCTGATGCCACCCAAATGTCAGAGGATTTACTGGACATTGTTCATTTTCTTCACACAGAAAGCTCATCAGTAACCGTCTGTGAGGGTGTAAAATCTCTATCAAATCTCTTTCACTCTCACTGTCCATCCAGAGATGAGAACTTCACAAGCACCCACAAACTGGAAGAATATACTTATGTATATTATGTGTGTGTGTGTGTGTGTGTGGAGTAAAAATGGTGTGACTGCAGTGAGAATCCATTTCTTGCTGGTTCAGCAGATAAATACACATACATTTGCTGAGGACTTAGTGGTATTCACCTGAGACATGACTAACAATACATAAGTATATTCTTCCAGTTTGTGGGTACTTGTGAAGTTCTCATCTCTGGATGGACAGTCTCACCCTGAGCTCTTCTCGCCATCAGGAGAAATGAGTCATGTCTGCTGTGAAGCACTATTATTATTGTCTGCCCGAGGTGGGAATTACAGATAAGCTGCAGTGGAGGCTGATTTATGGGGTTCAAAGGGATAAAGTTGGAAAAAAATAAATGTATATGCTCAGTAAGATTTCAGGGTGAAAATTTGTGGCAGTGAAATGGAAAGTGTCCCTCAGATAGGGGCATTTCTTGCTCCTTTAGATACTTTTAAATGTAAAAATTTTTTTTTTTTTAAAAGTCTTTTTTAAATTATAAATTCGACCATGGTGCTTCTGTATAGTGAATAGTAATTAACAATACACAAGTGCAACATTTTCACTTCAGGGCAGAAAATCACTAGAGAGTTACCTAAGGGTTGAAAACTCTAGCACTATTTGCATTTAGAGTATTATCACTGCTGCACAGTCAGAACCTGAAAATACAAACTTTAGACCAGCACTTATTCTATATTTTCTCTTACTGAGCCCAATTCCAGCTTCTTTAACCAATTCAAAGGGCTTAAAGATATCATTTCTACTGACGATGGGGTGCCCCTATCCATTTTAAGAATCCTTTTTAGTCCCCTCTACTTTTCAGTTGATTTGTCCAGCTGCCACAGTTCTGATAAGTGAAGATTATAAGGCTTTACAAGAAACAGGAAGGGCCTAATGGACTTTCTTTGCCTTGGACTTCAACTCTCAGGCTGTAGAGGCTCCTGCCCTACTGTCTGACTGGTGGAGGTTGCAGATATAGTCGGAAAAGACTTCAGGTACAACTTAAGCCTGGAATGAATAGTGAACAATTTAAGTGGGCCCCTCATTAAATGTAAGCATATGGGAAATACTGATATTTCATCAATAGGTAGAGTTCTCTAGCACTTATAATCCCCACTTCCTGAGATGTTGCATCATAGCTTTATGCAACATGGGTTTTTGTTCCTGGTTTCTGCTCTGTCAAAGACATGCTACATAGTCCGTCAGTTGCACAGAGAGCTCTTGAGTATGGTGCAACATGGTGAAATCACTGTTTTCTTACAACACTGAGGGCAGTAAGAAAAGAATTTCCTATGGACCTGTCAAGTTTTCTTTTTAGCCCTATGCTGAAATATAGCTGTATGTATCAGCCCAGAGGTTAGGGGATATGTGAAAGATCTTTACTATCTGGAAACAGCTCAACAAAATATTCATCAAGTTCATCCTCCTCCACATAATTTGCAGCTCACTGTCCATCCCCACTCCCTGCTGACACTCACCATCAGCTGTTACGTAAATCATTTAAGGAGCAATCTGGTTTGTTATGCACTTTGTGTCCTGAACAACATTGTTGACAAAGACTGAATTTACTAATTTTGCAAGAAAAAAAAAAGGGGAACAAGTTTTTTAGTTCCCCTAGAACTAAAAGAAGAAAAAAAAGCCCACAAAATGCAGGCTGAATGCTGCAGAGCCATTCAAAATTGGATGCACACCTTTCATGCTTCACTAGCTACCATCAAGTGACTCATCTTCTCTTTGCCAGAATGAGTTGGCATTGTCTCATATGCAAAGGAGACAAAAACAACCATTATATTGTCTACATAATGTCCTTTGCTCAACTTTAAAGTGGTCAGTCAACAAGCAGCAGCCTCCTGCATGTTGTCAGTGCTGTCAGCACATGGCCACTTGAAAGCAGCCTGAGGATGTTGTCACATTATTATCATTTGGTAAATTTTTTCTTAGGTTCTCTGCTCAGATCCTGTAAGCCACAGAAATAATTTCACAATGAGGGGCAGTGGCATTGCAGTGTAGCTATCACCAATATGATTTTGTGGTTCTGGTCAACTAAGAATTTGAGACAAGAGACGATGCTGCTTTACATAGTGCATAGATTCGTTAAAAACCTCTTCTATTTTCACAAAAAAGGCAGTAACTGAAATCTTTAAGAAGCCATTTTGTCAAAGGACTAGTTTCACATTTTGCGAAACATGGTTATTTGCTTTCTTCCTGTCAATTAGGCTGTCACCACACTCATATACTGTATGTTCTGGTTAACCAAGGCAAACAGCTAGCCTTGCCTTGTCAAAAGGTAAAGGTAAAGTCCTATAAGAATTTCTAAAGCTACCAAGACACTGTGTCTAAATTCTTTGGTTTTGGCTTCTTAAATATGAATAAGTCCTTTAGTGTTTTATGATGAATATCTTTAGGTTTTGGACTTAAATACATGAAGGTCTCACCTTGGACTTGGAATGGACACTTTTCACAATGGAGACATTAACAGACAATCAATTATAATTTGTAAAAAATCCTTAGTTGCAGCTTCGCCCAAACAAGTTCTGCAGCTCTAGTTCCACTTTTGTTTTTTAGGCTACTGTATTTTTAAAAGAATGTTCTGCTGTTTCTGAACAAGCTGCAGTGACGTTACACACATGGTTTCATAGATACACAGCTCATTTGGAAGTGTGTGTCCGTGTGTGATGAAGAACAGAAGGAGGGCAAAATCCAGCCATCAAGCTATTACGGGTGTAACCAAAAGATGTGTTTTGCTGTTGTAGAAAATAATTTAATCAAAATGATAAGTTAGAGTTTAATGAGAGGACATATGGCATAAAAACTACAATTACAAACTGGAGCTTTTGGTCTTTAGTTGGCAAACAGAACTTTATTTGCCAGCAGCTGTTGTGAAGATTTTCTCTCACAAACAGTTGAGTTGGACTCTTAAAGAAAGGACGTAACATTGTATCATTCATCATAATCCTTCTGAAGCTGATAATTAAAGAGCGAGTCTTTTTGACTGCAGGTTAGCAAAACTTAACAACCAGCCTTTCTGCACTTAGCTGGATCCTATCCTCTGGTAACAGCTTGGTACAGCATGATGACACCTGTCTAACCATTACAAGGGGAAGCGAGAACGTGGTAGTGTGTGGGAGGACGTGTATTTGCTGTGTGTGTGTGTGTGTCCAGCTCCTGCTTTTCTTTTTTTTTTTTTTTTTTTTACTGTTGTCAGCAGCCAAACACAAACAGTTCTGTGTATTTAAGAATGGTGACCCTGTTAATGTTTAGTCCTGGGCTACAGGTTCGCTATATTGAATCTAGTTTTCTGGGCTACTGGCAGCACAGAGCTCAGAAAAACTGCGTGGGATGTTGACATGATGTTGTCCCAGTTATAGCTTAGTATGTGGACGCTTGTGTTGGCAAATGAATACAGTGAAATTGACTTTTTTCACACACTAAAGGCCTTTGGTTTGCCTTTATGGAGGATTAACTCTATATGTTTTGATGCCACTATTGCTTACTGTGTGCTAGTTTATGTGATTAGATCCTTGTCATATAACATCACTGCCTTCTGCAGTGTGCCTCCACTGTGGTGACAGGGCTTTTACATTTGTAAGTTGATATTCCTCCCTTTCCTAAGCCCTCACACACAAAAGCAGTATCTTATCCAAACTTTCATTTTATGCACAGAGATATCTTTGCAGCCCAACATTCATCCTATTAGAGGAACACGAGGAGCAATCTCCAACCATTACCTACCTAATAAAAGCAATTTCACCTCTCTGGCAGCTTTCTCTCCGTCTTCTCGGAGGTTTTTGTCAATCATCTTTGATCTCTCCGCGGCTGCCTTATCCTCGGCGCTCACGGTGCAACCCATAGCTCCAAACGCAGGGGCGCACCGACCAATCGTTCAAAACAAACAAAACAAAAACAAACACAAAAAGACTTCAGTGCTGACGGTTTCAGTGTGCCAACCGACACCAGAAATAACGATGGTGCAGGTCTAATGTTTCCACCGCTGCGTTCTAAAAGAGGAAAACAGCTGGTGCCAATGTCTTTTACCGACGCGTAAATATAAAAAGCTACAGATCTCCTGCTTTACTTGATGCTGAGAGATGAAGCATCCAAATACTTTATTTTTATTCTGAGTCGCAGGCCTTTATCGGTGGTCCATGTCTGAAAGCTCAAAGCCCTCAGCAGCTCAGTCCTGCATCCTTTCACAGGCTCAGATGCCTGCGCTCGCTGATGATGGTCTTGGCCTGGTGATGAAGAAGCACGTCCCTCGCTCGCGCCACTTCTCCAATCCTTCTTTTTTTTCCTTTCTTTCTTTTTTTTTTTTTGGCTGCTTAATTAGTGCTCAGATAGACTGCCAGTGGCACTGCTAGAGATGGTCGATCAGCCACATCGACGTCGCTTGGACAACTTGTCGCGATAGTCCGCTTAAAACAGGTGAGCTGTCCGCGGTGGCTGGAGTGGAACCAATAAGAGGAGAAGCCAGCGAGGCGTGATTTGAGGAGTGCGGAGTGCAGACTGCAGTGGGCGCTGTGCCAGCTTCATTCCTCCGCATCTGTCACGGGCAGAGACTGTGACACGACAAGCTCAACGTTACAGCGTGGACGGAGCTGTTCTGAGAGCTGTGCGGGAGTAGCTTTGTCTTTGTAACGATAAAGGTCGGACACACAAATTTACTAATGTGACTTTCACATGTTTATAAAACACACAGGCCGATAGATGGATATGGGTTGGTGGACAGCGCCGCCACGTGGCCATATCTAGACGTTTTCTCTGCTAACTTAGGTCTACTATTACTGGCCATAAAGTAATAATAAGGGTAATAATAATTTAACACATTTTGAAATAATTATTTAACATCGATTCTTAAATATAGGCTACTTCTTACAATTCACTAAATCATTCTAAATAAGCCCTCATTATACCACAGTGGTTCAGCTATGGGAATGTTATTTAATTCATGGTCATTTCAAAGTTCTGCATTGTTTCAGTCTATTTTGAGATTAGGTAATATTTTACGCCTTTTTCCATTTGAAAAAAGTCAGAGTTAATAAGGTTTCAGATCCATTAAACCTCTAAATACAGTGGGTACGGAAAGTATTCAGACCCCTTTAAAATTTTTCACTCTTTGTGTCATTGCAGCCATTTGCCAAAATCAAAAAAGTTCATTTTATTTCTCATTAATGTACACTCAGCACCCCATCTTGACAGAAAAAAACAGAAATGTAGAATTTTTTGCAAACTTATTAAAAAAGAAAAACTGAAATATCACCTGGTCATAAGTATTCAGACCCTTTGCAGTGACACTCATATTTAACTCACATGCTGTCCATTTCTTCTGATCCTCCTTGAGATGGTTCTGCTCCTTCATTGGAGTCCAGCTGTGTTTAATTAAACTGATTGGACTTGATTAGGAAAGGCACACACCTGTCTATATAAGACCTTACAGCTCACAGTGCATGTCAGAGCAAATGAGAATCATGAGGTCGAAGGAACTGCCCAAGGAGCTCAGAGACAGAATTGTGGCAAGGCACAGATCTGGCCAAGGTTACAAAAGAATTTCTGCAGCACTCAAGGTTCCTAAGAGCACAGTGGCCTCCATAATCCTCAAATGGAAAAAGTTTGGGACGACCAGAACTCTTCCTAGACCTGGCCGTCCAGCCAAACTGAGCAATCGTGGGAGAAGAGCCTTGGTGAGAGAGGTAAAGAAGAACCCAAAGATCACTGTGGCTGAGCTCCAGAGATGCAGTAGGGAGATGGGAGAAAGTTCCACAAAGTCAACTATCACTGCAGCCCTCCACCAGTCGGGGCTTTATGGCAGAGTGGCCCGACGGAAGCCTCTCCTCAGTGCAAGACACATGAAAGCCTGCATAGAGTTTGCCAAAAAACACATGAAGGACTCCCAGACCATGAGAAATAAGATTCTCTGGTCTGATGAGACCAAGATTGAACTTTTTGGCGTTAATTCTAAGCGGTATGTGTGGAGAAAACCAGGCACTGCTCATCACCTGCCCAATTCAATCCCTACAGTGAAACATGGTGGTGGGAGCATCATGTTGTGGGGGTGTTTTTCAGCTGCAGGGACAGGACGACTGGTTGCAATTGAAGGAAAGATGAATGCGGCCAAGTACAGCAATATCCTGGAAGAAAACCTCTTCCAGAGTGCTCAGGACCTCAGACTGGGCCGAAGGTTCACCTTTGAACAGGACAATGACCCTAAGCACACAGCTAAAATAACAAAGGAGTGGCTTCAGAACAACTCTGTGACCGTTCTTGACTGGCCCAGCCAGAGCCCTGACCTAAACCCAATTGAGCATCTCTGGAGAGACCTGAAAATGGCTGTCCACCAACCATCCAACCTGACAGAACTGGAGAGGATCTGCAAGGAAGAATGGCAGAGGATCCCCAAATCCAGGTGTGAAACACTTGTTGCATCATTCCCAAGAAGACTCATGGCTGTACTAGCTCAAAAGGGTGCTTCTACTCAATACTGAGCACAGGGTCTGAATACTTATGACCATGTGATATTTCAGTTTTTCTTTTTTAATAAATTTGCAAAAATTTCTACATTTCTGTTTTTTTCTGTCAAGATGGGGTGCTGAGTGTACATTAATGAGAAATAAAATGAACTTTTTTGATTTTGGCAAATGGCTGCAATGACACAAAGAGTGAAAAATTTAAAGGGGTCTGAATACTTTCCGTACCCACTGTATATGGTGTTAAATGCTAAATATTTTATCATTTCATTCAGCTCTAATGTGCCACTTTAATGCTTGCTCACCCAAGTGATGATTTTTCTTCTCTTTTGACACAGCTGGGTCCATTCTGTATATTTCTGTTATATGAGTTGTTAAATAGGCTATTGCAGGAAATTTCAGGTTATAATGCCTGTGGTGTCATAAAACACACAAGCCTAGAGTATGTGTCTTGTCTGCTGATTTAATCATAGTTTAATTTAAATCAAATTTAAATGAATTAGTTTAACTGTGTTATAGTAAAGGTCTGCAGAGTTGGCATAATGAGGTCAGCAGTGGGAGATCAGAATGGCCCAAACTTTAGGTTTAGAGTGCTTCGTAAGCAGCCTGGCTTTAGCAGATAACCACATTGACCACAAACAAAAAACAAAAACTATGCTGCTTAAATAAGAATTAGTTTCAGCACTGGGAGGATGGATGACAACAGAAACAATGTAAAAACATCTACAATTATTTTATTGCCAAACTACAACTGTCCCTGCTATTTACACTTTACAAGCTAATGTAAATATGCATCACAAATATAAAAGGTCTACATTTATATACATTATACATAGAAAGCCACATCTTATTCACCAGAATTCATATACCTGGTTGTGTATTTATAATCGTGTCATTTCCATAGATTTCTGTCTTAAACTACAGCTATGATAAAATATAACAGATTTTTTTTAGGTATATGAAAAATGTATTTTTGATTTACCATGGCTTGTATTTAAAATATGGTAATTGTGGTAATTAAAGCTTTTTCAAATCAGTCAGCTGTTGCTTTGACACAATCACTAAAAGGGAATAAAAACTGTTGACTAAACATGACAAATCTAACGCTTCATTTATGCCTCAACAGCCCCTTCAAATATATGTGTGAAAGCAAAAGACCAAGTTCAATACATGGCATATTTCATTTGTCCCTAAAAACATCATTATCAGAAGTCAGAACCACTAAACAAACAAAAATAAAGTAATATATAAATAAAAAAACGAAAGGTGACAGGACTTTTCTGACTTTCCCAAGGGTTGTGATACAATCTAAAACCATCTTTAGGTACAAGCATCAAGTGTTTGACAAAATATTTTTTATGCAAGTTAAAAATGTCTGTTGAACTTGTTTTTTTCTGACATATTTTTTTATATCTCTAAAATGAAATGCTTATTTAATCTCTAAAAAGTTGACTGCATTTTGTCTTTGCTATTGTGGGACTCAAAATTAGTCCGAAGAATTACAAATAACAATGCCCACATTAAGGTAAACGTGTCATCACTGACTGAGCATCACAACAGTAATGTCTTTTAAGAAGGGCTTCATAAACACTATAATATCTATAACTGAGACATCAGTACACTTCACTGTGAGATCCAAAATGTACAGTATTACAATAGCATGAATGTAGGAGAAGGAAACTCTATTACTGTGCAGGCCACTACAGCAACTACAGGACGGACTTTACATAACACTGTAAAACATTATCCTTAAATCTATTATTCAACTTATGCAAATTACTACAGACCCCAGTACAGCAAATATGTTACGACAGAATCACAAAAGTATAATACTTCTTTAAATTAATAAAGTTAACCTGATAAATCTAGCCAGCACCACCAGTGGTTTTTTTCTGGACTGTTTCTGTCCATAAAACATAAAACATGAAATCCATCAACTAGCATCTCTAAAGCTCAATAACACTCAACATATCTCATTTATTGGGCTATTTCTTAACTGTGCACAGTGGAGCCTCTGCTAGTTGTAAACCTATGGGTTTAATAAATGAGATCTAAGGTGTTAGCTCAGAGGTGATAGTAGACTTTGGACAGACAGAACGTACCCCTGCTCCCTGTCTTTATGCTTAGCCAGCTGCTCATCCCCTGAGGGTAGATTTATAATCTATATTGTGTGAGGGTATTCTTAGATTCTTCTCAGCAAGACAGAAAATTACCCATATTTACCGAAATGTCAAATTTCCAGAGGGGAGTTGAAAACCAAGTGTAAAAATTTCAATGAGGCACTGAAACAAGTAGACATAAAACATGTGGTATTATCAGACAGAAAAGGTGAGTCTTGAATCCATAAAATCATCATCAGAACGTTAAGGAACTGAGACTTTAAAAGTTTCTTAAACTTAAGCTGCACATGGTTTATACTGAAGGTTACACTTAGGCATACAGTATATGTGCTAAATGCTTTGCAAAGGGAGATATTAAATATTTAAATCAAACTTTTTGTATTTCATCAAATGTTTTGTGGTGTTTTACAGACTGACAGTACTGATCTTAATGATCTATACTGTATATTGTAAACAAACAAACACTGGAATCATACATAATGTTTTGGATCATTAACTTCATCATATACAGTAGTTAAATATAGTCCATTTGAAATTGAAAACACAGCTAATACTAAATACTAAAAGGCACAGGGGTTTGTTAAGATCATAAAAATAAAATGTCACCTGTGCTCTAAGGCTTTAAATGTTCAATGTGTAATATTTAGAGCAATCTATTAGAAGATATGGAATACATTCATAAATATGTTGTCATTAGTGTGTAACCAAAATATCAACCGCTGCTTTTTCTTAATCTCAGAATGAGCCTTTTAAATCTACATAGGAAACGGGTCACCTTTGACAGAGGCAGCCACGTTGAGCTGGCTCTAGACAGGGAATCGTGTTCTGGTTTTGTGGTCTCCATAATCTCCCTCGCGCCTAGGGTGGTGGATTGTAAGGAGGGGTCAGAGGTTTGCAGACTGTGATCTCACCTCTAGAGGCTGCTAAATCTTTCATTTCTTTTTACACATTGCACCTTTAAATTACATTTTGTCTCTTCTGATGATGAACAGTTCAGGGTGCTGCTGGTTCAGATGAGATCATCTGATTGTCCCAATTTTATGCGTTTTGTGGAGAATACTTAATAATAGTGTAAAAATCCTTTATGCATTATTTAGTCATCTCTCATGTTTATGTTGATGCCTTCCTGTCTTCAGCCTAAAACACAATCGTACCAACCTTTTAAATACAGTACCAGCTGCAGCTATTTGTGTATAAATAAAGAGGAAGAAACAGGAAAGGACCACTTCACCATCATGGTAGTAAAAAAATACCCTGTTCAGTCCTGATTATTCATATAACATGCATTACCATTGCACTGTGATAAATTGAATAATTAAACATTGTTATGAAAAGGCTTGTTCCAACATAGGAAGTTACAGTCAAAAAGTTAACTCAGCTTGATCGATCAAATTCCAACACACATAAAACTTTTTATATATATATATATATATATATATAATTTTTAGTGTCACAAGCTGTCACACACTGTAGCAGCATCTAGTGGCCTCCTACACCATGGCTGCTCCCTGTTGTCCAGTCAATGAATATGAAGCTCAGACTCATTACCATGAAGGAGACACCCAAAACAGCAAAGCAGACAGCCTAAGGATGAGGAAAAACACCAGTGGTAAAGAATCTCAATCATCTTGTGTTCAGATATGTAAATAAACAAAAAAAAATAAAAATACAGGCTGATCACCATTAAAATAACGAATAGCTCAAGACTATAAGGCAAAGATTTTAATGCCTCACCAGTATCTTATGAAAAGAGTTCATGGGTTCTTCATCTTTAGGAACGATGCGGATGTAGAATACAGCAGGAAAGATGAAAATGAGGCAAGGAGCCGATGTGGCACCTGAAAGGATAAAGTAGAAAAACTGGTCAAAAACAAAACATACGTACTGTGTTTCACTTGCCACAGTAACTGCATAACAATGGTGAATATTAGTCAAAATGGATTTCTAGTATAAAAACGTTCTTAATAAATGCGGGTTATCATATTTATAGCTCAAATATGATAATAATATAAAATACATTAAATTTCAGCTTAACCCATGAAGTAAACACTATATAAGATATAAAATTTGAACACTATATGTATTTACATGGCTTTACAACATGTCTTTGGTTGTCCTTTAACTAAAATGCGTTAAAACATTCACATCTGACCTATGAAACGTGAGCTCCAGCTTGAGGACAGAGAATGAAAATAATATTGACTCAGGCTGTCAGTTTGTCTGTAAGCAAACATGCACTGGCTATGTTTCTTTACTACTGCTTTTTATGTTTTTTGTGCTATGAACTAAAGAGCCAGAAACAGCAGGATTCAGCCTGTAAACAGAGACAGAATAACTAGTATTGACAACTATTATATGTGGAACATAATCTGTAGTCAAATAAATCTACACATGGATATTTTGGAACCTCTAGGACACATTAAATGGTCTTTTCAAATGTGTCAAAATTGTTTCTATTGTCATTTAGTTAAGCTACATGACAATAAGGATATAGTGCATGATATAGGATGTTTACTATTTTTCCATAACAAAAACCATTAATGACATTAAAGAACCATGTTGATATCTGAAATAGTGCTTCATAAGTACTTTGTATAATTTTAAAATTACTATCATATGTGTGGGACTTACACAACACTGTTTTAATTTGGTGGCTCTAGAAATGTTTTGTACTAACCAATGATGCCGAAAATGTCCAGAATGTTTGGAGCAAATATCACCAGCATGTTGATGGAGGTCAGCAGAATAAGAGCAATAGCAATGTGACGCAACCAGTTGAAAGTCTTGTCAGGGAATGCCATTTGTTGGATGGCTCTACGCACCTTTGGACAGAACATTCAGTTTAGACATAGCACAACAACATCATAATACATTTCACATCAAAGACAGTAAACAAACAAAGGACCTTTACTTACAGGGAACAACACAATAGGGACTGTCAGTGTGACAGCAGTAAGGACGGCCACTCGCACACAAAGGATCAAAGTGTCATAAGGATCAATCCGGTTGTAAGTGTGCAACAGTTCAGTCTCCACGTTGTCTGCAAAGAAAATATTTTATTAAAACATGAACATCACTATAATAAACTCATGGCACTGGACAGGGTTGTTATAACAGTCACCACAAGAGGGAACTTGGACTTTGTGTGTGAAAAAATAAATTCTATGTAAGGTTGTCTTCAGTACAGACAAATGTGAAAATGTTTGTGGATTAAATAGAAACTTAATCTTTGAAATGTCTATCTGATGTGGGCATATGCATTTATATTCATCCACCCACCAATACAGTAAACACAAAGTACAAAACAAGTGTCAGGGACACTGTTCTCACCAAAAAAGGTCAGGTAACCAAAGAGAGCTGCCAGAAAGTACATGATGTACATGACTAAGATGGAGACGTTGGACACTTTTTGCATCTTTTTCTGTGTTGGACTGAAATCAGAGATTTGAAATGTAAATGACACATTCTGCACTGACATGTTACCAAATATTGCAGGTTACAGATAGGTGACTCACTTGCGGAGCTCAGTGTAGATGGGCAGGACCTCAGGGTGGCAAACAAAGGCAAAAGCCAAGATGGGGATGGTATATGCTGTCTATGAAGAAATACATAAACAAGTGAGTAAATGTAGTAAATCTTCAGTAGTAAATGATTACTAGTGAAACCTAACCTCCCAAAATAAGTGTGGGAACTCAGGCTAGAGAGTACACCTGTTGACTTCAGTGTTCATTGATTTAATGTTCCAAAACTGTCCAAATAAATAATCTCCTCCATTGCCTACCTTTGAATTGATAGTGAACATATCCGGTGAGCACTGGGAGCCTTTGTTGTCATGAACCAGATCCATGTTGTACTCATGGCCATGGTTTGAGACATTCAGGTTGAGGTGGGCATCAGTACTATTGGCTGAGTATTCCTCAAATGGGCAGGGAATCTGAAATTTCTTATAAGTGACCTGCAAAGAGATGAAAAAGGAGATAAAGAAAGCAGGGATGTGAGGATGAAAGGATGTGTCAGTGCTCTCAACCAAGCTCAAAAAAGCCATTTCACATCAGATTAGTGTGACTCAGTATGTAAGTGCTCTATTTTTATTCTCAGCCATTGATGTCGCTTAGCAGTTTTTATGTTTGCCTTATCGAACACTGCCACATATCACTAAAAACAGAGATGAGAGTGGGAAAGAGAGAAGAACGGGAATGCGAGTAAAATATCATGACATGACAGAACAAATTGGTCTCCTTGTCCAGAGTCCCTGTGATAAAGTGCCACGCTGTGTGAGGTGGACTAACTTACTGCAGTGAGAAAGAACACCATGCAGCTGAGAGAAAACCCACTCGTGTAGCCGAGGTAACCTGCAAAAAGAACAGAGATCCTTTATATAATGGCTTCCTAGACTGACTGTCATGTATTGTTTGGGACAACTGTGAGCTTTATTAGTTACATAATTGTCTGCAAAAATCACAGTCAGATTTCCTTTTCTTCAATAAATAAGTACTAAAAAAAGGGAAAAAAAACATGTATTAATGAGTAGATTAGACTGGAGTAGAGTGTGTAATCATCTCAGAGCAAATATGTCTAATTGGACACCTGCTGTTCTCACTGCCAGTGGTGAGATAAAAACATGTTAATTGCTTGACTTTGAGGTAACTGCTCCATCAAAATGTCATTATGTAAGTTGGCTCAACATTAAAAGAAAATGTCATCATACTAACAAGGCCTAAAGGTTGTTTTTTTAATGAAACAAGCAAATGCACGTGTACATGTGTGCTGCAGTTAAATGTAAAGTCAGTTGAAAAGCAGTGGAAAAGAGAAAAACATGAATAATAATGAATTAAGTAATTCTTAAGGCTAATAACTGTATAAAGAGACACACCAAAGCTTAACTAAAAACAGAAAAATGTCCCACAAAACCTGCAAAATGAAGGACATAATTTGACTAATAGTCTGTTAATATCTGGCATAATCTGCATGCCATGAACATAAACAGAAGCTTATAGAAACCAATTTCACCAGAAGTCAATATTATCATATTGCCTGATAGCAAGAGGGTTCTGGGTTTGAATCCTGCTTGACCCTGGGGGCTTTCTTTGTGGACTTTGCATGTTCAGCTGCCTGGGTTTTCTCCAGGTACTCCAGCTTCCTCCCTGAGTCCAAAGACGTGCAGTGTGGCGTTAGGCTAACTGGTGACTCTAAATTGGTCATAAGTGTGAATGTGAATGTTTGTTTGTTTCTATATGTCCGAATATATCTCACTGTCTGTGATAGACTGGTGTTCTGTCCAGGGTGTATCCCACCTCTCATTCAATGTCAGCTGGGATTGGCGCCAGCCTTCTGCAACCCTGAATTAGACTAATGGTAAAGAGGATGGTTGGATAATTACTGACTTACTATCTTAACATGTCAAAAAAGCCAAAGGCATTTTAGACCTTTATTACAAATATAAGAGAGAAATGAGGGAGATGCAAATATGCTAGCCTGGACAAAAACTGTGGCATTGCAGTTCATGGTGAAGATCTTAACCCTAACCTTTCATGTATTTATTTCTTTTCTCGACAGACAGTGATTTCAGTAACTCTTTAGCTCATTCACATACTCTACAACACATTAATAATCTTTTGTGTAAGATGCAAATGTCTCAAAATAGAGAAAAATGCCAGAGAAAATGCAGTATTACTCACCAAGCTGCTTCATTAGAGACAGGGGCAGGATGATACCGGCAGAGACCATGACGACCAGGTAGTTTCCATCTAAGTACCAGACACTGTTTGGAGAAAACTCTAGTTTACTTTGGTAAGCTCAATATTTCAAACCCTGGCACAGAGACTCAGTATACAGAGACAAAAATAAAAGTTGTGAAATAGTTTTGCATATTTAGTGAAACTCTTGGTACCACCTTTGTTAAAATTGCATTATTTGAATGTCACCCAGTTGTTGAAAATCTACCAGTCATTGTGATTGATGCATCACATTTTGGCAGGACAAGAACATTCTACTGGGAACATCCTAGGTCCTAGGAAAAATGTGTCTGCTTAAGTTTCCCCAACAGTAATATTGGAACTGTTACATAATGATTTATTTGACAGTTCACAGTTGCAGAAAAGGAAGACACATTGGAGCCTAAAGAAGTCAGTAAATATTACCAGTGTTGTCTTATTACATCGCACCTTGGTCATCTCCGTCCTTCACTTTCTCCCATACCATAACTCAAAGCCAACACGCAATAGTTTCTTTAATAAAAGGTTTAAGCTACAAACCAATGACTGTGTACTGTGACTGTGCTGTATCATCTTCTGCTCTATGTGTGCACCTTAGCCCTCACACTAAACCAACATTTTTTGAATGCCTTTCATAAAATATAACTGCCTCATAATAGTGGACACAACATGTATATGTGTGTTCTTAATGTATGTTGGTGCCGAGAAGAAGTCAGAAATTCAGTTCTGAGTGTGCAATTGGCTCCACGTCATGGTGGTCTGTGTTGATCTGTTGAGGTGACCTACTTTTGTAACACATGAAAAGTTATTTCGCTAAAGCTTTTAATCAGTTAAACATTACTCTTTATAGTAAACAGACTAAAAGCTTGTTTATTGTCATGTGAATAGCCTTCTTCTAGTTCTCCAGACAACCACCAATTTTCATAAAGGAATAGAAAAGACAACTTTTGTGTCTCACTGAGGAAAAAAAATATTTAATCCAGGCCAAAGAATCTTAAATATTAATAAACATTATTAGCTATGGACATGAAAGGAGCACCAGAAACATGTGCATTATAGAATTCTTAAACCAATAAACGCCACAGTCTCCTAACCTCTTTTTAAGCTGCTTAGTCTGGTATTCTTCCCTATGAATGAGACATAGCCAGTGGGATCAGTGAACTGTCCTGCTCCTATAGGCTGTAACACAGTTTGATCTATGAGACTAACAGTGTCTCTTTCTGTGTATGTGTTTAGAGGAATCCCTGGAAAGCAAGGGAAATCAAACAGGTCACAGGTCATGACCTCTCTGAATGTTCAGTCATCAGCTTTTCAGGTAAAGTATCATCTCATGTCAGTTGAGGTCAACCCGAATTAAGTTGCCGAAGATAAGGCCAGGTCATATTTTGAGTTTTCAGTGAGCAAAATGCAGAACTTGCATTTGAACAGTTTGGAATGAAAGGTGTGAACAGATAACTGAGGCCTAGTGTTTGCAATGCTGACATCTAATAATAAAAACCAAACAGTGTGGAAAAAAAAGAAATTGCACTGCCAGGAAACACTGACAAGTTCATTTTTATTCTGTTTTATTTCACTTTATTTTTTAAACTGTAAAATGTCCTAGTCCCTTTTCATTTTCAAATTCTATATAGACGATCTATTAGCAGCGAAATACATGGTGTGTTGGGGTTTTTCAGCTATGCACAAATTTTGGGGTGGTCTCCAAATTATTATAGCAAGGCTGTTAAGTTTATTTTCATGTTTGAATATTGAAATATGAGGAGCAACACAGAAAAAGTAACAGTGGACAGGCAGTTGCTGCAACTCATTCCAGATACCAGTACCAGCTGTAATTCTGCAAACTGCAGAGTTACGTAGGTGAAATAGTATATTCTGAACTCTAAACATTATTTGCGGCCCCTACAGTATTTAACTGTAATGTCTGGTAGCAGCTCAGAAAATACTTGATTGGTCAGATGCAGAATTGAGTCTCCATAAGTGAAAGGTATTTGTCTATCCATCTGTCACGTGTATTGCTGTCTATTTAAAGGGCCACAGGTCAAAAATAAACCCCGTTCACTGGACCCTTATTCCACTCTGTTATCCTGACAGGATTTGAACAGCAAAAGGCACAGCCACTGGAAATGACCAGTGCGTGTCTCGGTTGTTCAAAGCTGGCCCTGAGCTGAACTGTCCTTTTGCGCCGCCTTGGAATATGGCACCCATGTTACACCACCTGCTGCTGTCATTTGTGTGTGTGTGTGTATGTGTGTGCCTGAGACACAGAACAAGAACCATAATACTCCATATGTCGATTTTAATGCTGACATGAATACACACAAACAAAGATATAAATATTACTTTACCTCACTCCAAAATGTATCAAGGGCACAGGGTAATGCCCCTAAGAAATTAGCAGTACAGTAGCAATAACAATAGGGAGCTCATGTCCAATCAGGTTTAACAGTAAATTGTACCAGCTATTGTTTTCAATGTAAGTTACCTAAAATTACTGTGTGGATGTAAAACATAAGATTGAAATATGTTGCACACATTTTTCTAGAGTTATTTGTAGAGAATTTGTTTTTCTTTTTTTTTTAAATCTTCCCAACCTGAGAGGCATGTGAGACAGCCACAGTCACTGGGATCCCCTTTGAGAGCAAGGTTTGTTTTTAGCAGCTGGATTCCACTTCAGCTGTCCATGGCCTTATGCAGAGTGTCTGCGTCTGTGGCATGACTCTAACATGAACAGCACTTGCCTCCACAAACTGACAGCACTGTGTGCATATGTATATGTTGTGTGTATAGAACTTGATAAAATACCAAACCATGACCCCTGTGTTGCTCAACCAATTACAAGCTGCCATTCCCTTCACACCCCCAGACTGACTGAAGCAGTTATTGGTGCAAACTGAAACATTTGCTGCCCACCTAGTCTACCATGTCCCTTGACCCTACACAGTGTTTCAGCTTTGGGCCAATAGCAGGCAGGAGTCATGTGCCTTTAGCACAGGGATGTTAATGGTGAAAAGAACATAGTGAACATAATACTCACTCTGAGTTGGAGTCTGCCTTGAGAAAAGCTTGGATTACCAGTGGTAACTCAGATTTAACGATGTATAAGTAGCTGGACATAGCTGCAACAACACAAAAACAGAAAATAGGAGGTTTCTTTCTACAGTTCACTTTATTTAATCAGTATTATTTTATAGGGTGATTCCACACATGGGACTGCTTTTAGGCTCATGATAAAATAAATAAAATACATTTTTAAAAATTAAAAAAAAGTAAATAAAAGAACAGCTAACTAAATAAAATTCCCATCAGAATTCCACTGCTTTGAATCAGCATTTATAATTTCTCAAGAAAAATACCAAACATTTTAGTTCTAGCGTGATGCTTTTCTGCTTTGCCTGTGATATATAAAATAGTAAACTTAATGTATTTGGGCTTCAGTGAATTATGTATTTATTGCGATTTTCTCACAGAAAATAATCTGCCAATTAACTGATAGTAACAAAATAAAGCTTTCATGAAGAAAAATGGAACCAAAATGAATGAGAAATATAAACTATCCCAAATCTTAAAATAAAAATCTTCAGTGAGTGGGAGGAACTGTTGTTCCTGAACTGTTAAAATTACACACACAACAAAAGTAATACTAAGGGTTTAAATGAATGTGTGTGATTACCTAGGCGGGGATATAAAGTCTAAACCATTTAATGATGTATAATTCATGTTTTCTGATACATGGAGTTTGCAGACAGTTAAGATATTTGCAAAAACATTAATCACTAGATGACTGCTGCTTCTCACCTCCAATATTCTGCAGGGTGATCGCTATACCAGCAGCCATTTTTCCAGGATTGCCAAAAGCCCTGTACCCCAGCTGTTCATAAGCTCGAATACCTGTAAGATTAAAGAAAATATCCACTGAGTTTGAAGAGATGTCCCCCTTCACAAAATACAGCACAAAATACAATAAAACCTAATTAAAGAATTACAACAAGCAAATGCTATAGTGAGTGTGTGTTGTAATTCCCTCAGGCATGTTTTTTATGTTTTGCTAAATGGGCCTTAAGTAGTCCATATGTCCATGACTTAATCTGCTATCAAGCAGCAGCAAGACTGTATGACTTTAATGTTGAAATTGAATTTTGTAACATAGTACCATTTCTTTATAGAAAGGCTGAGACATTACACAAGGCTTACCCACAATGCCAGAAGATTTAAGCAGCAGATGAATGGAGTAACATGACAGGACTGCTACAGCAGTCAGAAGAAACCTGTGGCACAATACAAAAGAGAACGTCAAACAGCCGCATGTTATATTTGTTAGTCTTAAATTACCGTAATTTTTATATTCCTTACATTTTTACACAATCCTTACATTCTTCTCTCTATAAGCTGTGATGTACTGTACTGTGCATAGTCTTAGATGTTACAGCTATGGTAATTTAGTCAGGAGGATAAACTGCAATGGGGTTGGTTGTGGGTTGGTTTTCCCATAAATGTATTCCATTGATAAATTTCAATAATCCCGCACAAAGATGAAAAAAATGCTATTTCCCATAACCCTGTAGTCTCTAAGAGTTGCACTGGTCCTCCTACAGGGTCACAGAGACCTTAGCAAATCAGAACAGGACCCAGAGGTCAGAATTCATGAAGGGTCACAGGGTAATCCCACATGCACCATCTTTCTCAGACCTTTATCCAGCATTTCTGTAGCCACAACTGAAATGAGGTTCTTTGACTCCGACCAGTGTGTATAAGCAGAGGGATGGCAAACAAACCCTAGGATTCCACTGAACAATCCTTACTGCTGTTACAGTGAAGCTGTCAGAGCTCCCTGAACTCTCAAACAAGTGTTTAAATAGGGAAATCATATGAGTTTGATGCTTTATCTAAATGAAGAAACATCCTTCTTTAGATACTAATGAAAACATATTTATGAACACTATTCCATCCATCCATTATCTATACCTGCTTATTCCAATTTAGGGTCAGGCTTAGGGCCGGGGTACACCCTAGACAGGTCACCAGTCCATCACAGGAATACTACATTCCATTTTAGTTAATAGTGTGTTCTAAATATTACACATTTAACTGTTAATTCATATATATTTATTGATATTCCACCATTAGTTGTATTCTAATTACAGAACCGTTCAGTTCAAATTCATTCATTTGATCAACTTCTCTATAAGCACAACAGAATCCATTTATTTTTCAACTTGACTTTTCATAAGAAGCAAATATTTACATGCTGCTGCAAGGCCAATTTGTAATACTGTTGAGAAATACAGCTCTTTAAAGGAAAACAAATTTTATAATTCCGGTCCTTACAACAGACATTCAAAAAAAAGCTTGCTGTTCAAATGCAAACTATTTTTACTCAGAAAAAGATGTAACTTGTAAACTCTAAATAATTTTACTAGGTCAACATTTTAAAGCAAACATCCCTGTATTGTCTAAACAGCACTTAGTCAAACTACTATGTACTCTGTTATCCAGCACCCAGGGGTACTTTTTGTGTAAAGAAACATTATCCAAACCTATTCCACATTTAGAAGCTAGTCTGTGAATGGTTTTCGTTTGTTGTTGAAAGAGAGAGAGAGAATAGGAATGACTGCTCAAAAACCAAAGTCATTTAGCAGGTGCAATTTGACAAATTAGAACAGAATTGGTGAAATAATAAACTGACAAAAAAAGTGTAAAAAAAGGACACAGTGATCTTTAAATTAACTAATCACAGAAAAAGTTTTTTTTCACTTTTTCATTTATAGAGTGACTAACAGGAATTCATGACACATCTTGGACTGACTCATGCACCCATGGGTTAGTTAAACATTGCTTAACTATACAAGTTGTTCCATTATTAAGTCTTACCTAAATGTTTTGCAAATGCTCTTAATACTGCAGATGGGCTCCACAGTATTAGGTAAACCAACTACCCACATCTGTTGACTCATCAGAATCTTTGATTTTTCCATAAATCACATTTTTGTGCTTCTTATAACAGATAGGATGCATTGTTGTGTGTTGGCCTTAGATACAAGTATTTCAGTGATTGCCTTAATATGGCAGTCATGATATTGAAGACTGTTAACCTTTAAGTTGCTTTGAAAACTCTCGACTACTGCTTCATAGTAATAATCCAGTTACAACAAACCACAAGTCATCAACTATATATAGTTATAAAAACCACTTAAAACTTTGTGTGTTTGAAAACTAGTTTGTGTTCGTTTACCATCCTTCCAAGTGCATTTAAGGAACTGAAAATGATTCTATGGTTTTGCCAGGTGTTTTGTAAGTGGGTAGATTTTAACTTATATTTTAAAAATGACCATCTTCTGATAGGTGAAAGTCTTTACTCACAAGAATAGGAGTATGCCAGTGTTGGCCATGGCATACGCCAATCCGAGTATTCCACTGCCCATAATAGCATTCCCCAGGTTGAAGACGGACATGCCAAAAGAGGTCTTTCCTTCAAACTGAGACAAAAAAGAACATTCAATAAAATAAAACAACAAAAAAACATAATATTTCTGTTTTATGTTTGTAAACCTTTAACCTTACATCTGTGAAGCGCATGGGTTTCTTTCCACCTGTACTGGGCAAAAATTCTTCATTCTCCAGTCCTCCATCAGGATCATCAAATCTAGGAGATAAATTTATGCCTGTTCATTGATGGTCTCTGTCAACCAAAGACTATTTACATATCTTCATATCAAATATGTAGTGGAAAACCCTTTAAACAAATCTCCACAGACATACCTTAGAGTCTGAGTGCCATTTCTGTATAAGGATCCACCCAATGAGGCAAGCATAAAAACAAGGTAAACATGCATTAAAAAAAAAACAAAGACTATGCAGGAAGTAATTCATACTGTATGTCTTAGAATCACATTATGCTTATCCATTATTACTAAAAAAAACCTTTATCACAGATACAAAGGTATGCCATTCAAAAAGAAAATTTTTCTTTAAATAATCTACTGTTTGGGTTTAACTCAAGTATTACACAAAGACAAAAGGACACAGTATAAAAAAAAAGTGGTTGCTGTGATTTATGTCATCACCACTATATCGAGAGCAATGAGCAGCCTTTCATTTATATGTAGGCAGAATACTCACTGATCCTCCTCTAGCATTGTCTTCATTGGCACACCCATGTCTTCTTCGTGGTCATGTCCTTTTCCATTGGATAAGATGTTCATCTCTGACTGAGCAGGTTCCATCATCCAAGTTGTAACAAGCTCTTTTTTGCTTGTATATATTCAGTGAAGATGATTGTTTAAAAAGTCACTCAGTAATTTGAATATCTAGGGCAGAAGCAGAAAAGACATAAATTACAAACTGCTACATTACATATGATTCCATGAACTAAGTGCAGAATGTGAAGCACCCTTTGAATATATAATATAACTCAAAATATTTTACAAATCCTGCTTCCTATAATAATAGTATCTTTCTTACTTATTTGAATTTGGTGGGTGTGACTGTGTTTGGAAAAAGCTGAGCCTAACGATCAGGATCTAGCAAGTTGTTTATTTATGTTTCATCACTACTGTCAGTCATCTGGGGGCTATTGCACTTAACCCTGAGCAATTAATCATGTGATGAGAAATTTTGAGATTTTAGTTCTGAGGACTATAAAAAGTCATCATCTATGGAGCTTAGATACAATGATTCACCATGGTAATTGTCATGATTTGGGGAATATTAAATAATTCGCCCACTCTGGTAGCTCAGGTACAAAAGTCTGACTTTATTTCAACAAAAAAAAAGACAGATAACAAGCAAAGAGTGAAATGACCTGTCAACTCAACTAGAATCAACTAGAATCCTATCGAAACAAAAATCCCTTTCTCTATTCATGAAAAGTAATAAAGTACGAGGCTTGGCGTGGTGACTTTGGGCTCTTAAATTTTAACTAACAAGAACTTCATTAAATCAAACAGAAACCTGAAACTAGGAACATCGCTCGACATGGTATTCGTGGTCTTTTAAAAACATGGAACTAAGTATGAGGCTTGGCATGGGGATCTGGGTCTCTTAAAATAGACTACCAGATCTTCTTGAAACAAGGAAACATGGAACAAGGTACTAGGCTTGGCCTGGGGATCTTGGTCTCTCAATCCAGACTACAAGATCTTCTCCAATCAAGAAAACATAAAACAAGATGCAAGGCTTGACATGGGCATCTTGGTCCTCTAATTTAGACCACAAGATCTTTCTTAATCAAGGCAACATGGAACGTGGTACAAGGCATTTGGCTCTTGGTCTCTTCTGAATACTAGAGCAAGGTTACTTAGCTTCTCATGTCGAGACGAGAAGGTCCATGATCAGCAACATCCACAATGAGACCAGAAAACATGGAGCAGTTCAAAAGCAGACAAAAACATTAAGTCAGGGGCAGGGTTGGCAGAAGTATTACAGACAACCTGGTGGTTTGTCTGTGGGAGAGAGAGGGTATATAAACCATGAGCTGAAAACAATCAATCAGTCAAGGCATAAACAAGGCATAAAGCAGCAGTAGATCCTGTATGATCCTTCACAACAAAAGCGTAACTGAGGAAATCAAGTTACGGATCCTGACAGTACGCCCCCCCTCAAAGGCCGGCTCCTGATGGCCCTCTGACCCGAACAGAGGAAACACAAACCGGGTGGGTGGAGGGGGTCCCAGGAGGGGGGAACCAGAGGGGGGAACCAGAGGGGGGAACCAGAGGGGGGAACCAGAGGGCGGGTGGGCAGGGCAAAACAAAAACTAGGGAGAATGTTCTTCATGGTTCTGGGTTGCTGATGAAATGCAACCCTGGGGAAAAAAACAAAACCCGGAATCGTTTGGAAGGACGAGTCTGTAGACAGGCAAAGGTCTGAGGCCTCTCGGGTGGATGGTGTGGATCCTGGACTGTCTTGAGGATACAGATCCGAGGGTCGGTCATGGCTCCGCAGCGCGGGACTCTGGTAATCGTGACTGTGGCAGCTGTGGACACTCCACTCTGGGAAGCCTTGGCCACGATGGCCCTGGGGCCTCCAGTGGCTGTCGATCGGACTCCGGTGGCTCGGCCTGCTGCTGCGGCTCTTGAGGCTCTGGAGGTTCGGCCTGCTGCTGCGGCTCTGGAGGCTCGGCAGACGTGAGAGGAGTCTCAGTGGGGACGGCTTTGTCAGAGCACTGAGGTTCTGAGGATGACCCTTTCCGACGGCGGCGACTCCGTCGTCGTTGACGAAGCTGTTGGTCTGGCGGTTCCACCTGCTGCTGCTGCGCAGGTGGCTCTGATTGCTGTGAGAGCGCTGGTTGCTGTGGAAGCCCTAGCGACTGAAATGCCAGGGTTACGGATTCTAGAGAGGGAGACTGTGGAGGAACACCTGGGACTCCGTGGTCCAAGAACTGGGGAAAGACGAGACTTAGTGGAAACAATTGTTCTTCATACTCCATAACTAAGGAGATGATCGAGGATAATATCATAGCGAAGTGCGGCAGGATATCTTCACAGTTTTGAGGTTGAGAAAATATCAACTCCCGTCGTAGGGACTCACAGGCTGTTAACTTGAGCATAGCTTTTTAGATTCTGGGCAGCATGGGCCATGATCCTAAAAAGCTCCGCTCTCCAACCATCCTCCAGCTTGTCAGAGTTTGTGTCCGACTGTGACGCTGGAGACTGTGACGCTGACTGGTTGTTTCAAGGTAGACTTTTGTCATATTTTCAGGCTTGGTCACAGGAAAAGGTGAAGATGTCTACTTGGTCGCTGTCTTTATCATTGGATTTATCAGAAGGGGATCCTATGAACAGTCCTCCCACCGTCAAGCAGCCTGAAGTTTCTGCGGGACGGGGGTAGGAATTGTGCTGTTGGTTTGATTGGTATTTTCCCCTTCTCTTCAGTCGGGGAGCCATGGTGGCGGGGAAAAAAAAACCTGGATCTGTCCGGGTGTCTCAAAATGATCTCAGAGTGAGGGAAAGTGAGACGGTCGAGGGGAACCTGAAAGACAGAACCTGAGTACCAGGATGAAGGAATTAGTGAGGCGTGGTCCGTTTACTGGCCAGGTTGTACTGTCATGATCTGGGGAATATTAGGACCAATAATTCGCCCACTCTGGTAACTCAGGTACAAAGGTCTGACTTTATTTCAACAAAAAAATGACAGATAACGAGCAAGGAGTGAAATGACCTGTCAACTCAGGGAAAAACAAAACTAGAATCCTATTGAAACAAAAATCCCTTTCTCTATTCATGAAAATGAGAGAAGTACGAGGCTTGGCGTGGTGACTTCGGGCTCTTAAATTTTAACTAACAAGAACTTCATTAAACAAAACATAGAAACCTGAAACTAGGAACATCGCTCGACATGGTATTCGTGGTCTTTTAACTTGGGGCTAAACATTTCTCTTCTCTAATCCGGGAAACATGGAACTAAGTACAAAGCTTGGAATGGGGATCTGCGTCTCGTAAAATAGACTACCAGATTTTCTTGAAACAAGGAAACATGGAACGAGGTACTAGGCTTGGCCTGGGGATCTTGGTCTCTCAATCCAGACTACAAGATCTTCTTTAATCAAGAAAACATAGAACAAGGTGCAAGGTTTGACATGGGCATCTTGGTCCTCTAATTTAGACCACAAGATCTTCCTTAATCAAGGCAACATGGAACGTGGTACAAGGCATTTGGCTCTTGGTCTCTTCTGAACACTAGAGCAAGGTTACTTAGCTTCTTATGTCGAGACGAGAAAGTCCATGATCAGCAACATCCGCAATGAGACCAGAAAACATGGAGCAATTCAAAAGCAGACAAAAAACATTAAGTCAGGGGCAGGGTTGGCAGAAGTATTACAGACAACCTGGTGGTTTGTCTGTAGCAGAGAGAGGGTATATAAACCATGAGCTGAAAACAGAACACAAGGGAAAACAATCAAACAATCAGTCAAGGGATGAACAAGGCAGAGAACCAGATCCTGTATGATCCTTCACAACAAAAGCGTAACAGAGGAAGTCAAGTTACGGATCCTGACAGGTAATAGAGAAAAAAGGTCTATGTAATTTCAAAATTACCTTTTTTTTTTCTTAAATTAGTATGTCTTCTCAGTGATCTGATTTTTATGTTCTATTATGAATGAAATATGTGTCTATGAGATTTGCAAATCATTGCATTCTGTTTTTATGTAGAATTTACACAGCATCTCAACTTTTTTGGAATTGAGATTGTACGGTCCTTTTCAATGATAGATTTTGTTTTTAACCTCGGCATTTCAACTTTATTCTCGATGAGAAATGGGAAATTAAATCTTCCTTTTTGGCTCTAATACTTCATCATACCTTGAGGTCTGACACGAGGTGATGTGATTAACAAAATGACAGTTGTACTGATAGACCTATCCACGCCGTGCCAGTGTAATAAAAAAGAGAGATGTAGCCTACACACTTCATTCAGAACTGAGGATAAATCCACACTGTACATGTGAGGAGAGATCACTGTTCTTCCACTCAATCGGTCATTGAACATAAAAACAATCGTGTCAGTAAGGATAAATTATCAGCCACTGTCTATTTAATAAGTAATATTAATAAAAACAGTTTCACATTAGTATGGAAAAGATATTACACTTTTGTGTAATACGGTAAAAAGAGCCTACTGACATGGCACCTGTGACATGATTTCTTCAAAATGTGCAATGCATGATTGATATCACCAAACTGGAAATTCAGTATTTGTCAGTACAACAAATGTCAATTGATGACCTACTTGTTATGTTGACACAGTGACTTCCAACACTCGTGCTGACATCATTGTCTCATTCATTCAGTTCATTCACTAAAACTTATGCAATACATAACTGACATGAACAGCATATGTTGGAGCTGTAAATGATAACAGAGTGAGATAAAATCTCAAGACAAACCATTTTTGTTCTTTCCAGATGCTACTGGACTTGAGCGTAGCAAACAAATCCAGATCACATGATCAAAGATCAGGCATTTTTTCATTTTTTTCTTTTGCATGCTTTTGTGTAGTTTAAGTCACAAGCCAATATATTCTCAGTGTCACTGTTGATATCCCAGATAATGACAGAGTGGTCTTGTAATGATGAATGTGATCAAACAAACACTTAAGTGACTCACAACAGGGCCCTCTTAAATTACTAAGAAAGCAGTTTGCGAAACAGTTACTACTTTAATACTGTAATTACAGTTTTCAGCAGTGTTTTCGTTGAATGAATGTGTGGTTTGCTGTAACCATAGCTTAAAGAGAATGCAAACAGGTATCTATCCATCCATACATTCATTTTAGGTATCCGTCAACTGTTTTTATCGATTAAGAACTGTCAGTAACTTGTGATATCCTCCCATGACCCCAGTGATACCGATGAATCCTTTTCACTATTTCAGTGGGAACCCAGAGAGACAATAATGCATTGTTTGCTGCAGAAGTGTACAGCAGCTCAATTGTGTTCACAGTGTCCTCTCTTTGAGAAGATTGGTGTTACTGCTGCTTTAAAATGTGCAGTTAAAAACAGTCACTGATTGACAAAAGAAATCAGAGCATAACCTTTCCCACTGATTTCAGATTATTAAGAATTGTGGCCTCTGTCCTCTATAGCAAAGCAAAGCCAGGCCCTGAAAATACTATTCAAGACAAGCCTAGACATCTTAAAAAGAAAAGATGCTTTTTATATATAGTTTTTGATAAAAAAAAAAACATGCTGGTTAAATATTGTCTGAGCTAAGAAAACTGCCAAGCCATTTACTGAATTCTGATCCCGCATATCTAAAAAAATGCCATATGAGAATATGTGCTACCAGGAGAATAAAATTTGACATGTTTGAACAGATGGAGGGGAAATACTGATTGGCTGTTCTTCCATCTGTTACAGTGAGAGAATAAACAAACATTTTACTCTATAGCTCTGCCATATTAATTATTTTTAGTGTCTTCTTGTGTCAGTTGGATGTAAAACAGGAGAGGTACAGCATAAGTGGGGAGCGGTGGGTGAGCACATGTAGATGAGATGCCCATGTGGTGGTGTATCAGCAACAGGCACGAGTTTCAGCCAAGAGTGCCTGGCAGCACCAGCTCATCCTCAGCCACGTGCCTGCTGGGGACAGAGGAACACATGCTCATGTTCTCTGATGTTGGCCACCACCTGAATCACATATTCCACTATGTGGAAAAGTGGGCTGTTTATTATAGTAAAATGTCCATGAAATACATATTTTAATGCTCTAAACACATATGTCAGCCTGTGCTGAAATGAGTATGGAAGCTGGGACTAATTACTATAAAATGATCATTAAACATAACTGATTGAATTGAAATGATTTTCAAGTACACTTAAAAGTAAAATTAAACAGCAATTAAACTGTTGAACACAAATTGTAATTCTGTGTTGGTGACCCTGTCTCCCATATACCAATATCAAGTATAACAGTAAATAAACAGTTCCAGCCTTTTATTTATATTTGGCAAAAAAAAAAGTGAAGTCAATAACATGCAAATATAATCTCTCTATTAAGCAACTCTAGTGAGTTAAAAAAAATTATATTTAAAATTGACTAAATAAATACACAAATTATAAGAAAACAGGGAAGGTTTTTCAGTATCCTTTGAGCCAGCATGATGATACCTTCATCCACTAATGCAATTAATTAGTTACTATACTTAACAAAAGATATGGGTGGCCAGTGCAACAATTATTTATTTATTTTTTTCATCCTGGTAAACTTAGGGAATGATCTAAGTAATGGCTCATAATCTATTTTAGTCTGTGTAGCTAAATGTGAGCATGTCTGCAATGGTGCAGTCATGTTTTCATGTGTAAGAGGTCCAGAACTTTTTGCTGCAGTCGCTGGAGATATATTTGGCCATTAGTTTTAGCCCTGACAACCATGAACACGTCGGCTGTAATCGGTTGTAAATTGATGTATTCTGGATCATGGTTAGCACACAGGATTTGGACACAACCATAAGAACGCCTGTGCAATGTACTACAATCTAATGCAATGGAAGGCAAAAATATGCCCTTGTTAATTGATGCTCATTAATTCTGAGTATGTGTTGACAGGTTGCATGACGTTTTTCTAAAGACCCAGCTTGGCAACCATCAACTGATATAAGGAGGTATTGAGTAATTGTACTCTATGCAGGCATTTCAGGCAGCCCTTACACTTGAACGAATGCCTGGTAAAGTGTCAACACAATCCAGAAGATACATTTATAGATTTAGATTTTAGACACTGTGACCTTCTGTAGCGCACACACACACACACACACACACACACACACAATGACGACAATGATCGTTAACTGTGTGCATCAATTGCATTGAAAGTGACTGTAACCCAGCTCAGTATAAGATAGGCTTTGGCTGTATTCAGATTTGTTTCACAAAGTTTCAACATCAACATCTCAGTCTTAATATCTTGGAAACTAAAAACATGTTTCAAAATATTAATACTTTAAATACACTGATTATTTACTTCATAGCCTGTTAAAGTTTATTCTAAACTTAAATAACAGCAATTTAATCATTTGAATAGACAGTAGAAACAAACAGGGTGAGTGTCCCATGACTTTAATAGAAACAGAAAATGATACAGTCAGGTTCAACCCCACAGATTGATAGCCCCATGACAAAGATAATAATAACCTCTGGAGTGTCTGACACTTAACACTCAAACTTAGACTAAGATATTTACAGGTTGCTTCACTGTAACAGAATAGCACAGTTGGCTGTCTCCACACAAATAAAAGATTGGCCTCTATAAACCACCTGTCCAATTTCTGCTCAAACTGCCAGTCACTCTGATCACTGCACATGCTGCGGTCACTGACCACACTCAGGCTTATCTGCTCATTCTGCATCATGATGGACTCAGCATGAAAACCCATGTAGGGTATTCTGTTTAGACAGGGGCCAAAGTCAACATAACCCACACCACTTTAAACATACAGACAGAAGTTGCTTGGCCGCTCAGTCTGTATCCTATATTTGGTTAATATCAAAGTTCTTGTATACTGGTATTCTAAGATTGTTGTTGGTAGTTTCTTGTTTTCTGGCAAGGTAAAGCCAAGGTTTTCCACCTTCTGTCAAGACACTTAGGTTTATCAGCTTATGAGGTTATCAACTAAAATGACAGAAAACATTTGAGAAACACATATACCAAACCAAAATGAAGTCATTATCTATTAACCAGATCAGATCAGCTGCTTGGCTAATCAATTTACTGTTAAAATAGCTATATATATATAATATAATATATATAATATATTTTCCACTAAAGATGGAAATTGCTTGTTTTGTTCAACGAGCAGTTCACATCCCAGTTTGTTATTTAGAAGGAAACCCTCAAAATTAAGGAGCCAGAACCAGACTATGTTTGGGACTGATGTTTAAACAATGCAAATCGATTAACTGATTATTGATCCATATTTTGTTGATTGACAATTAATCGATTAATTGCTCTAAAGCTGAAAGGCAATACTGGTCACAGCTTTATTTAAAACAGTAGATGACATTTCCCACAACAAAGTAAACAGCAGGGCAACAACCAGCTGTTCCAATACAGGCCTATAACAGGCTACAAAACGGTGGCCGGTCAGAGTAAACCGCAAAACCACAGAACATTTAGGGCACATGGCTACTCATTGAGAAAAATGTTGAAGGAAAACATATAATTTCTTGTTACCCAAATCCAGTATGGTCAAACAAACAATGAGAGAACAGGACCTATCGTAGGTTGAATCAAAAAAAAAATATATAGTTATAATGTGCAGCAACAACCTCCCACACTAAGAGCGCTTCCTCCACACTGGTATATTTAGCCTACAATAACAAAAGACCAAGCGCTTTAAACGGCTGCTACTGATTGTCGAAGCTGCCAATGTTTATATTACTCACGTCTTGACGCAAACTGTAAGCTCCTATTCAAAAAACAAACTTTTTATGTTTATTTTATTAGTCACGGGAGAAATGGGTATGGTGTTATAGGATCAGAAGTAAAAAAGTCCTTTCGCTTCTGGAGCCATGTGGCTTGGACTTATGAAGGTGCAGGCTGATAAAACTACAGGGAAAATGTTTAACACGGATGGATTTTTTTTTATGAGTTATTGTGAAATTAATGTAATAGTGGTCACCTCCATCTTTTTTTTTTTTTTTCAAAATAGCCCCCAAATAAGAACTGAATCTCTAAGAAATAAGTAGACTCGGCAAACAAAAGCAGTATCTGCTCCTGTTACACGCTGATCACGTAGACAAAACATCCAGCTGTTGGTTTTACCTGTTGTAAAGCGACTTTAACTTTCAGACCACGGGGTCGGATGGACAATAGATGGACAGCAATCTGTCACTGACTCCTTTAGCCACATGCTCGTGACATCTTGAGTTGGCGCTCATTAAGGGTGAATCAAACATGCTATTCTTTCTTTACTGTCCGCACACGGTGTGCCATGTGTCGATGAAGGCTACAAACATTCATATGTGCTATGTGAATGACACATAGGCATAAATATGTTTCTGATTTTAGATATGTCACAAGCTCTAACCTTTCCATCATAGTGGCATACAACCGCAACCTCGAACGCAACATCATCATACCTGCAGGTAAAGCATATTTTTCTCTCTTTGATGAATTACTAATTTAAGTCTTACCAGAGGCTCTTGGCACGAGGCTTTCAGGTTACTTCCTCTGATGAGTGAGAATAATTTGATGATCAGTGTCTGTTTATCCTTTGGTGTTGGTCGCCTTCTATTTCTCACTAAAGGTTATAGCGGCTATCTTCATTTGTGGATATTACGCACGTTCGGACCGTGTCTCTCCGAGCCAGGCAGTTTTTAAAAATGGTCTCAGAGGAATGGTCGGCATTGTAAAGCCCTTTGGTGCTGAACTGTGGGGGTTGCGTTAGGTCCGCCTCCTTTGAAACCCCCATTGCCCGATTCGCTGTAGGTTTCACCACTTGGACTTTGTGGGATATTCAAGAGAATTTAGAGTGAGTTGGAATCACGCTGGTTATTCTAGTCTTGGAGGAACTGCGCATAAGTTTGGCTAAAGGAAGTCTCCCCATTGGTAACGCACAGCTCCGTAATGCATAAAGCGCTATGATTTGGGAGTGAAAGACGCTTTTGTCTCTTAATCTAACGCGAGCTTTTAAACAGGCGTTTTAAAATATAGCCGAAAAAAACGCATTCTCTTGTGTCCACCAGTCCCATAGTGCAGCAGCATACAGTGACCTTTTACTGGACTCTATTTCAGCAACATGCTGCATCTGGCCCAGCAGCGCTCAGCACGGATCAGTCTGGTTTGGCACTTTTTAGAAGACTAGAATGTGGAGAGCTTCATTCACTGCTCACTCATGAGAGAAAAATATCTGGGCACTTAATGTTGAGGTCAGGGGGTCGTCTTTGCCTCTGGGAAGGAAAATTCCTTCACTCATTTATTGTAATTGCATAGGTGCATAAGTTAAACCAAAGTTTACTTAAAACTTTTTTTAAAATTAAAACATGAACAAATTGATTCTGATTATTGTTATGGCAGAGTGCAAATGTGAGTTAACCAAGTGTAGGACATCTGCAATTGAAATAACTAGGCTACTCATAGTATAGAGTATAACTTGAAAATTTATTTAGTAGCTCAGGAGCATGTGATAACTATGATAAAAAAGAAAACGACTATAAAGCAATAACAGATAAAAAAAAAAAAAAACCCACTGAGCATGGTTTGCTGCTCACACCAGATTAGCATTTTGTTATATGATCAGTATGATGTGTTATGCCTGGGAGACAAGACCATGTAGTTTTATAATAACTTAACTGAAAGTCTTTACTGCCTCTAGGGGCCAGGAAGTGTGACGCTATTAATCTTAAATAGTTTACATTAGTGTTATTCTCATTTATACCTCCATGAACACAGTGGTCTGTGCAGGGTAGTTTTAGAGGCAACTTATTTCTTTCTTTCACACAAATGTTTTTGTTGTGGGTTGCCACAACAAAAACAGATCTTGTTGTAGATAGTGACACTATTCTTTCAAAATATTTAATGATTGCTGCCGTGCAGTGAGCACATTCTGCTGTAAACAGAATGCTTCCTGCTACGACTGAAAACCATGCTGATGAGAGCGAACGAAAACACTGAAGGTGCAGACAGAAAAACCAAAACAATGAGCTGAAAGATGCTGGTGGGTGGGTGTATGGGGGGTGGGCTAATTGGGTTATAATTCTTTGTCAGTTCATCATGAGTGACCTTTTTAATATACAAGTAATCAGTTGATCCACAGTTAATATTCAATGCACTGGTTGTAGCTAATAGGCACGGTAGGTCAGAACTGTCTTAGACTATGATAGCTCAGAATCTCCTCCATTAATACTCTTCTTCACCCTGATGGTACCTACTGTCCTATAAGATTATCAGGCTACAGGGAACAATATCACTTCACCAATGACAGGATGCTTTAGCATTTATCCTCATCTCTCTCTGCTGGCAAACATGTAAACAAAGATCTTAAACTCTGAAAAATTACTTCTAAATGAAAAATGCACAAGTGTTTTTTTAAACTTGGATACTCATGGACAGAGAAACCTTACTAACAGTGATTTATAGTTCTTGAGTGTCATGGTTAGTTAATAAGGTCAAACAAAAAATAAGTTGGGTTGGGCTGTAAAAACTGTAACTCAATTTATCTGATATACAGTGGGTACGGAAAGTATTCAGACCCCTTTAAATTTTTCACTCTTTGTGTCATTGCAGCCATTTGCCAAAATCAAAAAAGTTCATTTTATTTCTCATTAATGTACACTCAGCACCCCATCTTGACAGAAAAAAACAGAAATGTAGAAATTTTTGCAAATTTATTAAAAAAGAAAAACTGAAATATCACATGGTCATAAGTATTCAGACCCTTTGCAGTGACACTCATATTTAACTCACATGCTGTCCATTTCTTCTGATCCTCCTTGAGATGGTTCTGCTCCTTCATTGGAGTCCAGCTGTGTTTAATTAAACTGATTGGACTTGATTAGGAAAGGCACACACCTGTCTATATAAGACCTTACAGCTCACAGTGCATGTCAGAGCAAATGAGAATCATGAGGTCGAAGAAACTGCCCAAGGAGCTCAGAGACAGAATTGTGGCAAGGCACAGATCTGGCCAAGGTTACAAAAGGATTTCTGCAGCACTCAAGGTTCCTAAGAGCACAGTGGCCTCCATAATCCTCAAATGGAAAAAGTTTGGGACGACCAGAACTCTTCCTAGACCTGGCCGTCCAGCCAAACTGAGCAATCGTGGGAGAGGAGCCTTGGTGAGAGAGGTAAAGAAGAACCCAAAGATCACTGTGGCTGAGCTCCAGAGATGCAGTAGGGAGATGGGAGAAAGTTCCACAAAGTCAACTATCACTGCAGCCCTCCACCAGTCGGGGCTTTATGGCTGAGTGGCCCGACGGAAGCCTCTCCTCAGTGCAAGACACATGAAAGCCTGCATAGAGTTTGCCAAAAAACACATGAAGGACTCCCAGACTATGAGAAATAAGATTCTCTGGTCTGATGAGACCAAGATTGAACTTTTTGGTGTTAATTTTAAGCGGTATGTGTGGAGAAAACCAGGCACTGCTCATCACCTGCCCAATACAATCCCTACAGTGAAACATGGTGGTGGGAGCATCATGTTGTGGGGGTGTTTTTCAGCTGCAGGGACAGGACGACTGGTTGCAATTGAAGGAAAGATGAATGCAGCCAAGTACAGAGATATCCTGGAAGAAAACCTCTTCCAGAGTGCTCAGGACCTCAGACTGGGCCGAAGGTTCACCTTTCAACAGGACAATGACCCTGAGCACACAGCTAAAATAACAAAGGAGTGGCTTCGGAACAACTCTGTGACCGTTCTTGACTGGCCCAGCCAGAGCCCTGACCTAAACCCAATTGAGCATCTCTGGAGAGACCTGAAAATGGCTGTCCACCAACGTGCACCATCCAACCTGACAGAACTGGAGAGTATCTGCAAGGAAGAATGGCAGAGGATCCCCAAATCCAGGTGTGAAAAACTTGTTGCATCATTCCCAAGAAGACTCATGGCTGTACTAGCTCAAAAGGGTGCTTCTACTTAATACTGAGCACAGGGTCTGAATACTTATGACCATGTGATATTTCAGTTTTTCTTTTTTAATAAGTTTGCAAAAAATTCTACATTTCTGTTTTTTTCTGTCAAGATGGGGTGCTGAGTGTACATTAAAGAGAAATAAAATGAACTTTTTTGATTTTGGCAAATGGCTGCAATGACACAAAGAGTGAAAAATTTAAAGGGGTCTGAATACTTTCCGTACCCACTGTAGTGGCATCTGGTTCTCTCTGCTCATAAAAAAACTACATAAACACTATTCTTCCAAAACATTTTCCCTCATTTTGTATTTTGTGGAAAGTGCTACCAACAGGTTAGTCCAAAATCTCCCATAGAAGTTTAACTGGACTGAGGACTGATAGCTGTGAAGGCCACAGCATATGATTTACATCATTTTTATCCTCATCAGACCGCATCTGCCCTTTGGCTGTGGACACTGTCATCCTAGAAGAGACCACTTCCATCAGGATAGAAAAGATTTATTACTGGATAAAGATGACCTCTCAGAACACCTTTGTATTAGCTTGCAGTGACCCTTCCCTCAATGTCCCACACAGCATAACAGAGCCAACAGATACCCTCACTGTCCGGGTCAAACATTCAGGTTATTCCTTTAATTTGTTAGCCATCTGTATATAGCTGGTGTTGCCTGCACAAGGAGAGTGTGCAGTGTCAACAAACAGATTGCAAGAGCTGGAAAACATTTAGTGTCTAGCTGAAGGACAGTTGGGCAGGGTGGATTTCAGGCATCACATAGTTTTAGCTGTGTCCTCTAGTGGAGTGACAGTCACACTACAACACCCTAGAACCAAGTTGTATAGAAGACATGCATAAAGCACAGTGAATTCAATTTGCTTCGGATAGTAATATACAGCAGGTTTCTAAAATGTAGACAAAATTCTACATACGTAAAATTCAGAGAAAACAGAAGTTATTGTATTTGGGCCTCAGAAATAATTTTTCTAAAATGATAGCTACTTTAGATGGCATAGCCCTGTGAGTTATTTTTGACCAGGACATGTCCTTTAACTCACACAAAACAAATCTCTAGAACTGCCTTCTTTCACCTGCGTAACATTGCCAAAATTAGGAACATCCTGTCTCAAAATGACGCAGAAAAACTAGTCCATGCATTTGTTAGTTCAAGGCTAGATTACTGTAATTTATTACTATCTGGATGTCCCAGTATCTCCATAAAAAGCCTCCAGTTAATCCAGAATGCTGCAGCCAGAGTCCTGACAGGAACTAGCAAGAGAGATCATATTTCTCCTATATTGGCTTCTCTTCATTGGCTCCCTGTAAAATACAGAATAGAATTTAAAATCCTTCTTCTCACATACAAATACCCAAGCTCCTTCATACCTTAAAGACCTCATAGTACCATATTCCCAGAGTTTCCAAAAGCAGAATGGGAGGCAGAGCCTTTAGCTATCAAGCTCCTCTCCGGCAGAACCAGCTCCCAGCCTGGGTTCAGGAGGCAGACACTCTCTGTACTTTTAAGGCTAGACTTAAAACCTTCCTCTTTGACAAAGCGTATAGTTAGGGCTGGCTTCAGGTAACCCTGAACCATCCCTTAGCTATGCTGTTATACGCCTAGACTGCCAGAGGACCATCGGTGCACTGAGCTCCCATACCCCCCCCCCCTCCTTCACATGTATATTCCACCATTGAATGTCACTAACCTTGTGCTATCTCCCTCTCTCTGTACCTTCTGCAGGTGTCCCTGGTCCTGGAGCTATATATCGCACTACCAACCCGCAGTGTCCATTTGTTTTTTTATTGTTGCTGTTCTTTTCTCTCTCCTCTATCCACTCACCCCAACCGGCCCAGGCAGATGGCCGCCCAAACTGAGTCTGGTTCTGCTGGAGGTTTTTTCTTCTGTTAAGGGAGTTTGTCCTCTCCACTGTCGCCAAGTGCTGCTCATAAGGGATTTGTTGGGTTTTTTTGTTTTTGTAAAGTGCCTTGAGATGATTTCTATTGTGATTTGAATTGAATTAAAATTTTGCAGCCTTCAGCGGTGAATTAACAGGGGATGGTGGGAATCAGGACAGGGAGGACCTGTATTTAAAACTTCAGCATTTTATCTATGATTAAAATAAAGTAAGTTGGTTGAATTAATTTAAACAATACACAGATGATTTTCATATATGACTGATTTGTTTTCAAATTTTAAACATAGTTGGCACTATGCTGTGCTACCTGGTGGGACCTCTTGTTTCTTTTTATGTTAATACCATTACTGACACTGTAGCCATAGTGGCTGAGCATCTTCTGGACCAAGTATATAATAGTGTTTATAATGAGTAATGTTTTTTTTTTTAAAAAACATGCCCAGTCAGTGTTATATAATATACAGTAATGCAGTGTTAATTTCGTTGACGAAGTATTTTCGTTATAATTTTCATCAACAAGTTTTCACTGAGACGTTAACTACATAAAAATGAAGCGATGACGACGAAAACTAAATAAAAATATATATTGACATTTTCGTTGACTAATAAAAACGAGATGAAAATGTGAGTGAGGGACGTTTTTAGAGAAGATCCAATCAGAATTAATCTTCTTAGACGCACATTTGAAAAGTAACTGATCCGGCTAGTGATGCGGGATGTGCGAGTACACGACATCATCATAGCCTACACTGGGTTTCTGTCTGACTTAAACTACAATGAAATGGAAACAGCTGGAGAAAACAAAGAATGGGTCAGTTTCATGTTTGATGCAATGGCATTACTGCAAAATACAGTTTTTCTTTTAAATATTTTGGAGTTGCACTTTTGCTTTAAAGAATGAAGAATATCATATGCAGGTTATAAACGATGCATATCTAATTTTTGGTCTTTTATGGAAAGGCTATATTCCATATATATAGTTAATGAAACTTGTTTTTCATTTAATTTAAAATATTTTGTATATTACAATACTTTTACTAAATCACAATTAAATTAAACCCAATAGATTTTAGTCGACTATATCTACAGTAGATTTAGTCGACTAAAACTAGACTAAAACTAAAACAAAGCAGATGATTAAATATGACTAAAACTGAAATTGCATTTTAGTCAAAAGACTGACTAAAACTAAATTAAAATCTGCTGTCAAAATTAACACTGCAGTAATGAAGACCATCAGTCATCGCTTGTGTCATTTATTTTCTGTACAAACAGATTTTGTAAAAACTGTACAATCTTTTTTTAACATGCTGACTCAAAAAAAACAAAACAAAAAACATTAACACAGAATATCAAAGAAACATGAAAACTAAGTAAATTTTCTGTGCATATGTACAATTATAAATTATATCATTTACTAACTTAATATGCCTCTATTAGAGATTATTTCTATTGTCTGGTTCATGGCAAGAGGCATTCTCATCATGGATTATACCTGGAGTGAAAGCAATAAAACAAAACCTTTACCTCAAATATATGCAAATCATCTGCAGGCCGTGATAAATGATTTGAGCTCACTCCAATTCAGTGAAGCGAGCAAACATGGCTTTGCGGACTGCGTCTTTGTATGTGTCTGAAGCAGAGAGGGTGTAGTTGGTGCCTTTAGTGCCAAGTCCAGCTCCTTTTGTTCTCATCTGTGCCTGGAGGAAGACAATCAGAAAACTTAAGCACTTTAAAACTTTTTTTTTTTTTTTTTTTTTAAAAACAGATAGTGGCTATTCATGTCTGACACCAGCTAGTTTGCTGTGTATACCTCAATTGGTGTAGTGATGCCCTGCTGGTTACGACCAAGTCCTTTCCCTTCCTTCCAGCCCATGGCCTGGAGCATTTTGTTCCCAATATTGTCACTGGTAAGACCATCTTTAGTGGGCTGCTCATAGTTACTGCACAGAAAAAAGGAGATATTTAAACATTACTAAAAAAAACACAAAAAAAAAACAAACAAACAAAAAAAAAAAGCTGCTTACACAACTGGTGCTGGTTGGCTGAATTTCTTCTTTTTGGGCACAGGTGGTTCAGGGATACCATATTTTTCTCTTCTCTCTGCTGCCCTGTCTCTGTACTTCATCTGTTCACCAGAAGAATAAGATCATTTGGGATTTTAAAATGTAGTCATTAAGAGGCTAACATGACACATAACTGGGCAATTCTTTGTTGAGCCAAACCTCAGTCTCTTTTCTCTCCAATTCTTCCAGTTCTGCTTCACTCATTTTGGACCTGCGAAGAACCTCTAGGTTTTTCTAAAGGAGACCAGTTAAAAAACAAAAATTTTAAAAAAATGAATACCTCAGTTAATTGGTGGTCCTACTGTTTTCCTGGCAGACACATTGGACTTTGCCAAATTAAGCCCCTACACAGTGTGTGTGAACCAGTTACCTTGTGGAGGTCAGAGAGCTGTTGATGTCGAAGCAGACCCTCTTTGTTAGGAAACTGTCTCCTGCACAGCAAGCAGGCCAACTTTTTCCAGTCTGTCAGCTTGTCCTGGCCTCCTTCACCACCATCAGGCTCTGCTCCCACCTCCTCAGGATCACTGTCTCCACTGTAGGCTGCCACAAGGCCACACTAACCACAGCATTGATAAACAAAGGCAGATATAAATATTGTTCTTGTAAATAATACAGAGTATATAAAGTTCAATTGTAATTCAAATGCCTTTGACAAAGCTGTAAAACAGCAAGTGAAAAGTCGAGCCTAAACTGGGAGCAGACAAAACACTCACTTTGGAAGGGTTGAACAAGCTGGTTGGCGGCTCTTCTTCAGAGCCTCTTGGCAACTCTGGTATGAGTCTGTCAAGACCTACAGTCTGCTGAAAATCAATCAATCGCTCAATCCATTTAGGACATCTTACAGTTATGCAGTATACAGTTTACAATAGTCATATACTGAATCCTACTAGAATACCTTCTTTTCAAACAATGTGTAGCCTGCGTCAGCAGCTGCTGCCTCCTTTCTCTCTTCCTGAGTAATAGGCTGAAAGCTACTCTTGAAGTTCTCTTTCTGCTTGTTGAGACTTTTTGCCCACCGTTCCATGTCTTTAGCAATCTAAAAGAGTTAGATTTGAACACAAAGTTAAAATAAACTCAGAAATGAAAAAATATCTGGAAAAAACAACACAGAACTAAAAGAAGGTACATAGGATTTGTGGCACAGTACCTGCTGGGCAGTCTTGCTCTTGGGCTTTTCCTTTTTCTCCTTGCCTTCTTTAGGTTCTTTGCTGCCTGTTGTTGCAGAGCCATTATTTGTGATATCGTTTTGTCCAGCATTTGTGTCGGTTGAGGCAGGTACATACGTCTGCTTTTCACTGTCCCAGTACAGATATTGCTGGGTCTGAGAGTTGTAATAATACTAAAAAGGAAACAAACACCAATATAATAACAAGAAAAAAATAATGAAAACAACTTCAGCTCCTTTGACTCACAACATCATGACAGAAAACTGAGTGTACACTGCTTACATGTGTGTTTGGGTCATAGTAGAGGCCAGTTTGAGGATCGTAATAGTAGCCGGACGATTCATCATACTGATAGGTGGATGTATCAGGAACAGCTGCTAATTATAAACCAAAACATCACTAAAAAATGCTGTAGAAAACTTCCTTTGCGAGTTAGAAAACCTTGTTTGAACAAAAAAAAAAAAAAATTTTTACCTATTAATATCACTGCATGATTATCAAACTATAATGTATATTTTACAAAATTACAAGTCAAAAACATAACACATACCAAATTTTCGTACTGTACCAAGTGAAACAAGACAGTGACCTCAAGGGGCTAAAATCTTCGTGCATATTACACTAGAACAGTTTTAAGGACTCTTGTGTGCTCTTACCAGTGCTGGTTTCAGCCGTTTGTCCAGAGGTCGTTATTGTACTGGCAGCGGCAACAGTGGCACCAGCTGTAGGGTTAACTGCCACAGGCGCGGCTTCGACGCCCGACAGATGTCCTGTCTGGGGTTTTGCCTCCAATTGCTGAGCAATTGGCATTGCCTACAACACAAGTAATTGTCATTTTGAGGTTGTTACATCATACATTTTAATAATAGCACTATACCATAATAACACACAGATGAACAAACATGTATGTTACCTGAACAGCAGGTTGAGCGATTATATGGGGTTGGTAGACTTGTGCACTCTGTGAGATTACTACTCCAGCTGCAGTTGGAACAATCTTTACACCTGGGGCAGCTGAAATTGGAGAAGCCATGGTTTGTCTCATTTTATGTTTTTAATATCAAAAGTATTACATATCTCTGATAGATTCTGAGTACTTTGTGCTTGCTGCTTCTAAAAACAGGGTTCATCCTATTTCCTGCTACTGTATATAAAATAAATCATCAGCTGCCAAAGCAAGCATGCTGGCATTTATAATGGCATGAAAGCATCTCATACCTCCTAGAATCCCATTTCCCTGAGAGGTGTTGGCTCCTGCAGCTTTCTGGTAATAGGTCTGAAAGTCCTATTGAAAAGAAGTAATGAATGAATATACAAAGATTCATTTTGAGCATGAGAGATGTGAAACTGCCTCACCTAAGTTTGTACCCAAAAGGGATGCAGATACTTGGTGACGTGAATTGATTTCTGAAACATTGCTATGAAATACTGGTATAACCTTGGGTCTTCTTTCAAGTGTTGTGATCAGTGATAAAGCGGTAAGACTGACACTAGTGAATCAAATCAGAAATTTCAAGACAACTATTTCTAAAGGCATATATTGTAGTCTCTTACAGCTGCCACTGGATGTTATTACTGACTTATATATGGATTAAGTAACAGATAAAATAACGACATGAAAGCTATCAGAAATTACTCTGAATTGTTACAATTGTTTCTTTTTTCCTTCTACTAACCTGTGACATTGGGGTATAGCCTTCTTGCAGGTAGCTGTACTCCGACAATCCCTCTGAGCTCTGCTGTGGCTGATAAGGTAATGCATGGATTATTATGCTGCAGCACTTATAGTGGGAGACGATACATAAAGTGGAGTGAATGTGGGCCCACCTGACTGGAGGACCACTGGGCTGCAGCAATGGCTGTGCTAGCCACAGAGAAGGCACTGACACGATTCCCGTCTGGTAGTAAAAGGTCCCTAAAACAAGCAAATGGCAAAGAGCATTAATTTGACTGTGGCTAAATCTCCCCTCTTCTTGTGTCAATTTCAGGAAACATAAACAAGACGTGTCATTTCCTTAAGTTTAAGATTACAGATGGCAGTCAATCTTTTTATCCATCACAAACCAATGCATATAGTATGCTATAGTTATACTCACTTCCTAGCACTCTTAGCATAATCCACCCCAATTGTTTTTCCATCCAGTTTTAGAGGAGGCTGCAGTCCCTGTAAGATGGTTAGTAGCTGAGAGGCCTCCTGTGAAATGGAGTAGTATTAAATTAAGTGATATGCGGACATCAGTAAGGGGGCAAGTTCATCACAAAAAAGAATTTAAAAGACAACTGAGTAGTATGTATAAACCCAAATGATGATTACAGTCTGACATTATGGCATGGAATAACTAAACTGTGACAATGGTCATATGTAGATAGTAAAGAAAGCTTTACCAGAGGGGAGGACAGCTGTACAAAGGCAAAGCCTCTGTTCTGGCCTGTCTGCTTGTCCTTGATGAGGCGAATGTTGTTCGACGAAAGATTAGCATATGGTGCCAGGGCTGTGAGAATGGCCTCCACGGTGGTCAGGGGAGCAATATTTCTTAAGATGATTGCTGTACAGGACAAAGGTCTATTCTTTAGGGGGGGAAAAAAGCTACCATACATAGGCACATTTCTCATTCCAAACAGACAGAAAATAGAAGTCCTTACTGTCGCCATAGAAGTCCCCACTGGGCTGAGTTTCAGAGGTACCAGTATTGCTGGTTTCACCTTCTGTTGAGAGAATGACAGAAGTAAGAGGTACATTAACATAACCTTCACAACTGTGGAATTAAGGAGATAGCAAATAGGGATAACGCGATAAGTGTATAAACCCTGTAATAACGTGTCAGTCTTAACAATAGCATAAAACCCTCAGATCTTACACTCCATTATGTATTGTGTTTTGTCCCCTTTTTGTGTTATAATCAGTTAAGTAAGAAAAAGAATGCATGCCATTTCCCCCATCTATGCACTCTGCCTAGATAAGAGTGACAACACTTTAAAGGTTCTGGCTTGCATCCCAGCACTGCTGCGTCAGGCTGCTCGATGTCTGCTTTCAGTGGCCTCTTGTTGATTTAACTACTTACCAGCTTTGGCTGCTCCACACCTGAAGCACTTCAGCCTCCTCCGGAAATTGTACAGGCCACACTGCAAGTAACCGTTTAAATCATTTTTATTATACACCTACTAAAGCCCTGAACAGTGCTGCCTCAGAGAAGAGACAATCTATATTAGTGCAGCATACCATACTTACCTGAAACACAACCTGATCTTTACCATTTATTCAAATGTAGGTGTACCACAAAATAAACTGGCAGGACTGCAACAATGGTTACATAGGCCTAACATGCGTGTGCAGTGTTCTGTTGCAAGAAATATTAACTTACAGTGTTGCAGAGCCAGTCTTCATACTTGTTTCTTGGGTGACTGTAGTGCATGTCCACACATTTTCCTTGGATGGTCAGACGTTTCTGAAAGAGGAGGACACAAATCACTCAAGTGTTCATGATGAGCATCAGTCTCATAAACAGCAAGCAGTGTTGGAAGGGAGAGAAGGGGGAGAGGGACCCCCAACAGATAGCCTCTGTGTTAAAGACAGGCACATGATGCAAAATGTGAGCATGATGTATAGAGGGTTTTTTAGGTGTTTGGGACCCGCGTGCCCAGGCTGAGCTGGAGCAGAGTGTATAATGTGACCTTAGCGAACATTTGACTGATTTAAAAACATGTATGGATTTCCCACAGAAATTTTAGAGAAGAGAGTAGTTTTCTAAAAAAAATAATAATTACAAAAAAGAAAAAGAATCCCTATCTACTGATGGACAGACTTAAAAAAAATGCCACATCTACATATATCATTCATGACTAGTAAATATGTGTTAATTATCTTAAAAGGCAAGTTACTTAAGGAGCTGTACAAGTCAAATCTGCAGCTTTGATGCTACTGCCATAACAGAAAACTAAAAATACTTGTCCAAACATAAACTTATAAATTATAATCATCTCTATTGAAACACAAATTAAACCAATCCCTTTTTCCTTTGTAACATAGTTTTTCTAAAAAATCTGTACTGTTTCCACACTACTCTTTCAATGCACTTTGGTTGCCTTTGAGGTTATTATTCCAGATCCCCAAGATTAAAACTAGACTTGGCGATTGTGAAGCAACCTGATTGGTCTCCATCCATCGGGTAGCATCTTGCAAGTGATAAAAGTCCACGAAGGCGAAACCACGGCTTATACCTAGAGACAGCATTCAAATATAGACGGGAGGCGTGTTAGTTAAGAGTCCATGGGCATATTATTCAAACTCTTCCACAAACTGCTTCATGACCCAGGCCCTGTTTGGTACACAATGGGCCACTCCTTAGGAGTTTTACCATAGCAAGAAATCCTGCTGATTACCACAGTTTGAATGGTAAATGATGTGTCTGCCAATCAATCTTATCAAAACTATTATTGCTGTTATTACTTACCTTGAAATAATCCTCAATGAACTGAAATGATAAGTTGTAAGTCAACATTTCAAACCCTATTCAAGTAACCTGATACAATTCTCTCCTAGATGCTATGGGAAAATGGGTCTGAATGGAAGCAGATTGGCCCTATGGTCAAAGACTGGGGGAAGGTTGGGATCCATCTTACATCTGGCTCTCACCTGTTTTCTTTTTCATCAGTCTGACATCCACTGGCTGGGGCCCCTCCAGTTGGTCTATGGCAAAACGGATCTAAATAACAACATATAGTTGGTACTTTAAACATTAGAATTCAAAACCATACCCCTTTTAAAAAGGTATTTCATCATAGAGAATGAGAGACACACATGGTTGAACAATCACAAAAAGGTTGTACATTTGCATGATAAAAATAAAGACTCACATCATCCTCTGTGACATGAGGAGACAGGCCCCAGAGCATGATGGTCTTACTCTTCTTCTCATCTCCAGGCTCCCTTCTGTAATCCTGCTCTGGGTAGTCACCATCAGAGTGATAACCATCTTCTGATCTATCACTGTTACGTCTTTTTCTCTCCCTCTGCATTAAAACAAACATGAGTGTTTAGACGAATTGGGTTTAGAAGAATTGTCATTGAGTGTGTTCCTCTTCTCTGATGCATGTCATCAGTCAACAAAGCATTTTTATTAATACATCTAAATACCATTAAATGTCACCGAGTATTGAAAATCGCTACCTCGGGACTGTCTCTTGATCCTCGACGATCTTCATAACGTTCACTACGTCTCTCTTCCCCCCAGCGGCGCTCTTGGTCTCTTTCTCGTCTGTCCCGCCATTCGGATTCATCCCGGCCCTGGTCAGAGCCATATCTACCACTACGTTCAGTTCGGCTAATTCTATTCAAGAGAACAATGATAGAAAAAGTAACATCACTACAACTAGTCTCAAATTGCAAACTCTTTCTTTATAATATAATTTAAATAAATATTATTGTAGCAGCAAGCTCACCAGCACAATTTCCTGACTGACAGGCTGCTATTTTCCTACTTTTGCAAAGGATTATATATGTTTTAATAATACTAAGACATTTTCATTAAGAACACTCATACTGACTTCTACTAAGCTCAGGATTTGCTGCCTTTCAAGACGTTATTTCAATCTTACCATCTTTATTCTATAAAATAAGGACTTAATAATGACTGTATTGCTACAGTCAGGAGGAAGCAGGATTATGGTACAATCATTTTCTTGTGGTATCCTGCAGGAAGGGAATTTTAAAGTGTGTTCACAACTTTAGAACACCGTTTCCCTTGGTTTGGCTTTAGGAGGAGGTTTACCTAATATGACATGGCAGTGTTCCACAGGTGTGACAGAAACTACACTGGTTTCATAAATACACAGCACCAATGAGTTAATTAAGGCGGTTAGTACTGGATTCAATATAGGGGAAGGATCTTTCTCCCACTAAGGACGAATGGGCATTAGAGCTTGGGTTGAAATAACACAGTCACTATAGTTAGCGTCACGGCTGATGTTACCATAGCGCTTAACGTTCCTACTCACCTTTTATCAGCTCCCATTTTCCCCTGCTGCCTCTGCGCTCACACGGCCTCTGGAAAGTAAAGACACCGAGCATTCCGGGTTATACAAACAACATGTAGTTATTTTCGTTATTAACATGCTGAAACGCGTTTAATGCGTTGCCAAGAGTAACGCTGCAGTGCGCGCAGTAACATGACTGAAAGCCACAAGATGGATCCAGTATAACGTTATCAAACACAGAGTTTCAACGACGCCAGCGAAAAACTTTAAAGATCTTTCGGTTTCCAATCATCATTTTCAAAAACTCACCAGTGAAATTTATTTCACAGTGTTATAACCCAGTCTTGCTTTTTTAATCTGATATCTAAAAAATTATTGGCAAGAAAATGCATCTCCTGTTGAAGGACCTTTTTCTTAGCACTACTATGGCACCTTCTTTGTCCCAAAATGCATCGGTGTAGAACCCGGTGCATTGTGGGAATTTATTTCTTTTTTTTTTGCCCCCAGAGTGTCTTACAGGCAGCGCTTAGTCCCGGATACACATATCAGTCATGGACTGCTTGTCAGTTTGGCCATCAAGAAGAGGTTATATTTAGGTTGACAATTCAGAAGATTTGCGTTATGGTCACAGGTTGTTACGACCACTGTCTGCCAAAGCTAATAAACGATATGTGCTACCCGTAAACAGATAGGTTTGTGTTATATCCGTAGACTCAGGAAAGATTCTGGCTGAATGACAGTAATCTTAATCTAAACTTCCCCCTAAACGTGACCATTTACCAATGCTTTACTCCTGTATCTTATGGATCTAACAGCGTATAACCTGAACTGATTTGTGGTTAGAGCGTGTGAAGACGTCGAAGTGCTGCCTGACAGCCTAAATTGAGGGGAAAGGTCTCATAATGAAAAGTGCCTGCCATTTTATGGGGTACATATCTTTTAATCTTAGTATATTGAAATGTTTTACAATACTTTAATGCAGCACAACTGCTAAATCCGCTGTGGTTACATTTGATTTTCAAGGCCGATTATTTTTCATTTTTTATTGCTTTTAGTCTTAGTTCTTGTCTAAAAAAAATAAAATCAAACATGCCTTAGAGTTCTCCTGAGTTCATATGATTATAATGCTGTAATACTGTGACTGATCTAAGGTTTGACTCATTTCAGGCTCTTTAAAAACTTGCAGTGCAATAAGATTACAAATGATAGCCTCATGCATGCACAATAGATGTTCTATCAGTTGTGCAAGGACTGTGTGACAAAGAATTGAAGATTCTTACAATATTTAATTTAAATGTAATATTGTGTTGTATAACTTGTAATAAGAATGTAATACATTCTTACATAGTCATATGTAATTCTGTAGGCAGGGTGCACCTTAGTTAATTAATGTAATATTTACTTAACACTAGTTAACTTTACTCAAATTCTTAACTATCATCACATCAGTTAAAGTCTAAACTGAGTAAGATACATGACAACATAAACCAAGGTAATTTTTTTAATCATTTATTACAGTGTTTAAATCCTGAAACATCACCCAACAGTTCACTGTACAAGCAGGTCCTTAATTAAAGACGATGACACAATTACTTGTTCAACTTGGCACACAAGAATGTTCCCCTTTCTTAAATCTCTGAAGTGGTAATGATACTGTATACAACACAGATGGTCATCAAATTGTGCAGATACCAAATCCATAATTAAGCTCATTACAGAACCCATCTTTGTTTTCTAACATTGATGATGCTTGAGTCACTGACAACCAAGACAGACCAATATCTTCTATACAAATGTGTCATGACATAAAACAACACAAAACTCAGTCATATAATAAAAAATGGTCCACATGGTCCCAAAAATGGAGGGTGAAATCCATTCCACTTATTCCAAAAATAAATTCAAAACGAATTTCTATGAAGAGTTCTAGGTCAAGGTCTCTCCTTTTGTCACCTGTAATGTAACATGCATGTTTGTGTAAAGGTTTTATCACGCTCAAATATACAAAGAGACAAAGTTAGTTGCAGATTGGTGAAATTAGAATGCAATACTTACTCTTGCCTCAATATATTCAATCCTTCTCTCCAGCGCTGTCAGCTTCTCATTCAGGGTGGCCAAACGGGATCGACATGACATATCTGATGGGTATTAAACTGACTTTAGCATGTTATTGTTGACACTAATCACATTTTGTCTCAACAAACACAAACAACATTAACATCATTATATATGAGTGCTAAAGCTACAGCTAGTATAGCGTTAGCTATAATAGCCGACCAGAGCGACGTTAGCAGCTGCGGTGGCCTAGCATTAGCATTCGCTTGCTAACACCTTCGACACCCGTATCTAATAATCTTTATGGTCTGACACTGGATGGACTTCTAACACGAGTTAACAGGTGAAACAAAATGTAAGGTAACTCGATGATCTTGGCTCTTGTGGAAACAACACGCTCACGACTGACTATAAAGCTAAATGCTAACTGGGAGTGGTCATTGAAAACATCAACACCAACGCTAACAGCAGAATATCTAGCCTTTAACACAAAATATCCATATCGGCGATGAGTTTATCCGTAAATCGTTCTCCTAAAAGCTTACCAAAAGAGTTGAGGAAGTCGGCGATTTTTTTTATACTGCTTGTAATTACTTCGATATACTCTCGATTCGCCCAGTCTTGGTGAATCTCTCTTTGCACTGGATCCTCCTGGCCAGCCATGTTGGACGAGCGTAGCGTTCAATCAAGGAAGCACAGCGTAGATGGACTAGATGACACTGCTGCATTATAATTATCTATGGATACATGTTAAAATACAACACAAATAAAATGTAAATCATACATACTGTATACTGCTGTTCTGCAGTATAACGACAGCCTGCCACCAGCTCAGCTAACTAATTAAAAGCATTTTACAAAGTTTATTTATTAGAAACAACTCATGGACCTGTTTCATTTTAATCCAAACTAACCACATACTTTGTTTTGCATCTACAGGTTATGAAATTCATATATAACATTCAGCACACCTAACTAGTAGGTCTGTAAGTTTACAAAATGACTAGTTAATGGTAGCTAAAATCATTCCATGTTGTCAAGAAGATTGGCAAGGAGAGCTCTGCATGTTTAATTCAAAGATATTGTTCACATACAACACAGCTATCCATCCATCCATCATCTGTTTCCGCTTATTTCTATTTAGGGTCACAGGGATCTGCTGAAGCCAATCCCAGTCCATCACAGACAACCACACACACTCATATTCATGCCTATGGGCAATTTACAATCAACAGTAAACCTGACATACATGTTTTTGGACTGTGGGAGGAAACCGGAGTACCTGGACAAAACCAATGCAAGCACAACTTGCAAACTTGCAAACTCCATACAGAAAGACGAGTTTCAAACCTGGGTTTCAAACCAGGAACCTGTGAGGCAATGGTGCTAACCACTTTCCACTGTGCTGCCCTACAACACAACTATCCATCCATCCATCCATCCATCCATTTTCTATACCTGCTTATTCCTTAACCAGGGTCACAGGGATCTGCTGGAGCCTATCCCAGCTCTCTTTTGGGTGGAAGGCAGGGGTACACCCTGGACAGTCCATCACAGGGCCACATATAGACACACAAAGGCAAACATCCACACACACTCACACTCACTCCTATGGGCAATTTAGAGTCACCAATCAACCTAACATGCATGTTTTTGGACTGTGGGAGGAAACCGGAGTACCTGGAGTACTGATGTAGAACATGCAAACTCCACAAAGAAAGGCCAGGTTGTGAACCCATGACTCACATTCATAACATGTGAATGTGAGGCAACAGTGCTAACCAGTCAGCCACCATGCTGCCCACAACACAACTAATAATACTAATGTCAGGTGAAGCAGCCTATTTTCCATATATCTGGGTATGTTTATGTTTCAAACTGTACACAAATGACAGTACAACTTTATATAACAAAATATTTATTCCTCTTTTGAAGTGTACTAAGATATTTGTGATATGAGTTATACACAGTGGTTGAGTCAGTGTTTACATCTTTATCAGAAACTCCTCTCACAAAAAGGCTTAAAAGAGTGTCTTCATTGGATAAACAGGCTGAACTATACCATAGTGTACTATACTGGAAATATCACAGACTTAGGAGTGCTGCACTACTACTGTGAAAGTAAAAAGCATGATAAAATACCGGCTACAGGCGTGTAACTACTGATTAATCTTTTTGGTCAAGGTGGTCTTAACTGATATACTTTACAGCCACCCAGACTGCGTTGCTGCACACTTTACTTAACCCCCTTGAGTAGCTCTTGAATGTCTGCCTCAATGTCAATGGTGAGGAAGCTTCTGCTGTAGCGCTTGTGGGGTTCTCCATCAGGACTAACCAGGAACTTCTCAAAGTTCCAGGAGATGTCATGCCTACACACTGGACTCCAAATTATGAACTTTGGATCAGTCATGAGAGCCACGGCATCATCACTGGGGAATGGAAGCTTTTCCTTCAGATAGACAAACAAGGGGTGGGCATCTTTTCCATTCACATCCACCTTCTCCAAGAGTGGAAACTGTGGTTCAAAGCCATTTCCTGGCCGGACATACTTTAGAGATTTGAGGATTTCATCATTCGTTCCATTCTCCTGTTATGAAAAGGGCAAAAACAAAATTTGATTAAACCATAGCCTACAAAATGAGGCTAGTGGTAGCCTACGTTTCCTCAGTGGTAGCCTACTTTAACATTTAAATAAAAGAGAGTATTGCTACCATTTCTGAATGCACACGTAGCTTACCTGATGTCCAAATTGATTGCAGGGAACGCCCAGAATAACTAGTCCTTTGGCGGAGTATAGAGAATGGAGTTCGTTCATCTGGGTATAATCCCTGACTGTTGTTCCTCAGAGAGACGCCACATTCTCAATGAGGACAACTTTGCCCTTTAGCTCAGAGAAACTGAAGGTTTCTCCAGACAGCAGTTTGGCTGTTATGTCGTAAAACCTTTTGATATTTTTAGCCATTTCTATTTCTCTCCGATTCCGGATGAATTGAGCGAACAAGTTAAACTTTAGAGAAAAAGCCTCTGAGTAAAGTTTGTCTTTACTCAGTGTCAACAAGTTCATAAGTCCAGCCTTCGCTGTATTTATGGGCGGGACAAAAACGTAACATAACTGTCAATACTTCATGACGTCACCATTTCAATTTCAATTAGTTAAATGTTTTTATTTACTTATTCATATCACCAATAAAAATAACTAAAAATAACTGATAAAAATAAAAATGATTTAAAAACAAATAAGTAAAAATGTTCTGAAATGTATCTGTAGCAATTATTGAATCAGTCTATTTCACTACGTATAATGTTTGCATGCAGAGTTTTCTAATGATTTATTAAACCAAACGTGTTTCTTAGCATTTTAAAAAATTAACTGTTAACTGTAAAGTTTACTAACTTCATTTCAGAATAAGTAAAAACTAAGGTGCATCGACATAAATGCACCTGATACAGAAGCTGGCCGCTACCACATGACGATTTTACGAATATTGATTATATACACAAACCTTAAACCAAATAACTGAAATATTAGTAAATCTGAATTCTGACAATGAATTCGATAAGGACACGTGTGTGTTTCTTTCTATTAGATTGTGTCTAAAACAATTGTAATAAAATCCACCCCTTTGTCGGCAGAAATGGTACCTTCCAGGAAGTCCCGTGCAATGTGCATTCTGGCGCTTTGTCGTTCAGTGAAACAACTAAGTTCAGTCAAGGACAAGTGTCAATAGAAGCAACAAATTAATATCTTAAAAATGCTGTACTGTCACAGTTAATACAACCGGTTTCAGTGTTCACCTAAGAAACGTTAGCTTACTGGCTGTTTCGCCTGTTGGTAAGCGACGATGCCAGACTGGGTCAGCTTGTTTGCGTTCATTAGCCTATTAAGCTTTTTACCTGTAGCTGCTTACATATTCTACTCGGGACTCCTCTCTGAAATTACCGTGCTGACTGGCTCTCCTCCCATAAAGAAGATCACATTCGCCTACAAGTTCAAACAAGGACCATACAAAAGCTGCGGAAAACTTTTTAAGGAGTCTCATAGTGTTGGACCAAAGCTTTCATGTATCGGAGTGTTTTATGATGATCCTAAAAAGGTAACTATCCAGACACCCATTCAAACAACGAAGTGTTAGTAGATCAGAAGTCTATTTTTAGCACTTTACTCGGTAATGTAACTTGAAAATCATGCCGTAATCGCTCGCTAGATGGGGATAATGCCTTTCTCTTAAGAGAAGTGAAGTGATCAGAGATTAATCCTCAGCAAGTATTTAACACTTGATGGTTAAATAATGTTATTAATGCAATTAAAATAGTTTTTTTCCTAAATAAGAGATGTTTCACGACAGCATCTAAAGTCGTGACATTCTGCCTTTTCTGTCTGTTTCTCAACAGTTATCAACAGATATTTTTAGCTCTGGCTGAGTTTAGTGTTTGACCTGAGCAGTATCGTAGTACATCTGGACAGGAACTTCTGAGATGTAGTTATGGTCTTTGGGATAATGCATTTTTCTGAACAATAATAGTTCAATAAATGCACAAAAGGAATTCCAGGAGTCTGATTTATCTGTTTGAATTGAAACTGCTGAGTTTAACTACCAGGCTGTTTCTTTTCTCCTTTTTCAGGCTTTTAAGGTTACAATAACATCCTCCTGTGCTAATCAGCAGTATCAGACTGCAGAATGTGTGTTTTGATTGGCATTGTACAAATCTGTCTTTAGGTAGTGTAACTATTGCTGTTGAGGGTTAAGATATGTTTTTGATTAACAGTCAGTTAATCGAACAACTTCTCAGGCTGATTACATTGGATTCAGCCTCTGCTGACTAGCTTGTCTTATTATCTCAGGGTTTTCACAGCAGAAACTGGTTGTGTAAATCAGTATTACATTGGCATTTCCAGTAAGTGTCACTGGAAAAATTTCCATTTGGAAATAAAATAAGACACTTTGCAAAACAAAATATGTAATAAAAATGATCCAGAGTAAAGTTGCCATAGTGGTAGTGGAAGTAATAATGAAAAGTGTTTTTCTTGTTATTTAGTTCATAACATAGATGAACTGTATTTTTGGAGTTCCATAATGATCAGTGGTTCATGCTGGGGAAGATTCCACACATGTATTTGAATGTTACTGAAGACATTTATTGCTGCACCAGTGCTCCTAAAAACACAATTAGTAAGTTGGATCTGTCTGAGATATTTTTCTACACTCCCAATCATTCCCTGTGTGAACTCATCCATCCCAAAATTCTCAGTCTCTATAAGCAGCAGGAAATAATATCTGCTGGATCTGTCTTTCTCATATCTAATACTGCTCACTCTCATGTGGTGTTGGTTCCCACATTTTTAAGTGAGTCCAACGTGAGTGGTTTTTGTAGGCTTTGGCCAAACTGAACAAGAAGGAATGAAGAAAGGAGAAGCACCTCAAAGTATTTTGCTGGCTCAGGTACCTAGAATTGAAAAGACTGTGACAAATGTTACCTCTGGAAATATGATTTTATGTCTTTGCTTCTGCTATAGCATGAGTTAATACTGAGCAACCCAAACATAATACAATACAACTAAAAGATCAATCCATGAAGTAAATAGCCAATTAATAGAAATTCAATTGCTAACAATTTTAATAATCGTTCAAACATCTAAGTTAGTAATTACTATAAATTAGAATGTGTTGTCTGGTTCTTGCTTTTTAAATATCAAGATTTGCTGCTTTGTTTTGTTTTATTTCATTGTAAATTAAATATTTTATTCCAGATTGGACTATTGGTCAGATGAAGTAATGTGTTAAATATTTATTACAGTTAATTGTCATTTTATAGGCAAAATTAATGCTTGGCCATTATTAATTATTCTCTCTTTCGAGGCTGTGTCCTTATTTTACAAGAACACGTGAATATAGAAGCACAAATAGAAGAGAACCATCATTATATCAACTAAACTTTTATACAGTTACATTACCTCTCTCAGTATCACTGAGCTTTAATATTTTCAGTAATTTTCTATCTTGGAAATATATAGATGTCTGCCATTTGCAGAACTGGCTTTGAAGCGGCAACTTAAGTGCTAGTACATGTATGTGACATATGCTGATGCACATACCTGAAGGAATGTAAGCATAATTTAGTTATGGACTCTTCCCAGCTCTGCTTTTAAAAAAAAAAAACTCCTTTGTTATGCACATCCTCTTTTTCCTAAGCCAGCTGCAGTGGATCCTAGTTGCTCCGCACAGTCACAGCCAAGTCCTGATCTAAGTTAAAATAATTGGCGTAATGATCTCAGCTCATTAACGTCTGAGCCTCAAGATGCCATTCAGTCCCTGCGTCAGGAACCCCAGAGAGTGCTCTCAGATAGTAGGACTGGTATTTGGTGGCTAAATAGCCAGACACTGTCCATTGATATTTGCAGTGAGAAGGATTTTAAAAAGTGCAGCTGACAGAGGATAAGTGTCAGCATGGGTTGTCTCATCCTCTGTTCTTGTTTTTCTCACTTTTACCTCCTTTAATCACTTCCGCTGGAGAAACAAAAGACCTCAACAAGGACTTGAGTCGGTCCTGAGATGGTTACCATGGATACGTTGCTAGAGCAGCTCTGTGTCTATTCCTTCAAATGACTAATACATAATTCTGAGTCCCACTCACTGAACCCATCTCTTCCAAAAACCTCTTCATAGTTTCAAAGCCACAAGGTCTCTCTGACCCAGTGTGCCCACTTCACCTCTGCCCTGTAGCTCTCTTCTTCACTGCTCCACCTCTGTGTCCAACACATGCCAGAGGGAGGTACCGGGGTGGATCATGTAGTTTTCTGTCAAACTTGATTCTGTAGTGAGGGATCAGGGTCAGTTTTTGAGACACAGATTGTCTTAAAAAAAACACCCTGGATGACAAGTAGAATAGTTGTGAAATGACAAGTGTGTCCACTAATCTTCAGGGATCCATGTTTGGGTCACAGTATGATGAAAGCAGTAGGCATGGCAGCTGGGAGTTGGTGGGGGCCAGGAAATTTGTATCAGTCTGAATGTTAGTGTTTGTGATGAATGATGAAATAGCAGAAAATCTCACTAGTACTTGCCTTTTCCAAAGGTCGTAGTAAAAACATTTAAGATGTAAGTCTCACTGAATCTGAATGTGGATGGAAACTTCTTTGTATGCCAGTGAAGACAGTTTGCACTTCTTTTCCTGTTGCCTTACCAAAGCCGTTTCAGATGGTCCGCTACAGAGACATGAAGTTGAAGTTTGTAACTTTTTGCTTCACATGAGCTGTCAGTGGTTTGAAGAAACATCAAAAGACAGCACACTTGTGTATTGATTAGTGCAAAGAAGAAAAACAAAGACTGTGGACAGAGGCTTGTGCTTTTGGCCCTGCAGCTTTGTTCTGGACTCCTTTTACTTGAAGCTATATGATGATTAATAAATCCACTTCTCTCAGGTTCCCCACTGTGAGCCCCCAGAACATCTAAAATATAAAAAAATATCTTTGTACACACAATAATATAATAAAACAATATAGTAAGCAGGTCATTTAAAATCTATCAAGAGGTATACATTTTTTAATTTAACAATGTATTGGACATATTATCTTTTAGTTCTTTCAACTTCATTAAAAGTCTTGACTCCTCATGCCACTTTTATTGCAGTCACTATTATTGTTTTGGAGATATTCATAGATGTCAGTTTAGGGATTGTGGACATTTGATGGAGATAATTTCTCTTTATTGAATCTACTCTTTCATAATTTCCACTGAACATTTAAAGCATTTTGGCACCCTGCTTTGTGTGGTTCATCACTCAACATAGATTATCACAATGATTACACCTCTTGTCATATGTGCAACCACAAATGCACAAATTCCCACAATGACATCACATGGGTTGAATAATAGCATTTAAAAAGCTATTGCTCACACAAGAATTCTGTGTACATTCACATATCAAGAGAACAAAATGACAAGCAATAATCTTCCACAGGGTCAGGTAAAGCCACTTTTTTCATAATACCTGAGAACCACACAGTTAACCAGAATTAATTACCAAATGGTTAAAATTCAGAAAAAGTACTGTGGTTAGTGTAACTTAAAATGTACATCAAATGATACACTACTTGCATAATAATACTGTCAGTCAGTGTTGTATATATGTTTATTTTTATCTGCTAATATAAAACAAAGCTACAATCAGAAATATATATAGAATCTTCACTTCTTGCATTATGTGTGTGTGTGTGTTCGAACCTTTGTGAAGAATTTGCCTAGTCTGCAGTGCACAGTGATTTCTATCACTGGCCTTGTGTGTTGAGGAACAGAGGACAAAATGAAGTTTTTTTAGACAGACACACTAGGTGTGTTTAAAGCACAACATTGATAAATTTATCAACAAATTTGCCATTCGAGTGTAGTTATGACAGGGGTCTTCAGTGGTGCTCAGCTCAGCATATGAGGGAGAAAGTCTTGGATATCCCAGGAGTATTCATTTGTAAAGAGTGTCTTCGTTTTGTCTGTTTTAATGGGCACTGGGGAGAATGGGGGACGGAGCAATAATTGCTACACTGCCAAATTCTGCAATTAGAGGTCCGATTAATGAGCATATTCTCTTTTTTTATCTTTGGCATTTGGATGGCATCGTAGTAGATATCTTTTCCTGCTAACAGCCTATGTTTTTTTTTTTTTTAATTGTTATGTGCACCATGCATTACTTAGAAAATTGCTATACATTGCATGCTCTCAATTTTCTGACTCATCACTCCAGGTTTTTTGGAAATGTTGATGGTAGGTGGCATTTCCGATTTTTTTTCTTCCCTTTTTTAGGGAGATTGAATGTCACAGTCAATGAAATGATGCACAATCTAGGGTTTTTGTACAATCAGTACCTGTTCCGAAATACAACATTAGAAATTGTTTGGAAACAGCCATTTAGCATTTTTTTGCTTGAAAGCATCAATCTGTCAGTATTGTTGTTGTCATATTGGAGGCAATATGTAATTATGGCATTTGGGATCACATTACTGTGACAAAAATAGAACAATCATGCTGGTAATAGTATTATGTACATATGAGCATTATTTTTATGGAATCTAATCAATCTGTCATCTATCCATCTTTTCCATCTGATCTATTTAAACTATCATATTAACATTTTCCATTTTTATTAATTATTTGTCATTTTAATTTTTCACATCTCATTAGTATAGCTTTATTTATATGTGAATGTGATTCCTGCTTCTAGGTGCCTGGATCACAGTGCCGCTGTGCTGTTGGCAGTATTCTGAGTGAAGGAGAAAACAAGCCAGATGAGGAGCTTCTAAAGCGCTATGAGACATTGGGCTTTAATGTTTTCTCCTTTCCCGAAGTCACACACGTGGTCAGTACCTCGTTCCCCCATAGGACATTTCTCTCTGTCCTCCTGAGTGTGAGGAGAGTCTACCCACAGCTAGAACACTACATCAAGGTATTGTGATGTCTGGATGCTGTTTTGCAGAACTGCTCTTAATCTTATTTATTAATCACTCTCATTACATACAAATCTTGAAATGCAAAGATGTTTTTAAAGAAACAATTATTTGTTTTTTCTATATTACAAGTAAAGGCAAATATTCCATTCAACAATACGACTGATTGGGAATAAATATTCATAACTCTGGTCCACAAAAACATAGAGTATCAAAGTATATATGTTAGTATAATTGGCATGGTATGTGCCAGACCAGGTGTGTATGTGAAAAGTGTCTGCAAGGGAAATCAAGTCAATACATGTATTTAACAGTCATTCATACGGTGTCTTCACACACCCAGCTTCGTCCTAGCCTTAAGCCCATGTGTCTCAGTAGGCCCATTAAGTGTCCTAGCTGCACATTGAGTCAACAACCGTTTAAAGCATTTTACAGAACACAACTCACAGATGTAGATGTAGTTGGCTTTCATAGTTTTTATTATGCCACAGTTACTGAAATATTTAAAATTTTTAAACATGATTTTTGAATGATATTTTCTATTGGAATGCTAATAGGTGGAATAAATGGCCATTGTGATCCACTGCCTTTATGCTTATTTTAGTGTTGGGAAAATGGAGAGATGATATTTTCTATTGGAATGCTAATCGGTGGAATAAATGGCCATTATAATCCACTGCCTTTATGCTTATTTTAGTGTTGGGAAAATGGAGAGGAGATGTGCAGCCATGTGATAGAATGAATCATTGCAAAGTCTGAGATGGGCTTGCGTCAAACGGAAGCAAGTAAATGATCAATATGTAACCCCAAGATCATTGTATGCACCTCTGAGTAATTCTTTGTTTTCTAAGGTAGCACAAAGTTAAAATGTATTTTCTGAAAAGGTGAACACGTCAAATTTTCCTCTTCATGTGTCCATAAACCTTTTTTAAAGTATCCCTTGGAGGGTTGAGGCTTGCGTGCTTGCATGCTTGCGTGCCTGTGTGTGTCTGTGTGTGTGTGTCTGTGTGTGTGTGTCTGTGTGTGTGTGTCTGTGTGTGTGTGTCTGTGTGTGTGTCTGTGTGTGTGTCTGTGTGTGTGTCTGTGTGTGTGTCTGTGTGTGTGTGTGAAGACAAAGGAGAGGAGAGAAGGCGAACAACTGGAGCTCCTTTTTAGTTCTTTATGATGAATGAGCTCACCAAGTGCTGCTCGAGGGATGCTGGGAAAGTGAGTCATTGTGATGAGCAGAGAGTTTTGTGGGTACGGTTTAATTATGCAGTGTGCTAAAACAGGTGGCAACACCACAGGTTGTCTCAATCACTCGGCTTCTGCTGGAGGAGTGTGTTTGTGTGCCTTGTCTGGTTCATTCTACCATCTGCTTGGATGCTGTTTAAAGCTGGCAGTGTTCCAGTGGCACTTAGCCTGTCTAAGAGGTTAGCCTACACAGTCGCATCCTCCTTCACCAATAAAAAAAAAAACAGTCATTTATATGCATATGTAGGATAAATACATATAATTTACTGTGTTGGTTAAAGTTCCATCACTTACTGGCTAAAGTTTGTTGTTGTTGCATATATGTATATAATGGGAGTGCGTTATATAATACAATTAATGAAATGTCTTGCCAGGTTATTAAATACACATTTTTCAAAATCATCAATCAGTCAGCCTTAAAATACATGCTACTTTCATGATAGGTTTCATCTTTTACTTTAATCTGTTTTAAAATTGTTTGTGAAATTTGGATACTATAATTTCTGATGTTTAGAAACTACTGCATCCATATTATATGTAGTGTACAAAACATAAAATTCACAAAATTTTATCACAGTGTGGTAAAATCCAACAGCACCACAAACACGCTAAGAAACAACCAGTGTTTAGTCTATCACCAGCTTCAAAGCAATTAAATACTTGAATCTGTTTAGAAAGCATTGAGGTTGTTGTGTTAGACTGCAAGATTTACCTAATACAGTACATACACCGAGGGTATTCAGTAAATGTATTAATTTGCAGTAAAAATATTAGTTCTGCTAAGGTGTGATGTGGGGGGACTTTCTGTCCTCAACCATTATTGCTATTATTGATGTGCAACTACTGAAAAAAAAAATCCTTCACATAAACTCTCATGTCTACATTGACTTTTTCTGGAGGAAGGCAGGCTAAAAGACAAAATATCTGTTGTTTGAAGTAAACCTCAAAATGATTTCCATAAAATGAAGTAAGTAGCATTGGACCAAGGAAGAAAATGCTTTAGGAGCTTTGGGTCTTGGGTTTCTGCCTCACACCAACACGATTTAACCACAGCCATGAAATCATTCGAAAGAATGTGAGAGTTGATACCAAATCCTGTGATTATGTTTGGTGGTTCAGGAAATCCATTTAATTTAAAATTCAAGTAGGTTGAATGGCATCTTATACTGTAACTTGCAGGATGGATGGTTGTGTGGGTGCAGTTTGCAGCTGTTGGTTGTTTCCTTTCTGACTCTATAGTACAAAGTTGTGCTATTTTGATACTACAGTAGAGCCTTGTAGTTATTTGAATACAGCTGTGTGTTACTGAATAAAATTAAATTCAACAGGGATGTTATCCCCTTGTGGTCTCAAATCACACTGTACTACTTGACTCAGTTTTGTTCAAAGAATTCACATTTAAATTCAGTTCTTGTAATATCCAGCACCTTGTCAATTGATTTAGCCGCATCATGGTATTTACCCAGAGTGTAACTTTACACAGATAAGCTGGTGTTCTCTGAGAAGCTGCATTGCCCTTTAACATCAGAGAATTGAATACTAATAATATAACTGAATATATTTACATAGCAACATTCAGTGAGTGACACCAGATTATATTGTCAAGCAAATCTAGGCATTTCCCAGCTATCAAACTGACTAAACAAACTGTCCATTATAAAATTGTTAGAACAAAACAGCCTTATTTAATATCTGAACTGTAGGCAATTAACCACACTTCCAACCACAGCGCAGTTAAAATGCACACTGTATATAAAATTAAAGCAAAAATATCGAATTATATAAAACTGTAAAAAGGTCAATTCTTTTGAATAGAATTTTTGTGCACCTGATAATTTGTGTTGAACCACTTAACATACTGACTTATTGGAGCCTTTTAAATGTTTTCATATAGGAGTAAGTGCTAATCAAAGCAGTTAAAATTATGTCAGTTAATTGTAAGCAGGAAAGAATGTTGAAACACTGAAAGTAGCTAAAGTGTTGGTGAAAGTTAAAGTGTAAGCAGGAAAAAGTTTAAGTGTTGGTTAATGTTGTGGGCTGAAAGCTGTTCAGGTTTCAGTGGAATTCGAAGTGTCTGAGTCTGCTGAGGACATTTTAAATGTTTGTGCTGAAAGCAGTTGAAGAGTACGTTAAAATACTGAAGGAGTTGAAACATCAGTTAATTATGATCTGTTTGTAAATCATGTTATAAAACAGTTCAACATTTGACTTCAGCACAAATAGTTTAACATTCAACAATATTTAAAGTAAAATATGGCTCATATTTAACAGAAGCAGCCAAACAGCACAGTTGGTTCTAAATGGAGTTCTTTCAGTGAAAAAAGTATGCTATTAATGGCTGACACTTAGATATCCCAAGTGGTGAGACCTTTTCAAACAAGCTCATCAGCATTTAGCATGCCTGGCTTGTCATGGTGGAATGATTTCTGTCTGTCAGACACTTTGAGTTGCTGCCCCATGGTCAAGCCTGATATTTTCCTAGTCAGGCTATCGATCTGCCCCAGTGTTTTTCTTCTGTGCCTTGGCTTTGTAGCGGTGGGCTACATCACAGACGCCTTGGCATCTTGAGATTTGATTCGAGCATGGTGGCCAGGCCTTCAGACTGGATTTGGGGACTGGTGTGGGAGGATAATATTGCTGACATTCACAGAGATCTAAAGGTTTGCGAAAGGCAGACGATGGAACATTTGTTTGCTTGAGGCATTGAAGTTTCTTGCCAGCATAGAGATTCTGTGTTGAATATAAAACAAGTTTTCCTTTGTTAGAAATGGCCTTTTTAAGCAACTAGCACACATGGTAAAGTGATCATGAAATCTTCCTCAGGACAATGAAAAATGAAGCCTTCATTTGGTGGCATAAGGTGCTGCCTCTTGCATTGTTGGGCGAGGGAGATGTAAAGCAGTGCACAGATGCTAGTCCACAGGGCCTGTTAATCATGCAGACTCTTAGCTGAGTTGTGACGTACAATCAGAAAGGTCAGAAAAGGTCATGCGCTGTATTTGCTGCTCAAAGTAAAGGAGTCACTGTCATATGATGGAAGATTTAGTAAAGAAATCTGGTTTAATTGTAATTGTAATTCTGGGGGGTTATAAATGGTCCAGTATTCTTACAATAAAGGACGTACAGTATGTGCATTTAAGTATAATTTATTCCCATTGGTAGGGTTAGGCTTCATATATGGGAGAAACTAAATAAATTCAGAAGTCTCCAGGATATTCCTCATGCAATTTTTTGAGTTGTATTCAAATATTTAGAGGTTGTATATATTTCTTTTCCAGTTTAGGATGTTTAGAATGATTTATTAGCAAACTGTCAAATTTTATAAGGTCTTCTATTTCTTCTATCCATGCAATTACAAGCTTTGATGAGCTTCTCTGACAGGAAATTTTGAAATATATGCATTTATATGTGTTCATAATTGACCTAAGACTGTCAAAAAACCTTTTTGCTGCATCTTTCCAATAAATTGCAACAGTGTCCCTCTACAAAATAAAAGCAAATACAAGATTCAGGCATGGAATTCACATCTTAACATTTATATGAACAATACATGTTTATGATAAACTGAATTGCCAGTTTAATTCAGACATATGTTGTGATTTTTTACTGATGATGGTGATGGAAAAATGTTTTATTTTAGGCCCAGGTTGGTCACATAGGGTACAAACCATTTAGTTGCTAGATAGTAATATGGTATAGAGTATTGGAACAAATTTCTTTTACATTTTTCAGGCACCACACTTGACAGTACTGTTTACAAATGATTATAACTACTTATGAGCCAGAAATATTAATCTCCCAAGAATATGTGCTGTGGTTATCAGTAAGGTACAAACTAAATATTTTGCCTGTTTGTGTTACTTCTGAAGATTTCATCCCTAGCAAGATAAAATGTACTTCTAATGTAAATCAGTCAATATCAGTATCTCTTGTCTGCAATTTTATTTTGAATCAATTAATGACAATGATTAATGCACAAAATCACTGGGCCTCTTTTATCAAGAATGTTGCATCACGACCCTGCACGCTAACTCTACCCACAGGAGGCTCTGTGGAGTTGCCTGTCAAATGTTCAAACAGGACTTTCATCCTCCAGCAGCTGGGAATCTACTGTTGGTGTTAAATGTCACATCTACATATGATTGATCTGATTTAAACTTTATTCTCTGTTGCACTGTCGCTCTGAATCAAGATCAGGCACTAGGGTGTGATTACAATTTAACAAGGGTAGTTATTTTTAGATACGGGACAAATAGTTTTGTGCCAGTGGCCATCTTATCAATCACCTACCAGTAAAGATTGGGCAAATGCTTCATAGAATTATGCTGTGAAGGCAGCGTCTGTGTATTGTTAAATTTGCTCCATAGTTTGTTCTCTTTTGCAAAGTTACTTGATGAATCTCTGTCAAAGCAAATAACTATAGAACTTCCATAACTAGCAAGATACTGTGGCACTACAGTATAGTGACTTAACTAAACTCCTTCAAAATGAGATGCGGAACACTGACAGCACAAAGGCGCTGAAACATAAATCCCTCAGGAAAAGCTCAAGTAAATGTTCAGATTTTGAGAACTATATGGCAAACTGGTTGGGATAAAAATAGAAATGTGCATCTGGAAATACTTTGAAATCACCCCATTGTGTTGAACCTGCTTCTGACGTATTTGTGGTTAGATCATTACCAAACAACTCTAAAAGGCTTTCACAAATTGTAGAGGTTGTTGTTCTTTAGGCCCACATATTGGATTTATAAAACTTTTCGAGCACTTGGTCAGTTTGTGTATGTGTCATGCCTGTCCTGCTCTAAAGAAGGAGAGAACACACACTCCTTCTCCTATTCCAACAATTCAGTGGTGTCTCTTGTTGAGATAGACATGCAAATTAAATGAATTTGCTCCACTGTCCTCTTCAGGGATTTTCTGAAAAGCAATCCAAGAGGCAATTTTGAACCATTCAAGTATGAGTCCAACAAAAGGGTGGGGGAACCTAACCAAGGTGCAGAGGTTTGGGACCTCAGAGAGCAAACAAAAGAAAATGGGAAAGATAAAAAAAGAGGCTTAGGACTTAACTGCTTTATTCAGCTCACTGACTTTCAAATAGTCCTTGTTCATTTGTCAGGGCTGAATAAGTCTGTGTAAAGAGTGTTGTTGCTTGAGTGACACCTGGATTGTACCTACTGGCAGTGACTATACTGTCACTCATTATGCCCTCGGTCCCTTTGAACCACGTTTTTCTCCTCAGGGCTTAAAAATGAAATGTAGACTATAAAAGGATGTAGAGACACTATATTCCATCATCCCCTGCACTATGTGAAGCCCCAGAACTGTTAGAAAATGTCTGAAAAGACATTGAGGACACACCTTTACAATTACACTAGCTTTGATATTCAAAATAATCATGTGACAAAGCAAAACAAAAAGAAATTAATTGGATTAATTTGAGAAATAAAAGTAGAGAAAAGGTGGTTGTATTCTTGCACAAAGCACGGTTGTCTGAAATCTTGAAGATTACTGTCATTGCACAAAGTGGTTGAATGTTGTTATACCTTGATATAAACATGCTGTAATTCTGGGGTTAAGACATTAAAAAATGGCTTTGTGGTGCCTCTTCATTCACACATTTAACAGTTTAGTTTAACAGAAAATGAACTGACATAATTCCAGCAAATGGCAATTTCTTTCCAATGGTCACTTTTAAAAGTTTTTTAGACTTCCAAAATTATTAAAGGGGAATTAAAAGGGAATCTTATGCATCAAAGTCTGCTTACATGTTTTTCAGGGTACCTCTGCATATGTGAAAAAAGATTGGTTTGGTTGTATTTGTAGAGGGCGCGGCCATTATCTGCCATCAGGTAAACATTATCTTTAACGTTATTTTAGCTTATGCAAGCCCAAGTTCGCACTGTCCCTCCAGCATTTAGCATTACAATATGTCTTGCTTCTCAATTCTGAAATGCCTGAATAAATACCAAATTATGTAAGTTTTTCTGTTGTATTTGCTGATTTTTCATATGCTGCAAGTATTATAGAGGAGAAATTTTCAGCATATGTCGACTTCATATTTACTGCGCCATGTGGCCAGCAATCTGAAGTCAAACATGCAAAAAACAAATGTGACTAGAATGACCCTGAAATGACAACTAGGCTCAAAACAGAGATATTTCTTTTGGCACTTGTTCCAAAGAATCAGTACCATCCCTAGATATCCTTCATATACAGCATACAATATACAGTATGTGCAGCCAAATAGGTACAGTAAATACATAGTAAATAATACTTGCATCTCACGTACATTTAATACTAGTAGCTGGCTATAGCTGTCCTATATGTAGTTTAAATGTCTCTGGCTACTTTTGCTTGTTTTGTCGATCTCAAAGCCATTTCTGACTTTTTAGTAAAAAACTTGCAGAATCTCCAGCAGCAAAAATGAATTCAAAAAGAATTCCACCACTTTACAAATGCAGAAGTCACATACTCTACAGTTATATCTTCATTGTAATGATTTGAAAAATACTCAAGACTTGTCTTTAGAATACAGAGATTGGGGTTTTCTTGGGATTCATTTCATGGGCATTATTCTGCTAAATAAAAATATCAGATGCCAGACTGTCTGATCTTGTGGGAATATGCATGAATCTGGTCTGGATTATTATGCATAGTAGTCACATTAACAGATGTGGGCAGTTTAGCCTACAGACAACCTCAGACAATAAAAGATGAGTTGTCTTGATCGGGGATAAAGTTTAATTTATTGTATCTTTGTTTTAGGAAAAAAAAAAGTTCCCATATTATTATCTTTCCATTATCAACATTTCCAGGCAATTTTTTTTTTGTTTTGTTTTGTTTTTCTCAGCTTGTGATTTGTAGTTTATGGCATCTTTCTTTTGGTAGGGTAGTTTTGGCAGTGTATTTTGTCTATTTGGATTATGTTGTGTCAAGCTGACAGCTGAGTCGAAATGGCTTGAGCAGTATATTTAGTGTCCCTTTTCTTGTTCACCAGGAAATAGTAAATTATACTTAATATAACTAGAACACAGGGTTGGGGGCACTTCTCTGCCGCTTTGTTCTATCAGCAACTGTTTTTGCTGTTGACAGTGGTGTTCACTTGCTTTTGTCTTTCTCCTCAGGAGACAATGGGGTCATTGTTGAGGTAGAGGGTGCTGTTTGTATCTGTCTCAGTACTCAGTGTTCACTGTTTTCGTTTGAAAATAATAATAATAAAAAAAAGTTTTCCTTTTTTCTCCCTGTGGGCTGCAGGTGCACTTTTATCCATCAATTTCTCATCTGCACTTTCTCTCTAAGGACAGTTGGTGCCATATACACTGGGATTTGAGGTCAACACTGAACTTTGCTTCTTTCAGATACAGTCAAATACTGGAAAATGCAAAATGCTTTCCCCTTGAATTCTCTACTACATATTATTCTCACCATGTGTGAACTTTGAGTTAACACTAGTTCTACGATAAAACCTACAATGGGAACATGTTAAGATTATTGTTAACTCAAGAATAATACTAAGCTCGGAGTATATTCTTATATTGTTCACACACAATCCTGAAAATGTAATAGTATTTCAGCTAAAATTCCAATTAGGTTGTTTTGCTACTTTTTTCATTACTGTACATTCCTCCACTCACTAAGCCTGATACATGTCTCTTCATTTCTTCCCTTGTTTCTGCTGCACATGAAAGGTTAGCGGTTGAAATGTTGTCACAATTATCTGTAAAAGGGCAAGGTTTGTTGAAACTGGGGCATGTTTTCTGTTTGACACGCTGCCCGTCTGCTGCAGTGGAGAGGTGATTCTTATCTAGACATGCACCTTTGAATAGCATGTCAGGCATTTCTTTGTTTGCTGGGAGTTAAAGGCTCCTCTTCAAGGCCACCAATAGTAGCTCGTACACAGGCTTTATTTGTGTCAGGCTTGACTTTAGTTATTCTCTTTCTACTGTAGGACTTTTTTCCTCGTTAAAATTGCTCCTCTGGTGCCCAAATGTATTCACTGTATTTGTTATGCCTTCCCAGAGTGCCTCTTCACATACTGGTAAAATATTTCTTTGAGGCAGAGAGCTCTTTAGTGTTGTCTCATCCACCAGTACTTCCTCTAAAAACACTGGAGAGAAATTGTTTTGCACCAAAATGTGAGTTTAATTATCTTTTGTTCAAAGTAAATTGGGTGAATAGACACTCCTTGTCATTCCTTGACATTCCTTGACTTTTTTTGAGAAATACGCTACAGTTTATCACTTAAAAGGTAAATTATGAGAAGGTTGAAAAGTCAACAAATAAAAAAAAAATATAGGGAAAAATCCATATTCTATGTTATTTTATGTGTAGTCATCTGACCTGAACACTAATTTGCAGTATATTTTTTAGGATACTTGATGCTCCATTACTCATTGCAAATATTTTTTTTTTTTTTTGTCATCAAAAAGAATAGCAGTAATATGTGTCTTGAAAATAAACAATTATGGTACTGATGGTATTAAATAACTAAATTAAATAACTTTAGTGTCAGTATACATGTGCTCCTTGACCTGCTGCATCATCAAAACACATTTCCCTCTATAAGGCTCATTCTAGACAGCTAACATGTTGCTACCTGTTGAATATTGAGACATTTTGCAAAATGATTTCTGTCATCTTTAACAATGACTTCAAGCTGCTCTGTACAGTTTCCCAAGAGTTGTCCTTCTCTTCAGTGGTCATATGAGTTTGCTAACCTGTGCTGTGAAAGACCTGGAGACCTCAGAGTTGCTACATTAAAGTCAAAATGCCATTATGATCTTCTTGCATTGCATTATCCTGCACTGCTAATTTCTTTTTTTTTTTTATTCTTTACCTTGTACCTTGTTCTAATGGTGCCTGCTGGTGCTTTTGCACTGCATCTGAGTATGGGGCAACATCTGCATTTATATGTGTAATGATAATATTACTGTGACCTTTACACATTTGTTTTCTTTGTTTGACTTGATTATTTGATTAGAGTGATGAACACAAATAGCACTGCAGAACAATGAAGCCCCTGTGTTTGTGTTTATGCATTTATGTATTTTTATTTGTATTTTGGTATGGCACTGATGAGTGCTTTCTAAGGCTACCATACAAGCGCCTGATTGTGGTGCATTAATTCAATTCAATTAAATTTTATTTGTATAGCGCCAAATCACAATACAAATCATCTCAAGGCACTTTACAAAAACTAAAAACCCAACAAATCCCTTATGAGCAAGTACTTGGTGACAGTGGAGAGGAAAAACTCCCTTTAACGGAAGAAAAAACCTCCAGCAGAACCGGGCTCAGTTTGGGTGGCCATCTGCCTCGACTGGTTGGGGTGAGTGGATAGAGGAGAGAGAAAAGAACAGCAACAATTTCTAGTCTTATTTTATATTAGAGAAATCAATTCTTAATTCTGAACTATACCTTTCAGTAGGTTCATGTAATAGTGATGGGTGTGTGCAATGTGCAATAGAATTTTTTTTTTTTTAAATACATATTCTTATAGGTTTTTATACTTTTATTATAGTTGTTACTTTATACTTTGTCTTTTAGATGTAGGCCTATGTCCATTATTATCCACTAGAGTAACGTACAATTGTACATTGTACAATGAGAGTAAAAGCACTGACTGACTCACCTGCAAAAAAAGAAAAAGTCTCTTATGAAACAAGAATACATGCAAGGTGTATTGCTGTACTTTAGCAGAGGGAATTAAAATTCTTGTTTAAGATCTCTAGAAATAGTCTGTATAGTTTCATTGAAATATCCAAGAGTACATGTGATGTATTTGCACTGGGATCTTAGGCAGATGATGTTCTCCAGGCTAGACGTGAAAAAGTTGACACCAGAACATCCATGAAGACTGTCTCCCCTTCACCTTTTCCTCTTGGGGCCTACTGCTGCACACACTACACACTACACATACCATGCACATTTTTACATTTTGGTAATCCTTACACTCAAACTGATTTAATTAATTTATAATCCTTTGTTGATGGAGCATTTTTTTTTTCACAATGTGTCAGTAAAACAAAGCACAATAATTACAAAGTTTATTTAACTATGCCATGTGCTCGATAATCAAACCTGCTTTAATAACTTACAGAGTTTTCATGGTATAACTGGACTAATATGCACAGTTCTTGTGAAGCTTGTGAATCCAGATCTACTTTGAAGTACTGATGGTCAGAATCATGGTATTTTCTCAGGATGAACTTAGTTACCGATTATTCATGATTTACTCTTCTGATTTTGTTAAAACCTGGAATTGAAATGTCAGCATCTCTCCTAAGCCAAGAAAACAAGCAACATAAAACAAAGATGAATATCTTCAGTGTTTGAAGCAATAAGTTGAGGTTGTACTCTGTTTGGCCATTGTAATTCAAAGTTCTATTTCATCCTTTCTGACCGCCAGAGGGCGGTGGTGTAAGCACTGAATGTTCCCTTCGCGCATGCGCAGTTCGAGTATTTATACCAACAAAGTCACGTGTGACCCTGGATGACCCCCGGAGGTGATATATTCCGGCGTCATCCAAGGCTCTTTTCCTCTTTTCTTCTCGCGCGCGGTTCGCATGGTGGCCGATTGCTTTGCAAGTGGCACATTCCTTACCAGTTGCTGGGAGCCCCGTGACTCGAGTGGTCGGAGAAGCGGATTCGCCCTCCAGGGGCTGCGACTGTGGATTCGGGATCTTCCCGTTGTTGCATTACCCGGGAGGTAATAATTGTACGCTCTTTCGCTGTGGGTGCACCGCAGCAGCAAAAGTTGCTTTCTTTTGGAGTGCCGAATTTGTTGGTGACGGTGGCGTTCGCGCTCCCCTCTCCCATTGTTTCTTTTTCTCTCGGCATCGGACGCATTGTGCGTCCGCCTCGGTGACAACGCCGTGGTTGTTTTTCGTTAGTGCTATTGCAGTGCTGGTGGTGACGGTAGCGTCTCCCCTCCCCTCTCCCACTGACTGTCGGCTGCATAGTTTGATTGCTCCGCCGCCATAGCGGTGTTTCATTTGCCAATATCAAGGACATTTACTTGTGTTTTCCGCTGCGGCTAAACCGCCGCAGTTGTTTTTCTTTAACGACGCTACGCCTGTAGCCTCTGCTGGTGACGGCAGCGTTCGCGCTCCCCTCTCCCATTCTTTCCTTTTGCTGCATCGTCTCTCCATTGCGGTCGGGATGATGTAGCTGGCTTCCTAATCATATAATAATATAACAAGACAGAGAAAAACGAGACAAGAGGAGGGACGGACAGACAGTATCTCCGACCTCTACTGGTGACGGCAGCGTTCGCGCTCCCCTCTCCCATTTTTTCCAGTGGCTGCATCGTTTCTCCACTGGTCGGGACGATGTAGCTAGTTTCCTAATTATATAATAATATAACAAAAAAAAAAAAAAAAAGAAACTGACTTCTACTGGTGACGGCAGCGTTCGCGCTCCACTCTCCCATTTTTTCCTTTGGCTGCATCGTTTCTCCACTGGTCGGGACGATGTAGCTAGTTTCCCAATTATATAATAATATAACAAAAACAAAAAAAAAAAAAAAAAGAAACGGACTTCTACTGGTGACGGCAGCGTTCGCGCTCCCCTCTCCCATTTTTTCCTTTGGCTGCATCGTTTCTCCACTGGTCGGGACGATGTAGCTAGTTTCCTAATTATATTATAATATAACAAAAAAAAAAAACAAAACAAAAGAAACGGGCCTCTACTGGTGACGGCAGCGTTCGCGCTCCCTGCTCCCACATCGGCTTTGCCACATCATTTCTCTCCTGCAGGTGAGTTGTGGTACCTGCTCTTTCTGTGAAAACAACAAGAAAAGGACGGCAGTGCACCCGCTTTCAGCCTCTATTGGTGACGGCAGCGTTCGCGCTCCCCGCTCCCACATTGGCTTTGCTACATCATTTCTCCCCTGCGGGTGAGTTGTTGTACCTGTTTTCTTTGTGAAAACAACAAGAAAAGGAGGGCAGTGCACTCACCTCAGCCGCCATTGGTGACGGCAGCGTTCGCGCTCCCCACTCCCAATTGGGTTGCTGCATCGTCTCTACCTTGCGGGTGGGACGCTGTGTCGGGTTTTTTCTTTGAAATAAAAAAAAAAAAAAACAAACAAAAAACAAAAAAAGGGGAGACATACAGTCAACACTCTCAGCTGCTACTGGTGACGGCAGCGTTCGCGCTCCCAGTTTCTGGCACTTGGATTACTCCCCTGGGCGGCGGTTGCAGCGTCAGGGGCGTATCAGCCCTTTGGTACTGGGGCAAAGCCTCTCAGCATGGAGGGGGCTCACTGCTGTGTGAACTGTGGTGCCAGGCTTCAGCCGGACGATGGGCACGACCTCTGCCCGGCCTGCCTCGGCCCGGATCACTTGAGGGAAGGGTTGTCTGACAACCCGTGCATGAACTGCAGCTACTTGCCTCGGGCACAGAGGGTAGCCAGGTTGGCACTGCTGACACCGGGGGATGAGGGTGACCTCCCCCCCTCAGGACGAGTGGCGCTAGGGCCCCCTCGGCGGTCAAGGCGCCTGGCGGAGCCCACGGTGACAACGGCCCCCCCTAGGAAGAGGGCAAGGATCGGACGTGGGCTTTCCTCGAGAGTTGACAGGCTGTCAGCAGAATTAGCGGAGATGAGATCTGCGTTCTTGACTCAACACGCAGACCCTCCAGCAGCGGCGGCAGTGCCACCCTCTCCGCCTGGGCCCAGTTGGGCCCCGGAGGAAGATGTCCTCTCATTGGCTGCCTCAGCTTCCCAGTTTACGGATGATGCTGAGGAAGGGCCCTCTCAGACTTCAGGCCCGAGTTCGGTATCCTCTGGTCACAGCTCGGCGAGTACCACAGGGGACACTTCAATGCAAGACCTCATGCGCATGGCGCTGGGGTGCTTGAATATAGAGATCCCACAGCAGGTGGACCCGAACCCCCAGAGTGCCTTCTTCAGGCGTGGGCGGCCTCCTACGGCCTTTGTTGTTCCCCCTTCCAGAGAATATCTGGAGGAGCTACATACCTGCCGGCGGGACCCAAGAGCCAGGTCTCGGCTTTCAGCAGATGGTCGAGTCCTAGCATCCATGCACAATGCAGCAGAGGCTGGCTTGGCACACATGCCAGCGGTAGAGCCAGCGGTGGCCTCCCTCATTGTGACACCTGAGGAGGCCCTGCGCCCCACTGTCCGGTGCCCGCGGCCCCAATGCCGGGTCACGGACGACCTGGTGACAAGGGCCTATGATGCTGGTGCGCGTGCTGGCCGTCTGGGAAACTCACTAGCGCACCTGATGTTTGCCTTATCGGCCTCCTTGCCGGACACCACAGATGCGGCTTCCGCTACGGCATTCAGCGATGCGGCATTGCAGACTTTTGCCATCTTAACCCGTGAGCTGGGTAGGATGATGTCGTTTCTTGTCCAGACTCGGCGTCAGATATGGCTGGCACAGTCAGCTCTGACTGAGCAGTGTCGCAATGTCCTCCGTAGTGTCCCTGTGGAACCGGGACACTTGTTTGGGTCAGCTGCATCGGCAGCGCTGGAGCGCACCATTCAGGCTCGGGAGACCAGACAGCAGTTGTCGAGCCTCAGTCGAGCCTCAGTAGACCCATGGCGCCCCCACCTACATTCAGAATTCGGGCAGCAGCTCCGAGGACCCGGCTGCCGCGTAGGACCCACCATGCTACTGGTCCTTACCAGCATCAGCGGGCGCTGAGGGTGGGCAGGGGCTTTCGGGAGCAAGCCCGTCCTGGGCCAGAACAGCCTTGGGCCCAGCGTCCTCCCCGTCGCCCCCCCAAGGCCCCTAAGGGCCGCGGGGGCAGGGGATGAAACGTCCGGGCCGGCGGTCGGGAGCTTCATCCAACAGCACCTCAACTGTTGGGCTGCCCTCACGTCGGACCCATGGGTGGTTGCCACCTTGACTCATGGGTACAAGTTGCAGTTCCGACGCCGGCCCCCCGTTTCGAACCGGGTCAAAATGACCATCATCGGAGACCCGGCAAAAGCCCTGGCATTGGACCAGGAGCTCTCTGCCCTCCTCGCCAAAGGGGCGATCGAGGCAGTAGACCCTCTGTCACAGCCCAGAGGGTTCTATTCCCCATATTTTCTCATTCCGAAAAGGACGGGCGGGTTCCGCCCGATTCTAGACTTAAGACGGCTCAACAGGTATCTGAAAGTTTTGCCGTTTCATATGCTGACAGTGACAGAGGTATTGCAGACCGTCGCCAGCGGGGACTGGTTCACCTCTATAGACCTCAGGGACGCTTACTTCCACGTCCCCATCTCACCACTGCACAGGAGGTTTCTCCGCTTCGCATACCGGGGACGCCACTGGCAATTCCGAGTGCTCCCATTCGGGCTGTCGCTTTCACCGCGGGTGTTCACTCGGTGTGTGAAAGCGGCTCTTGCTCCCTTGCAAGCCTGGGGGATCAGGCTGTTACCATACCTGGACGATTGGCTGGTCTGCGCCAAATCCCAGGCTCAGGCCACTCGGGACACAGCTCGTCTGTTGTCCCACGTGGCCAGGTTAGGCTTCCGGGTCAATCTGGACAAGAGCTGTCTGATCCCCTCTCAGTCGGTGACCTTCATCGGGATGTCCTTGGACACAGTCTCCATGATGACTCGCCCAACCCCGACTCGGGTGGGCGACATTCTTCGCCTGCTCCGCCACTTCAGGCCGGGCAGGTCGCTGCCCTACATCGTGTTTCTCCGTCTTCTGGGCAAGTTAACCTCTGTCTCGCAGATTGTTCCTCTGGGCCTGCTGTACATACGCCCCCTTCAGCGATGGCTGAACGGCTTCCACCTGGATGCAGAGCGCCACAGGCGGCAGAGGCTCCGGGTATCAGGGCGGTGCCTTCGTGCCCTGGCTCCTTGGCGGAGCAGGGCCTACATGTCCAGGGGGGTCCCCATGGGCATTGTAGTGTCGCGGAGAGAAGTTGTCTCTACGGACGCTTGCCCCACAGGATGGGGAGCGGTGTGGCAACACAGGACGGCACAGGGGCAGTGGCCTGTCAGGGAACGCACCGACCACATCAATGTGTTGGAACTGCGAGCGGTGCATCGAGCCCTCGAGTACTTTTTGCCATGCCTACGGGGAAAACACGTGCTTATTCGGTCGGACAATACCTCGACCGTCTATCATGTCAATCATCAAGGGGGGACCAGGTCGGCGCAGCTTCTGAAGGCGTCCTGGGACCTTTTGGTGTGGGCCGCACCACGCCTGGCCAGCCTGCGGGCAATATACCTACCAGGAGAGAGGAACCAGCTCGCAGACTACCTCTCTCGGCAGGTGCTCCCTCCAGGGGAGTGGCGTCTCCACCCGGAGGTGGTACACAACATCTGGGACCTCTACGGCAGGGCGGAGGTGGATCTGTTTGCCTCGCAGGAGTCGACGCACTGTCCCCTCTGGTTTTCCTGGATGGGGCCGACAGGCCCCCTGGGCCAGGATGCTCTAGCCCATCCCTGGCCCCGGGGCCTTTTGTATGCCTTCCCGCCGCTATCCCTTGTGGTTCCAACACTCCACAGGGTTCTTCGGCAGGGTCACAGACTGTTATTGGTGGCCCCCTTCTGGCCAGCACGGCCATGGTTCCCACTGCTGTGCGAGCTCTGTCGCGGCAGGCCATGGTGCCTTCCGCACAGGGCAGACCTTCTGTCCCAGCTGGGAGGGAGGATTTGGCACCCCAATCCACGACGTCTCCAGCTGTGGGTTTGGCCGCTGCAGGGTCCGAACTGCAGCGGACAGTTCTCTCGGACCCTGTCTGGCAGACCATCCTGAACGCCAGGGCACTGTCCACTCGCCAGCAGTATGAGAACAGGTGGAAGCTGTTCGCACAGTGGTGTGTTGAGCGTGCGGAGGATCCGGTATCTTGCCTAGTGGCCACGATCCTGGATTTCCTTCAATCCCTCCTGGAGAGGGGCCGTTCCCCCTCTACCCTTAAAGTTTATGTGGCTGCAATATCATGTCACCATGTTTGGGCGGGCCACAATACGGTGGGACGTCACGCACTGGTATCTCTTTTTCTGAAGGGCGCCTGGCGCTTGTGCCCTCCGACACGCCCACGTGCACCGGCATGGGACCTGCCGCTGGTACTGGAGGCCATGTGCACGCCTCCTTTCGAGCCGTTGTTACAGGCGGAACTGAAGTGGGTATCTTGTAAAACTGCGTTTTTGCTGGCCATTACCTCTGCAAAACGCGTCAGCGAGCTGCATGCCCTATCTGTCAGTGATACATGCCTGAGATGGAGTCCAGACGGGTCTGGCGTTACGCTGTGGCCAAACACAGCCTTCCTTCCAAAGGTGCTGTCTGGTTCGCACCGCAATCAACCCATACGGCTTGCGCGGTTTGACCCCCCACCGGAATCAGGTGGGGACAGGCTGAGATTACTGTGCCCGGTACGCGCACTGCGGGCATACATGGCAGCTACAGCGGCGATACGAACAGCTGACCAGCTGTTCCTGTGCTATGGGGGACCTAAGAGGGGTCGCGCTCTCTCTAAGCAGCGCCTCTCCCACTGGATTGTCGAGGTCATCTCGCATGCCTACACGGCAGACAATCGCACCTTGCCGCAGAGCGTGACAGCCCACTCCACTAGAGGTGTCGCAACATCATGGGCGGCCTTGAGAGGAGTACCCTTGGCCGATATATGTGCTGCGGCTTCATGGACATCACCCAACACATTTTCCAGGTTCTATAGGCTGAATGTTGTCACTCCTCAGCCGCTGGATGTGGTCCTCCGGACGGAGGCCTGGGGGCCCTCTCCGTGAGAGGGATGCTCAGGATTCTTCGTGACTTCGCTGGTATAAGTCATTCAGTGCTTACAGCACCGCCCTCTGGCGGTCAGAAAGGATGAAATAGAACGAAAGTTACGCATGTAACTGCGGTTCTATGAATCCTGAATGACCGCCAGAGCTCTCTTGTCCCTCAGAATCCTCGCGTTCTCGCGAGAAGAATCTGTAGGAAAAGAGCCTTGGATGACGCCGGAATATATCACCTCCTGGGGTCATCCAGGGTCACACGTGACTTTGTTGGTATAAATACTCGAACTGCGCATGTGCGAAGGGAACATTCAGTGCTTACAGCACCGCCCTCTGGCGGTCATTCAGGATTCATAGAACCGCAGTTACATGCGTAACTTTCGGTATATTCCATTAGTAATACTACAATGTAATATTGTTTTCATGCCAGAGAAACTAAACAGATGTTTTTTCTGTCCAAAAACATAGCAATTTCTGTGCTGTAAAGGATGTGAAGAAAAACCCTCTATGACCCTGTTACTCTGTACTAGGTTAAGTGCTCTCCTGGGCTCTCAGAATAAAAATAATCAAACAAAAATCAATAAATACACTATCCGCAATCCTCTACCCAATTACTGAAGCCTGTTATACAGCTTGTTTCAGCATTGATATTGTTGAAAGGCTTTCAAAGGTGTTAAACACTTGTCACGTATAGGTACTATAATTGTAGTTTTGCATTACACCTAATGACAGGTTACATTTAAAATGTTATATCTATGTGGAAGGTCAAGAGGTTTTTCATTTATATGACATGATGTCCTGTGAAGACACTAAGCTGGCCATTATTAACACTCCTAATCAGTATAAACACTGTAGAGCTGCAACTAATGATTTTCTCAAATTTAAAAACTGATTGTCTGCACTTAGACAACCGAGAGTTTCCTAAATCCCAACATGATATCCTTTATATTCACAGCTGTACAAAAACAAAATTCATTTTACTATGATAAAACCTCATAATTTTGCTTGAAAACTAATTAAATTGTTGGTTATGTTCAATAAATTGAATGAAGTAATTGTTTTACATTTAAAACAATTGTTTTATGTAATCTATGTTTTTAAAAAAAATCATGTGCACATTGACTTCTGGGGTGGCACACAGGCTTAGCTCTGCAATGTTTATTTTTGTATATGCCTTATTAAATCTGTGTTTCCGTATAGCTGAGCTATGATATTGGAATCATATTCTGCTCAGCTGCAGCTGTCAATTTGGGGTTTGCTGAGGCCAACAAAACTACATGTTATGCTTTGTCTGTCTCCATATTTTACACTAAACGAAAAATTTCTTTTAAAAGGTAGCTCTTATAATTAAGTTATTGGGTAACTTCCAAGTCATGTAGCAAAACGGTCAGAAATACTGAGAGCAGACACTGGAAGAGTGAATCCTCTTTTTGAATATTAATGATAATTTCTGAATGAATTAGCATTTAGCATTCCTTTTTTTCTCCGCTCACTTCTCTGGCCAGCCACTGTTGCTCTGAAAAAGTCAGAAGTACTCACCCCTCCACCTCCTGCCAAAGAGCAGTGTTACTTTTCCATTACTGAAAAGAACATTTGAACTTTAAAGTGCAAATGCAACTCCTGCCTTTTTGTTTTTGCATGAAATTCATTTGAGCTGTGATTCATGTTTTTGTAGCTGTTCAGTGAGTAGACCAAAGGCAACGGCAAGATCTGAAAAATCTGCACCTAATAAATCACAGAAGCAGAGGTGCAGATGAGTCACTCATTTATTTAAAGTGTATGTTTGTAAAGTAAAATAAGGCAGTATACAGAGCCTGTGAAGCCAGAAAGTGCATCACAAAATATAAAAAATGTGGTGAGAAAATCATACCAGTTGCTCACTGGATTACTGGCAAGGAGGAGCATATGAACCCAAAGCAGTTTTTTTTTAATAATAATGCATCCAAAAACAGCTTATATTCAAGTTGTGGAAGCACAAAACAAGGCTGAATAGTATAAATTAATTTGTCCTACTTTTAGATTTATTTATATTTCAAGAGAGGCAAAATATGTTTTTGCCGACTTGTAGCACTCATTAGGTGCCATTGCTTTTGCTCTGCACCTTCACATGTACTGTTGAAGTGCTGACATCAATGTGCCCCCTTTGCAGAACCTGATGTACCCTGATTTCCACTTTAAACACAATTTCCTTATTATTTTTCATTTCATCCACAACCTAAATAATAATATCATAATGTTGTTAGACCTGGGCCAGGACTGCATAAACACTGCTTAGCAAATTTAAAATAATTATGAATGCCAGTATAAAATTGAGCATTTTTGCAGCTTTATGTATCATCAGGCTTGCACACAACAAATTCTTTCCAAGATGTTGTGAAGCAAACAGATGTCCACTTCATCCCTTAATGAACTATAGGCTGTTCCCCTGTAGACTGGCTGGGATTTGTGTGAAGGAGGTGAAACAAGGACAAAAGATGTTCATAAGGTAGAGTGGATCCTCTCTATGTTAGGTACTTTATATTCATTTTTAATAGTGTTTCTATTATTTTATTCTAGGGGTAAATGAAGTGCTTTTAAAATCACCACCTCTGCTCTTTTAGCATATAACTTTTGTTCTGGGATCTGTTAGGTTTGCCATTAGAGTGCTAAGTCTATTTTCATTTAGTAAATCTTGTCTATATTAAAGGATTCTTGAGCTCCTCTCCAATCCTTTGTTGTAACTTCCAACACCAACTAGCCAATTAAAATCTCTTGGGCTTCTATTATACTGCATAGTTCTTATTTTATATTTTTCTGACTGATCAGAATTTATCAGTAGAAAATTAAAACTGAACTCCTCTGTGCAGCTATTGCACTGACAAGTGTCTGAGCTATACTCCATTTCATAAAGTATAGAGAATGAAGTCTGTCTGTCTGTCTGTCTGTCTGTCTGTCTGTCTGTCTGTCTGTCTGTCTGTCTGTCTGTCAGTCAGTCAGTCAGTCAGTCAGTCAGTCAGTCAGTCAGTCAGTCAGTCAGTCAGTCAGTCAGTCAGTCAGTCAGTCAGTCAGTCAGTCAGTCAGTCAGTCAGTCAGTCAGTCAGTCAGTCAGTCAGTCAGTCAGTCAGTCAGTCAGTCAGTCAGTCAGTCAGTCAGTCAGTCAATCATTTATTGATGGGTTGTGAACTTCAAAATTAAACTGGTGTGTGTATATTTGTATGCATGCTCATCAATGTGTAGCTGTGTCTGTCCATGTCTGACTCTGATAGATGAGACAAGCCAATGAGGATACCCAGATGTTTCTGAAGGAAAAATGCACCAATAATTGATGTTGCTGAAATCACTGAAACTGACAACATTGTTCCTGTAGACTGCAGTGAGAGGAATGTCACTGTTGTCATAATTGGGCTGAGAGACAGATGGTGAGAAAGATGATAAGATAGAGTTTGAATAGAAGTCAGCTGGTATGTCTTATGTGTGCGTCTTCATTCTACAAGCCTGATTATCAGATCCTACATGTGCTACTTTCTTCCTGTTCTACTAACTAGTAACTACCTGTCACTGCTTGAAACTGGAACACCACCAAGGAGCACAGGGACCCTATACTTGCAGGATCTGTGCAGAAACAGTAATAATATGAACAGTTTCAACAATTGGAGAGATGTTATAAATTTGCCATGGTATAAGACATGATTTCTAGTTTAAAATGCTTGGGCTAATATAGTTGAAATTGGTTGGAGTTTGGAGATGGAGATTGCAAGGCATCATTACCAGAATACAAAGCTTTTATTCTCAATTAAATGTTAACACACTACACCTTCTTTTAATTAAAGCAATTTTAAACCACACTAAATGCCATAATGTCATGAGTCTTTGTCATGACTTGCTTTGATTCCCAATGATTTTTAAATTATTGCTTGTGATGTACAACTCTTATATAACTCTTCTAATATTTTAGAAGTTACTAATCATCATCCAGTGTATTTAAATTTAAATTGTCTCAAATGGCAAAAAAATCAGTTTCACCTTGGCAGCAGCAAAATGGAAGCAAAAATGAAAACTGACGTAAATTTTAGCAAATTAAAACAAATTTGCTATTAAATCATTCAGAATGCTGAGATACTGCGCTGTGGCTGCAGTGTGTTTTTTAGTGTTGCTCAACATTTAGCATATGCCAAAAAGGTGAATGTAACAGACACTGGCTGTGCATGAGCTGAATAACAAGACATACTGTATGAAAGGTTAATGAGCCCGGAGAACTGTTGTGGTCTCTGTCATGTGAGACTTCCCACTTCTAGAGGAGTGAGGCAAGTAACTGAGGAAGAAACACACAGTCTTAACAGATTTGCTATGACGTGTGGAGGCTGAACATTCATAAAGACAGATTACAGAGCTCTAAATGTGTTGTATGAGGATTGTGAAGAGAGAGGAAAACAGTTTAATGGTTCAGATCACTTTCACTCTTTAGTGACTGGAAGCAGAGTTAGGATTATTGGCATGTCTGTTCTTGTACCCTACTATGATGTGTCCTCTGTGCATTGCAATTACATGTATATCTATGTGAACGCGTGCTAATAAGTGTTAATGGGGCTCACTTTAACATTAGCAGAGCTGACTTTGCACCTACAGACTTAAATTAGCATGGGAAATTTAAAGCTCTACGGTCCACCTACATACTTTTCAAACAAGATTTTGGCAGCAGGTAGATATTTTTATGTTACAGTATTGTGCACAGAAATCACTACTAAATGTGCAAACTCTAAAGGAAATGCTCACAAACAAACATTTCTTACAGGAAAGGAGGCTGTGTGCACACCCATTCCTTGAGATCTACAGGGAGGGTCAGATCCAGTTTATGGCCCCCTTGGCTCGGCAGGGAGATTTCTATGTGCCAGAAGTCCGGCAAGTAGAAAGAAGATTCTCAGAGCAAGAGGAATCGCACAGTGACAGCGAAGTCTCAGGTATGTGGACCTCATGTTATATAATCTATACACACGTACTGATTTATTCATTCATAAATTTTATTAATTTTGTCTCACATTTAATGGGCTATAATGATCCAATAATGAATGACAAAACTAATAAGCAATAAAGATCATTATTTGCACAAACTGTCTTACATCAGGTTTTTCATTCTTTACAGAAACTTTTAGTGTACTGGGCTAAGTCAGTACCTTTCAGTGTTTTTATCTCTTTTGGTGAAAATAGCTGCTGGTACCAGAAATAAGGCTGATGAAAACAGGGACAGTGAAAGGAAACGGTAAAGTTGCAAGTTGTAGACCCATAATGAAGTGTTGAAAGGCGCTAAGACACTAGTTAAGGGGAAATGCAGGTATAATTTTCTGTGGGTTTGTCAACAAGAAGAACTAATCCCTTTCATAGTACACCTAATCACACATTTTAGAGGTGAAATTAGCTGTTGCAACCATAAAATTTTGAAGGAAAAAAAGGAAATGTATTTTTCTCAGTTGATTCGATCCAGTCAGCTACTTTCTGATAGCCATTAGAAAACTGGTTGTTAGGCACCTGTATTTTGGCGTCAGCCTCCATTCAGGGTACATGCTGCTCAAGTGGGACTCAGGGGAATTGGACCTTGTTTCTGCTGCTGTTTTGTTTATGAGCAACCCTGCAGAAGAAAACTGTGCTTGACACCTTCTTAGGTGTTAATGAGAAGCCCAGACACAGCAGCCTCTGGTTGGAAGTGTGCTGCCAATCAATGAGGGCATGTCCACAGCTTTACAGACACCATATGGAAACCTTACTTTGACTGTAAAAGATGCACAAGCACTTAAACACAGTTCCAATTGACACTAGTATATCCTTGTGAGACAAAAAGCTCATGAAGGAGTGTTATCAGGAGTAAACACTGGATGAAGCGAGATGAAGTGAGTCTAATCATGAGTTGACATGAAGTGTGAAAATAAGTCCATTTAATGATAGCAGCTTCATAACTACAGCTTTGTGGCAGAGGCCACATTGTTAATACAATTAAATTAAATTAAACACAGTTAGACCTTACAGTTCATCCAAATATAGCCCAGCAGAAAATTAATGGACACAAATAAATATAAAACTAATCATGAAAGACAATAAAGAATCCAGATGGCACATTATGTTACAGTATACAGTATTAATTATTTGAACATGTGTTAGATAGCATTGAGTTGTTTAGGAGTACATACTTTATGATTGCTGCTAAAGCACTTGCTAATTTAGTCAACTGATGGAAGCTTAACGATTTAAATAATGAAGCAGTTTGTCATAAATGGAGCAAAAATCCTGCATTCGGCTATCAGATATTTGGATCGAATACTAGACATATGCAAACTGAAGATGTCATATTGGTTCTGGAAATTTGTCATGTTTTTTCACATTTTTTGCCATTTTATGATTAAATGAATAATAGATTTCTGAAATGTCTAAGATGTTAGAAAGTACAAATGAATGATGGAGGTTCCTGATGAAGCCAAGTGATCCTCCACTGTTTCATGCAGTGGTGTATGCCCCTGAGGGGCACAGGATACAATTATTGATTTATTCCTCTGGTATTTGTATTTTCATTCAACTTCTCTCAGCATCTCCACGCTCTGCTAGAAAGCGGAGTCAAACTAAGTGGCGTTGAGAAATCTGGTGCTCTTCATGTGTCATGAGTGCAATGCAGAGAGGAAGTGACATTTGGGTCCACGGCTGTGAATGATAATGTGACAGGTAGCCATGCTCTTGTCACACAGAGATCAACTGAGCTGGGTCAGTGGAGCATTCAGGCCTGGAAGCTTCTTTGGTCCATTGGCCCCCATTCACTACTCCCTACTCCCCCATACTGATCCCGTCTCAGTGACTGGATTGACCCCCAGCTTTCTCACACATGGCTCCTCGCTCTGTCAGAAAACAGCCTGAAAATCACCGTCATTCACTAACATAGTTTATTTTGCTACAAAGTGGGCATACAATAGCATTTTGCCTCAGCAGCAACAAGTTTACTACTACTTGTGACCCAGTTTTCTGAAATCAAGTCTTGTCTCGATTCCCATGTCCACGAGGGCAAAACCAACTTATGCATGAACTTTATAAATTCAGTCAAACTGGATTAGTTTGTGAACGTGGGTTGATGGAAAGTGTTAACAGGGATCCTGTAATAGATACATACAACACAGTTTTACAGTTGGGTGTCATATTTTACCCTTTCATATCCCAACCAGAACACCTAACAAATGTTTTGTTTGAAACTGATTCTGTTTACATTCTTTCATCTCTTTTTTGATATAACAGAGAGTGGACATATCTGCTTTGTCTCATTTCTGAATGTTAGATTATTCCAAGCTGTTACCATATTTACATTCATCATTTATTTTGATAGCTGTGAAAATGTCTTTAATACATATGCATTGCTGAAAAGGAGAAGATAACAGTCACACTTGAAGGTGGGTTGAGAGGCCTGCTGTCATAGAGAGTGGAATAATAATTCAAATGGAGTTATATACAGGCATACAATATCTTGGTCTGTCTTGATATTGACCTGACAGATTATTGTAAACTAAAGTTGGAGTAAGTACATTAAACACTCAAATTCTGCAGCATCTTTCTCTGTCTCACTGAAATAACAGATCCACTGTTGCTCAGATGTATGTAAGAGACTGATGCCTGAAGGCACCGCTAGACACCTCCAATCAAATGCAGAGACAGTTTCTGCCTTAAAAAATGAAGATATCATGTGTAATGTGTATTTTCCAATCCAAATGTGATTTTTTTTTTTTTCCCCAATTGACTGATTCAATTTTGTAACTTGCTTCAGGCAACCAGCAAAGGAAAACCAACATGAGGCCAAACCCGATTTTCTTTCGAAGCTCAGTGTGCAGGGCTTTTTTTAAGTTTCTCCCCATCACATGAGGCATATGTAAATTAATGAGGGAGAGAGCTAGTTTCAGAGTGTGCATCTTTATGTGAATTTTGAATATAAAGATAAGTAGTAGTTAATTCTATATTGTACTGTGTGTTTACTGCTGATTTGTGTATAGGTCTTTTAGAACCCACTATGCAATATCACTCATTGTCAGGAATAAGCAACATATCATTCATTCAGCTCTGCAGTATGTTGAATTAGTTAAGATTCTTGTGGTCCACCTAATCTCAGTCTATTGTTCTCGGCTTGTGCAGAAGAACTTTCCACTATAAAATCACTCTCCAACCTTTTTTTATAGCATTTTTTGGGGATGTGTGATGCAACGTGATGTGTTTTGACTAGGCTACGTGAAATACATCACACACAGCAACAAGCTGAGACCACATACACATACAGTATTTCTTAATAAATTCAATTAAATGATTTAATTTTAGATATTCTTAAATATTTAATTTTCTGTATTATTTGCATATTGCTGTGTAACACCATTTCCTCTTTTAACTTGAGCTCTGAAGTGTGATGTTGAACTTGACTCTGTGTATAGTTCTGTTTTTTTTCCTGTGAAATTTAATGTGAAATGGGGAAAAAAATGTTTTGCTTTACTTTCTGGTGTCTTGAGAGCCTGTCAGTGAGTTACTGTTACTGAGACAAAGTCAGCAGCTGCTCCCACTATATGTCTCATCTTCACCTTTGTCAGTCTGTCTGTCTTGAAGGGTTTGGATTCCTTTGTGTAGGTTACAGCCAGTGTTAATCTGAATAACCAGGGTGAAAAGTTGAATGGACAAAATATATTTGATAATTGACAAGTGATGATCTCAAACACAAAAAAACTGTATTATACAGTGTATAATCAAATCTCAGTTTACGCTGAGAATTAGGCCCATGTCATATAGCATTTATCACATTTAACATGACAATTAGCCACCTCCTGGCTTCTGTCCACTGTTTTGTATGAAAGATTAGGTGTGTGTATCAACAGATCTGCAGTTAATGACAGGCTAGCTTAGTGTTAAGAGATATTGATTTGAGAGATTGTTGTGGTGCTACAACCACACAAAGACAAAAGGTCAAGAGACTGGCAGACATGGGTATGAAATTGATCCTATTAACCTGCAAAGCATAAACTCAAAACACCAAGGAGTCAGGTGGGCTTCCTATATGATCCTGTCCAATTAAAGAGCAAGTAACCTTTAGCTTCCAGGAGTTTCTAATCAGCAACATTTCAGTGCCTATTTTGAGCTCCGACTTCAAGTCACTGCACAAGGTGTTGCTCATCATCCCACTGTTCATTAACAACCAGAAAAATGTTTGATGGGTAAGATACACTATGTTACTCTGTCATGCAAAAAGTCAAAAAAGAGATTTTATGTATTTTTCAGCTTCCACATTTTTGGAGTTAAAAAACCAACCCAAACTGAGACCAGCAAGAGGCAAACAGTACTTGTGTTACTTCTGTGCAGTTTGTAGTTGGTGCACTTTCTATTGATTTACAAAAATCAAACTACTCAAACACCCTCCAGATGTTGGAGATTTAGATTAGGTCACTGGTGGTGTTTTTTATGAAACTGATTTTAATAATCTATATAAAAGATGACATCTTCAGACAAATTGTATGAAACATGATATACTGGCTCACAATTCATTGTGAGTTACATTTTATTGTATTATTCATCTGTTTGGTATAAAATAAAAATTATGGAAAATTTAGTATTTATTCTGGGCTAAAGTCACTGTGCAGCTCAAATAGAATCATGCAGATTTTGGTTGAATCTCAGCCCGTGGTTTTTGGGCAGCGTTGCTCTCTCATGTGGTGTTTGTTTATCGACGTCCTCTCACCATCTGTCCATTTTGTCCCTGTGTTTTATCACCACTCTAGGTGCAGATTCGAACAGCGAATACAGCTCAGGGAGCGGGGTTCTCCTTTCAGACAGTAGAGAGATGTCCCCGGTGGCATCATGGGTCCAGTGTGCACCTACCCAGGATCAAGGGGAAAGAGACTGCAGAGAGAGAAGTTGGAGGAGAAGCTTGGTTAAAGAGCTGGACTGGGACCAGACAGGTGCACAGCAGGAAGAGAGAGGAGAGCAGCTTCATGGAGACTCAAACCATAAGAGTCTGGAGGTTCCCACTGTTGAGTGGTGGGGCGTCGTTGGAGAAGAGGAGTGAAAGTTCAGTGAGACATGTTAGTTTAAGATGAAAGAGTCTTTGGAATTCAAGAGGTTTGGAAGTGTAAACTTTAAAACAGTGTCTCACAATGTGTTCATTTCCAAATGGGGAACTATTTACCTGTGTTTTAATTAATAGAATGCAGGTGATATTCTGTATTTTTCTTATTGTCAACATATCCCATGACCAAAACCACTAATATAATGGTCCAATTCTCAAATACAAATATTGACATTTTTACCCTGAATGCCCATCCATTTCTTTAGAGGATGTTAAATCTTTAAAAATAAATCAATATAAATTCAACTTTTTTAAATAATTCCCTAAAATAGCTCCATACTTTTGAGTAAATGTTACTCAAATTGGAGAAAATATCAAGTCTATTTGTAGTTGTGCATTATTTCACGTTTCGTGTGCAGCTGCCTAATCACAGCAGTAGGATGTTGTGTGTGTGGGACCAACTCAAAAAAACTACCATGTCTGTGTTAATGGTAATGACAGAGCATGTCACCCCGCGCAACAGTGTCTCTCTCTGATCTGTTTTCAATAGTTTTTAATGCTGGTCAATCACTGAGGAATGAGCAGTGTTAGGATTTGGATCCACAAACAGTTCTTTTAGTTCATTGTTTAGTTTGGTCATTGCATGGGATTGGTTGACAGTAATAAATATGAAATATGGCCAGACCTATCCTTGAATCCTTTAATTGCACATCTTCAAACCTGCTTGGTTTTGCTGACAAAAATACCCACTTGAGCTCTGCAGAACTTATTCAGGTAGCCTGATTTTCTTGAAACATATTTGCAGAAGTGATGCTGATTATCATAATGACAAAGATGACTGAATTGTATATTTGTCAGCCAAAACCATTTTACTTGAAAACCTTGCTCTATTAATATTATATCTTTTCATCTACAATTGTCATAGTTGTTGTTTTGTTAAAGTAAAGCTGCCCATTGCTTGTATTTCTAACAGTTTTTGTTAGAGGATTGTTACACAAATGTACATACAGAGATTTGTCTTCATTTCAATTGTATTTTGTTTTTTTTTGTTTTTTTACAAAGAATCTTATTTCATCCATAAATAACTGACACAAGGTATTGAAATTACTAGAGGTGCAAAGACCCCCCAAAGTGTTCTGCACTGATTTTTAAAATATGCTGCGTTTTGAATATTTGTGTGCCTTGTTATGAGTGCTACAGTGTGTGTTTTTACAAAGCTGCATGTTGGTTAAGCTCTTGGTGATTTCCAAAGATAAAGGTGTGAACAAACGCATAATTACCTTCTTCCTGTAGTCCTCCTGACCACCTCTGGGACCGAGGGCATGATTGTGGTGAGTGTGCAACCAAGACAAGTGGACTTACCATTAGTATTCATTTCAGTGTGACTGAAGGGAGAGCTCTGACTCAAAGCTTACAGTCTCTCTACATCTGGCATCTAGTATCCTCAAATTATTCTCACACATTTGTTTTTTGCGTCTTCAGTTTCTGTTTAGCTATCAACTTCTGTTATTTTACTTTCTCTGTTTTGCTTCCATCTGTTGTCTCTTTGCACAGGCTAATTCCTGTTTGTTTGGTTTTTTTTCTTTTGTTCTCCCTCTCTCTCTGTCTTTGAAATAAATATGGTAGCTGCATCCTGTAAGACCACCTGATGACCCACTGCATATAATGTCAAGTCATATCCTTATCCTTTGTCTTCACATTGAGCTATTTACAGCAAGCCTTTCTCACTTGGAGGGTGCAGGTAGCACAAAGGAATATGCATGTGTTAAATCAGTTGAGCCATGTTTAGCATGTGCATTTAAGATCAGATCATCATTTTTACTTTAACAAAAATGGGTAAGGAGCAGCATGGTGGCTGAGTGGTTAGCACTTTTTCCTCAAAGCAAGAAGGGCCCGGGTTCGCAACCTGTCAGGGACCTTTCTGTGTGGAGTTTGCATTTTCTCACCGTTCTCACGTGGGTTTACTCCGGGTATGTCGGTATCCTCGCACAGTCCAAAAAACATGCATGTCAGGTTAATTGGTGACTCTAAATTGCCCATAGAAGTGATTGTGGGTGTGTGAGGTCGTTTGTCTTTGTGTGGATCTGCAATGGGCTGGTGACCTGCCCAGAGTGTACCCCTGTCTTTCACCCAAAGAGAGCTGGGATAGGCTCCAGCAGATCCCCATGACCCTGGTTAGGAATAAGCAGGTATAGATAATGGATGGATAGATGGAAATAAGTAACACTGTACCTGTAGGGTTTTGTCTGAAATTCATTTTAGTGTTGTATATTTGATATGGCAGAAGTCATGCAAACAAGGTTTTCCTTAAATATATCTGTGATGTTACATCGTAAGTTAAATTCTCTCTTGCAAAGACTACACAATTGACCCTTCAGAGTACCTTTAAGCCTTTAAAAGAGTATTTTAAAGCTATTGTGAAGTTTTTTACACAGTCATAACTAGTGTATAATAATTTAGCAGCCCATTTTATGGCCATTATAAATAATCATAGCACATAAATAGTTAAAGCAAAAACAAGACATTCTAGTAGGAATATTCATTCAGCATCATCTCTCCTTTTCCACACTCAGGCTCTTGGTTGCTTATCCACTCAAGGAGCAGTTAGAGGTGGCAGGTTTACTAATGGGTGAAACCTGGAACAAATCTTGGACATTGGCTGATTTGGTGTTTTACACAGCAAGTTCATCCCAGTTAACCCAGAAAACTCTTGAATCAGGCCTCAATAGCATGTTGTTAGAGGCAGCCAGCCACATTGTTTTTGGTCTGAATAGCTTTTTTTTTTTTTTTTTTTTAAACATTATCTGTTAGTGTGGTCTCTAAGGAAAACAATATTGTCTTCGGAGATTGGAGATCTTAACTGTTCATTAGAGCAATATTTGTTGACAGTCGCTCATTAAGCTACAGTACTTTCGTACTCCACAGGAACATGGACATCAGCTCTCGGAACAGTGTTGCTCATTCATTAATTTACTCTAAATTGGAGTTGCCTCAGGTTTAATTGGCAAAATGCTGAGCTTTGATCTGACAAATGTTCCACAAATAAGATGATCTATAGGGTGTGTTTACATTTTTAATCTAAATGCGGATTACTCTAAAGATCACGTTAGGTTCACACAGGATGAAGTTAAACTAGATGGATGAGCTTTGCGAGTTAGAGTGAAATGCTGAAATGCTTTCTGGCTCTATAATTACAAAACCTTGCTGGGAACCATGGGTGCTTTTACCTACATATACAATTGCACTCCTAACTTGCTGAAACCATTCTGATTTCTGAATGATTTAATATGTGTAGGCTATGTTGTTTGGTCTGCAAATGTAGGAAATAAAATATGAAGACTTAACTAGACTTAAAGGGATTTATAGTTGACAAATTTCTGTTCACTAAACACTCCCATATCACGTGCACACCAGTGAGCCACACCGCTGAACTGGGTGATATATTTCTTCTTCAGGATCTGTATGGGGTATGACTTGTTTCAAGAAAATATCTTTTGGAACTTTTTACAATCTCTGAAATCAGAAAAATCCAACTGTGCATGCACATTAGGCTAGTGGAGATCATATGCATGCACAATTGACTTTTACTTAGGAGACGGTGTTTTTGTCACATCTCTTAAACAAAAACAGTTCAATGTGAGGTCTATGCATAACCCATAGTAATAGTTTTCAAATAATTTAACACTGAGCACCACAGGCCAAATTCCATTGATCTCCATTATTTTGGCAGCAGACTTGTCATAGATTGGCAAAATTTAAGCTAAAACTATGTGCATGACCTGATTTCCCCTGCAGATACACAAGAGCTACTGTGGAGGAAATGTGAAGGTTTAGCCCTGAAAGTGGTGACTCGGCTAAATTGAAAGAGCCTTGATCAAATGATTTTTCTCCACTTCCTTTTGTACTGTAGACTCTGTAGGTGAAGTGGTTCTTTTTTTCTAACAAGGCCACAGGATTTCATACTTGTGAATTTCAACAAAAAAAAAAAAAAAAAGACACCACAGAGAGAGAAACTAAACTATGGCTTTTTGACTGATTGTTTTGTCATCATTCATTAACACTGAATTATAGGAAAACCACAAAGACAGCAGCGGTCAGACTGATGCACACTGACCACTGGCTATAGCCACGCTTTGTTTCTGTCCTCTATAATTTCACTCGACATTAATTGGCATGTTCCTATCTAAACTCTGCATTCCTCCCACACGCCCTCAACCATTGTAATCTAAACTACAATTCTGTTTCAGGAGAAAATTGGTCCCTTTGTGTTAGCTGAGGGAATTATGCAACAAGCAGGACCCGCTCATCATTTTAATTGCCACTGTACACAGGAAAAGTTCTTCTTTTCCCAGCCTCTAAGAGCAAAATAGCTATTGTTAGTCCGGAAATGAAACATTTGAAAATGGTGAGATGTGTTTTCCATGTGTGGGTGAGAGGAAGGTGGTGGTGGTGGTGGTGCTGAAATATGTGAAGGTGACAGAAACGGATAAAATGAAGCAATTCATACAAAATGAACTTTATTTTGCTTCCTGACTATTTTCAGATTTAATTGTAACTGGCTGTGCAGCAGGGTACTGAGTTGCACTCAAAAACTGAGCTAGTGCAGAAGACCTTTCTGCATTCCTTACTAATTATGCAACAGGAATGTTGCTGGTGTAATATTATTTGGGATGAGAGGAGTGCAGAGTTTGAAATGTTGTCTCTGCAAAATGTCTTGCCACAGTACAGCGTGTACTAGAGTTAACCTTAATTACCAGTGAGACGTTTTCAACTAATGGCTTCACGGTGGTTAAACAGTGCTGTAAATAGGTGGGATCAATACAGTCCATCATCAGTCCATTTATGTTTGCCAGAAAATATAAAAAATAAAGGCATGTTGTTCTGATACATCGATGACAACAAAACATGAGGACAAATTAAGTGTTCTGCAATTGATTTAACCACGAGCTTCAGCAGACATGTATGACGAAACTGCAGATTAAATGATATGAGCTCATTTGAGATTTTGTGTGTTTATGTGTGAAAAACAAACTGTGCAACAAGCCTTTTGAGAGTGTGGAGTGCTATGCCACTCAACTAGAGTGTGATTCGGCTTTAATGAGATGGAGGTGAATGAGGAGCTGGCCAGCTTTCATAGAAGGAACGGGGGGGGGGGGGGTTGATGCTCATTTCTCTTTTCTCATTTTTCTAAATTTAGCAAGAGAGAGGCAGCGCCTTGAATAGAGTATTTGTCACTCTTTTCTGTTATCATTAAAAGTTAGATTGACACCATAGACGCTCAACTCCACGGGGAATGCAATGGATGAGTCACTTTAAAAGTGAACCTGTGAGAAGTTGGACGCAACATTTTTGATTTTGATTAATGCACCATCGTGCATTGTTTTTATTTCCTCATTCCTGCATACTAAACAGAGCGGTTTTATGTTGCTGAGTTAGGTTTTAGCTATGATTTCGGTGCTGTGACACACTTCGCTGCCTCGCAAACACACGCCAAATGAAGCACCGTGAGGTTTGTGAAAAGGCTAGAGCACAGCGTCGACTCGTTGCGCTCATTATAGCAGTGTAGCAGCAGAGAGAGGCTGAGTGTGTGTGATCTGAGGGTGCTGCTGCAGGATTTCTCAACTGAGCTTGCTTTGAAGTTGATTTGATTAACTTTCCGAACAGACAGAGGAGTGTGAATAGGAAATGTAACGCAAAAAAAAAAAGAAAAGAAAGGAAAAGTGTCATTGCTGTGTGATTTAGATTCACCTGCCTCTCAGTTCAGAGTAAATCCTGACAGCCACGTTACTACCGATGCTTGTGGACATATGAGCACTGTAGGTCCGTAGGCTTCTGCACACGGTGGCTGGCATGCGCAAGTTGGAGAGCACCGAGAGGAGTTTGTCAGACTTGCCAGTGTGAACAACACTTCAGAACCACGGACAGATCCAAACCGCTGCCTGGCAAACATGCTCAAAGTGAACAACATCTGGACTCTGCGCGTCACATGAAGCTCTTCCCGTTGTATTGTCGCACGGTGTGTGGCAAAGAGACCTGCACATATATCCGACAAGATACATCTAGCCCTTCACCCAGGTAAGATATGCTCAGTTGATGTCTCTTGTCGAATTTTTTAATTATTACGCAAATTACTTTGCCTGTGTGTTTTCCTGTGGGCGTGCCTTTGTATTTTTAACAGTTTTAGCAAAATCGTCCATTACTAAGATTTGATCATGTATCTCACAAGCTCGATTGCCACTAACTCTATGGTTATGATCACTTATTAACAGAGGAGCATTTTCTCAACATGTTTTCTAAACACACTTATATATATCAGACAAAATAATCACCAGTGCATTTGTCTCCAAGCAAACTGATCCAGTCTCTGAACTTGATCTAATGGTTTAAGGACTTTATCATTAGACCAGCGAACACGAGTCTTACTCTCTAATTTAGATTTACTAAATACTAGTATACAATGCATATGCCTGGACAAATATGTAAAGTTGTTTCCATTTTACCAGCGAGAATATTCAGCAAACCCACTGTCTGAAAAGAAAACTGTATAATCTAATATCTCACTGGTTATTCTAAACCAATCACAGCTTTTGTTTTCAGACAGCGCCCCAAACAGCATCATGCTGTGAAAAGTAACTAGGATGTTTTCAGTCATAAATGTATTTATTGGGTGTGAAATATTAAAAACAACTGATTTGGTGTTGGGAAAATTTATCATGGCCTGCATCAGATTGTAGTCAATGGATCAGACAGGATGTGATGTAGCAATGGGATTTCTCTCAGATTTAAGAGGCTGAGTAGTTGTGGGAGACACACCACTATGTCTTGATGAATATTACTGTAATGTCATTATTAGATAGTGCCACATGGTGGCAATCAGTCAATAATCTGTTTGTAGTCAATCTTCTTCTCATTGCCACATTATGCCTCTAGTCTTTGTATGTGTGTAAACACATTTGAAGTTTCTGAGAGATAAACAGACTGACAGCCAGACTTCCCTGTGCTATTGAGATGAAATGATGCACTATGCCGAAACCCACAATCAGCTGGCTGCTGGCCACCAGCAAGGCATCCTAAATCCTGCAGCTGACAAGTCCAGGTGGAAGGATAAACTGTGTCCCCGCTCGAGACAATAGTTCTACAATCATGGAAATCATTGGAGGCTGCAGTTTTTTTTTTTTTTTTTTTTCTCTATTTGATTTCTTTCTTTATTTTTTCATTAGTGGTAAATAATGGTCCTGTGCTTGAACACCTAGCTAACTTTAAATTGAGAATGATCTAGAAAGGTCAAATACATATGCCTCAGGATAAGTTAACACTTGGCTTTTATACAGTAAATGGTACTTTATTTATGATGTGATTGTTTTCTGAACTGAATAGCTCAGTTTGCAGAATAAGGTGAAAATCTGCTGCTCAGTGGTGCCATATTACATGACATCAATTGTAACCTGGGTTTCCCCCAGGGAAAAGGTTGAAGCTTTGCCCATAATCCAACTTGTGGAATTTGTCATAATAGTGAGGGGGGAAAAGTGCAGCCATAAATTATTGTCCTGTCAGTATTAGTGATGTACAGCTTAGACTGCAGTATATGGGACACGAGTCTGTTTGGGCAGTTATTACTCAACAGGCTTAATGATTCATGTATGGTGGATTAGACACAAAATTAAATGTCATGTATGTTCAGGCATTCAACAACACTGCACGCAGGCTATGTGCCACACAAAGCTGATAGCAAAGTCTTAAGGTGATGTTATTAAAATGAGTACAGATTTATTTTATGGCATTATTAAACAACACATAGGTATTAAGCAACACATCAAATATATTTATTTGGGTGGACTGCCATGAACTCATCAATCATCTCTTCTGCTCATTTCCCAAACATGAATATCATTGTATTTCTCCCTAGATATATGCACATAGTATGATTGTACATGAGTCACATCATTGGTGTGACTCTGCACTGAGTCATATATTACACATGAGCTATGTTTGGATAAGACAATAAGAAATGGTGTTCTCAATGCATCATTATGCTAATGTTAGAGCAGCCATCCCTGTGCTGGGCGGGAGGAGTAATGCTGAAGGTTCAAAGCTGAGTAAGACACAGTTTTTTCTTTTTTGAATTTTCTTTTCAGAAGTAATGTTATGTTGCTGACACCCATTTCTATATCACGCACGTGCAAACTGATAATGCTAGTCATGTTTAATAAGTGTTTTCAATAATTGGTAGGAAATATGGTTTTGACAGTTGTATTTCATTTCCACTTCAGACTCTCCAGCATTTATTTGCATCTCTGAAAGGTTTTGAGAGGCTCTTCTGGACCTCCATCTTCACTTTGACCTAGTTTGCATAAGCTTGTCTAATTGGCTGTTCCTTATTGCACTATTAATTCATACTGTGATCTAGTCTTTGCACCCAGAAAGCTCCCATCTGCTCAGACACCACAGAAGAGCAATTAGGCTCATAATGTTGAATTCTTCGTTATCGTTTCACCTTGGTTCTAATAATAGGGCAAATGTGGCACAGCAATATCGAACACCTGCACCTGCGGACCGGGACATACAGCAGGTCTGATGCAGATTTTACATTATATCCTTACACATTACAACATGTAATCCTCTTTGCAGGATAGAGGGTAGCGTATTCATCAATGCATCATGAGATTTCCCACCCACAACCTGATGTAATATTTATCTAAGGGGAAATTCAGCATTCATTACACTGTATCCTCCTCGTTTTCTCTGTGGTTTGTTGCTACCACTGCTCCTGGGATGTCACAGGATATTCTTCAAATGTCCCTGTAGAAGCTTACACACACATATAGCACACACATCAGATGAAGTTATCTGGGTGTAGCTGCAGAAGCTGGTGTTTTTGCAGCCTACCCCTGCATATCCCACTGTGGGGGATTTCTGCCTCTGTGAGCACAGGAAACCAGACACTCATTAAATTAAACGATTGTCAGGATGTCTAGTAATAAGATAAATGATAGTATATCTGGGCCTATAAGTGACACATTTTCATGTAATACTATAATGTCTATAAAACACTCTGTGGCAGGATTGGAAATGCCAGGAATAAGTTTCCTACTGTTTGTTAACAGAGAGGGGAGCAGCAGCATATAGAATAGTTGAAACTGCAGACATGGTCTATGCTTACCAGTATGAACCCTCTAAACCCTTTAAAAACAAATCTAAAATTCTAAAGTTAATTTCTGTTGATATAATGTGCCATTGTTTGATCCCTCTGACTTTCAAATCATAAAAGTGCTGATATACACTATGAGAAAGATAAGTTGAAAATAGTCTTGTCTGTCGCTATGTAAATACACTTAAATTAACATATTTGCTGAACTTGTTTGTATGTTTTTATAATGAGTGTAAATTAATAACTGTGTTTAAAAGAAACACGAACTGGTTTCTTTATTGATGTGGTTGAACCAGACCACCTCCCTAATCGGACATCATAGCAACTCCTGGTGAGATCCAAACCTGTGACCTCAACATGATAGGAATCTATATTAGCATACATGTCTCACTGCCCACTCCACTTACCCACCATGTTTCCATGGCAACCGCAGCCATTCAGGAGAGCCACTATCTATGTGATATCTCCGTTGTAAGCTTAGAAATTATGCTTCACTCGAGAGGAGCCTTAAATATCTATAAATATTTGATGCGGTCACTTGGCAGTGGTAACTTCAGGTTTGGCTTTCAGATAAAACTACAGTGATTATATTTCACACTGGAATTTCCAAGAGACTGGTTGAAATAGTATCTACTTCTGTTTCACTATAAAAGGTCTCATAAAAGACATAGCTCTGTTTCAGCCTCCTGTCTAGTAATAGTATTGTCTCCAGCACTTCTAAAGATTGCAATAGACTGAGAAAAAGTAATGTAGTTAAGGTGAGAATTGATTTAAAAAATACTGTACAAAAACACTTGCAAAAAAATGTATATATTGACTCCCTGCCTTTACACCGCTTTATGCCTCAGTGTGACATGTCTTTAAATAAAGCTGTGGGCGAAACACTGAAAATACTAATGGTTCTGATAAAAATCAGTGAGAAACAGTAAACGCGTAAGCTGCCAGTGGGCATTGGTAATGCACATTTTCAAGCATAATTGTCATGTTATTACTCATCCTGGATTCATTCCTCGTTAGTTAAACTGTATTATTTCAACATATATACTGTTAAGACAATAGATAGAGAGGTAGATAGATAATGAAATAGGCTTTTTATAATTGATTAACTGGGTAGTTTCTCCTTTTGTTCACTCAGGAAATATCAAACATGCTGCTGCAATTGCTGAAAAAAGAGTTGAAAGTGATCCGCCTGCAGAGTCTGTGAACCTCTGCTTTGACCAGCTGATCCTTCCAACCAGATCCTGCCATGCTGAGTGTAGTGTTCTGCCTCAGGTCACTGGCCAATTGGGCCCATTACTGGCCCGTCCACATGCTCATGCTGGAGCTGGTGATACCAGGAGCCCTGCCCAGCATTTCCAGATTACCTCCCACAGCCAAACGTGAGATCATCATAGAGGGAGACTTGGTGATTGGAGGCCTGTTCCCTGTGCATGAGAAAGGTGATGGGATGGAAGACTGTGGTAAGATCAATGAGGAGAGAGGGATCCAGAGACTAGAGGCTATGCTGTTGGCACTTGATGAGATTAACTCCAGCGATCGCATCCTTCCTGGACTCCAGCTGGGAGCCCACATCCTGGACACCTGCTCGAAGGACACCTACGCTCTGGAACAGTCCCTAGATTTTGTTAGGGCCTCCCTCACCAAGGTGCATGATCCAGGCTTCATCTGCCCAGACGGCTCAAGGCCCATCCAAAATGAGGTTCCATTAGCCATCTCTGGGGTTATTGGAGGATCCTACAGTGATGTTTCCATTCAGGTAAATGGACATTTACCCTCCCCAAACTTCATGTTTTATCTTTTCATCAAGTAAAGTGAAATTTTGTTGTATTACCTTTTTTAAATTATAATTTTTACAAATATTTCAATTACTTTGAAAGATTTAGCCAAAACCCTCACTTAATTGTATTTATTTATTCATTCATTCTTTCAGCATGCTCTACAATAGTTGAGTTGCTCACTCACACCACACACTCACTTCTATAAAATACAGATAATAAGCAGAAATACCTTGCATCTCTACTTTTACTGAGCCAGAGGGCTGAGCTTTCAGTGGAAGAGATTTTGCTTGGCTAGAGTAAGAAACCACATGGGATAATTATGTCTGAAGCATCAACATCACTTTGTCAGCAACTTCATTTCCTCCTTGCAAAGAAAACTGACCTTTCACACACATATGAAAGGTTGCCAGAGGCAATGCATCTGAGCATAATTAATTAACTCTGAATGCCCTCATACACCATAATCACCATCATGCACTTGGTGTTAGTGAGACAAAATGTGTAGGTATAATTTTGGTACACTCTTGATTAACTTCTTTTCATAATACATTTATGATACAGACACATATGCACACATAGTGTACGTTTTTTTTTATTATTCATGGCAAAGCTTTGGAATAATAAACCATAGGAATATAAAGGTAATTTTTATTAGCAATGAAATGCGTCATATGCTTGATTTAGTCATTAATCTAATCTGATTAGATACTGACAGTTCATCAATACAATGGTACTGTGGATTTCCTGCTTGCACATGTTGTTAGTTGACTGGTTGTTGACTATTCTAGTTAATGTACATTCACCATCTGAAAAACCTACTATTATCTGAAAAAAATGTAAGGATTATGCTGATTTAGGAACTCTTGAAAAATGAAAAAATTATATTTTAACACCTAACACATAACTCCTCTAAATGCCATCCCAACTCTAGATAGTTTTTCTTTTTCACCAAAGCTTTCTTTAAAAGCAGTACATAACATGCATATAGATATAATTCTCACACAACCTACAGTACATGTTATATGAAAATTGGATGGTTTACCAGAAAAACTAATGATGACTGAGTTCATTAATATGCAGCAGTGTTTATGCATTCTAATCCACATAAATACTACTGCACAAAGATCACATTTTAAGCCATATGCAGAGCTCATAAAATGCTTAGTAAATTAATGCATATACAATATCTCATTTTTAGATGTCAGGAAAATAATTTATTGGCCTACCATTCTAAGGAACATCAGGACTGAGTATGAGGATATAATTATGCTGATAAAGGGTTCCATTGTTTCCTAGATTCCACCTTGAATTTATTGACAACCCTATAGAGGAAGGTGGTGTGTGGTCTCATGAAATATATTTTAGTCCATAATCAATTTTACACAAAAAATAATGTTACATAAACAATAAATGAGCAGTTGATCCCAGAAAATTAAATAGAAAACAATTAAAAACTCTAAATCTCTCAAGCACTCAAAGTTGCAATAAAGAGAAGTTACATCGACCTTGTCAAACTAATTCTAAAATGCTGATAGTTCAATATTCACTCTCTTTGAACTGTTTTTATTCCCTACTATCTAATGAAACAAATAACTGGCTCTCTAGTTGCTAAATGCTTGACTATGTTCAGCAGCTAATTTGTATCTCCCTGCTGTTTGGTGATGAACAGTGGGTTTTTAAGCTTAGAAACATAAAATAGGGGACACAAAGATGTGAGAATGAACTGTGAAGTTTCAATCAATTACACAATGTGCCGAAAATTATATTATAGCTCTGCAAAGCCAAGAGGTGCTGCAGATTCAAGTGAGAAATCTCTGCAGATTCATTAGTACAAGCAGCATTTCTCACACCCTCCACATTATTTTCGCTTTCATATATTGTACATTTTAAAATAGTAGTTATAACCATACCTGTCGAGGGTGTACCCCTGCCTTTCACCTGAAGAGAGTTGGGATAGGCTCCAGCAGATCCCTGTGACCCTACGCAGGAATAAAAGGGTATAGATGATGGATGGATTGTTATACCCATGTTAAACTCTCAGTGTGCTACTCCTGTGCAGTTTTCTCTTTACTACAGCTTCATCAATTCACACTTTAACTAATCTAATCTAATATCCTTCATGTCCTTCAGGTTTAAATGGAATATTACTAGATTAGCTAAACAAAATGTCTCCTGACATTTCTGATCAGCTTGGCACTGATCTTGTGAAACATTTGAATTCTTTCAGGTAGTGTTTTTGTTTTCGATATGTTTTTTTTACAGTTTTAAAATGTGCCAGGTCTCTATATAATTATTGCAGTGCATTTCACTCAAAAGTAAATTGGTTGGCTCTAGATAATCAAAAATAGATCATTCTTTTGAGAGTATAAAGAAATTATTTGTATTTGATTTAGGTTATAATTTCCTATTGCTCCACATAGTAAGCAATACATGGGAAACACTGATTCTCTGAATAAGTTAAGTGCTGAGGTCTCTATGACTGTGATTCTCTTGCTAATGTCTACAAAACAACAAGAATACAATCCCACCTTTGGTTAGTTTTTGATAGGAGACTATGGTGATGACAGACTGGACTTAGGATGCTCACATTTAAAGAAAGAAAGTGGGTAATGCAGAGCTTCATCTCCTGTAATGTTGATGACATGTTGACAAAAGAACAGCATGTTTTTGGGAAGCATGAAAAGGACTGTCTGTTGGGGCTCCCTGTGAATGAGCGACCACACAGTTGTCCTGAGTAAAAAAGAACTCACTTCTTTTGAGTGTTTTGCAGGAATTTGAATACATACCTCTACTGTGACTATGCTCAACAGTCTCTTTGTTAATGCATTTAGTTACTGAGCACTATAATGAATTGAGCCGTGAGAGCGCTGAGAAGCCCATGGTGGGATTTTTTTTTTTTTTTTTTTGAGAGGTCACTGGTATAAACAGTCCCTTTCTATTCCAGAGAAGCACTTTGTAGAGAGGCAGGGTGTTATAAAACCGAGAAGGACAAGAGCCAGAGATGGCCCACGGGAACTTTGAGAGGAGATGTTTTTCTCATCTGTGGGGTGCATCTTCATTGGCTTGCAGGGATAAGCCCACCTGCATGTGGAGAGGACGCTGATGCTGCCTATGACAAGGGCCAAGGGCAGGATGTGGGAAAGATGGTGGGAGACAAGCCAGTTTCTCCTCAGCCTCAAATAGATTCTTTTGTTATTAGCCAGGCAATAAAATTAAATTATTAAAATTAAAAGACAACATTTCTTAAAGGCATAAACACAATTCAAGACTAAGACTACTCAGATAACTTTTTAGCAAAAAGCCCCACTAAAGCTAAACTAAAACATCTCCTTAAATAATTGAACACACATTACTTCTGTGGCAATAAAGAACTATGAAGTCTTTGAAGGACAGTTCAACAACCTATCTCCTATAAATTAAACATGTAATGCGGCACTTTATGAACTGCTCTCCCTTCAGACAGCAGTTATTGAGAATGTGGTATCCTAAAAATTTAATATTGTAAGCCAACCACTGAATTCTTCAACACCATTAGATAAACTCTGTCCTACCACTGGTGCAACTTCTGGGAAGGTCCTCAATAATTTGATGTTGTAAGAATATCTTTCCTACCGTACTATATATTGAAGTTTAATATTTTTTGTTTGCAGTGGTTTATTAACTCTGTTGATGTGTTGTACAAAGGAACTGGAGAGGGCTCTGTCTTTATTGTGTTTTAGTCATCACGGAGTGTGTCAGGTTAAAAAAAAAAAAAAAAAAAATTCCCTGCTTTGGTGTTAACTTCAAAAGGGTCTTGTTTATCATGTGATATTATAACTGAATACCCCAAATTCCCTCCCTTCCACCTGAAACTGTTATTTTTGAACTGCAAATTTTACCACATTCAGAGAACACAGCTCATCTCCCTAATTAGCACCAGAATGCCATTCTAAGTGAATGGGAGCTTTATAATGACTGGAAGGTTGGTTATAGCCAGGACCCACCCAGTCAGTAATATGGCGAGGTTATTGATTTCCCGACACACTTCCCTTCATCTTCTCTGTCTTAGATCTATTGCATTTTTCACATGCTATGATAGGAATAAATGATTAGTCTTTGCTCAGAACAGGCTGTTATTCAGAGCTGTGCTCAAGATTGTGTGACAGAGGCACTGCAGTCCTAATAACAATAGGAATTACTGGACTTATCAAGTTTGTTTCATAAGTGCTAGAGGCTAGAAGTGATATTTCAAAGCTTCAAGCTAAGCAAATGATGAAGAGCAACAGTTTTCTCAGATGTATCCCTGTACTGTAGAGCGACTCAAAAGGTCATTCTTGTGGTGAGCATTGTTTTGCTTGTAGGAGGAAATGATAGATCTAAATATGAAGAATTGTCTCTTCCTGAAACAGTACATGCAAGTGGCTCAACGTATATTTCTGCCACAGCATTCTCATACATGTAAAGGCTGATATTAAGTCTGTATCAAGTCTGACACACAGATACTGTATTTGTGCCTACAGTATATAGTCCTAGATGGGAAACATATCCATTTAAATGTGCATCTATTGCTTTGTATGTCTTATTTGTTTAGGCATCTATTAAATGAGTTTCCATGACTGTGTCAGGTGGTGAATGTGGATGCTTTGGGTTTGTGGGTTTCTTTACATTGCATGTAAAGAAATGTGATAAATAAACACCTTGCCTTTCCTTTATTAAACATTATCATGTGAGATCACATCAAATTCTAAAAAATAGTCCCAAAATACTTATGTTATTGTTGCCCATACATTTCTGCTTTGTGCTGATAGAAAGCGACATGTTTCCTTCACATGGTTTGCTGTTGCAAATCAGTTGTACTAAAATGTAATTTTGATTGCAGACCCACAAAACAAAAACCACAACAACAAAAAGAAAAAGAGGTAGGAGAAAGAACAGATCAAGCTTCAGTTTTTGACATGGATTTTTTTTTAATGTGCTAATGTTACATTAGCATGTAAAGGAATAGTTCAATATTTTGGGAAAAACAATTATTTGCTTTCTCTCTGAGAGGTAGCTTCGCCAGGCGCAGCGACTTCCTCGAGTCTTGTCATCACAATGAGGTTGCCAGGCAACCAGTGAAGACACTGCACAAAGTATTTAGCAAATGGATAAACACGAAAAATACAGCAAGGTGCTCCTTTAATTTACATTTTAATTATGTTTTTGTGTTTGTACAAATTAAACAAATCCTTTATTGGTACACATATTTTTAACTTTGTTTCTTCTCTAGTCTAGCCTTTACATTAACAAATCTATCAATCTTCTGATCTAAAATGAGAAAGAAATTGAAGTATATTCTTTCAAATGTTGAACTATCCTTTCAAACATCCAGCAGCTATTAACATGTTTATTTTCCTGCTAACTGTTGTTAATGTGCTAAATACAGTTAGACTTCATTAAAAAGAATGACTGTGAGGTAGATTTAAAGAGCAGTAGTCATGCTGTCTAGATGATATATCTTGGAAGAGGTGCAGGTAATGTGGGCACTTGCTGGGGTTATTTGAGGAAATAACATTTATATCAAATCCATGGGGATAACATATGTCTTCTCATAAAATTAAACTGGAGTAAGAAGCCTGTTTAAAACTTAGGAAGGCAAGATTCAACAGATGTGCTTTGAATCAAACATAATCCTAATCAGCTATAGGACAGATGGCACATATTATTGAACAGTATGTACCGCTATTGCTGTGCCTTTTCTTCTTTCTCAGTAAACAAAAATTAACCCGGAGGTGAGACATAAGGCAAAAATGAAAAGAAACAAGCCTTGGATGAAGAGAGCAATCATACTTCACTTAAATATGAAACCTTGATGTGCCTCAAACTGTCTTTAAGAGAACAAAGTAATTTTAAGTGGATGAGCATAAAAAATGCATCTTCAGTTTTAGATGTACATACAAGGAGGGAGAGGTGGATTTGTACAGGTTGGCGAGGCAGAGAGACAGAGATGTGCAGCAGGTTAGGGTGACTACGTTAAGTTATTTACTCTTATTAGTCCCACAATGGGGAAATTGCATTTCCCACCCAAAGTGCACACACACAGAAGTGAACACACACCCAGAGCAGTGGGCAGCCATTGCTGCAACACCCGAGGAGCAGTTAGGGGGTCCAGTGCCTTGCTCAAGGGTCTCACCTCAGTGATGGTATTGAAAGTGGATAGAGCCCTGGCTATTCACTTCGCCCCACCGACAATTCCTGCCGGTCCTGAAACTCGAACCCACAACTATTGGGTTACAAGTTCGACTCTTTACCCATTAGGCTACGACTGCCCCGTAGGAAAGGGATTGAAATGTGTTGACAGGTGCCAAAAGTGTGATGGAAAAATGGAAGGAATATTTTGAAGAGGAAAATGTTAGAGAGCACAGAGTAGAAGAGGTGACTGTTGTGGAGCAGGAAGTAGCAAAGATCAGTAAGGATGAAGTGAGGAAGGCGTTGAAGAGGATGAAGAGTGGAAAGGCAGTTGGTCCTGACGGCATACCTGTGGAGGTGTTTAGGAGAGGTTGTAATAGAGTTTTTGACTGGGCTACTTAACAAGATCTTGGAGAGTGAGAGGATGCCTGAGGAATGGAGGAGAAGTGTACTGGTGCCCATGTTTAAGAACAAGGGAGACGTGCAGAGTTATGGAAACTATAGAGGAAGAAAGCTGATGAGTCACACAATGAAGTTATGGGAAAGAGTAGTGGAGGCTAGGCTGAGGTCAGAAGTGAGCATTTGTGAGCAGCAGTATGGTTTTATGCCAAGAAAGGGTACCATAGATGCAATATTTGCTATGAGAATGCTGATGGAGGAGTACAGAGAAGACCAGAAGGAACTGCATTGTGTCTTTGTAGATTTGGAAAAAGCGTATGACAGAGTGCCAAGAGAGGAGCTCTGGTTTTGTATGAGGAAGTCTGGAGTGGCAGAGAAGTATGTTTGAGTGATGCAGGACATGTATGACAGCTGTAAGACAGTGGTGAGGTGTGCTGTAGGGGTGACAGAGGAGTTCAAGGTGAAGGTGGGACTGCACCAAGGATCGGCCTTGAGCCCCTTGTTGTTTGCTGTGGTGATGGACAGGCTGACAGATGAGGTTAGACAGGAATCTCCGTGGACCTGGACCTCCGTGGACATATTTGCAGATGACATTGTCATCTGTAGTGAGAGCAGGGAGCAGGTGGAGGAAAATCTAGAGAGGTGGAGGTTTGCTCTGGAAAGGAGAGGAATGAAGGTTAGCCGCAGTAAAACAGAGTACATGTGTGTAAATGAGAGGGACTCAAGTAGAACGGTGAGGTTACAGGGAGTAGAGGTGAAGAAGGTGGAGGATTTTAAGTACCTAGGGTCAACAGTCCAGAGCAACGGAGAGTGTGGAAAAGAAGTGAAGAGACGTGTACAAGCAGGTTGGAATGGGTGGAGGAAAGTGTCAGGTGTGATGTGTGACAAAAGAGTATCAGCAAGAATGAAAGGAAAGGTGTACAAGACAGTGATGAGAGGAAGGATGACCAAAAAGGAGGTTCTAGGATGTAGTGAAGGAGGACATGAGGATAGTTGGTGTGGGTGAGGAGGATACAGAGGATAGGGTTGAATGGAGGCAGATGATTCGCTGTGGCGACCCCTGAAGGGAGCAGCCGAAAGGAAAAGAAGTTTTAGATGTACATATAGACCTATTTTTGATGTTGCATGATCATTTAAACGCAAACTGGTTTTCTGCAATCTCAACCTAATCCAATATAGCAAAATTTAGTCTGTTTCCTCTCAGTGAATGTTTGGATCATTGCAGATCATTGGATCATTTGGATCATGCAGCTCTGCTGCATATATTAAATAATGCAAACCTGTCATTTCCTTTTTTTTTTTTATCTCATGCAACATACAGCATGGTTCATATTCAACTGACTGGATTTCAAAATGATATGGGTGACATTAATATAAACTAATAGCACTTTGTAAGTTTTTTTAAATTTTATTCTGGGATAGCTTTGTTCCTTTCCTCCCAACAAATTTAGCTGGATTTTTCACAAAAATGGACCTAAGGCAAACTTGGCATGGTTAATTTGGGCTACTGTTTAAGCAACATCTGTGTTTCTTTTTGGAATTAGGTGATATTTTGCAAGCACCACAATAAACACATTTTGTCTCTGTAACAATGAGATAACTGCATTTGTTAAACTCGGTGCTTTGCCTCACAATTCAGTCATTCATGTACTTGTGTAATATTGTGGTTGGCAATCAGATTAAATAATATAAGCAATAAACACCTGTTACCTCATAGGTTTGATACTGTCAACACATCTAAAATAAACCAAGCAGCCCTCTGCACTGTTTAAATGATCCATAATGTGCACTTACACAGACCTTTTGGTAAGTTTTTGAACTGGTGCCTCACTCTGCATGTCATCTACTGTATCTACTCTAGGGCTCAGCTTGACAGGGACCCAAGGGACATACAGATGGACTTTCCGTGTTGACAGACATAAGACAGACTGCCTGCTTTAAAGCTGTCTCATATCTTTCTTCTGCTCTTTTGAAGGAGTATATATAAGATGCATATGATGCATTTTATACACATCATCTCAAGCATCAAATGCAAACTAGATCATAGTAGAGCTTATAAATTCATAAGTGCATAAGAGATGATCTTAAAATGTTTATCTTCATGCAATCATTAGTAAATATTTATTTTAAAATAATAATATGGACTAAACATATATGGACACATTTTGGTTTGTCCCAATCTAATGACTAGTATAACCTATATATAACATAGTACCATTTATTGTGAGTCTGTCCTTTCTAAGGTTAGACACTAGTGCTACTCCATCTTTAACCTGGTTTATTTATTGCCTTTCTCCTTGAAATATCAGTGCTCACTACAGTTACTCTCTTTGACATGTTTAACTACGTTAAACAGCTAAAATATTACAGATATTACAGTAAAGACTCAATAGAGAGAGCTACAGCATAGTGTGAGGTGACCATGGTCCTAGCTGTAAACATTATGTGAATATAAAGAACACATTATATACTGTTTATGGGCTGTTTATCATATAAAATATATGGTGGGAGCTTGTGTCACAAGAGAAACACAGGAAAAATACAAACAAACAAAAAAAACAAACATAAAAGCTAGTCCTAATAGTAAATGGGAAAGCTCAGGGACCTATAAATGGGATCCTCATAGCTGTTTTCTTGTTGGCAAGGCAAGTGGTGCAGTATGAAATTATTTTAAATTTAATTTCCTTTTGTTGTTAACTTTAAACACATTGGCTCTACATATAGACACTACGGGACGCTGCTGTTGCTGAATGACAAAATCTGCAAAGCAGTAATGTTCTGCTAACATGAATGATTTTGACAGATAGAAAATATAATCATAATAATGATAATAATAATAATAATAATAATAATTCTTGTCTAGCCTGAGATAAGGGCATAATTCTGTGAATGCATCCACTGAGCTGGTTTTCAGTTTGGGACTTGATTTTTATAGCAGGGCTGCAAACAAAGCCATTGAAATGAAGAGTCAGAATAATCTCCAAAACCCTTTCTCTTCTCTTTCTCATATTTAGTTTAAAGTAATATTAGTCTCTAAAATGTTATGTAGTGACTGCTTTAGAGCATGCTCTTTATTACTCCCTGTTTTATACTGCATAGAGAGTGGATATTTTTGATTCAGAGGAACACTGAAGAGATCGAAGCATATGTAAGGAAACGTTATATAAAACAATCACTGTTTCAGTAATGAAGCACCTAAATAACAGAACCAAAACAAGACTGACTAATATGCTGCCATAAGCATGATGAATAATAAAAAATAACCTGTAATACTAATGAGGTTATAATTAATTCAGCAATTTGCAAATACTGCAGTTCTTTGTCAGTAGGCCTACACTTGTCCTCACAGCACACAACAAATGGACACTATTCATATGATTTCTACATAATGAAAGAACTACAATTTACAAAAGATTTCTTTAAGAAGTTAATTTTAAAATCTATGCAGGAAGGTACTCAGATCACCTTATAGAGGGAGGTGTAAGTGTGTCTCTAAAGCTATTAGTTTTTGAGTTACTGGTCTGAGCTATGTCTCATTTGGAGATCGCTTTAAACCAGTGGACCACGAAGAGCATCTAATTGGTGCCTCAATGTTTTACTTCAGTTGTGATCCCCACAAGCTAAAGTGGTTGATGTCTTCAAAAGGGATGGACTCGGGGGAGTTATAGGTATGTATTGGTTATGGTTAAGGCTGGTGTAAGTCCCTGCAGTGACAGCGCTTGATTAACAACTTCAGTGCAAATTCGGAGACTTGGAGTCTCATGTGTTGAGAACCAATTTATAGTCTAATACTCCTGAGCTAGTACTGTAGGTGTGCCTATCTGAACTGAAGAAGAAGGAGGAAATACCGTATGAGGACGAACAGACGGTTATTGTCTCACACTCGAGTGCTGTCCTGAAAGGTGTGCTGTCAAGCTTATCCAAGAATCGATTGATGAACGCCTGTGTGAAAACACTGCAATAGGAAACTACCTTCTTACTATGCGAGTGTGACTGACTGATTCATTGTAACTGCTCATTTGTTGGCCATCTCAATGCAAAACACTGCATATGTATCAGGTAGCATATTTTAACCATTGGACCTAATCTGTATCCCCCATACATTAAGAAGAAAAATCACATCTCTCAGTGGGTAATTTAATGATACATCTGTTCTATATTCTACTAAAAAAAGTGGAGATTACTGCTGGCTGTGGTGTGCTTGTCTAAATACATCATATTTACTCCATTTATCCCCTCAGGATCTTAGTTTGCCTGTGTTTTCTTTTGGTTCTTGTCTTTGGGGTGTTGCAGATACATGAGGTTAAGCATACGGGTGCTTGCAGATTAGTAATTTCTGAGGCAAAACAGATTGTGTTTGCATGTGTTATGCCAACATTCTTCATTGTTGTCTCAGGTCAGTAATGTATAGTTACAAATACATCACTCTCTATGATACTAACATGCTCATAGCGATAATATTAACATACCGATGTTTGCAAATATAATGATATGCTCACTGTAACAGGTTAGCAATGAGTAAGATGTGACACAAGAAATCTTATTATCATGTATGATATCAATTTCATTATCTGTTATTTAATGGGATTTTTCATATTCATTCTATTTATTTGAATCACTATGATATATATATATATATATATATATATATATATATATATATTTGGTAGATTCTACTCCATATTCTTTACAACAAAAACGTTCATCTATATGCTGGACCTGTCATTTATATGCTGAAGGTTGAATTTGACTAAGATTAAGGTAGAAAACCAAGATATGTGACAAATAACAGGTTTGACCTGCTTGGGGTGGGGGGTGGGGGTGATAGATGATGGATTTAAATTCATGACATGAAAATATGTAACTTCATGACAATCCTTCCTAAAGGGTTTAAGATTTCAGTATCAACCAAAGTGGCAGACCAAGCAATGCTGCCATTCCTTTAACTATGCTGCTAGTGTGGCCAAAAAAAGTAACATGTTCAGGGCATGGACCACATGCAAAAAATGTGATCCTTGCTCACACACTGTATATGACGTGATTTATGAAATCACAGAAAAGACTGCTAACTCTATTTTAAATTCTCATGGGTTGGAATGCGTGAGTTAATAGTACTTTTAATAGGATTTGGGGCTCTGAGTGTGGACGCTTCCAATTACTTCCATGGGGATAACATTGTTTGGGAAGCCTCCAGGCATACAATGATGCCTAAGGGAAGAGGTAGCCATGCTGAAGCTCATGGGTATTCACTAATCACCACTGATTCTCATGAGGAATCCTGCAAAATGACAAGTTTCCACCAGCTCTCTGTCGCACTTAGCTCTGTAGTGCTGTGTGAGAAAATAATTGCCATGATTTTATGTTACAACTTTGACAGTTATTTCAGCAGGTTTGTGTCCAACATGGATACCTTACTGAGTTTTCAGTCTGAGATTATCAGCCCTCCCTGTTGAACTCAGCACCACCACCTATCACCTCCACAAGGAAATCAGTATATTTATCTGGGTTAGGTGTGCATGTAAACATCTGGCAGAATCTGTCATGAGTCTCAAAATGACTTGACACAATAGCTTTGATGTGATGAGAAAAAAACAAAACACACTGATAAAATTCTTATCTTTGCCTGTTACTCTTGGCACTGTCTGTAAAGGGATTTGGGGTACTAGCTGCTGGTGATGTGGATCCCTGACAGAGTAAACAGTTTAACATAGAGAAACATTGAATTGTGTCTGTTTTCACTGCCAGTCTCTGCCACAGAGCTGAAGCACATCTGACAGCAGTTCTTGCTTCAATGGCTCCACTTCACCTAAAGACCAGATGGATATCTACAAGCTAAAAAGCAAAGACGCACAGACAAGACTGGAAATTAAACACTGTAGTTTTCAAATATAAGATGCAGCCTTACAAAGTTTTCTTTTCATCTTCCAGGTGGCCAACCTCCTACGACTGTTCCAGATCCCTCAGATCAGCTATGCCTCCACTAGTGCAAAACTCAGTGATAAGACCCGCTATGACTACTTTGCCCGCACCGTGCCCCCAGACTTCTATCAGGCCAAGGCCATGGCTGAGATCCTGCGTTATTTCAACTGGACCTACGTGTCAACAGTAGCATCAGAGGGTGACTATGGTGAAACTGGTATTGATGCCTTCCAGCAAGAGGCTCGCACCCGCCAAATCTGCATCGCCACTTCAGCCAAGGTGAGCCGCTCTATGAACCGCCAGGGTTATGAAAATGTGATCCGCTCCCTGCAGCAGAAGTCCAACGCCAAAGTGGTCATCCTGTTCACCCGTAGTGAAGATGCCCGTGAGCTGCTGGTGGCTGCGGCTCGCATGAATGTTACGTTCAACTGGGTGGCCAGTGATGGATGGGGTGCACAAGAGAGTGTGGTGAGGGGCAGTGAGACTGCAGCAGATGGTGCTTTTACCCTTGAGCTGGCCTCCTACCCAATCAGAGAGTTTGAAGACTACTTCACCAAGTTGAACCCATACACTAACACAAGGAACCCATGGTTCAAAGAGTTCTGGGAGCACCGGTTTGAATGCAGCCTCCAGGAGCATGGCTGCAGTGAACACAGCTTGCGAGATGGGACTTTTGAACAGGAATCTAAGATCATGTTTGTGGTAAATGCAGTCTATGCCATGGCCTATGCTCTACACAACATGAGACAAGCTGTATGCCCCAATACATCTAAGGTCTGTGATGCCATGAAACCAGGTAACGGCAAACGATTCTACAAGGAGTTCATCCTGAAGACCAGGTTTGAAGGTCAGTTACGGTCAATGCAAGCATATTCACAAAATGTTTTAGAAGGAAACCAATGTGTTTTATAGCTATTTAAAACATTACATGCTAGGGTTTCATTTTTTTTACATTGTCAGGCTGAATTTTTTTAATCATTAATAAAGCCACTTTCAGCCTGTGAGTTGCTGGTGGGTATTGCTGAGTTTTTATGGCATGCAGTGCACTAATTTAAAAAGCTCATTTAGATAATGATATAAGATTTAGGATTACATACAATACTTATGCGTTTTTTAAATTCACAACAATAGCTTTAAATCAACAATGCTGTTTGTTTGCTTCTTCCCAGCTCCATTCAGACCTGCAGACACAGTGAACATGGTCCGCTTTGACTCCTTTGGTGACAGCATCAGTCGCTACAATATCTTTCATTACCACAAAGAGGAAGGGAAGTTCATCTACAAGAAGGTTGGCTACTGGGACCAGAACTTGATCCTGAACACGACCCTAATACCCTGGCATGGCCTTGTTCCACCCACCTCCCAGTGCAGTGACCCCTGTAGGAAGAACGAGGTGAAGAGTATGCAACCTGGAGATGTGTGCTGCTGGATCTGTATCCCCTGTCAGCCCTACCAATACCTGCAGGATGAATTCACCTGTGCTGACTGCAGCTTTGGTCAGTGGCCTCTGGCTAACCTGACTGGCTGCTATGATCTGCCTGAAGAATATATCCGGTGGGAGGACGCCTGGGCCATTGGCCCTGTTACCATCTCTTGCCTGGGTATACTGTGTACACTCTCTGTAGTAGGCCTGTTCTTTAAGCACAATGAGACACCTGTGGTTAAAGCAAGTGGACGTGAACTCTCCTACATACTATTGCTCGGAGTGCTGATGTGCTACAGCATGACTTTCATCTACATTGCCAAACCTTCTACTGCTGTTTGCACACTACGGCGACTAGGCCTGGGCACATCATTTGCTGTGTGTTACTCCGCCCTGTTAACCAAGACCAATCGCATTGCTCGCATCTTCAGTGGGGTAAAAGATGGAGCCCAGCGACCACGTTTCATCAGTCCAGCCTCCCAGGTAGCAATCTGTGGCGCTCTAATCTCCTGCCAGTTGCTGGTGGCAGTTATCTGGCTGCTGGTGGAGGTGCCAGGGGTTCGAAAGGAGGTGAGCCCAGAGAGAAGAGACGTTGTCACTCTCAAGTGCAACAGCAGAGACTCCAGCATGCTCATATCACTCGCCTACAACTGCATCCTCATCATCCTCTGCACAGTCTATGCCTTCAAGACGCGAAAGTGCCCCGAAAACTTCAATGAGGCCAAGTTCATTGGGTTCACCATGTACACTACCTGCATCATCTGGCTTGCTTTCCAGCCCATCTTCTATGTCACTGCCAGTGACTACAGGGTAACTATCTATGAAATTGTTCAAAATGGTTATAGGTGGCAACTCAACTTGCTTGAGGTCCTTGAAAATACATCACCTCTCATCACAGAAGTTTCTTCAGTTCTTCAGAACAGAATGAAAGTGTATTCAAGGACCTCAAACAAATTCTGTTGCCACCAATAGACCTATTGGATATACTATGACCTGGATAATGGACAATCTCCACAGAAATCTGAAATGTTTTTTTTATTAAATCAATTATTAGGTTCCTGAACATTTTGTCAGCTGTAGTGGATTAATGTAAACAAAGTATATAAATGACTATCCCTTATGTATATACTGTTGCTAAAGAAGAAGATGTCACTATTACATTCCATTTGATTACCATCACAGAGACTCATGAAAGAGCCAGCTTTTATGTAGGCTGAAGGATTTTAAAGACAAAAACAAAGATTGTGGAGACAGATGAGACCTGGATATACCAACAGAAAGAATTAATGACAGTCGAGCTGATTCATTTATTAGTAAATATTTAAAGATTAATTTTAGGTGCAATTCTAGCAATTTCTTATAGTTTCTGTTATTAGACACAAAGACTAGCTAATCTTATATAGTGAATTCATAACACAGTATCATGACCTGTAGCAGAGTGTTGGCTCATTTAATGCATTGCTGCTACTGACAGAAATCTGACACAACTGGATCTGCTTCAGAGTTGTCACAAGGATAAAGTATTTTAGGATTTCGACTTTACACAAATGGATAAATTTAAACTGCATCAGACAAATGACAATGAATAAATGGGAGGAATATCCATTGCTATTACTGGACTTTTATGTGACACTGCAGCATGCAATAAATTAAACATTTTATTTTGCTGAAGCAGAAAATGTAAAGTTGTAAGTGCAAATTATTTTTCCATGCAGTGTAACATAAGACACAAGGCAAAACATTTGGCATAAAACTGACAGACCATGTAAGTCATGAGTACTGGTGCTTTAGGGAGACTCAAGGCTACTGCCACAGCATTTGGTCAGGGTATGGAACAAGGCTTTTGTTGTGCAAACAGATGAGGGGAGGTCTAAGATCACACACGTTTTGTATCATCATGACGTACCTCGGGCTTTTAATGTCTGTAGTGATTACTCATTGTGGCCCCCAAACTGTGAACTGAACACCTTTACCTTATCTGATCCCTAGTGGAATTTATGAGAGCAGCTCAACATTGTGTAATATAAGGCTTCATGCAGCACAGTGTAATTGAAAGAACGAGAGGTTTTGGCACTGCAAAAGTGACCTTGATGCGTTGGTTCTATGTGGCACCAGTAATAAAGGCTGTGGATTCAGTTGCTACATTTTAAATTAGGGTTGGATAGTGCAGAAATATTCTAATAAGAAACTAGCCTTGTTACCCAGTGAACTCAATGTATTACAGACTGATACAGATCACCTTTTGAATTTAAATCATTGTATATCTCTTTCTCCTGTACTTTTCGTTCCATAGTCGACATTAACACTATGGAAATATGCAATTTCCTGAAATACTGTATGTGGACTATACAGTGATTAATAAAAAAAAAGTGCATACCATAAGTATGCATAGGCATTGTCATTGAAATGCGTAGATCTATAAAAATATAAATAAAATAATAAAATTACTCATGTAATAAAAGATTTAAAAATGCACTTCAGCGTAAAATTTTAACCTCATTCTCTTTGCTGTCAGTTTTAAAGTAAGAACACAGCCAACTGGTACTAAAGATTCATTTTAGTAAAAAGGTGTTAAATGGACATAGCTGCTAGAAAGACATCTTTATGGTTGAAAGAGATAAGGAGCTACAGACAAAAGGCAAATGAAGTAATGTTACCCACAGTCCTGGAGGTGCTTTCATCAGTTATTTTTGATGTTAAAATGTGTGAGGACTGCTGATATTTCTGCAGTGCTGTTGTTGAGCAGTATGTTTAGGAGGGATTTCACTTCATGCTGTGGTTCTGCAAATAGAAGTTCCTGGACTGCAGGGGTAACCAGTGGGGTGGGAAGAGATGGTTCTCAGGAAGATGACCCCAGCAGTCAGCTCACATTAACAGCCGAAATATGACTAACAAGGCTCCGACTTTCCAGGACAGCCAGCTGTGCTTATCCCACACTCTTCTTCTTGCCCTCATATTTATGCACATAGAAATACACAATTAGAATTGCTAACATACATAATTGAAAACTTCACACACACTAATACATAATTGAAAATGGAAATGTGGCAAATAATGCAAGACTATATAATAACTATATAACACATAAAAGGATTTTTTGATATTTTGATATGACTGCAGGACATAGCAGTCACATTAAGAATGATATGAATACAGTTAAATGGATATAATTGTGTATATTAACAATAGTTTTAAGGACTATGTGAAAGACATTGCTATTAGGGGAACCCTCAGACAAATACCATGCAACTCTACAACTCTTCTCAGTTCAGTGGCACTGTTTTGGTGGCACTGTTCTTGGTTTTCTGTCCCCTCAGTTTTACTTTTTTGGTTCAGTGCTCTCAAAGCATCATTAAATTAAAACTCAGTGACAGACAAATGTTGTTTCAGAACAAACTGGAGCATCTGACAAATAAAAAGGACTTTATTTCTTTTAGAAGTTGGAGGAGAGCAAAAATTCAGAGCTAAAAGTAGAGTGGAATTTGGAGGTACATTTACGAGCTGCCAGAAAAGCATCTCTAAATGAATGCTAATGTTGCTCTGTATCTGCTTAACATATTAACATCTTAAAGGTCATAATACTTAAATGGTGTGTTTACATAAATGTAGCAATTATAAGACTGTGTAGGTGAGACAATGAACGATGATATAGCATGCATGTTGGAGTGCAAATTGATTAATAGTTTTATTGTTTAGTCCCTAAGAGATCAGAAAATCACAGCACAAAAAGGCGACATTTATAGAACAAACTTCATTAATATTTTTAAGACAAAAGGAGGAGGTTGAAGTGCATATCCACTCCATATATGGTATATTCATTATCATGTACTCCTTTCACCTCACAGGTGCAGACCACTACCATGTGTATCTCTGTCAGCCTGAGTGGTTCAGTAGTTCTCGGCTGCCTCTTCGCACCCAAGATCCATATTATACTATTTCAACCCCAGAAAAATGTGGCCACATTGAGAGTCACAGCCAATCGCTTCAGTGCCACAGTGTCTGCTTCTGCCTCTGCCCCAAGCTCCAGCTACTCTAAAGGTACAAACACCCACTACAATGGTTATGCTTCCAGTAAAAAATGGAGAAATTATGAATACCAACATGAAGACATATCGGTGAATGTTTTGACAGGAAATATTTTACATTTTACATTTTGACTACTCTATGGCATCTACATTTTTTTAATGTGCATGGTAATATCTAAAAGAAGTTTAGGTTTAAGTAATAACACTACCATCAAGTAATATTGCACAACGCGTTTTTCAAAGATGATTTCAAAAAACCTGTCACACAAGTAATGAAGACCAGAAACTGGTACAGAGCTGAAATGCTATAGGTTGGATTCATGTCAATGTATTTTTATGTATTATTTGATGAAATATGTGTAAATGCAAAGAAATCAAATTAATAATAGTAATAAGTAAGTAATAATAACTGAATTAAACTTATTAAAAGTTTAATTCAGCTGATTTTTTTTTGGTTACGCATCAACATGGCTAAACAATAAAAATTAACTTATGTTTCTTTTCATGCAGTCTTTTCTAAAGCATACTAATAAACTAGTTAATATTTAACAGCACAATCTTCATAAATCAATAGTTTACACTGTGTGTCCAGTGTAGTTTTCCAGAGCTCAAACAGCTCATAGTCTATACTATAATGTATTTGTACATATAAAGTCTTTTACAGGTATATTTACTTGCTATCTTTTCTGCTGGATGCTTTTTTTAACTTAAGTATCAATACAGTAATGAAAAATTACTGCATGACAAGTAAAACTCCTCTATTCAAAATCTTACTTCCAGGCTCAGCCTCTAACTATGTGCCAGCAGTCTGCAATGGCCGCGAGGTGGTGGACTCTACAACGTCCTCTTTGTGAAACAGATTTCTCTCTAAGCACAAGGCACCATCCCATTATTAGTCACCCCTTCATCAAACAGGGCTGTGTATGATGGAGCCCCCATGCCTCCAACATGCTGCAGAGAGATAACTCAGTCTGGGTGAGGTGACGGACAGCGACCAGGGTAACTCTTAACTGTGAAAGTTAAATTATGTTCCAACAACGAGCAGTATGTATTAATTGTAAAGCCTTTTTGTATAGATTTAATATGCTGTGATCTCTTTGGTTTACAGATAGATGTGATTAAATGCACTGTGCCTTGTCCTAAAAAGTCTTGTCAAATGAGTGGTTGTGAAGCAATAGTGTTATACAAAAGGCTCTTCTTATCTTGTCCTTACAGTGCTGTGAATATATCCAAATGTTTTAGCCAGTGTCATAAATGCTACTGAATAAATTTAGCCCTTTCTGTTAAACAAAATATGTGATTAATTATAGTGAACGTGATAAAAACTAAATAACTAAAAGATCTAAAGAATGTGTTTATGTAGACCGGTACAATAGTGTGTGCGTTCCTGTAATTTATGTAAATAAAATGTTTTTTAATATTAAGAGGTTAAATAGCACTTGCAATTTTTCATAATATCCAAACTGAATGTAGTGACTCAGAGGCAATAACAATGAGGTGTTTGATTTTTTTTTTTCCCCCCTCTTCATTACAAACTTACATTTGTTTATGAATAAACTTACTGTTTTGAAAAAAACTTTTCAGGTTAGACATAGTAAACTTGAAGGCTACCCATATTTCAAAATAAAATGTCACTGTCAATATGTTTGACAGTGGAAAATACAGCTTTCACTGGACCAGTGAAAGGACAGTAACATTTCCACCAAAGCCTAAGATGACACCTGCAGGATAAAAGAACAAGCAAATGCTACATGCTGACAGTAATTGTCACCACTGATGCAGCATATTTATCATACAGCGAATATACTGAGTAATCTTTCAAAGACTTAAAAGGGACTTAACATACGCTATTGTAAATTTTATTTGATTCCAACATTCAAATGTGATATGTATTTAACCTGTTTTAGTCTAATAGAGCAGTTTCATTGTGCTTTGAATGCAAATGTTAATATCCACTATGCTTCCATTTATTGACTGAAGCAGAAGCTGTTTAAAGCAGTTCATTAAAAAAAAAAAAATTTACAGCGAAGTTCCACAGTCAACACTTATAAGAACAAAAGGTGGATTTAAAAACATGAGATGAGCTGGCTGATAAATAAACTTGTGATGCAAAGGCAGTTTTTCTTCCTTTAATTTACAAAAACAAAGTCCACAATTCAGTCATTGACTTCCTCTTGAGTAGGTGGTTTCCTTTTGAGAGGAATAATATAGATCCCATTCTTGGCATCTTTTAGTCTCCACCATCGGCCCAACCTGAAGAAATACAAACAAACTGAGAATCAGTGGTAACAAATATAAACATACTATATAAATCACCAGATATTCTGAGAGAATCAGAAATGGAGGAAAAGAGGAACAAAAGCTTATTTTATTTCCCATTCTACTTTGCTCTTTCAGACTGATCTATAAACAAACAGCAAGAGATGTCCACATTTACCTAAAACTGACCTTTCAGTGCCTCAGACCCTTTTGTTTGTCATGTGCAAAGACTGAATCAGTATCAATCAGAGTAAATGCAGCACAATATTTAAAAAAATTTGTTGTATCATGAAATTTCTCTGGTCTGAAGAGACTGGTTGATGGAATTCCTATTGTGAAAAATCCTGAAAATGACTGAACTTTCTATAGTCTTGAGGCTATGTTCAGACGGTCAGCTCTGATTGGAATCAAAGAATTTTTTTTTTTGAACGTTAGACCCACAAACATTTTTTTTTTATTAGATTGAACCCACATTTATGAGGCATTTAACATTTAGATTAAATTTATAAAGAGAAGGCCTAATTTCGTCATTAAATATAATGAGAAACTGCCCTTAAGATCACAAAAACTTCCCTGATGTCATTCTTAGTAAAGTGACCTGGATGGATGGATTACAACATACAACAATATAGCAATGCTACCTTGACATAGACAGCAAAATTCAAATCAACCGATCTCTCTCTTTCCTGGAGATTGAGGCTTGTTTGTTTTGTTTATAATTTAGTCAAGAAAATTATTTTCATTTGAGTGAGCAAAAATATTCTCAAAAGATTTCCTCAATATTGGCCATTTCAAATATGAGGTATCCAGACTAGATCTTTAAGACACACAGTCAAGGCAATGACTAATTACAGGTATGTGGAAGGTTAGTTATCAAATTTTACATGTTAACAACAAATAATGAATAACTTTGCAATTATTTTTTCTCACACTTGGCTCAATGAAGAAAAATTCAGACGAAACTATGAAATTATCTAAACATATATTTCCCAAAGTCAGAGTTCTCCGCTTTTGTAAAATGCATTTTTACCTATGACAGAGGCTGGGAAATAGATCAACACAGCCATCTAGTGGACATTTCACTGACATATGAGCCTATACTGTTCATGGACAAGCTGATCCAAAATCCACTGACAGTTTCCATGGAAACACAACTGCAAACCCAGTTACCTGTGCTCCTGTCCTACTCCTGCCACCAGAAACTGACCAGAGCTCGAAAACTTTAGACTGTTGACAAAACCGGACTAGAAGGAAAAGTAGAAGTAGAGACAAAATAAGGTATTTGGAAAAGCAGTAGCTCCCAATAATTAATTCCATCTATTGTACAGAATATAATTAGCTGCAAACACATCTTATGTAAATGCAACCTTTTTACAAAAGAGGAGCGCAAGTAAGAGCTTACCACTGGTACGCTGAATAGAGGCTCCAGCCCACGATAATTCTGGCTACACTTCCATAGCTGCACCTGTGAGTTGTGTGAGCCTACAAAGAATCATTATTTTATATCATTACAGACATAAAAACATCTTAAGTACATTTTAGATAAATGAAATACATCAACTATTGTGCTTAGGTGCGTAGGACACTACGTCATGACCAAATGTAATAATTATATTCATTAATTCCTGAATTTGCATTTATACACAACCACTGTGGGAAGGTTTTATTTAATGTGTTATGCACCAATTAAAAGTGTGTATATGTGTGTTATTAAAAAGCTGCTAAGGGGGACTCTCTCAGCCAGAGGCACCTGAGGCAACGGTATCCGAGTTCTGAAGCGCCGCCACTGATGCGACCCAATGAGGCTGCTCCAGCCCCGCATCACCATGGCAACCATGAGCCTGCTTCACTGTGCTGAGAGGCTTCTTTTTGTTGACACTCCAAAGACACACCGAGCTGAGGTCATTCAGAAAATTGAGATAGGGCAATAAAAGAGAAACATGAATGCATCTGTAAGCACAATGAGGTCCCGAGGAGAAACAAACAAACAAACAAACAAACAAAAAAAAAACCTGTTTAAGGTAACATAAGTGTAAAAACTGCAACTGATGTCTCACCCATCATCAGCTCCTGTTATCATGTGCTCCTCGTTTATGAGCTGGATACAATCAATTGAACCCCTGTAGGGTGGCAGAATAATCACAAACAGATGAGGTCAATCTTTTTGTATGCACCGCAGGAGCATTGTGACCTTTAGCTGAATATTGAAAAAATAAATTATTATTCAGCAAAATCAATTCTGCCATTATTTTGGAGAACCAAGTAAAACTACTTTGATTTTGTATATTTTTTTGGCCACCATGGAAGCCATATTTAAATCTACTGGATATGAAAAATTATGTAGGAATAAAAAAAAAACTAAAAACAAAAACAAAAAAAAGGCCAACACATTGAATTTCTTTATTTGGAAACTATGCCATGATACACTATTCTACCATCAGTAAATATTTGGTTGCTACTAAAAACAAAAAAACAATTTTCTTTCCTCAACATTGTAAAATTGTCCACTATTGTGTTTTCAGGTAAACCTGACAATAAGTGATGCATATAACACATATAACAGGTATCAGACAGAAACTCACTCATGGCCATAGAAGACAAGCTGAGACTCCTCTGCAATCTTCCACACTCTCACGGTGCGATCCCGTCCTCCTGCAGTCACACAGCGCTCACGGCTCAGACTGTCCAGCCCTGTGATAGCATCCTGATGCCCAAAGCTACAGAAATTCACAATCAGTGAAGTTCATATAGTCAAGAAAAATATAAGTGTTGTGAGAAACATTAGCTTCTGACTGGCTACTCACAGAGTTTCCACATATGCATTTTCATCCACATTCCAGACTTTGACTGAGCGGTCATGTGAGGCACTGTACAGATCATGAGTCCCCTTCCTGAACGAAAGACCCTGAGAAAGAAAAGACAGTATATATCAGTCAGGATTTAAGGACCTCTGAGCTGAAGTAAACTCTTAAAAAGCAGGTTGAAACAAGCAACAAACAAACAGAAGAACATACCGACACTGGGCCTTTGTGTCCTGTGAATTTATATAGATGTTTACATGTTTCTGCCTCCCAAATCATAATTAATTTGTTCATGTCTCCAGTGGCCTAAAAGGACATGAGAAAGTTGAGGCCATTATCAAGGAACATGACAAGACAGACTTAATATGCAGGTTTCCTAAAATTGACAAAAGCCGAGTATAATAAGAGAGCACTACTCACTAAGTATTTGCCATCTGAGGACATGGCCATACACAGGATATGGGCTGTATGTCCAACATGCCGATCCTCTGTACCTTTCCTTCCACCAGGTATCGTATGCAGCTTCTTGCCACTCTCAACATCCCCTGAAGATATTAAAAAAAAAAAAAAAAAACTTAACTGAGACCGATAAACCAAACTTAACTTTTGCAACTATCAAACAGTTTTCACATGATGGCTCAGTGGGATTTCACTGTATACTGACATTTAACAATTGAGCAGTCTTTGGCCGCAGAAAATATGCACTTATCATCAGGGGTGATGACCAAACAGGTAACTGGAAGTTTGTGTCCTCTTAACACTCTGATCTCTGAAGCATCTGGTGCTATGAGCTAAAAAAGAGATTGAAAACAAAATAAAAGTCAGTTTTCAGGTTTAAACAAATTTTCCCACTAAAAAATGTATTTATGAAATGCAAATTCATATACTTACATCTTTGGCAATAAATCTCTGAAGTTTTCCTTTCTGTTCAAGCTGAGGAGAACAATATTACATAAGCAGATCAATAACAAATGTAATTAATAAGTGTAGTGTTGTCATGACACTGCCATTATATCTGCCTAAGATCCCTTCTGCAGGTATGCCTGGTCCTGGAGCTGATGTGCATTTACTGACCTCACCAACCTGCACAGTGTTTGTTTTTTTATTGTTGTTCTTTCCTCTCTCCTTTGTCCACTCCCCCAAACCGATGAATGCAGATAACCTCCCAAACTGAGACCAGTTCTGCTAAGGGATTTGTTGGGTTTTGTTTTTGTACCTGAGTATCTCAGTGCCTTGAGAGGACTGTATTGTAATTTGGCACTACACAACTGAAGTGAAGTGAAGTGAAGTGAAGTGAAGTGAAGTGAAGCGAAGTGAACCTCAGAGCACCCATGCCCCCAGTGGCAAAGGTTTTGTTTTAATCTTAGAGGACGTTTCTTACCACTTCTTCTTGGAGTCGTCCGGCAATCAGATCACTCTCAAATGACTCTTCTTCTGCCCTCTTTTCCTCTAAACAGATCACACATTAATTACATACATGCTTGCACTGCTTGTAATGGCAAACCTCAACAGTATCTGGATGGAAGTCTACCTTCTTCCTTCAGCTGTTCAAGGTAAAGCTTGGCTAATCTCAGTTTCTTCTCCTGAGGCGTCTCCTCATATTCAATCTCCTCACTGGGCTGCCTTTTCTTTGGCACCGCAGAACTGAGCAAAACAACACAAAACGGACTCAGGCTCAGTTCTTTAACTTCAGATAGCCTGTTAGCAACAAATAATCTCAAATAGCCATGTCAGAAATTCACCTCTCTGTCTCAGAGTCACTGGAAATCTCTTCGTTGTGTTTAGGATTGGCTTTCTTCGCTCGTTTTATGCTCTTAGCTCCTGAATCCCCATCACTCTACAGCAGGGAAATATACACTGGTGTTAAAACAGCAGGTTTTATCAGGTACATTAATGCTGTTACTGTTATTTAGCTAACCTGCTAACAGCAACGTAACGTAACTTACCTTTCGTTTTGATACCGCTGGACTCTTCCCTTTTTTGTGGTTTTCCTTGTTCTTTATAAAGAAAGATGAAGACATGGTGAAACGTTTCAAAGTCAACAATAATTAACTATTAACTCCACAACTTTCTTAAGCAGCAGCTCATTGAGCCCACATGGGTCCACGCCAACCAAACTAGGAAGATGAAGTCAGGACTGAAGTCGGACACTGATTGGTGGATAGGAACGGTTGTGTCGACTTGTCCCGCCTTCTGGTAAAATCCTGAATTTCTATTGGTTAAAAAAATGATTAACATAAGCAGGAAACTGTACTGGAGAAAAATACTTCCCTCGGGAAATAGGTTTCCGCAGTTTTGTTCCGCACATAATTGTAAAAATCTAAATTTCACAATACAGTCGTCTTAAAATCCACATGTCCCATACACGGTAAAAGATGAATACAGGAGCAGTATTTCACACATGTTTAACGATTTACGCGTCTGTTAAAAATCAGCCGCAAATGTATCAGGACCCATGTACTGTACTACTGCAGTAGTACTACTACTTCCTCTACTACGCAGTATTTCCATTTACTGCGCTGGCTTTGTCCTCATTGAGCGTGGTTTCAGTTTATCCTTGAGGTCGAGCTGACAGGCCAGGTGAGCTGCCTCTGTGTCGCCTATCATTACATATCACATGTAGGCTGTTCATGCATTGAAAGGCAGTTTGTGTCATTCACTGGATCCAGCTAGAGGGTGGTAGGAGGGGCTGAGGAGGCAGGGGGCAATGGAAACTAACTTTTTATTTTTCTCTCGCATGACTGAGTTTAAAACACACCAGGAGATACCGCTGAAAAGTTTGACTTAAAGTTTTACTGCATGCTGTGCAGAATACCAATGCTTGATATATCAAAATAACCCAATATTTATTTTCTCCAGTTGGTTTATTTTTTTTACCCCCATGCCACCCAAGAGAGAGGCAGGAGCAGCTCCAACACAGCCATCGGTAAAGACGATAAAACTCGGCCCAGATCCACCGGAGTTTGACAATGATCTTGTAGAGGAAAAGTACAGGTTGGCCGAAGAATCCATCTTCTCGCCTTTTCCAAATAATGAGGTGAGAGTTTTCACTGTGATTGTGCATCAAGGCAACAGCTGTTTGTCTTAACATGCATGGAAAATGATGCTCCTGTTTCCTCTCATTTGGCAGCAGGATGCCATTGATTTTAATGAAGAAAACGCAGCAAGTCCAGGCATTAGAACCGACACCATCAGTCTCCTCATGAAAATAGAGCAACTACAGGCACAACTCAAATATGAACGCAGATGTAGGATTTTGGCCGAGAGAGAGCTTAGGGAGCTAAAAGGTGGGTGTAAAAAGGTGACAGATTTATACATTTATTAACCCCGCCAAAAATATAGGCCTATGTCAAGAGCACATAGTTTAATTACTGTAGGTGTTTAGTCTAATTACTGTAGGTTCGCCTAATTGTAAAAATTTGAGGGCTTTAATGACACAAAGCAGAGGACACATTCTTAATAGTGATTACTGTAATCAAGAGAATTTTCCACTGTGGTTCATTCACTTTAACATATGTTGATAATTTGGTCTGCAATAGTTAATGGATGGGTATTTTTATAGGTTAAAATGAGGCTTTTTTTTTCCAAGGACAATTCCTTGGAATTTACTATTTGGTAGTAGGGGAAGACAAACTAAATTGGTATCTTCCACCTTCTGATTGACTGAACACACCAGTTCCAGGTAATCAGCAGTGGGTAGAGTGGGCATAGTTGGGGAAACGAGTAGGTCTGCTGCATTGCAGGAATTTCGAGTCAATCTTAGTTTTACTTAAAATCCTGACAACCACTGAGCGTAGGCTATACACCTATGAATTAATTATCTTAAGGAAAAACATTCTTCTGTTTTACTATTTCTATAATGATTGGACACTTTGCAGAGATGAACACTCTCATGATGCAGATGAGGCACACAGCACATGAACTGCGAGTCACTCTGGATCATGTTCTGCAAGGAGGCGAGGCAGCAGTTGCACCACAAAATTCTCAAGATGAAAACATCTCATTCCTGGCTGAGCCTGAGGCAGAGTTACGAGCTACTCATAATATCCCAGAGGTCAGGGCTTACATACACTTCTTGTGTCTTACTAACAGCACAGTTTTCGGCAGACTGTGTAGTTCATGTACATTATGTTTTAAGGGAAACCTAGTTTTATGTCTGTGCTAGTCTTTCAAGATTTGATTTGTTTCTAAGTTCAGTTTCACAAAGAGTATGAAAATGGTGGTGCCGGAATAAACCATTGTGTTTTTTTTTTTTTTTTTTTAATTTCTTTTTTACATTTGTCCCTTTTTCCTTTAGGATGATCACAACTTCCTGTATCTTTCTGAGAATCTCCGAGTACCAAAAAATCTTTATGAACGCATTGCAGAGATTGCAGATTACAAGAAGTACACTTCAGCGCTTCTGATGATGCTTTTTGACAGAGAAACGTTGGCCACGCACTCTCTGCAGGGTCGGAGGAACACCTTTACAGGAGAGGACTGTCACAAACCTCAACTCCCACCTGAGATCTTGAGAAGTATAATTGGTAAGATAAAGGAAATTGTTATATAGCACATCCTGCTCATTCTTCATGAGTTTGATAAAGCACAATGCAGATGAAAACGTTTGTGTATTTTTTCCACCAGATCATGTGGCAGTCAAGTTTGGTGTTGACAGCAGCCAAATAAAAACTGCAATCCGGACAAAGTTGAATAACGAGGACAAACTGTTAAAGAAGAGGCTGGGTATGGGTAAAGCTGAAAACAAGGCTATTAGTGATCAAAGCTTTTGCCAAGATGCTTCCCTATTGCCTGATAATGAAGCAATGAGAAATGACTCTCAGTTATAGAGTCAGAAATGTGTGATAGGTTGCCTTTGTTAATGTTGTCTAGTTTCTTCAATGTTGTTCTCTAGTGCTTGAAGTTAGTTTAGTTTATAACACTTTTTAGAAAGCATTCGTTCTATATCGTATGTTTGAAAATTGTAAAGTTTAACCCGGTAAGTCAATCAAGCCATTATTCAGCACTGTTACATATAACATTTGTAATTGTCAGTGGTAAAAATAACAAAGTGTTCTTTTTTAATTTGAGGTAGTATGTGGCTGTCTTCAAATAAGATTATCATTTTAGTCAGTTGAGTTTTTGGAAGGAGGCCATTTGAAAATCTAAAAATAAAGGCATCTCATTTATCCTCCTGTTCATGACAAGATGTATGTTACATAAAGTGATACTGTGATTCCACAATAGTCTTTTGCAGCTTCAGAATATGTTGTGATAATGAATCTTAATGTTTCCACAACATTTCTGTTTGTTGTGTTTCAATACGTAAGAGCCAGTAAATGTCTGGAACTATTATCTTAACTTGGGCCTGTTCTTACATCAGCACAATAAAGTACAGTGTGCTCTCATGGAAAGACAGTTTTGTTTTCCCTGTAACCAACAGATGTCAGTGCTGAGTGCTGTTTCATGCTCCTCTGCAAACAGTGATGCACTCCTAAAAAGGTCCCATACAACTGTAGAACTACAACAGAGAAAAAGAAATAGGAGTGACTCAGGTGAAAGAAGAAAATATGCTGTGAAATGGTGGTCTAACGAAGTAAATCAATACACGAGCGTCTTGCTTCCCCTCAAGCTCTGAATGAAGAACAGTGGAGAATGTGTACATACAGAGTATTAGTGGACAGTGTGTGACAGTCACTAACACACACTAATTGATGACATACAGTGTGTGCGTCTGTGGGGCAGAGAGGCCGACAGAGTTAATGCTAGTGGGTGGCAGTTTGGTAGTTATCTTCTCTTGAAAGATTTAACTCACCAACTGCTGGCCCCTCCCCCTTTTCTCCCTCACGCCAGCTGTGCTGTCTCAGTGGACTCACATCATCTTTTTCTCTCTCTGTTAGTGTCACCTCTCCCTGGGGCCCTTTTTCTAGGATTGTCTATCGAGTCCTTTGGGAAATTTGCTGTTTTTATTGTGGCTAGGATATGACCGTATAGCTCCTGACAGAGCCCTGTAAGCTGGACCAGAGCTTCCACACACCTGGATGCAACACCTGAGCAGTGACTTTTATAGATTTCAGAGATGTATCATCACAGTGTTTTGGAAGTATCCAACTTTACAAGATTCAAGAGGGTAACTTTTTGGTGAACAACAGCCATTTTTCAAAATGTAAGTTTCTTCATTGTCAGGGTCAAATCAGTGCTTATTTAGACAAAGCTCATCTTCAGAACATATTGAAAATTTAGTCCACATGGACCTATACCTTGTCTTGGGCTGGTGCTGTATGTGGTTTATCTCCTATCTGAGCTTTTTTATTACAGTAATTTATTATTTCTTTACAAACAGTGAATTAACTGTATTAAATCTTTATGCTCCTATATTTTTATATTTAATATATGCATGTATTTTACTTTATGTAATTTGTACTATATCAACTACAATGCAATGAAATTGGTTATTAACATAATTAAGAAGGCCATCAGAAAGGAAGGGATTATGGGCTTTCCCTGTACAGTATAAAATCCAATGTAGTATAATCCCCTCATCTTCTGTATTATGTAGAGAATTTGATTTTTATTTTTATGGTGATTGTTTCTATTTAAAACCTAGTAACAGAGAACTACAGAAGAGGCAAAAACAACTGCATATTTCACAGTTAAATAAATACATACCAAAGTTTTTATCAAAACGACCACTAGTGGATCTGCTGTGTGCCATTATCTTCAGCAGTAAAATGTGGACTTAAAGGATGTAGGATATGGTGCACTGGAAGTGGAACATAATGAAAATGAGGACATCCTTACATAATGTGCATGAGAATGTACATGTACTAGTCCTTCCTGGGGATAAATCTCACTGCAAATGTGGTATGCCAATAGCTGTCCACCAGAGAAGATTACAGTAGGGGAGAGCTAGGGGAGATCAGTGGATCACTGGCAGAGAGCAAGTGCATGTATTTAGGATGCTGCATCGTCCACAGTTGTACACTTGAAACCTAATTATGATTAGCAATGCAAAATTGGCAAATAACTTTAGGGAAGGGACCTATTTGAAAGCAATAAAGAGAGAATTAAATTAGCATAGAAGCATTAAGAAAGATGTTTTAACTTCAATTTGTTTAATAAAATGCTGTTAACATATGAGTTCAGTTAATACTTGCTGGTTATTCTTCATAAGAAACTGCACACTGATCAGGGGTCAGACCTGTCCTGGTAAGAGCTTTCTTTGTTAATGGTGCGATGCAGGGTGACACTGAACACATACTAATCAATGCATACAGTTCCGTGCAGCTGGGCTAAAACAAGCACTCTGATTATCTTTCACTTCAAAAGGATGGAGGAAGGACAGGGTGTCCTCCATGAATTATTCGTATTGATCATGTCTCTACCACACTAAAGCCACAGAGACTGGGAGAGCATACCTCCTAAAATATCCCAGCAAATAATGTGAACAGTTATTGGTTATCTTTTCAGTACATTTAAGATATGTATAGTATGTAAAGATCCTCATAAAGGATTTGAAGGTGCAGAGAATCTCTGGGTGTTTATATTTGCATACTTGATCACTGTTGGGATGATTAATGACAAATGAGGAATTAGATTAGATTAGATTACTTCTCATGGTTTTATTAAAGAAAACAGTACATAGTGATGTCTTCTGCAGCTCTGAAGATGCAAGTTTTGTCAATCTTGTTTATGTCATTGTGATGTCACCAGGGTTATGTTGGCTCACGCCTGTAGGTTTAAATTCATAACAGAAAGCCTGCCTTAGACATGCTCAGCACCAAGTGACACACACGAGGTTAGTAACTAGCCAAAGAGGAGATGTCTGTTAGTCCTAAATTCACCAGGTGTGCACAAATATGACAAAAATATTTATCTGCGGGATCTGTAAACAGGTTTCTTACAAATTCACCTTATATGAACTTAAAAAGTGACAAAGTCAATGTTGTGTTTCCCTTCAGTAATGAATAAAAAATTGATTACAAGTTTTAATAATGTAATGCTGTAAATTTAAACTTTTTTTAAAAAAAGTCTTTTTTCTCTTCACAGAAGTCTATTTCATTTGATGTCTGAATGATCCTTCGGTCTCATTACAGAACAATAAAGGAGTCTGCCACACAGATGTGTACTTTGAAACCTTTAGAATGAATCATGGAGGAGAGGCCCTCATTTCTGACCCACGAGAACAATGAAAGCACCACTGCTTGGGCACCAATGCCCTCAGGTCCCAGTAGGTGGCTGGGCACCCTTCCTAATCCCCAGACAAGCATCAAGGACCTGACAGGGATATTTTTCATGGTGACCCTGAATGTTCTGGCACTTCTGGCCAACACTGCTGTTCTAGTTGTTGTCATAAAAGCCCCTCATCTCAGGAAATTTGCCTTTGTTTGCCACCTGTGTGCAGTGGACCTGCTGTGTGCCATCTTGCTTATGCCTCTTGGGATTGTGTCTAGCTCACGGTACTTTGCTGATGTGATGTTCACTTTTCTGGAGTGTCGGATCCTTGTCATCCTCAAAGTAATCCTAATAGCTGCCTCTATCTTCACCATTACAGCCATCAGTGTTGAACGTTATTACTACATTGTGCACCCCATGCGCTATGAGGTCAAGATGACGCTGAAGTTGACAGCAGCTGTCATGGTGATGGTGTGGGTGGCTTCTACTGTGCTGGGGTTGTCCACTATCTTTGGGTGGTCATCCTACTGCAGCCTAAGCTCCATTAGTGCTGCACACTGTTCACTGCATTGGAGCCACAGTGATCACAGACGGGTCTTCTCAGTGGTCTTCAGTGTCATTTGTTTCTGCCTGCCTGCGGTTGTGATTTTTGCTGTCTATTGTAATGTGTACAAGGTGGCCCGTGTTGCTGCCCGCCAGCATGGACCTCTGCCCTCATGGACAAACAGTCAATTGAAACATCGCTCTGACTCAATAAACAGCCAGACTACCATCATCACAACTCACAGTGCCCCACGCAGGATTATACGTGATCGGCCTTTTGGCGGTGGCAAAGCTGCTCTCACACTGGTGGTTATTGTTGGCCAGTTTCTGATCTGCTGGTTGCCTTACTTTGCCTTCCATCTTCTGACACTAGATGCAACATCCAAGGTTCCTGAGGACCTGGAAGAAGCGGTCACCTGGCTGGCATATTCCTCCTTTGCCATTAATCCATTTTTTTATGGGCTTCTTAACCGGCAGATCAGGGAGGAGCTTTGTAAACTGAGGCGTTGCTACTCAGCACGGCCAGTGGAGCTGGCTGTATCCAGCCATGAGGGCTCAGGCCATGAGAACTTTCTGCAGTTCCTTCATAGGACTAGCTGCACATTAGAGACACGTGCAAGCTTTACCGCATCCAGTCCTAGAAGCACTCTTGATCAAACTGGACAAACTGGCTTCAGGATACCAGGACAGATCCCAGAAGAGTTCAGTTAGATATATACCTCGCTTTGCCACAAGATTAATAACCTGCAGAACTACTAGAGAATCTATAACCACAGGGGTTTATGGTACTTAATGATTGCCTGCAAAACCTGTAAACTGTTTTTGTGTACAGTATAAACTAAGATATAGCATCAAGGTACGAACACTTATTTTCTGCCTTTGAAACTTGACACGTTCCTTTTATACTTGTGTTTATCTAAATATTACACTCATAAAGAACTACTGGAACCCAAAGCTAGTAGACATTTTAAAACTGTATATACATTGTTGCTTAAATTAGCAGTTTAGGTCTACAGGTACTAGTTTAACAAGGAACACTGCTACTGCTAAAGAATAGTTAGTATTTATGCGCAATCTGTAGACGTATAATATTAAAAAGCAATGAACACAGTTATTACATTACAGTTGAAAATATAAAATATTTATAATTGCACTGGATGAGACTGAACATTTGTTTTTACATACAGTTCAAATACGGCAGCAATATTCTTTTTAAAAGTAAAATATTTCTTTAAATATTTCTATATTATTTAGGTTTTGTCATGTACTTACATTGCAGGAATTTCTGTAAACTTTATTTATTGTACTCAAAGAAGAAGGAATTTGTTGTTTCTTATGACATTAAATGTGCTTATTAGTGGCTACTTTGATTGTTTAATATTTCATCCTAATGTCTCTCAACAACATGCACTGTTTTCTTAGGACTAAACAGCTTATATGTCTCTTCTTGGCAAGACCGTTAGAGAAATACATATGACTGGTCAGATCAATCTTGTTTTAATCAATAATTTTGTATTTTCATGGTGACCAGACTGACATATAACAACAAGGTCAACAGCCAGACTCCCTATTAAAAGTCTATCCTTGACTTCACTTGACTTCACATGTGCGAGTCACTTTCAATAAATTCTGCCAGCCAAATACTTGAAAATGTAAAAACGCAATTGCACTAAATCAGTACCTGAATGTGCACCTTTTTTGTATATAGAATGTACTTTTTGCTTCTGTGCAGAAAAGCCATGATTTTCTAGGTTCTGACCTCTGTGTCCACCATGCATCCACTTATAAAAAGCCTGTGACTAAGACTGAGCCCAGTTAACACATGATTATATAAGGCCAAAATGCCATTTCATAACAGCTGAAATTGTCTCTAATACCCTGTTAATATGTGTACACTGTCAGATTAACCACAAAAAATATGATATTTACATACATTTAGAAAATGACATACTTGTCAAATACTATAGACATAAAATTGCAATATATGCAGTTTGTTTATCCCTATTTAACTCAAGCAATTGAGACAGTTTTATTTTATAATACATTGTTGTTCCTGTGGTGAATATTTTGAGGGAATGTGCAGTTCTCTCACGCAGATTAGATTTAAGGGATAACAGTGGATAGACATGCTGTTAACTGGTGACAAGAGCATGCTAAGCTAAAATTACACAAATCTTGTAAACACCATCCAAAGATAGAAATGTAAATTGGTAAACAGATTTAGCAGATTAAATAGAGAAATTTGTAGAAACAAACAAACAACAACAAAAAAAAAAAAACATCCAAACATCTTGCTTTGCTGTGTAGTCACTGGTATATTAGTGAAGAGATATATATCTGTTTGTTTTAAAAGCAGTGATAGAAAGATATCACTGTACCATTTTATGGTCTTTGATTGCATACACATATGATAGTGGATTATACCACTAATTAAGGTTTGTTGTGTGCAACATGGAGCCAAAACTGTGTAAAAATGGCAGAATTATAGAAATGTGTTTAACTGATCAAATATGTCTCCCATATTCTCCCTTCTATTTAGGACAACAGCTATAAGAGAGAATATTTCCTTCATTGTAACTTTAATGAGACAGTATGGATGTTGGTGGATTGTACTATACAAAAAAGCACCCATGCAGAAAGTTGAACTTAACTCTTAACCTATGATTTTTTTCAAGGCAAACTTTTACATTTCATATATTTTTTCTCATAAAATTATTTGAAATAGGGGAAACAAGGTTGATATTAATGGGCTTCAAAGAGCTGACTGCTAGTTTCATCACCATGCTTCCAGACAGTCTTCATAAGTTGCTAATTAAAATGAAGGAGTTCTGACCTCAGTGAAGGCTTTTATTAAATCAAGACAATCACATCAACTGTCCATCTCTTTTGCAATGCATATTCACAGTAGATCAAACACAAGCCCACTCTATAGAAAATAAGAATTTATGGCTTGAGCTCAGTGAAGTATGGTTTTCTAATGGGCTGTACTTAATGAACTACTGAAAACACCTGATACCTTGTCGTCTGTTTACTTTAAACCTGATGAGCTTCTTTTGAAACACATTATTTCATTAGACCATCCCTCAAACGGTAACAACAGAAGTTTCCTCAGAACTACATGTACGTATATAACATGACAGGTGTTCAGCCATCCTCACAGCCTCATGTCCTGTGCATTCAGGTCCCACAAACTAACTCAAGGCCCACAGTCAGAATGAGGCAAAATTGTGAATATTACAGCTCCTCTAGAAATCTTCAAAGGAATCGTTTGACATTTTGAAAAATAAGCTTCTTTGCTTTCTTGACAATGTCCATTTTAGAAGACTAAGAAGACTGATGCCACTTTCACATCTGTCCAGTAAAAAAAGCCTATTACATCAATTTAGGATGCTCCACTATAAGGTAAGAAATTCCACTTACTAGCATTTACATGTGATATCTTTGTTAAATTAATAGAAACAACATTGTGGTTTTGTGGTTTCATAGGGAGTGATGTGCCAGACTGTTCTATGTCTTGTCATCAACATCTGGTTGCTATCAGTGGTGACTTCAGGAATTAGACACCATCCAGCACACAAGCTCTGATCTTAAAACCACAACTTGATGGTTTTACAGATAAAACAAACACAAACAATGAGCTTTAAATTTACTTGTAGGCAAATTTTGTTACCTTTGGGCAGAGCTGAACTTGCTGTTTGTTTGCTCTCTGTTCCCTAAGCTAAGCTAACTGGCTGCTGTACAAACATGAGATATCAATTTAACTAGAAATGAATAATCGTATTACTCCTAATTTCAAACTACTCTTCACTCAGTTATCAATTACTCATATTTTCAAGAAGGGGAGTGTCTTCTATTCATTGCATCACTGTTGAATTTGTACAGTACCATGTGTTTTTAATCAGAGGTGTTCGGAGTAAGAAGATCTCATGTGCAGAAGTATACTGTATGGATTGTGTTGTGTTAGATGGGAACCAGAGAGATTGGTGAATCTGTTATTCTGTTGTTAACTAGACATGTCAAATAATCAGTCTGGCCTATTGTACTGAAAACAGCTGGACTGACAGGTGCTGAGCAGGAACACTGTGACATCCTTAATGCATAGCAGCTGATGCTGTTGGCTGTTTTTACATGACAAATTTTCAGTCTCTGCGATTTTGCCTGTACTTTTTTCATTTTTGTTCATTTTGCCAGGCACTACTCTCAGTCAGGGCCAAATCAGATATATACAATCCTGACGAAACACGTACAGTAGGTGCCATGAAAAATATGAGGTTTAATATGTCATGTAGGTATCATGAAAAATATTTGACCATTTATGTTTTAAAAAAATGGACATTGTTGCATTATTGTTGCTATATGTAGGTCACAAGTATATTTTGGATAATTCTCTCTTACAGCATATATAACACCTTTTAGTGTGTTTTTCAGTAATGCAGCATTTTGAAAATGTTAAAGTTCAAAACTATTGTACATAATAATCCTTAGTTCTTTTTTATTAACCTAGCATAATACATGCATGTACAACTAATTGATATTATCGATAAAGCTTGATTAATAAAATAGTTGGCAATGAATATAAGTGAAAGTCCCTTTCTCTACAATTAAACAATGTTTACACTGTTATGTGGATATTGGTGGTGACTTGTTCTAGTTTTTCCTGTTATGTGGTCAGACAGTAGGTCATCCATTAAAAATGTTTATGGTTCTCACAACAATGGACAGAGTATCTTGCGCATCTCACTGAGCAGACTTCTGTTTTATCTGATGTCAATCTACAGTGACCCATGTTACCCTTAACTTCTGTGTTTTTAGGCTTCATGTTTCATGGTAATTGTTTTTTTCAGCTGCTGTGTCAGTCAAGCTGACAGTGAAAACTGACCTCATCTGTACAACCATGGACACAAACAAACCCCATCTGGCAAAGGAGTGTAGTCCATTAGCATACCATCGTCTCCTGCACCGACATAGGAAACTTTCAGTCATCTATACACTGTGTTCTCTCTGTGTGTTCATCCAACAGGCAGAAATGATAATTTCCATGGATACTGTCCAGTGGTCATTATTGAATAGCTCACTTTCGCTAAACTCATAACAGATGTACAATTTGTTATGTCCTCAGTAGTGGTTTGTTAAAAATGAAATAATAAAATAGTAATTGTATTAATTTTTAAGTGCAGGTCCACTGACCACACAGACGATTTAAAAGCAAACTTGAATTTATGTTGCATTATATTACCAAATCCTGATTCTGCACTGGATCTTTTTTTTTTTGGTGACAATGATGTTGTGTGTGATGGCCTAGTGCTGAAGGTCTCGTGGGTAGGTGAGAATAGTCTGATCATTTCCAATTCTGTCGGTTCATAGCTGACCTATTAATAGTAGGGTAAGAGGTTTTTAATGGGTTCAAAGGTTGACAGAGATGAAGGGGTTTTCCTTAAAAGCATGTTCCGAAACATTACTGTTTTTGGAAAGGGACACTGTGAAAGATATCTAGGCTTTTAAAGATATTAAGAACTGACAAAAAATGGATTTTGTGTGTTACAAGTCATAACAGTGTGTTTTGCCATATGCACATAGAGCACCACAAGTGGTGTCTTTGTATTGGTGGTGTATTATCCTAATTAAAAATCAACTCAATGCTAATAGGAAATGTTAGACTTGTATCTTTTTTATTTCTGAATGAACTTAATATCCAGAATGTTTTTTTTTGTTTTTTTTTGCTATACCAAAATTGGTTGTTGGTTACATTGGTATATTGGTTATGGTACACTGGTACCATAAAACTATTTTAAAAGGAGAATTGATTTCCATTGTAGGCCAAATGGTGGCAGTATTGTCTTGCAGCTCAACTCCTTTTCTTACAGAAAGACCTTCTCTTAGTTTAAATGAGACTTGGAAAGAAATGAAATCTTACAATATGCCAGTAAAGTGTACTAGTATGTCAAAATAATAAAATAAATCAAAATTTAAAAAAAATAAAAAATAAAAAATAAATATATTTTGCATATGTCTTACTCTCTTTTTGCTCTCATGTTTGCAGATTTGTTTAATGCCATTTGTGTTTTGTGACTGTGCATTCCCATAGGGTGTATCAATGTATACAGAGCCAACTCTATGTTTAAAGTATTTATATCCCTGTTATCCTTCCTATCCTCCCACAGCACAGGAAAATGATCTTCAGTTGAAAGACTATATGCAAATACCATCCAGGGCACCGTAATGTTCCCAATATAACCTCACTGCACACTTTGCAGCTGAAGGGTCCAGTCAGCGGCCTCAGTGTGAGCTGACAGTAAAGTGACAGATATCTTTTTGGATTGTGTTTTCTTCATATTTTGATTGACACCATGATGAAAGGGGATGATTCACAAGAAGTGGAGATTGACTTGGGGGATTCCAGTGACAATGAGGATTTTGATAATGGGGAAGAACCTCACACGTTATGGAAAGCCCCTCTTGCTCTGGAAGAAGAGGAAAACATACATACTACTACAATGGTGGAAATTAGTGATACCAAGCCTTTGATTAATGTCAGAGATCCCCGAGGTATCAATGATTGTCTTAAGGTATTGCATTCTTGTGCAGTTGCTCTTGTGAATTTGTTTTACTGACCATTTGTGCACATATCACATGCTGCACTACTGGCACATAGAACAAAAAAGTTATTGGACTGATTGCACTGCCCCCCTGTGGAAATGTGTTTATATACTGTCCAACAGGAACATGGTAGAAAGGCCTCTGTCACATCAGTACCACATCTCTTTTTGTTTCTCCAGGTAACGTTTGAAGATGTGATTGCGGAGCCAGTGTCAGTGCGCAGTGGGGACAGGGTATGGATCTGGAGCAATGCCCTTTTTGAGGTGTCAAGGGTTTGGATCTACAGGATAGTCACAGTGCTTCTGGCCATTCCCATGTCAATTATCTCTGGTCTCCTCTTTGCCATCCTCAGCTGCTTCCACATCTGGTAGGTTTAGATCCTGGTGCTTCCCTATTATGTCTCACCTCTTGGTAATCTTGCCACTTAGAATGTGCTTATCTGTTTACCAATGGACTTTAATGCTACCAGGTTATATTACTTACAGTCTGTCTGTTATGGAACTGTGTACCTGAGTACCCCAAAGCATTATTTAAAAGACTATGCTAAAATAGTAACTTAGTAACTATTAGTAATAGTAACTGCACTTGGTACTCATAATAAAGCAATAAAAAGTTAAAAAAAATGTTCAATAGTGTCATTTTGAGCTTATTAATGACATTTTAATTAAAATACAAATTTCACTACAGGCGTCACACAGACTTAAGATGCAGAATGTGAGGAAACCAAGGAACCCAGCTAAAAACAGTGGTTCTTTTTGTAAATAAACAGTTCTTTTTCATTTTTGTAATTTTTGCATGCCTTTTCATGACAGGATGGTTGGACCCTGTATCCAGTGTATTCTTATTGGCACTCGCTGGCTGCAGAGCCTGTGGAGCGTTGTGCTGGGTGTCATTGTGCGTCCTTTCCTCACAAGTGCTGGGAGATGCTACGGAGGCTTCAGCATTCACTTGGCCAAAGAATGAGACACATGAAAAGCATAAGCAGACTGAGATTGTTTGCCAAGTGCACTGGTGTTCTCGTGGACTAGTGACCATTAGTATTTGATTATTTTATATTTATTTATAATTAAATGCTTATTAATCCATGTTTTTTTTACAGATAAACAAAAACTGATAACACTCTGACAGAACTGCACTGTCAGATAATGTCAGATCATGAACCTTGGTGAGACTGAAATGTGTATCAAAGGAAGAATTATGAAAATGACACTTTTGTTAAGCATGTAGTTTTTCTCAGACTGTGATCATAGTGGGCTTAGGACTTTCAAATTTGAAGGAATTTTTACAGAATTTCTTACACAGACTAAATGATAGCTAATCTTTATGTCATAATGGTTGGGTTTGATTTACATTTTCTTAGATTTTTCAACTGCAGCTCAAGCTCAAGGGGCAAAAATGTACAACTACTATGCTCATCATTATAGAAGTGATTCAGAATAGTCTTTTGTTCTATAAAGAAAAATAATAATGCTAATATTGTTTTCTGGAAATAAAGGGTAGGACTAGCATTGCATTTTCACCTTTCAGGTGTGGATGAAAATACACAAAATACATCATCTTACTATCAATCAGGCTCTTATTTACACTATAAACCTGTTTACCTCTTCAAAAACTGCAGTGTGAGTTGCCCCATTTGTAGAATCAAAAACACTATATGGGGGGAAACTACCTTATGTTAAAGTGTTTGGGAAAGTCTCCAGGAAGTGAGTTTAAGTCAGTGGCAAGTTCCACGAGGAATAAAATGTGTGTGTGTTGTGTGTTTCCCTATATGTCATGTGGTATGCCAGCACTGCCCTCTATATTTTTAACAACTTGAGTAGACATTGCTAGCAGCTGCCTGCTGGCATTCCTGGATCGGAATAACATTGAATAGCGTTTCACTCACAGCAGTACACAGCCACTCCCTGTCTTCTGTGGCTCTGACAGCAACCACACAGCCTCGGCCTCTCATTTGGCCTCCTGCAAGGGTCAAGGTGGAAATGAGCTTCATCAGCTCTGAAGTTGTCATTGTTTGGCCTGCTGATGTATACAGTCACACCTTTACTTCATCATCACAGAAATGCACAAAATAATAGATGTTAGTTTTTTGCATAAAATTGAGATGTAAAGTCTGAGATCAATAAATCTGATCCTGATTCAGTGTGTGTGTGTGCATATGCCTATAAAGGTGCTCTGCCTGTTGGCCCCTGAAATAGCCATTAACATATGACTGTCTGTCAAAGATGTCTGTGGAAGCAGAAGTTTCATTATTTTCATAATAATGAAGAAAATGAATGCAAAAAATTTAAGCAAGTTTAAGTTAAGTTCAAGTTACTGAGCTGTGCACCATCTTGATATAGGATCTGTTTTTGCTGTCAAGCAACAGGCCACAATAATACTGCACCACCATTGGATCATGACTAATTAAATTTAAGTCAAACTCATAAAATGTTCTACTGTAAGGAAAGATGAATAGACAGGAGTTTTCTTTTTTTGATAAAAAGTGCATTTAGTTTCATGGGTGGATTTTATTTTTATAGCTCAGTCTTGATAGTGGGAAGGATAGTAGGGCACTTTTAAGATACAGTTTCAGCAATAATCCCACATGTAATGGCTCAGTTCTTGAAAACAGCTTATTTCTCTGATGTTATGTTTCACTTTTTATCTGGAGAGGCTTTCAGATTTGTGATGTTGACTGTTCTGCAACCACCCTAACACAAAAGACATAAATAGGATTTAAGGGCACTGAAAGCATTTATAAACTCCAACATTTATGTCAGTGTCCAAACAAATGTTTCATACAAAAGACAATCCACTGTCCTTCCCATAAGCAGTTTTCACTAGAAATGGCTTGAATGATGGGGAAAATAAGTTTATGTAAACAAGAAACATATAAACCTCCTCTGTGAGCTTCAGATCAGCTCTGAAGATGTCATTGTTTGGCCTGCTGGTGTACACAGTCATACCTTTACTTTATCATTACAGAAATGCACAGACTAATAGATGTTAGGTTTTTGCACAGTCACACAGTAGCACCTTTACAGTGTCAATACTGGTGGTATCACTGCCTGATGACCTTCTTGGGTATCCCTTTGCTCTGCTCTGAAGTCTAATGTTTGCTCATCTGTCAGTCTGCCACATCTGGGCTTAGTAGAAGGTGTCTGATCGGGCTCCAGTGCCTTAGTTGAGTCCACTCATTTTGTTATACACACTCTCACTAATCTGTTCTTTAAGGCAATGGGGAAGGTACATAGTGACATGAGAGCGGTTTTATACTAGAAGGTGTAAATGCTGTACAGCTGTTTTATTTAGGCAAGAAGACAAATTCCTGGACATTTCGCTGAAACAAAAGATACAAGATTAAAAGTTGGTAATTTACTTACTGGATTGAATTGGAGTTACTGATATATGTTAGACTTTTTTTACATAATGATACAGCAGGATCTGAAATTTTTTGAAAACTGTGAACTTCACTCTTCTATGCTGATATCAGTCAGCTTATGATGCTAATGTTTTAAATGCAAATGAATGTCCTTATTTCCACCCCAAAATAGTAACTTCTCTCAACTTTTACTCTTAAAACTGTCCAGTGCTTGTTGCTGTAAACATTACATTTTCTGTGACAACTATTTAAGGTACATAAAGTTAGAGACATTGTTAGAACATATCCAATAAGTTGTACATTATCAGACTCTGAAATTCTCCACATGCTGACTTTAAATAGTTTGATTATTGCCTCAAATCTGAAAGCTAAGGAGACAGAACAGAAAATGTTATTTGTTGGAATAATCAATGTGGCCACAAGAGGGAACCATCACTCTAGTTTGATTCAAGCTCAGTCCAATCTAAAGTCCAGGTATGCTGATGAAAAATGCTGGTGGAGACACACATGAGAAGCAGTATAAAACTATCACAGAGTGACTTTCAGTTTACATTGTACATGGTTTGATCTGGTGAAAATTTTGAAAAAGCGTCCTTGATGTTAAGTGTATTCCTGTGGATTTTGCTTTACATTTTGTTGTGTTGTTCCAAGGGTGTATTTAGCTGAACTCTAAGAGTGCACATTTTCTTAATAACATTAATATCATTAAGACCTATTGACATTTAACCACACATAACTATAAAATCCTTGTATACAAAATAATAGCTTTAAGGGTATACAGCTTCAAAGGGTAAACAAAGTGTTTGTGTTGCCTAAACTCCCACCAAAATGCGTCAGAAATAATCTACTTGTGCAATGTTATAATTTTTGTTATTTATTATTTGTTTCTAAGGCCAGCAACTTTGAAAAGGCTCATGGTTGTTTACACATAAAGGCTTAAATATGAGAGAAACATATTATTTGTACGCCAGAAAAAATGGAGCCCAAACGGAAAGTGGTGTTTTGGGAAAGCTAAGGGCATGCATCCTTAGAGATTTAAATCGATGCCAGATGCAGCTGATGTAGTTTGATGAAGTTTCGCTTTACATCACATATTGGACATAATGGCATTTTGTTCTGCTCTCTGTTATCACAATGTTCATGGTGTTGTCTGGACAGTTGGTTTACTTTGTCTCTTGAACTTGATTTAAAACACGAAAACAAACATGATGGAATAGGCACTGTAGTGCTGCCACAGATAATTCAATGCCCAACAGGGCGACTTGCATGATTGCCAGATTACTCTAAAACAGGAAGTTTGGATGGCTTTCAGCTGGCTTTTTCACTGGCCAGGTCCCCCTGTGCTGGATGTGTGTGTGAGGCTCCGCTGGCTGCTGGTGTTCTTGATGACGTACGTGGATGAGTTGCTCTTATGCCTGCTTTGTTGATTACAGCTGCAGGGCGAGTCTGTTAAGTACTGTCTACAGCAGCAGCAGAAGCACTTCATCAGGTCGTGGAATAGGTGACCAGCGAAGAACATGTAGATCCAGGGATTACAGCAGCTGTTGAGACTGGCCAACAACATGGCAATGATGAAAGCCATGTCTAGAGTGTGAAACAGAGAAGAACACATTCCTGTTGTCAGTGAAAATTTGGAAAGTAAAAAGACGCAGAAAAACACATTGGTTGAGACCTTTTCTTTGAATTTGTTAACAATGATAAAAAAAACAACAGAATATTAAAAGCCTTATGCTTTGAAAAACAAAAACGCCAAAGCAGCAACCTGGGACCTCTCTAAAGTGTGTGCTGCCTCTCACCAGAGCATGCTAAAAAAGATTCCAGCACCCTGCTACAAGAACACAATAAGCAATTCAGTAAAGGAATGCATGGGTGGATCTCTAACAATCAGGTTTTCTCCTTTCTAGTAAAATGTAATCACCTGGTGAGCAAAAGTCTAAAGTCAGTGGTTTTGCGAATGTTTGGTCTTTCAAGCTGCACTTAAGTGTTTTAAGCCAATGCTAGCAGCATGGCTTTAGATGGCTGCTCCACTACATTGTTCCAGACTGAAATAACTAGAAAAATAATGGACGGTTTACAATTCAATTTTGCAGTGATTGACAGATAATTTATTGTCCTGGATTTGGTGATCTCAGAGTCTTTCCTTTAGCACAACTTGATACTTTTGTTTTTTATTGAAATATAATATCAACTACTGCATGGATTACGATGAATTGTCTTGCAATAATTTTGATTCCCTGGCTTCAAGTCAAAAATTCAGTTTATCCAATAAAATGGTTTATGGGCAAATCTCCACCAAAAAAAAAAAAAAAAAAAAACATTTCAGCCGGTTTCTGCTGTAGGCACTACTTGTTTATTCTGTTTAGTTTTAATTAGCAAACATTAACATGCTAAGCAGCAGAGTGTTGTTTAAATAAAGTAATTCCTGTAAACGTCGTGATGTGAATAAGACGAGTTTAGAGGTGGTCACAAACCACATGTTCAGTTGTGTTAATGTACATTTCTTAAATGAAATATAAAATGTTACAAGCCACACACAGATGTGCAGTCAGGTGCATACCCTGAACAGGTGTAGACCCTCTATGGCTCATTTCATGTAATTTAATTTGCCATATATCAAATGAAATATTTGATACATATCAGTCCCTGTTTAAATATTTCAAGAGAAACATTTCAATGGACAACCGCAGAAACATAATGTAATGTAGGATGTTTTATAAATATGGAAGGTTGCTGGATGCCACACAAATTGAATTTTGACTTGCATGACATAAATATGTTTAATGATAATAGAAGAGGCTGTTCTGGGTGGAAAAAAAAATTCCTTATTTTCTCATCCAACTAATTCAATTTCTAATCATTAGAGCCTCAAAGCAAATTGAAGAAGCACATCATTTAAACTGTGGAAAGTGGAGGACGTCCAAGCTTTTTTCTCTAATCCTTAATAGGGTGAGAGAGACTTTGGTGTGTGTTGTCTTCTTCTCTTCTCAAGTGAAAATAATGACCTTTTCTGAATTATTGTGAGAGGTGTGCAGTGCACATTGTCAAGCAAATGGCCTGTCAAAGTTATGAGTCATTTTCAGTGGATAAGTCAAACATTCTGTCCAGAGCTCTGAGATTATTTAGTGAGGCAAATCTCTGCCATGGGGAACACAGAGTCCTCTTAAGGCGAAATACCACAAAATGACAACATTCACACATTTTCTCTGTAAACCTGGTATACTTCACATTGACCACTTTCTTGGGCTGCCAGAAATAAAAGAAAAACATTAATCTTGGCTTTTTTTCTTTAATAGCATGATGTACAGTACTGCTTTTTTGAGGCTGAAGCTGGAAAAATGGAAAGGAGGCAATGTTGATGTTGAAATCAAAAGGAGGATTTTTGATGAAACTGCCATAACATATTTTATTAAGAACACTCACTACATCAGAGATAATTCTGAGGATAAAAAGTTAAACAAACATGATCCAATGTCAAACATGTTGACAACGAGTTGTGGTACAAGTTTTGCTCTAAGCACCAGGAAACTCATTGAGCTGGGGTCTTAATATGAATGTTGTTGCAATAAAGAGAATTTAGTAGAATCAGTAAAGACAGAAAAAGACTTGGTACTGGATTATCTGTACATTCACACCTTTGGGACAAAAACCTAGGTTTGGACAAAGACCTTTCATTAAAATGGAGGGCCCCATATGTTTGTTACTTCTTGCTTATTTCAGGTGCTCCTAAAATCAGTTATCTATATTGCTTATAGATGGTTGCAGAGGGGCTGGAGCTAATCCCAGCTGACACTGTACAAGAGGAGGGGTACACCCTGGATGGCTCACTAATCTATCACAAGGCTAACACATAGAGTTGGACATTCATTCATACTTACACCTATGTGCACTTTAGAGTCATGAATAAACCTAATCTGCATGTCTTTAAACTGAAGGAGGAAGCTGGAGTACAGACAGACAGAGCAGCCCCTGTTGGCCTTTTGTGTGATCACCTCATGACATAGCCTGTGCTAACCACTGAACCACTATGACACCCTAGTTTTCATAATTTTCATACTTTATGTTCAGTGTGTGATTTTTTAATGTACTGTTCAATTTAAATGCATAACTGTCAGTAACAAAGGATTATTTAAACAATAATCTGAGTTTTAATCTCAGTAACCAATCCTGCCACTGTCCAGTGAAAATCACATATCATGTAAGAATATTACAGATAAAGTGAGTATGTATTTCAGTTGAAAAAATGCTCAACTACTATTGAAAACATTGTTCTTAATAAAAATACACATTTTTGTTCTGTTTTTCTAGGTCTGTATAAACTGACATAATTTTCACAGGACATCTACAAGGCTTTCACTTATCTAATTTTTAAATATTTTGATTGCTATTATGCTATTATAGGATACACTTAGAGGTCTGTAGTGTGTTCCCAATTTTGTGCAAACTGTAGGCAGACTGGAACACTGAAGATAATTAACTTAAATCTGGCCTAATTGAGATATGTGATAATACATGAATGCTCTGAATAAACACTCATGCAGTTTTGTTCAGATAACACCACTTAAAAAGATTATGAGGCATATCTGCAATGCTGTCCATTTTTAAGGCAAACTATGCAGTTAAGCGGAAATGATTTAAACCACCAGTGGGAACAGAGAGAGAAACTGTTTGAAGTTATGGTACATTTACATTCACAGTTGCTCCGAGGACATTTCTGAACTGATAACAGTGTAAACGACATTCCCATTCATCTGTTCATCTGTGTACGTTCTGGGGAAGTCTGAGGTTAAACACTATTGTGTTGCCTTGGAAGTGAAGCAGATTGCTTATGCGTTCCCAGAGATTTTGTGAGGTGGACGAATGACATTTTATATGTGTGAGACACAGAGTGCTGAAATGTTATTGTAGAGTAACAATTTTAGTTTTATATCACACATATATGGGAAATAACTTCCCTAATATAAATCTTGGACAAAGATGCAGTTCTGCTTCTTTTGTCATTGAGCACTTTGACACACTATAACAGCAGGATGATATCTTTATAAACCAATTAATATAATTTTTAATGAAGACCATAGTTTAACAAGGTAAAGCATTAATCGTAAATGAACATGAGATTTATATCAGAATTATAATCCAAATAGCATTGTAAAGACAGAAAAAACAAAGACTGGGTGTGGTATTACCTTCTCTTGGTGCAGCAGGATCCCAGGCAGACCACATCTGGACAAAGAAGAAGGGAGTCCAGCATACAATGTAGGCAAGGACCACTACAAATGTCATTTTCACTGTGCGCATCTTTGCTTTTGAAATGAGCCTCACACTGCTCACACGAGAGAGAGGATTGGCACCTTTGGAGGCCCTAGGAGTGCGATTCAGGAGTTGTTCTCTTCTGGTTTTTAAATTGAAATTCTGCCAGATTTTAAAACATATCAAGCCATAGCAGATACTTAAAATTGCCACTGGTAAAATATAAATTGTGAGACTCATCCATGTGATGTATGCTTTGGCACCCCATGGTTGTACGAAGTCTCCCCAGCAATCATAGACACCGTTCCCGACTTCCCTCAGTGAAAATATATACGTTTGAGGAGTGCTGAATATCAGACTGAGCATCCATGAGGCGATCACGCAGATGCGATCCTTTCTCTCGTGCACGGAGCGAAGTGGCTGGCAAATAGCTAAGCATCTGTCGATGGACATCAGGACAAGCATGTAGGTAGATGCAAACATACCCACGACCTGGAGGTACTTAACCAATCTGCACAGCAAGTCCGGCCCGTAGAAGCGAAATGTGATGTCCCATATGAGTTGTGGTAAGACCTGAAAAACTGCAACGACAAGGTCTGCGATGCTCAGGTGCTTCATGAAATAATACATCCGAGACTGGCTGTGCTTGGTGGTGTGGATAGCCCACAGGACGCACAGATTGCCGGTCAGAGCGAGCAGCAGCACCAGGACCAAGACGGTAACTTCCACTTTGGCTACGTCTTCGTTTCGTTTCAAAGGGTTTACTGTGATGTTTCCTAAACGGCTGTCATTTCCGCGACTTGAATTGATCCATGAAACATTGTGCGCCCAGGTGTCCTGTTCGCGTAAAAAGTCCTCCATCGTGCGCAAAAGCACCGGTTTAGCCCAGCCAAGGATCACATCACAACCCCAGATTCTGGAGCGCTATCCAGAGAGAATTTGTCCTCCGCGACTTACTGCCAGCTTAGCTTGTCATATATATACATATAGTTTGCCCTTTATTAAAATTGACTGTATAATCCAAAGTCTTTACTATTATCTGCAGAGAAACAAATTTCCATAACTGTTATTAAACTGTGAATCTTTGCAAAACCCAAACCAGGTATTAGAAATATTAAATTAACAAAGAAACTGTGTGAACAAACAAGGCTTACCTTTAAAGCTGTCCTTTGACGGCAGTCCTCATCACTTGCTGCGTTCAGTCTGATGTCTGGTTGTTGAAGCTCTGTATCCTACCAATGTCAGTAACCCACCACTCCCCTCATTATTTTCCTCTTAAGGAAACTGTCTGGGCTGAATATGAGCAGACTGCCTCTTTTTCCCTCGCCCTCTTCCTGCCTCTGTACACTGAATTAAACTTTGTGGAAACTTAAATGTCCCTTAACATTTGGGTGATGTGATCTTATATTGCATAGTTGTCAATGGTTTTAGCCTCTACTTCAAGTGAGCCCTCGTTTGATTCAAAAGGGGGGAAATTCAGCTCTGATCCTACAATGTTGAGGTGATGACTTCTTTTCCAAAGAAAGTAACCAAATATAGAAAATGATGCTATCTGAACCTGAAACTGTATGCTTTGGCGGAGTATAATTACGCATGTAAGGCCATATGCTGGGATGTGAACTGGTACTTCATGCACAGACTTAATCAGGGGTGATTGCAAGTGAAGGCAAAACAGCACAGATTATGTGTGCCAGTGCAATGAGTCATTAAATCCAGTTGCACATCAAACAAGCAAAAAGTGGGCCGATGTGAATGATTGCAGTATTTGTTTGTGTCCAACAGAACCTTACCCAACAACTGTCAAAAATAATTTTTCAGTTCTCAAAACTGCAGTCCTTGTAGCCTGAAAATGAAACAAAAATAATTAGCATTTTTGTTTCAGGCCCATGTTGAACAATAAAGCAAAGATTAAATAAAATTATCAAAAGAATCATCCTGCAAAATATTTGTTACTTTCACTTTTGTTTAGCCACAAACAAGCAGGCCAGTTTTGCTTTCTCTTGAAAAGAGTGAGATATTATTGTCAGCCATAACAAAAACATGTTGACATTACATGTACAGTTTGATCTTTTCATTTGACTAACTCAGCAGAAAAGTTACAGATGCTGTATTGTCAGTCAGTAATTCAGCTGAATAACCCTCATGTCTTGTTGAATATTTACTGATTGGTAAGTGTGTTGTACGATGGCTAAAACTGATGTTATAGTGTTGTCACATTACAAGCATGACGCCTCATGAATGAAAAAGTAGAAATCATTGCACAATCTCAGGATACAATAGACAAGTACTCAGAAAGGAAAGACAAATGGGAAGTGAGATGGGCATGGGATCTAATGCAATTATTATATACTTGGGGTAGTCTACTATATATTGTTTAGCTTGTGATCTACTGATCCTACACCTTAGGGGTATCCTACCTCCAAGTCTTGCAATCTACTGTGACCATTTATTGCACAATGTACTGCATTAACATGAAAAGTATAAGCTATCTGGACTAAATTGGAGTAATATTCCACAGTTTTCAAAAAGTTTCACTTCTGGACACCTGCAGGTGCTTTATATTACATCTGGTCAAAACGATTGCCATGTGGAAATCAAGGTTAATCGAAAAAACAGGGTTCCCATGTGAACAGGGGTCATCAGAATGCTATAACAGCACCCCCCATTGACACTCTGGCACAAATGTCTAAAATGTTCAATCACAGATAGGTACTTCAAATCACCATGGCAGTGGACACCAGGACTGCCTTTTTCTTTAAAAAAGGGACTTTAAATGCCTTTATTTTGAAGTGGGTCACAAAGAGAGGCAGACAGGAAATAGATGAAGCACTCTATCAAACTCTATTTAAAAAACTGTTTAAAAACCAATATTCGCTGTGTGACATAAATGATAAAAATGTGGATTTTGTTTATTACCGCACAATAGCAAAATATCTGAAACATACTTGTTCTTGACTTTGTTTTCAATAAAACTGCCAGAGCAGTTTAGGGGCATAACAATTTTGTTTCATACAAATATCTTGTCATGGCAAATAGAGAAGGTTCAGTGTTTCCATCCTCATCCATCCATCCATAATCTCAATACGCATCATCATTTCATCAGTATATTCAAAATCAAGTTAATGTATTTTGACAATCTTGGGGCCTGCTGTTATAATTAGAGAGCTATCCTGGTGTGTGAATTTGCACAAGGGGGTCAAGCCAACACAAAAATAATAAACCAGTATGTTGCTACAGCTGCCCTGTGGTTTCCGTGCAGGTACAAACCTGCAGCATCTGTGCGCTGTGGAAGGTTCAGAAATCATATGCAGAACTAAACCATCTTGACCAGCATGACTAACACAAAGTTTGTGTGAACACAGTCTAAGCCAAACAAACAGTCTTGATAAGACAAGCTTTTTTCACTTAAATGTGCATATGGTGTGTATGACATATTTTAGTAGTGTTCTGACCTTTACTGTGTGGTGAATGTTTTTTATATTATGCCTGTAAATGATAAATGATTTGGTGATCCCTGTGATTTTGGAAACACTGTTTCATGACACAATAAATCTGCATTCAATATAAAAATTTGGCACACTGCATAGCTTGTGGATATACTGGTTTTTGTCCTCTGTATCATATGCAATGCATGCATGCATTATACGTTTAATAGGTATTACTGAAAAATTCCTGTCACAAATATAATCATAAATAGGGTTTAATCCATCAAACATTTTAAGGAGTATAACTTTAAGCTATTTGGACAGTAATATTAATATAAAACTCACCATAGGCACATATTAATTTTGTTATGTGGCAGTTTGCATACACTTCAGACAATTCACCCTTGCCAATCCACCATTACTTGTGTGTGTAGGGCTTTAAAATGTGGAAAGTAATTTGAGGGCAAGGTTCATCATCTAATCCCCAACCCCTACACTCCTGGAATAACTCTTGTGGACCTTGTTTTACAGCAGAAAATAAAAATAATACTAAGAAATAAGAAATAAATATGATTTTACTACAGTCTTTAAAGCAATATGCACGGAACCAAGGCCAAGGAACTGCCATTCAAATGGAATGTACCCATGATTTATGGTAGTGTTAGAAAATACTAAATACTTTAATTACCTCTGTGCTTCTCTTGCTATGATGTGTTAAAATATATGGCGTGAAAAGTCTATTAAACTGTTCATGTTTTATGCACTGTACAAAAATAAATGTATTTTATTTGGCAGAATGGATTTCATATATTTTAACAAACTGACTATTCCTCAGAAAGGCCCTGTTTCATCTTGTTCCACATCTCTTTGAAGTACACTGATCTTGGAGAGATTTGCCTGGCTATCACCAGTTCCACTTCCAGAAATCTTGAATAATTTCCCTTTCCACCATTTAATGAAACTGTGATATGTAAGAGCCAAATAAAGGACTTGACAGCACCCAGTACAACTAAAAAAAAATGCATTAAACTTGTTTTCCCTTGCAGAGCTAATAAAGTAAAACAAGTGTACACAATTTAAAAGTTATAGTGATAAAGGCCAATCCCTTAAAGAATCCATAAGAAAGCAAAGCAGTTTAGTCTCTGACACTCTTCTTAAGAGGACAGATTGCTCACAGCTTCTGTAACATCTGCAGCTGAGCTCAGTTAATGGGAAACCAATGCCATGCATCCAAGCAGAGGGATTGCATGCAAGCTGCTACCTTTTGCTGATGTGCCTTTGTGAAGTCTGCCTACTCTGTGAGCTCATAATCCTGTGGTATAAATTAGAGTCACAGTGATTCATTTACCAGATAAAATTCAGTGGAAAATGGCTTTGAGAGAATCAGACCTTGAACAGTTTTCTCAAATATTTGGATACTTTACAAAAAAACTACAAGTTATAGTTTCCTGTGGTGTCTAATCTTCACCACAAGTGCAGCCCAAAATCATGTCTCTTTGTTTATTTCAGGTCAATTTAACTTGACAGAGGATTGTAAACACAGTGCAGTTCAAGATTGTGCCTTGTCAAAGTGAAATGGAAGGAGATCAAATAACCCACTGCTTTATTTGATTATCTCATGTAAAAGACTTAGAGTACTTAATAAAACCAAAATAATGTGTGCTTGGTCATGTAACAAAATACATCAAATGTTTGGTGCTACTGTAGCTTTTATGTGAATGCATGACTGAAGCAGGTTCTGTTCCAGCTAGTTTAATAGACAATGACCCATGACCACTGACCTAAGACCTCTGTGATAATTTGGAGGTGATTATATTATACACAGATACATTATACAGTAGACTGGGTTACAGTCAGTTTAAGGATGGAGAAAAATTAATTATGTGAATTGAAATGATAGACAGGCAAACTGTCTTGTTGTCAGTTGAATTTAGAATATTAATTCTAAATGCCATAGTTGAAGAAGCTGCACATCTGTCTGAACTTAAGTTATACTTAACTTATATAATTTACTTAAGTATACACCACTTATATAATAGTAGCCTTGGGGAAAAACCTCTGAATTTGACACAACTGCTTGGCAGTAGTGGGCAGCCACACGACAGTTTCTGGGTACTAAATTGTCTTACAGACACTAGAAGCTATCCAACTAGCTTTTGCTTGAGGCTTACATATATAATCACCTGTCATTATTTAGCACAAGAGCAGTTTAACAAGTGTTCAATGATCATAGAAAGCTGCATGTTATTTAATGCAATAAAATCAATAGAAGAGAAGGAGGGAAGGGAAAAAGTAACCATTATAAACTATATCTATATTAGTCTATATTATTAAATTATATCAGATGGGGCTGAGCCATGCAGGATAAGATTTGCTGCAGGTGCATAAGGGGTCCAGAGTGCTGTACCCTACTGCATGAAATGTGAGACTGTCCTGTTATACACTGAATGCTGAAAAGATTTTTTTCAGTGCACAGAGCATGGCCAAGGACAGCCATTAAGAGCCTCAGGTATAAGCCTACAATGGAATAAATATCCACACCAGAAAACATATGTATTCTTAGACACTGAATGCCCCTCTTTAACGATCTGTCATTAACTAATCATTACAACAGTGTTGCGTTATATTTGCTGTAGCATAACTGGGTGAAAAGCAAATACAAGATACTCATGTGACCTACTTAAAGAATGAGCTTCTAAGGTTTCGAGATGCTACTAGCTCTTATATGCCTGATGCAGTCATGTAGGAGCAGGCATGTATTTTAGGGAGATAATTAATAACTTTGAATTGTCTCCAGGTATTTTTGTAGATACATTTCTCTCTTTCTACATATTGTACTTAAACTGACTGCATTTGTTATCTTTTCTAATAACAAAAGATGTAAAGCGACACTTAAAAATTCTGAAAGATAGGCAATGGCTGATTTGAATTTATGGATTAGATTACATCACATATATTGTGTTGAATTAGGAAAGCTGAATTGTGCCATGTGCGCAAGACCATCACATTTCTGCCGTACAGAAAAACGTCTGCCATCTTGCATCACCCTGAGCTTATTTCATCGCAAAAACATTTCAAATTTGATTTATTTAGTTTAGCCACACCACACTTGTCACATTGAGCCGTGTATATCACCGAGACATTTCTTGGCTGCTCTCTGGGTTTCAGTCATATCTGTTACTCTGTACCGGTGAAAGAAGATATTGTGTTTATACATCCGAATGGGAGTATGTCAAATGAAAACAAGATGGTGACTACGTTTGAATTCCTTAAAGAAATCCTGACGCAATGAGTTGTAAACACAAGCAGTGAGGTGGGGGTCCTTCTGCAATGGAACTCTATCAGAGAGCTTCAAACTGAGCTCACCTTCGATTGAACATCAGGTATGTTTTTCAGTGGAACAATGATTACAGATTTTGTCATTATCCAATGTCATAACAGTGAACTTGTGCAGAGGATCAAGTTAAGAGTTGTATAAAGGGGGAAAGGATTAGGAAAGATTACTCTAAGCAAGAACCTACCCTAAGTACATATGCACACAGAGTATAAAGTCATAAAGTTCAAATAAACTGATATGAATCCCTGTGTGCTAATGAACCCAACATGCTGGAATATTTTATTATATACAGTAAGACACTGGCTTTAGTGGCCATGCATTACATGACATCTTCAAGCTAATATTAGGAGATACAATAAAATTGATTCTGATTTCCATCTATCCAACAAATTGACTGTCTGACTGTGAGTATCACAATGTCACAGTGCATCACCAGAGAATTGTAACAGTCACCATAGAATGAAGAAAAACTGCCAATTTTGGATTTAAAGGGATTTGGCGTAAGTTCCTGTATAATTGCCATTGATATCCCTCTCACAGCGTGTGTGTTCCCATGAAAAAGGACAGAGGAGGTCATCATGGAAACACAAGGGAAACCACACAGGGGACAAACAATATCTAGACTACTATCTCTATGATCTAATGCTCTAACCCATAATAGAATTAAAATATAAGTCACCAAGCAAAAACAGAAACTCCCATAGACTACAAAGGAAAAAAAACTGATTCTATTCTATTCTGATACTATCTGCTTCTCAAGAAAAAGTAAGGTTTAAAATAAGTTTTTTATCTGGATTTTTAATTTAGCACACAAAATCCTATGTTAAAACGTGGCTGTAATTAGAAAAAATGACCAACTTAGCTACTGCAAATCAGCTTCCTGCTACTTTTCCAGTTAACTGTCATTGGGGAACCTATTTATTAGACCAATCACGGAGCCAGACAAACTTAATTCTAACTAATGTGAACCTGTGTGTAGTTTATAATTTAAACATACATTGGAATTGTTTACATCTGTTGCGATGACATATTGAAATAAATAATCGGTTGCTGTACTGTTTGCCATTATTCTGAAGTTTCAGAGTGAGATGTCTCCAAGAGCAGTGGGTGTTCAATACTTATATTTGTTCAAACTATTAGGACTCATGTTCTTTTCCAAGCTTTAGTTTTCTACCCTTAGGGCAAAACTGACTCTCATTTTCACTTCACTTCATTGTGAATTGCTCCTATATCATATTACCAAACTCTGGATTTCATATATTTAATGTACTACTCAGACTAAATATTTTCAACATTTAGATGAGCTGATATGTCATCTTGTTCCAATAAATGAATAGACCGTACTATCTTCCCAGTTTTTAGCTACTTAGGGATGAGCTGATAACTCTAGCTGTCAGTGTTTAATGGATGTCATTCTCAGGTCAGTTGCCTCAGCATAGGCTATATGGAGACATTCTCCACAGAAAAATATGATAACCAAAATGGAAAGAGGGGAGTTGATTGACCATATGTAAAAATACAAATGCAATATTCATCATATATTGTGCTGACAGCACATTTAGTAAATTTAGTCCTAAATGTATTTTAAAGGGAAAAATTTATATATTATATTACATTATATGTGCCTGTTCCACTACTGTACTACATGACACCGTGTTTATAGCTCATCCAGTTCTATAGAGAAACATTCTATATGTTTGGTGTATATTTGGACTCATGTATCTTTGCATGTAAAACTGTGTCGAAAAAAACATGAGTTTATGTTCTTTTAAAGATAACTGCATGCACGAAACCAAGTTTGTGTAAAACAAGTCAGCCAACATAAATGACAATATATGTCCCTTGTCCCACTTTCCGATACGAGGCACATCACTCCACACTTCAGCTGTCATGTTACAATAATAAACATGTGTTTAAAAACACAATATTTGACAAAGTCCAGCATGTTATATCCTTTAAAACCACAAACCTGGTCTATGTTTGTACAGATTATAGAAATTAGATTTTGTATAATGTGCTGATTAGTGAGCTTTAGATGTGCTAGCAGGTATACTGCATTACCCAGGCCAACATTAGCTGTTTTCCCCATTTCCATTCTTTATGCTACTCAAAGCTACAAACCATCCGCTGGCTAGTTTCATACTCATCTGTATACTCCAAAAAACAAGAACCCATAGGCCTACACAACAAATACACAAGAATAAATGAACAAGTCTCAGTGACCTTGACCTTTGACCACCAAAATCTAATTACTTCATCTATGAGTCCAAGTTAGTGGGAAATTTGAAGATGTTCCCTCCTGGCTTTCCTGAAATATCACGTTCACAAGACTGGAACAGACTTACAGACTAACAGAGCCTAAAACAACCTGCTAAAAGCCTTATACCCAGCCAGATTGGTTCTTTCTGCATTATTTTTCTCTCCTTATTTTTTTGTCCTTTAAAAGCAATCTGGTTTGACTGACCACAAATCAGATGCTGCAGTGGTCTTATCTAGGCTATTCAAGAAAAGACACAAAAAACATAATAATACATGAACATACAATTCAATTACCAGAGAATGGTAAACATGCTAAACAAGGGTAGATATAAAGGATTTTGTTTGTTGCTGTTTTCTGTCAGTAAAGCTGATTTGAGAAATGTCTGCACTGTACAAAAATCATTATGATTTAATTTTAAAAAATGTTTTTCTCATGAACTCTTGTTTTAATTATCTGCCTGTGACTTATCACTACATCATGCAAGACTGGAGGAAATTAGCATTAGTCACAGGCTGTTGTTATGTTTGTAGACAAACACAAGATAGCAACACACTGGTGTGCACAGACGATTGTCAGTTTACATATCTACTGAAAAATTAAGATTTGTTGCGCTTCTTGTCTAACTGTCCTCTCGCATATCTTAAATCATTGTATACTGTTCCTGTATTCAATGAGATAGGTAAAAGTATGTTTTCATTCTTTCTAATTATACATAATGCTATGACTTCTGCCACAAATTATACTGTTATGATTCATACCCTATGAAATGTAAACAAAGTGTAGAAATTATTCATCAAATGCCTCAATGGAAATGTTTTAGATGTTATAACTGCATTTTGCTCAGTCACCTGAAAAGGAAACTAAAAAGAGGAGATGCTTTGCTGTATTTAGGCGCAGTTAGTGCTAAAAACAAAATCAGATAAATTCTTACAAAACCCAGGCCTTGTCATATGTCGGTGGCATGCTTGTGATTGACAACGGATGTGTATATCTGTTATTTGATCACCAGTAATAGATTACCAGTGTGTCGAAATTGGATATTTTGCTTAGATATGGATAATAAGCCGCTAATGTTCTGGAATAAAATAGTTCAGTAAATATGTGAAAATACTTCTGATATAGAAAAAAGTGACACATAGGACAAACACTCTTGCCTGACACAACACAGAAAACCATACTACAAACAATACATCTCAAGAAAGTAGACCATTAATATCTGCTGGGCATGAAGAGGCAGACGTTTTTTCTTCTTAATTTTCATTCACAACACATTAGCTGTTGTGAATGAAAATTAAGGCAAATCATAAATGCAATGACAATACAATAAATATAAATAAGAAATATATCACACAAAAGAATCTCTGACATGATTTGTGAAAGTGAACTTTATGGACTACACTGACACTGCACACACTCCACTTTTTCACCTGTTTAAAAATTTGTGACTGAAACACAATGATAGAACTTAAAAAGTATCCAAGGCCCCCCTATGATTCAAACGGACATCACATGTAAACTATTTCTGAATTGCAGACACTTTCTCACAGAGGACAAAACATTTTTTTTAAATAATAACTAGGTTTCCTCATAGTTTGCAAGAAAATTGTTTGATTACACATCTCATCCTGATCAAACAACTTTAGTCAGATCAAGGGCAATATTTTTTGTCATCTTGGTCAGTTAAAAACTCTTTCCACCAACAAGCAAATAATGTGATATTTTTAATTTGTGAAGTCATATTGTCTTTTCCCAGCAGATCCCTTCATACTGATGTTCTTCTTAATAACTAATCACAGGTCTGTCTCAAATCAGCCCAACTCATCATAATGTACTGAATCTGTTTTACTGTGTCACCTCTCAGCTCTACAACTACATACAGTAATAACAGCTTTAGTTGTGACAATGAATGTGCCAAATTATATCCTCAGAACATTTTTGTAGTGATACTGGACAAAGTTTAAAGTTGCATCCTTATTGGATGTACATAGAGGAGCAGAATAATAAAGGAAAATATTCTTTCCATCAGTTTCTAGTAAGAATTTCTTGCAAGGATTAACACTGAATAGTTATTCAGCAGTAATTTGATAGTTCAGATCATAATTTCTGATCTCCCATCATGATGATTGTGGTCCTTCTGTTCTACATTTTACCATCTGAATTGAATCTTACATGATCTGTATTCTCCATTATGACCACCAAAGGAAAAAAATCATCTAAAAGACTTCAGAACTCATTACTGCATGTATAGTTTAAAAAAATCAAGAAAACAAAAAAGTATAGTACTTAAAGGCAGCTGTGGAAAATTGGACATGAGAGAGTTTTTGGGTCTGCTTTTTGTTTTAGGGATGGCATTAAAGCATGGGGTAGTCAAACAAACACTGTCCGGTCTATTTATTTATGCCTAGAGCAATAAACAAGAGAATATGCTTACAGTTTCATGCGTGCAGTTCTGTGAGGCCATACTTTGCTAGCCAAATGCTAACATCAGTAGGCTAACACACTCACAACGACAATGGTAACATTTCTAACAGCTATCATTTTTTTACCATGTTTACAATCTTTGTTGTGTTTGCCTGCTAATATTTACTAATTACCTGGAAAAGCACAGAGGTCGCTAATGAGAATGTAATTTGTTTGTGCAAGAATTAGCAAGTACTTTTTCTAAATACAACAAAATGAAATGTTGCATTGGATGAAGAGTCATGAAATCAACTTCATTAGGATTCTTCCACTAGCAACCTGGGATATTTGTGTTGTATGGCAATCTAGTCAGTAGTTTATCAAATACAAAGATGTAAATTTCACGGCAGCATTAAAATAAAAAGCCATGGGGATTCATTCTCTGTGGACTATGAATGACTACAAAACATCAGTGAACAACTGTAGGCTACAACAATGAATTACTGCATAACAATGGAAATCCATGCAATTAATTCTTGAGACATGTCAGTCTGGAGCAACAGTAATGGGACTGATCAGCCAAATCACACTGATATTCATAGAAAGCATTTTGTGTGCACTGCAAATTAAAGTTTCTTACATTTCTAATACCTTTTGACTTGTTTGAACAGTTAGTTATTAAGAAACAACTATGACAAATTCAAAATTGTTTCCTGAAGTCCTTTTCTTTGAGAATCTTTATGAAAGGTCAGAAGTACACAGTGGTAATGTTTGTCTGGATGTCTAAACAGACTTAGTCCTTACCCATGAGACGCTTTCAGCTTGATGCCATTGTCCACTGTGGCAGCTACAGCTTATCCACAGGAAGCGCAAAGGCTAAGAAAACAAACAATCCCCTGCTACAGTAACTGCAACACACTGCATCTCAAATGTGGGAAAGAGACCTTACATCTGTATCTCATATTAAACAGAGAAATATGATATCCATGAAATCAATATTGGGGAAAATCTCCATCTAAAAGACCCACTGGACTTTATACTTCAAGGAATGAAATTCCAGTTAAAATGTTCAACAGATGGAGGCAAGTCAGTTCTCATGCAGTGGGATGATCCCACTTTCAAAATGTGTAAAAAGATTTGCATGGATGTGAAATTAAGAGTGATTTCTAGTCATTGGGCACATGCTGATTTTTGAAATAACTGAAGAGATAAGAGAGGAAACATAGCCTTAACATGTGACCCTAACCTAATATTTTTAACAGTGGTGGGCAAAACAGCCAAAAATAAAACTCCACAGGAGAGCCACAATAACACATTTTTTCCTTAATTTAAACTTTTACATCTTTGAAGCAGTTTAATGTAGCTACTGAAAAGTAGAAGTATTCAGTGTATTCAGAGCAAGAGCAAAGTTTGGTTTCACTAACAGGTGTAAATATGAAGAAGAAGAAGATTTGAATAAGAAAATATTAATAGAGAGAGTGAAACAATGGAGAGGGAGCAAAGTCAGATGCAAATACAGTCAATTTTTGTTTAGTCATTCTATATTTATTTGGAGTGAATTAGTATGAAATGAGGATCCTTTTTTGCGTTTGTCTTGACCAAGTCCTGAGATGCCATTTGGTGCTGGTGAGCAAGCACAAAACTGATTTATTAGAGCTTTTTCACTGAAAACAGCCTGCTATGAATGAAAATAATGCTGGTTAAAGCAGCAAGAGCAAAGCAAAGCAAAAAGGTTGAGGGCCAGAAAAACAAAACAATGGCCTGACCTTAAAATACCACGTAAGTCTGAGGGGAATAGGTCATAATATCCTGTGGCTTCATGATATGAGTGATCCCTTTCACATCAGTTACTGTATGTCATATTAATGCAGAAAAATGATCGGTCCAGCTTTATGTATGAGTACTGGTAACATTAGTCATTACAAAGTGTCAATGAAGCATTTTCACCACATTAAGTGTCATGAAATTATTTTCTAAAGCACAAGGCAAATGGTTTGAAATGTTATGCTCTATTAGAATTTTATTCAAACATTTTTTTCCTTTATATGTGATTTTTTTCCTAAGTGCATTAGTTCCAGTTATGGATCCTAAGACTCACAGAATAAGATATTAATCAGTGTGACTTGCGGAGTAGGAGTTAGGAGGGTTTTGGCACTCCGTCATCCACCTCTTGTCATATGTTATTATCTGACTGTTTTCTCTCCTGCTCTGTCATGAACTAAAATTCTCCAACTCAGAGATTTAACTGATCAGACCCCTCTGTCTCATGACAGTTACCCCAGCACCTTCCAGTTGTTGCTGGTACTACTTAGCGGAGCCAGGGAGCAGATGGAAGTGGAGTGACTTACCCCACCATGTCCTGATGATTGAAAACAGACACCTGAATGTTTGTGCATCTTTCACTCCACAAGGAAGCAACTGCAAGGTAGAGCTCATTCCATTCACATTTAGTTTACCACATTTTTCCAACACAAACAAACTGAAACAACTCTCAGCTCATAATTTCACTTGCAGATCCATGCTCTGCAAAGATTTTTTGTTTTCTGCAGTTCAGTTATAATGCAGTGCTCAAGAAAGGAATTTTTTATTCTTGCCTTGGCTCTTTTGAGTTTCCATCTGTCCTCATAATGTTCCTCTTCATCTTTCTCATTAAGATGAAATATGCATGTGCTACCCTGGTTCTTGTAAAAAAGTACTGACAATATAGGAGCACTCAATAATCACAAAACTAATTTCTGTTTGTTTACAAATTAAATAAATGATATACAACAATTTAGTTTAGAAATATATGTGTATTTTTTGAAAGAGAACCAGGCCAGCTGTTTTTCCTTTGTTCAAGTTTTACGCTAAGCTCAACTAAAATCCAGCATATCCCTGAGCTAGTTTGCAAGCTGTGCTGTTTGACCATTATTGGAAGAAGTCAAAATGCTGATCTTACTGGAATGTCTACACTCAAACGGGGAGTGAAGGAAAGGGGGAGGCAACCAATGTGAGTGAGTGATGCCCTGCAAGAGGAAATCTTTGAAAGTAAACTGGCAACGTCTGCACATGACGTAACATCACTCTGCCTTTCAACAAGCAAATGAAGCAACAATGAGATCAACTCTTTGAATGGATAGGAATTTAAAGATTTTATTTGTCAAGTGATTTTTGAAGAAAATGACTAGTTCAGTAAGATCCCTGAACAAACCAACTTCTTGGTTTGTAGCAGACAAAAAACAAAACAAAAACTCTGTGTTATTACTGTGGAATGAACCAATTACACAAATCATGAAAAGTATGTTTCATTTGAACAGCAGCTGGTAGAGGGTGACATTTTTGTGGATTTGCTCATATGACTGATGCTGCTATTCCAATTGGAAAGACAGTCTCACAAATCCATTCACAAATAGATTTGGAAGTTGAAATATATAGACAAAAAATATCATACAGTGAAAGAAAGAAGGAACTGAACTAGAGAATTCTAGTGAAGCAATGCACTCAGTGACAAGCTATTTTATTGCTATCACAGAAGGTGCAAATGAAGAACTGAACAATCAAAACTGCTTTCTGCAAAAGATACAAGAAAAAGCCATGGAGTATGTGAAACAAAGCGAACTAGTTAGACTAGAGGACGAGGAAATTACAAATTAATATGATTGTGCTGCAATAAAGGATGAAAGAGAAGCAACCAGACAGATGAGTGACGCCCTGCAAGAGGAAATCCTTAATCTGAAGAAGACATATCAACAATATAATGCTGCAATAGCTACTGAGCTGCCCAGAGTGCAGAATGAAAGGTTGCAAATGGAAATTCATGAGGTCATTAAAGCGATCCAGCATGTCCAGAACTGGAAATTATAAAGACTATTAAAATGACATCAATAATTTGAAATATTAAAATAAGACACCACAACAGCAAATCCAAGAAATTGACACAGCTGAAGAGCAAAAAGGACATACTTGAAAAACAGAAAGCTGAGGAAAAAGTGATATGGGCTGAGAAGAGAATTGTGATTAAAGCATGACATGAGCTCCTACAAAAAACTTAAAAATCAACAGGACCTGAATTTCAATCATGAAATGCTGATGAGGCAGATAAATCACTGCAAGGAAGAAAATTAAAGAATTATTCAGGAAATTCTTTAATTTCCTGAATAATTCACACTTTTCAGGAGGAAACTGCCAAGTTTTGTAATTTTGATGAAAAATGTGTGGTGATACCAAGAAGGAAAATGGGTACAAAGTTTGGAAAGGATTAATGTACTAACTAAACAACACCATCCTGGGGGGAAAAAATCCTCTGTTCATTAACACAATCATAGAAATAAATATAGTGGTGAAATATAGCCGATGAGCGGCCCTCGCCTCAAGTGAACTGCCTCCTCCAGCGGACCACTGCCCTCAGCGAACCGCAGGTGCGAGCGACCCTCGGCCGGTGAGAGGTGAAACTGCTATTTAAACTATTAAAACATTAACAAATACATTCAGCCACACACACCATTGCACACACCCGTGGAGACATACAGACCAGCAATCTTACACATTTATCTTTGTAAATTTTCATTTGACAGGACTACCAATGCTGATGTGGGTCATTTTGTAAATCATTCCAGAGGCCACAGTTCGGACCGAAAAGACACATTTTTCACAACATCACAGTGAAAAGAGTATTGTCTCTCAGAAAACCACAAGATTTATTCACCTAAAGGTCAAACCGTGGTTCCAATCACCTTACTGGGAGCCCCTTAAATGAGAGGAGAATTTGCACCCGGAAAGATGAGGTGTGGGATTTTGTTAACTGCTACAGAGGGCACATTTCTGCGGCCACAGTTAAACAGGCTCATACAGACACACAGAAATGCAGGATGGCAGCAGCAGACATTTATTCAGCTATTGCACCTTTAAAACTCCCATTGGAAAATAATGGTGGATCTCAATCATCGCCACGGAAACAGTGTGGAAAATAGAGCATGGGTCCAATTGGCTTTTTTGATCGGGATGTCCTAATGGATTTTTAAGCCAAGTTTGGTATAGTTCTGACAAACTAAATTTTGACTCTCCATGCATTTTCATCTCACAGTGTAGATCTCTCATTGAAAAACAATGGTGGCTGTCTGCCATCACCAAGGAAACAGCGTGGAAAATAGAGCATGGGTTTCATTGACTTTTTCCATCAGGATACCCTAAAGGATTTTTCTGCCAAATTTGGTACAGTTCTGACAAACTAAATTTCAGCTCTCCATCCAAATTTGCAAATCCTTTTAGAGGGGGCGCCATTGCGCCTATTGTGACTTTATTTGATCACATGGGTTCAGGCTCATGGGGAGTATAAGTGATTAAAATCTGACAACAAACCAGCTGCAGATATTTATTCAGCTATTTAGTCAGCTACCTTTAAGTTTAAAACTCCCACTGGAAAACAATGGTGGATCTCAGTCATCACCACGGCAACAGCACGGAAAATACAGCATGGGTCTGAATGGCTTTTTTGATCAGCACACCCTAAAGGATTTTTTTAGTCACATTTGGTACAGTTCAAACAAACTAAATTTTGGCTCTCTATGTAATTTCATCCCTCAGAACAGATCAGCCATTGGAAAATGATGGTGGCTTTAGGTAATCTCCAAGACAACAGCATGGAAAATAGAGCATGGGTCTGTTTGGCTTCTTTGATCAGCATGCTCTATAGGATTTTTGTGCCAAATTTGGTAGACCTGTGACAAACTAAATGTTTGGCTGTCCATTCAAATTTTCAAAACGTTATATTGTGATTTTGTTCAATCACCTGGATTCAGGTACCCGGGGTCTACAATTCATCAAGTGGTCAGATTCAAATCTGACACCTCGAAGGTGCCAAAAACGTACGTCAACTTTCCGCGTCCGCCAAAGGAAACCGAAAATTAATTACGAAATTTGGATAACTTCTGCAGCCCCTCTTGTGTAGATTAGGTAGACCTAGAATGAGCTCATTCGGTCAAAAGCCCAAGGAGGAGTTCGTTCAAATTCGAGGTGAGCAAAAACAGCGAACTCAATGACCTCAAGTAAAACTCGACACTGGTGGACTTTCTGTTGGTTCATACGAACTCAGCATGATAAGCTTTTTTGCTTGGCCTGACATGAAGAATAAACATGCTAAGTTTGACGTGCGATGAAAAAAGTGTCTGCCGGGCTCCCATTGGCGCATTGTATTTTGTTGGGGGCGCCAAAGAGCCATTCTTTTGAGTTCGTTTATGAAACCTATCAAATATAAAATTTTCACGCGATTCTGACTTCTGTGCAAATTTTGTTGAGTTTTCACACATGTTCAGTGGGTCAAAATTGAGGTAGTTTCGGAACGTGAAGAATTTCCAGGCTCACGCCCGCCCGGACACCGCATCATATATATTTTCCAAAAAGTCTCGCGCATTGACTCGTCATGGTGGGGTGTGGGTTAGCGCTAGACGTTGCGTAAAGCCGCCCCCCCTCAATTATTCGTCCCTTGCACATTGAGCAATTATAATAGTCCCTGGGCCGAGACCTTCGGTCGGTGCTCGGGCCTAATTATGCTCACGAGATGAAAGGGAATGGAGAACCTAAATCATTGTTTAATCCAAAATTTGCTATCACAAATAGCTGTTTAACCACAGACTGAAATAAGTCATGAGTTTATCACCATTGTCCGTTTAATGTTTAAATGATATCTGCTGTACGAGCAATAATTTATGTATTTCCAACCAAAAGCCTCAGCGTAAAAATACGATTCTTCCAATCCTGTACACTTTGATGTTTAGTCGCGTTACAAAACCGCATTTTTGCGTAATGTTTTACGTCATGGAAGATGCGTGGCTACGTCAACGTCAGGTAGACAAGCATGAGACGCACACAGTGGGAGTGTACTGAAAAATTGTTTATTTGTCTTTGACTGGGCCAACAGCGTCTTTGCACTGACTTTCTGCATGAAATCAGGGAAGCATGGACCTGAGTGACACGAGGAAGAAATACAAAGAAGATGAAGAGGTAAGGGACAGGTGTTCCAGTTTAATGTATGGCATATTAACTGGGGTTGAGTGGGAAAGCGAGTGAGTTTTTAGGTGACTGTGACGATACCTCAAAACACCGCTTACGGTGAAAAGTTCGATAAAAAGTTCTCGTTAACAGTGTTTGTTTCAGATATCGTTAGCGATTTATTTTAAGTGAAGTGGATTTGACAAGTGTGTGAACAGTTAACGTTAAACTATTTGTTCTGGGTGGGTTTGGGTGGTGTAAATATAACAGGTTGAACACGAACCCTGTTTTTGCGGAAGTTGATGTAATTTTGTGGTTGAGTGGACTCAGGTGTCTGTATATCTATATTCACATCCAATTCAATTCAGTTTCATTTGTACAGCTCCACAGTAAAAATCATCTCAAGGCATTTTACATAGAAATCCAACAAACCCATCATGAGTGGCATGGCAGAAGAAACCTGCAGTATCCGTGTCCATACTATCATTTATTGTGATCAGTGGTATTCAGTAGTCAGCTGCAGAGCTACTGAATACAGGGAATCAAGAGCCAGCATAGTAGATACATATAAATCAGTGGTAAATGGAAAAAGGTGACTAACTGTAATTACGAGCTGGATTTCTTTTGGTGCAAGTTATCATAACATAATGTCCCAATGATCTTGCCCATATACAGTATGGCTTTGGAAAGTTGTTTAAGGCAGCGATTGTTTCATCTGTGGATATAGTCATATTTTTCCCTCTTGCCTTTAGCCCACTCTGTCCACCCTTAACATCTAATTTCACTTCTGTAGACTAATATACAGTGTGAACTATCCCTGCAAATTTAAATATTTGTACATATAATGATATATTTGAATGTGTGATATATACTAGCTAGTACAGTGTGCTCGCTTTACAATACCTGGACAGTTATACAGTTACACAGTTACAGTGATAGCAGCAATTACTCTCACATTCACCTAATAATCCTTAAGACTATTCCTCTTCCTGAATAGAAAAAACAAGACAGTCAAATGTGGATTATTAAATATTCGATCTCTCTTATCTAAATCTCTGTTAGTTATTGATTTGATAAGTGATCACCAAACCTAGCCTGGAAACAGCATAGTAACATCTTTTAAAAAAAAAACCTCTTTGTGAAGCCATACTTGCATACTACTCATACTACTAATGAGAACAATTCCAGGTTTCTTTTCAGCACTGTAGCCGGGCTGACAAAAAAATCTGAGATGATTTTATTGTAATTTGGTGCTATACAAATAAAATAAATTTAAATTAGTCAGTGATGTAGCTGGAGAAAGCAGGTGTTTTCATGCTCCCCAGATGTTTCAAAACTTGATTTGGACTTCTGGCCTGTATACACTATTTCAGAAAACAAAAAAGACCAGATGTAAGTAGAATAATTCAGGCTGCCCCCACAACAACTATATTTTAAGAGGAGGAAATTTGCACTGTGCAGTTTAATCTTCTATTGAACCCTGAACAATAAAGTACCAAAGTAAGTGCATTTCAGACCTGTTAATGATAGTAATTGTAGTTCTCCTCTTATGGAATAATACATCCCACCTGAGTTTTTATTCATGATAATTACTTGACACAATAAATTGAAGCAGTTTGATAAATAAATAAAAATTGGTCTCTTCAAATATGATGGATGGATCATTTTGTCCACAGTGCTTTGAGGAGAGTCATCTTGCATCTCTGGACCCCGTCAGGCAATTTGGAAACTGGTTTGATGAAGCAACAAAGTGCCCTGAGATCAGAGAGGCCAACGCCATGTGCCTCGCCACTGCCACCAAGTAGGTGACACCACCATTTCAGATGAAAAATGCTGATTTGTTTCCAATTTTTCACCATCTAATGTCTCCCATATCTGTGTTTGTACAGGGATGGACGTCCTTCTGCTCGTATTGTCCTCCTGAAAGGTTACAGCAACGAAGGTTTCCTTTTCTTCACAAACTATGAGAGCCGAAAGGGTTCTGAGCTGGTACCTAGTGTCTCTGTCTTTTTGACTGTCTTGCAGGTTTTGTACCATTTGAAGTGACCTTATTGTGATGTTAAGCCACAGAAACAAAATACACTGTTCATTCATTTTCCTGCATTTTTCTAAATATGATGTAAAAATTCAATCTTTGTCTTAATTCTTTAGACATCATTTCTTAGTCCTGACGGCATGAAGAAGCTGACTAGCTCCTTTTGTTGGATTTTGTATTTTACATATCGGTGCTTGTCGTTTGTCTGCAGGAGAGTAATCCATATGCATGCTTAGTCTTCTACTGGGAAGCACTGAACAGACAGGTACAGCAACTTTCATGTTCCTACCCGATACCACTAATAAAAGTGAGGTATTTCTGTCTTATTACACAATGTCTGTTTGATTCTGACTCTAGATTCGTATTGAGGGCACTGTGGAGAGGATCCCCTACCAAAGCTCCTGTGAATACTTCCACTCACGACCGAACAGCAGCCAGATTGGTGCTGTTGTGAGTCGACAAAGCACTCCCATTCCCAACAGAGATGTAAGAACCGAAGCTCTGCTGTGTTGTGTAGGTAATACACAAATGATGAAGGCTCCGCTTTCACGGTGTCTTTACTTTTAGTATCTCAGGCAGAAAAATGCAGAACTGGAGAAGAAGTACAAGGACTCAGAGGTGCCTATGCCTGACTACTGGTAAGCATTACTGCCTTTGTTTTTCGGTTTCCATTCTTTATGCAAAGCTATGGTAACTAGCTGTTAGCTCGAGCTGCACATCGTCTGTCCTCTGACAATAATCCCAGTTTGGCAGATATGACATTCTGCAAAATCTCTGCCTAGCCGATTTAAGAGTCTTTCTAGACTTGTTTTATTTTAGGATGCACACAGCATGTTTAAGATCTTACCTTGAGTTTTCTCTGATGCTCAGGTCAGGGGATTGTTCTTGAAGTAGTTTTGATTTTTGAGGTCTGCTATGGATCATTGTCCTGTTTTCTGTGCCACGGGCTGCCACACACCCAAAGCTTTATTGGTCAAGAATAAAAGAAGTTTGGCTTGGTCTGATGTACCTCTACCATGCTGTGCTAACAGGGGAGGCTACATGGTGAACCCTTACCTGATCGAGTTCTGGCAGGGTCAGACCAACAGTCTTCAGGACCGCATTGTCTTCACCAAACCGAAGGACGGAGCATGTGACCTGGGAGAGTTTCAGCACGCTGCAGAGGGAGGCTGGGTGTACCAGAGGTTGTCTCCATGAAAAGGGCTTCAGTAGGTTGCCATGTGCAGCAAAGGACAGAAATTACACATAAAATATGAACTTAGCGCTTGAAAAAAAAAAAAAAAAAAAATCACCATCATCTTTTGAAATAACAGCTCATCTATACAGCAGGAGCTGATGGAAACCCTGATACTGTTAGGATACACAAGTCATTGTGTTGTCTTAACTAAATGTGCAAATACAAACATTTTCCATGCATCTGGAAGTGAAAAGACACTGGTGTGCAGCATCATGTACACTGACTGGCACTGGAGAGTAAAATCCACATGGTTTTGTTAATTAAAGATTCACTTTAACGGTGGAAATGATGCAGTGTTGTTAAGGATACGGTCTTATTCTTCTAAATCCACAAATTGTAACTAATTGACTATCAGCAGTACATCTTAAACCAGTAATTAGAAGAATAAAATGTTAAATTTAATGATAAAAGGAAAACATAGACAAAGTTCAGTTTGTTTTCAGTTTTTTTAGTTTAGTTGATCATGTTATTATATTCTAGAGGAATTTCCTTTATGAATTGCTCCATTTAAAGCCAAATCAACACATATATATTACTGATTATTACTACATCTTATTCACATTTTTAGGAATAAATATAATTTAGGTTCTGGGAAATTAAAGGAAAATACTGTATGTTACCCCCAAGTAGACAAATTAATTATGAACTGATTGCAGGAGTCTATGACAATGGATTTATCTGCCTTTTAATCTGTCATGTCAAGAAAAGTGGAGCTCACAAGACCGTGGAGCTCAGGTGAAATAAATGTGGCTTTGTAACCTGTAAGAAAGATGAATAAGATTATTTATCTGCATCTTCAGTTAATATATCAATAAAACTTACATTTAAAATAACATTACAATTATTGCTGTTTCTAAATATGATCAGGAATGTTAATGCTGATGAAACTGCTGCCAATTTTCATGTTGGGGGAGGGGGTGTAAAGATAATCTCTACAGAAAGCCATTTATAGTGGTGCAACAAGTGGTTTAAAAAGTGCCACAAATTGTCTAACACATCTCTAAGAGAGAGAATGAAGTCTAATTCTTGGCTCCTTTCTCACATCTACTCAGATCACCAATCATTGCACGAAGTGGAAAGTTAGAGAAACTTGCAAATGCAGGGGCCAGTACTCTTGCTTCACAGCAAAAAAGTTCTGGGTTTGGATTTGATATGAAGAACTGGTGCTGTGAGGTGGTGGAGGTCCACAGTGTTGAAAATAATGTCACAGTAAGTTATTTTCAGTACAGACCCTTGAGGGAATTGTGTCAAATAGCAGCACATACTAAAAATGTAAGTTCTACAGGGTTTGCTCTGGCAATTTAATTCGGAGACTCAATTCAATTTATTCGAGGGCCAAATTACAATACAAATCATCTCAAGGCACTTTACAACCCCCCCTCAAAAAAAAACCCAACAAATCCCTTATGAACAAGCACTTGGCGACAGTGGAGAGGAAAAACCCCCTTTAACAGAAGAAAAACCCTCCAGCAGAACTGGGCCCAGTTTGGGGGGCATCTGCCTCGACCGGTTGGGGTGAGTGGATAAAAGAGAGAGAAAAGAGCAGCAACAATCTTACTCATTTCACATTAATAGGTATAGAGCAGAGAGAAAAGAACAGCAAGAATAAACAACAAATAGACACTGCAGGTTGGTGGGACCAGTAACTGCACATCAGCGATATACAGCTCCAGGACCAGGGACACCTGCAGAAGGTACAGAGAGAACAGAGAGAGAGGGAGAGAGCACAAGGTTAGTAACATTCAATGGTGGAATATACATGAGGTGGGAGGAGAGAAGAGAGGGGAGGGGAAGGGAAAGGGGGGGGTTAGGGGAGGGGAGCTCAGTGCACCGATGGTCCTCGGGCAGTCTAGGCCTATAGCAGCATAACTAAGGGATGGTTCAGGGTTGCCTGAAGCCAGCCCTAACTATATGCTTTGTCAAAGAGGAAGGTTTTAAGTCTAGCCTTAAAAGTATAGAGAGTGTCTGCCTCCTGAACCCAGGCTGGGAGCTGGTTCCATAGGAGAGGACCTTGATAACTAAAGGCTCTGCCTCCCATTCTGCTTTTGGAAACGCTGGGAACCACAAGTAGACCTGCACTCTGAGAGCGAAGTGGTCTATTGGGATAATATGGTACTATGAGGTCTTTAAGGTATGAAGGAGCTTGATTATGACAGGATTTGTATGTGAGAAGAAGGATTTTAAAAACTATTCTATATTTTACAGGGAGCCAATGAAGAGAAGCCAATATAGGAGAAGTATGATCTCTCTTGCTAGTTCCTGTCAGGACTCTGGCTGCAGCATTCTGGATTAATTGGAGGCTTTTTATGGAGATATTGGGACATCCAGATAGTAATGAGTTACAGTAATCTAGCCTTGAGGTAACAAATGCATGGACTAGTTTTTCTGCATCATTTTGAGACAGGATGTTCCTAATTTTGGAAATGTTGCGCAGGTGAAAGAATGCAGTTCTAGAAATTTGTTTTATGTGTGAGTTAAAGGACATGTCATGGTCAAAAATAACTCCAAGGTTTTTTACAGTAGTGCTGGAGGCCAGGGCTATGCCATCTAGAGTAGCTATAATTTGAGAAAAGTTATTTCTGAGATTTTTTGGCCCAAATATAATGACTTTTGTTTTCTCCGAGTTTAAAAGTAAAAAGTTACTGGTCATCCAGGCCTTGATGTCAGTTAGACAGGCTTGAAGTCTGGTTAACTGGTTTGTGTTAACAGGTTTATATAACTGAGTGTCATCTACATAGCAGTGGTAATTAATAGAGTGCTTCCTAATGACATATCCTAAAGGAAGCATGTACAGGGTGAACAGAATCGGTCCTAGCACAGAACCTTGTGGAACTCCATAACTAACTTTTGTTCGTGTGGAAGGTTCATCGTGGACATGAACAAACTGGAATCTGTCCGATAAATAGGATTGGAACCACTTTAACGCTATTCCTCTGATACCAATCACATGCTCCAGTCTCTGTAATAAGATGTTGTGGTCAATGGTGTCGAATGCTGCACTAAGGTCTAGGAGGACAAGTATTGAAACAAGTCCATTATCTGAGGCTAAGAGAAGATCGTTGGTAACTTTCAACAGTACTGTTTCTGTACTATGATGTGCTCTAAATCCTGATTGAAAATCTTCAAATAGTTCATTCCTGTGTAAGTGGTCTGATAGCTGGTTAGCAACAGCTTTTTCTAGGATTTTAGAAATAAATGGCAGGTTGGATATTGGTCTATAATTAGCCAAGACTCCTGGATCAAGACTAGGCTTTTTGAGTAAAGGTTTGATTACTGCAGTCTTAAAGGCCTGTGGTACGTAGCCTGATACTAGAGATAAATTTACCAAGTCCAATAAAGATGAGTTCATTAATGGCAGGGTGCCTTTAAGCAGTCTAGTCGGGATGGGGTCTAAGAGACACGTTGATGATTTCGATGAAGCAACTACTGATGTAAATTCAGAGAGATCTATGGGAGAGAAGCAGTCTAAACATAACTGAGGTCCTACAGATGATTCAAGAGCTACTGTAGTAGAAGATTCATTTATTGCAGGTATAGGAAGCATCTGCTGAATTTTATCTCTAATAGTTGTGATTTTATTTGTAAAGAAACTCATAAATTCATCACTGCTGAGAGCTAAGGGAACACTGGGCTCAACAGAGCAGTTGTGCTGAATTACTTTGTTTATTTAATATAGCCTACATATACACATTTGCACAGTCATATTTCTGGAAGAATCAAAGACACTATTCTAGTAACTGTTGTGCAACAAAATAATTCCTTTTGCTTGAGTTATACTTTGATATTTCACACTATGAAAATCAAATCCTATGAAATACTTGACAGATTTTGATAATCATTTTATGGTGGAACCTTATATGTAAGATAGCATTGTAGCTTACAAACTATTACAATGGTCCCAGTTCCCTTCTGATTTCACACACAAACAGTTTCCTTTTTAATCACTTTGACTTAAAGTAATGTGGGACTGTTTAGTACAGATTTGTCTGTTGATTCTGGATAAGTAGCTTAAGAATTATTTTCATGTCAGATGACCACAGAAGCTTATATTAAAATCAAGGCAATGTAAAAAAAAAAAAAAAAAGCCAGTGGTTCATTTAAAAAGGGCAAAGTAAAGTGGGCAGCAAATAAAAAAAAAAAAAACAAAAACCTGCATGCCTCCAGGCCAAAGAAATGCCACAACAAATTGGCTTTCTACCTTTATCACACAAACAGCCCTGATATTCAGAAATTATGTAATTGTGTGATAATAAAGAAACTATTTTCTAGGACCGTGGATTACTTTGATTGAAATGCTTTAGTTTTACTTCTGCCTCAAAGTCTTCAAAACCATCAAATGAGGAGAAATCATGTTTCATAGAGTTGCCCCATATGACAAGGGTTTAAGTAAACCATGTGTCACATTAAAGCAGCTATAATAATATACACTATGTCCAAAACTGATCAGATGATTGTGCGTGCGTGTGAGAAAGTTGTAGCTTCCAGTGGCAACCTTTACAGTAGCCCATCTTTCAGATCTTTTAGTTTTCCAGCCTGGAAATTTGTTGTTCTAGTTCGGTTTCACCATTTACCTGCTTTGTTTTTAGCAGCAACAGGCAGCTGCTTTCAGAGACAAAGATCTGATTAACCCACAGTGGACCACCTACCCGGCCCAGACTAACACACAAAATTAACAACTAGCTGGTGGACACAGTGAAACATTTGGCTGTTAAAGAGTCAGAATACTTGTTTCAGGAGGTGATGGAGAGCAAAAAAATGCCAATGTTTTCAAATGCTATTGAAAATTTAAATAGGTTTGCATTACACACAGGAATTGTCACTGTCATTGCCAGCTCCATTAAGAAACTGTGACAGTATTGTTATTTGTAGTTGATTCTGTATCCCTGATAATAGTCACTATAAAGAACACCCAATGTTTATGTTTAAACATTTATATTTTTGTTTATTTATTCAGAACCTCTTCACAACATATGCACCATTATATTTCAAGAGGTTCCTCAATAAACTAGTCAGTATTTTATATATACTCACATGTCTACTGAGCATTTACATCCTAAGACCAAGAGTGATTTATTGTTTCAAAAGGATTGACACCACAATTCCTAACCTGTCACAACTTGTGTTGAGATTGAAGATTCCAATGCAGACACAGACAGGCAGGCTGTCTGGTTTAAAAAACAAAAACTTACTGAAAGTCCATGGGAGACAGCAACAAGCACAGAGAACCAGACGTCCAGAAGTCCAAAGATGGGTCAGAAACACACACAATCAGTCCAGCCTGAGCAAATAATACAAGGAAGGGCAGAATCCAGGAAACAAACAGTGGAGAACACCAGTAGATTCAAAATAACAGAAGAGCAACAGGCAAGTACAAGGAAGCTGAAACAAGAAACACAAAACCAGAGTAAGCACAGCAGACAAAACAGAAACAAGCACAGGAAACAGACAGGCTTACATACTGGGTGAACTACTCAAGGTAAGTGAAAGCACCTGTGGTGTGTTTGTGTGTGTGGAAAAACATGGGGTGGAGACTGAGCCGTGACTGGGAGAGTGACACAACCTTGTAGCAGCTATAGCTTTGATGGCCTTACTAACCATATCACAGCAATAATAAAAAGGCCTTTTGAACTTTTAAGTCACAGCTGGAAAGCTCGGTATAAGGTCGGGGGTGGTTCGTTCCTTCTTGGAAGCCATTCAGTCCTCGGGTAAGGTGAAAATCTTATTAGATTCTCACTTTAATCTGAAAAAACACGCCTAAATGAATTAAACCTGACTCTGAGTGCTGGTCGTGGAAGAAATAAAACAGTCAATCGGAATTAATGTGATCAGGTTATGAAAAACAAAACATGAAAAAGACAATTTATGTTTTTGAAGGTGTAAAGAGGGTATGTGTCTATTTTATAGGCTAACATTTATTTACATATTTTACATTCTTTCTAAAAATTGAAACCATGTGAAAATAAATACCAATCAATAATCCATTCTTTCATTTCAGGATTTGTGTTTGAGTCTCATTATGGGGCGAGGATTGACGACAACACGTGAGACTTGCAGATGCAAAATCAATGTATGCATGAACCTGCTTGAAGAGCAGTGGCTGATGTGCTCTGAACACATTGTATATGTTGTATTTCCACAACATTAACAATCCTAAATTAGGTTAATATGCAAGGAAAAATCCACCAGCAGCATTTGAACCATATTTTAAACCTAAAATTACAGAAGTATAAAGAATACAGCAGTGGTGGTAATTAATTGAGCCCACTTGCTCAAGCAGGTACTTCAGTATAGTATGTTTTTAGTGCTAATTCTATTCTACATAAAAAATGTGTTAGACATATTAAAACTAAAGATTAGGCCAGTGATTTTCAAACTTTTTTGTTATGGCCTTTTTTGTTATGCAACCTACATCATTTCTAACCCTGTGTTGTACAGTACCATGGGGCTCCAGTGTTCTGTCGACCTTATCATGATGTTGTATAAAGCATCTCTCACATAACCATGACTTGTGAAATTTCACCTTTTTACAAAAAAACAAAACTAACAACCAAACAAAAAAACCAATTCAGTTGGGGTTCCATGTCATCTGTCAAATGTTTCAAGGAGTTATCAGTAAGTCTAGAGACAAGTACAAAATGTAATTTTTGTTTTGTTTTGAAATAGTTAAACTTTCTCTGTATGTACTAAGATCCACCATGAGCAGCTGAAGCAGTACAATGGTACTCAAAGAGGGCAGGAAAATTAACGCTAGGTGAAAATGACGCTAGGTATAATAAATTATTGTTCTATACAATAATTTATTACTCATATGATCTTTAATGTAGAACTGTATTGGGCATTTTTACATTGTTTTATTGGTATGAGCACGTAATAATGTTAGCCATTCAATATATTAATAGCACTATTATGTCACAGTTGCTGTATCTTAATCGAGTGACAGGTTGCTGCTGTCAATACCATCATCAAAAGAACAAATAAAGAGATTTTGCGCCACTGGATATGACTGACTGGATGTTAATCCAAAAGCGAGACTAATCTGCACTGAGAGCGCTCTTGTAGTTTATGCTGTATTTTATCCCGGCACTTTCTTAAGTTGTTACACTGCTGCTACAATTACTGTTTTTAAAGCATGATGTGGCTAAATTTCCATGCTGACCAGTAGGTGGTACTGCACAACAACTCTAGCCAGTGCATGTTCCTACACTAAGCTGTGCTGAACTAGGGCTGTGACAGATGATACATGTACAAGCAACTTTTCACCACAGAGGGTCAGTATAACAAACACACTAAAGCTTCATAAAGAGTATAGAGTATTTCTGAGTCACCGTACTCTTTGCATACACAATGATGGGTGCATATTCAATCACCACTATTCATCTTCAGTCACCTCGATTCACCGCCATCACATTTCCCATCACAAGACATATAAAACAAAATGAGAACTTTTTGTGAGGTTTCATTCATTTATTGTTTTGTTAATGTTTGTGCAAGGATAAGAATTACAAAAATCTACACACGCCAGAGATGATAATATATTCTTGTTCCTATTGTACAATGTTATTTATACAAGTATCCAAGTATGTATATATTCATTCCATTGTACCTATTACACTTTAAAGATATATCTTCATAAGACAGACAAGCATCACCAACAGTAAACAAGTTCATCTAAACACCCACATGGCCTCAGCTGACCATGTGCAATCTAGACACTATGTAAGCTTCAATGATACAGATGTGCTCTATCATGTTTCTATTATGACTTTATCAAAATGAAAACACAGAACCTACAAATGCAGCACAGTTCCCTGTAGCGTTTATAAGTGCATTAGTTAATTGAATTGTAGGAGAAAGTTTCACTTGTTTGTTGAGGTAACACAGCTAAACCTTATATATAAAGAGAGATGACAGTATTATGAGATGTTTTTGCTGTTTTTCATTTTTATTTGCATGTGTTAGATACAATGGTAGCATGTCTATAACTTCCATGATAATTTTCAGTGTGTCAGTGCAGCTTAGTCTAATCTGCTATCCAGCAATTTACTCCTAAATTACTGACTGAAGGAAAAGGAAAATAATTTTGGCTGATTTTTTTTTTGTCTTTTCTCTTGTTATCAGACTCTAGTATCTTTAGAAATGATTTCCTGGTACTGACCAAAGTCACAATGGGTTTGTATGAATTCTAGCCACCTACTGTCAGTTACAATGGCTGCAAAGTGGCCAGATTGATGCAGCAATGCTAACTGCGATGACAAAGCCATTGGGAGCCACCGAGTCGTCTTTGTGCTACAGTTCCAAGCCAGTGGCAACCAATTAACTGTGCTCCAGCAAGTTTCATCAGGGCTGTTATTTTTTTTCAACTCTTTTGCCCCGTGTTGTACTTTGACATTTTACAGATTTTTTAAATATTATATAATTACACAATTATGGATATGGATATAATTCTATTAAATTATCTCAATTTTGTTTGAAGTCAATATGTCTAGAATTTGTATATAATTAAAGCATCTTTTAGACAATTTGGTTCATACACATTTTAATTTATAGACAAATTTGTAAACCCCACTGAAAAATCTAATCTCAGTAATCTCAGTAACCTCTGTAGTATAGCTACGAGCACTGCTCTTTCCTTTTTTGAGTAAACTCAAGGCTGCTAATGTGAGATCTTTTCAAATGCTGCAGGTAGTGGCTTTCATACAGTTGTGTTTTGTGATCTCCTTTGGGCAGTCATGGTCCAATGGATAGAGAGTTGGACTTGTAACCAAAAAGTTGTGGGTTTCCGGACCGGCAGGAATTGTCGGTGGGTGGTGTGAATAGCCAGTGCTGTCTCCACCCCCAATATCACAATTAAGATGAGACCCTTGTTCACCAAACCCCCAGCTCTCCGGGTGCCGCAGCAGCTCCGGGTGTGTGTTCACGTGTATGTTCACTGCTGTGTGTGTGTGTGTGTGTATACTTTGGATGGGTTAAATGCAGAGCACAAATTCCAAATATGGGTCACCACACTTGACCACAAGTCACTTCACATTTCATTTCTTTTTTTTTTTTTTTTTGATGCCAGTATCTAACAATCATTAGAAGAACTGGAACTGGGGTTTCGACATTCACCAGTAATCTGCCTATATTTTGACACCGGGACTGGCTCTTTGAGAAAAAATTTCTGTAAATGTAAATAGTACCCAAGGAATTGTAATTATAACAGACTATATGGACCACCAGCAGAGACTGGATGTCTACATGTTTAGTGGTAAAATATTCACTTAAGGGTTTCCTCATAATGGAACAGGAAACCAGACAGTAGAAGCTCACAGCATCTTTGTAACCGAATAACATTTTTTAAAATGAAATGTTATATTGTCAGAATTCAGTATATTTCAGTGCATCCCTCTTTTGTCCAGCATGGTTGTACAGTATGGCAGCATACTTTAGAATAATTCTCATAGATTTATATCCTGCTTTTGTACATTGACTAGTGGTAAATAATCAGCAAACAGATCATGTGTCAATGTTTGTTGTGCTGTCAAAAAGAGGTGTAGGGACGTGATGGTATTCACAAATCACATTGTATCCACAGTGTTCTTCAACCATTTGACTTGTGACTGACGGGAGCTACATGTTACCTTGTTTATCTGAGGAGGAGGAGGAGGTGGATGGCGATGGGGAGGGAGCTTTGGGGAAAACCCGGTCAGGTGGGGTGATCCCTGGGCTGCCCAGACCAGAGGAACTAGAGCTGCTGGAACGGTGTGGTCCTTGACCCTGTCCAATCACAGGTGCAGGTCGGACAGGCCTGACAGGTGGGGGTCTTAGAGGAGCACTTGGTCTACGTGCTGAGAGAGCAGGTTTAAAAGTGGTCATAGTCTCGGAGGAGGAGCTGCTGCTGCTACGCCGCTGGGCCGCATCTGGATCCCGAATCACAATGGTGTGGAGCGGACTCCCAACGGCATCCTGGGTTCCACTGGGGTGTTTGAGGGGCTCCAGTGTGTCCAGAACAACATCAGGGGCATGCTTGGCTACATTTTGACGTTCCAGCTCCCGCAACTCATGGAGCGCTGTGTTCATTGTTTTTTCTATGTCCTAACAAACATAAGCAGAAGTAAAAATAGACTGATGTTTAGACGTCACACCTTCAGGTAAGGAGAATTAAAAACCAATTCTGAAAACAAATCCACACACTTGACTAAACATGAGATGGCTAAACCAGTCAAGCTTTTATTTTGCAGACAACACTCACCTCAGCTAGTGCCTCAGCCTCAAGGGCTTTGTGGTCCCCTAAACTTGCATGCCGAATACTGCTGGGCGAAGATCGTTGCAAGTGGCTGTCAACAAAGGCCTGTCTGTCAGGAAGGTTAACGCAGCCAGCACTGCCAAATGTGGTGAGACGGCGTTTCTCTGGACTCTCTGTCGGACCCCTGCTAACAGCTATTTTGTGTGGACTGCATGGCCGAGGCATAACCCTAGGAAGCTGGTCGGCAGCTCTGGTGGGGCTGTGACTGTCAGCACCGTTCCTGTGGCGTGGAACTGTAGCTCCATCTGATCTCACTCTCACCCTAAAAAAAAAGTGATAAAAAAGATTCATTGGTTTGAATTTCTTGACTGAATACTTATTCTGTGGCCTTCCACTAGTTTAACTAACTCTACCTTCCCAATGCTGCTCCAAAGCGGTGCTCAGGTGTGTGTTCACATGGAGATTGGCGTTCATTTCTGGATGGGGCTCTGTCATCGTGGTGCAGCCCGCTGCTGGCTTCACTATCAGTTCTCTGAAGGTTATCAGAGAATGCATCATCCCTGGTATAGACAAGCAGAGATTAAAGAACACTTAACAATCACATTCCTGTTTAATTTTTCTTACATTTTGTTCTCTGCCCTGTGATGAAGAGGCTATTAAGGAAGCTGGAGCAGAAATTAAGGGCTTGTCCAGTTTGAAAAAAATACTCTGCCTTAGAGCTAATTACTGAGAAGGGCACTTGTTTTATTCATGTTGCAATGAAATGAAGAAGAAAATGAAAAAAATATACAGGAAAACTGGAACAATTTATTCATACTGATCCTTAAGAAGGTACAGGTTTTGTAAGACCAAGCACACACAGTTTATGGGCAAGAACAGAAAAATGTATTGTGGCAACACAAATACTGACGAGGCACAAAGTAATTCTTTATGTTGTGTAGCAGAATGAAAGTAATGACCTCTTGACGGGCTCAATCCTGTTGCAGTTTTATACAGAAATAAGGTGTGCGTGCGATAAAAAAAGTTTGTGGTTTGTGGTTATCTTTTTGTGAACTTTACACAATTAAAGCATCTTACTTACATGTCTTGCACCACAATGTACTGATGTGGGATCAGTCCATCCACACCATTATGCCGGCCTTCCCACCAGTCCTCAGATGCTCGTAGGTGGAGCAGCAGAGAGGCTCCCTTCTTAAAGGAAAGTTCTCTCGGACTTCGGCCCACATAGTCAAACTTTGCTATGGCCTCAATCTGCTCCAAGTCTGCAAAACATGTGTGATAAAAGACAGTTTAAGAAATCTGAGTATATCCATATTTCAGCTCTTATAACTGTTGCAGTCCACACAGCGGACTTGCTTGGTTTTATTCACCTTCATCACTAGTGTTAGGTCCGGTACCATTGTCTACCTCATCAAGAGCCCCTGGCTCACTGTGGGGGCTTTCACTAAATGAAGAAAAGTGGAGTCAAACAGTTAAAATAAATTAAAAAGAATATAACAATAGCTAGAAAATATTTTGTGCATTTTCATGTTACACATAAAAAAACATACACATTATTTATTGTTAAAGCCATAATCAGAGATGGGAAGTAACGAAATACAAATACTTAGTTACTGTACTTATGTATTTTTTTCAGGTATCTGTACTTTACTTGAGTATTTATTTTTCTGACGACTTTTTACTTTTACTCCCTACATTTAAACACCAATATCTGTACTTTGTACTCCTTACATTATCAAAACAGGTTTGTTACTTTTTCAAGATCTGCGGATAATGACACAACATAAAAGACGTGACTAACTAGAGGTTATGACAGAAAGAAAACTTGCAGTGTAACATGGGGGAAGAAAGGGATCCAGGGAGTTTTGCAACGATGTCTGACAACGACAACGATGTCTGACAACGATGCAGCAGATTTGGAAAAATAAGACATTCCCCATTCATGGCTGTATTTAAAAGAACTGTTGAAAGTTGTCGGCCCCAAGAATGATTCATGGTGAATACACTGTGTTTTGTTCCCTGTATCAGCACTCTGCAGGTTGTTAATAAAAGAAGAAGAATTTCCTTTTTTGTGTATCTAACTTTTTTAGTTTTGTGGAGTTATCAAAAGATGTATTGTGTATCACTGACCGCAAAAAACATTTTTACTTTTTACTTTTTTACTTAAGTACATTTGAGACCCTGTACTTTCTTACTTTTTCTTGAGTTAGTTCTTCTACTTTTACCAGTCTTTTTTACACAAGTACCTGTACTTCAACTTAAGTATAAAATGTGAGTACTTTAGCCACCTCTGGTCATAATTGGGTTAAACAGACAAATTGCTGTTTTGTTTTGTGTCTCAGTTTTGTCCTTTGTCCATTGTTAAGAAGGAATCTCTCCAGCCAGTGTGGTCAGTACAAATGATTACAGCAACCAGCAACTATTTAACTGTATGAACAATTTAAGACAGTATATGATGTCTAGGTTAATTACAAATATAGAATGACAACCTTATATTGGATTTTAAATCCAATCGACAAATCCATAAAGGAAATCCTATGAATAAGTCTTTCTAAGATCGAAGTAAATACTTAATGTGGTTAACATTATAAAAGCAACAAAAATAATATAAAAACTACATACTGGCACGTTGGGCACATTGCCCTGTACGTACCAGTACTCTTCCCCTCCAGCCATGCACTTCTCATACACAGGTCCCTCCAATTCACGCTGGGTTGGGAAGATGATCTCATGGTGAATGATAATAGTCTTAATGACCTCATTAACATGTGCCTGGCAGGCCACAGGATCCTGGTCATCTGGTATAGGCATCAGTGTGGGGCCAAAGCAAATCGCCAGGTTGTAGGGGTCCATCATATTCTCATCACTGTACTGGGAAAGACTGGAAAGACAGAGGCAGTGAATATCGTTATATCAGCGTCACACATTTGAAGTTTGTTCGGACAAGACTTACTGATTTAAAAATGCAAACAGGTATCTCATGACAATAATCACAGGCCGCTGAAGAGTGACAATTATCTGCTGAAGGTGATGAGCTCTTTCTGCACCTGAATCAAGCTCTAAAAATGAAACAAAGAAAAACAGAATTAGAGAAATACTTGCAGAAACTAACACTAAATAATCTTTTGATATTGGGAACTCACTGGTAGTGGATATAAGGTCGAGAAAACGTTCTTTAGGGAACAAAGCGTTTTCCAGTCCCCTAAAATAGAGCTTAAGAACACCCGCCACAGAGTTGATGTCATGATCAGTCTGATCATCTACCAGCGGATCCTCACCTATATACATAACATGCACATATCCATTCATTAATCATTCACTACTATCAATGTTCATGGAGCTAATGCAATTTTTTATGCATATTTTAAGTTAAAAGAATAATAGAAACATTAGAAGTGTTTCCTCATTAATTATATATAATATATAACTCTGCAAACTAATGTATTATGCAACCTGAAATGGTTTACAGCACATGTGCATTATAGTGTTACATGTGACAGACATAATCTTTATTTGCACTTTAGAGGCCTGTGGGAGAGACAGCGGCTTTTGAGGTGGACAAAATGCAATTTAAAATCAATCAAGGGAAGACGGCCAAGCACACTGAGACTAACCTCTTTCAAATGCATTTTTAATATCGTTGACTTCGACCTGAGAGCCTGGAACCCGAAATATACCTTGCTGCTGAAGGCCTACAGACAGACAGCGTCATTAGTGTACAATAGGAATAAAAAGCTACAACTGAAGATGCCACATAAACAAGGCTTTCTGTGTACATTTACAAAATGAGCATGCACCGGACCATACTGAATTGAAAGAGGACAAAACAAAAAAATACCCATAATACTGTATATGGAAAGCTAACACATTTAGAGAATAATGAAGCACATAAACACAAATCAATGAAATACGAAGGCAGGCCTGATTTTGTATGTGTGAATGTAAGTGTTTCAGCAACCTGTGTGAGACTACATTTAAAAGCTAAAAACTACAGCAGTTTGCAACTGCAAAGAGTGAAAGATGTCTCACTGTACACTTCTAGAGGATTTTTGGTTGTTATTGTATTACTTGACTAAGGGAATATTCACAAACATATTTTTATCATTGTTAAGAACTAAATTTTAAGAGATTCTTTAGCATGACAGCAATTATCTGCAGAGAGGCAATAGTTGTTTTCTTCTCAGAGACTATTGAACCATGCTGTTCTTTTAGTTCTGTTGTAGTTCTGCACCACAGTGTAGTTATTTATGTCTCTTTTGCAGAGACAATATGTTTTTAATGTAGGACTGTACCAAATAATTTCCGTATTCTACAAGAATATTGTCATAATGTAACTTCTCACCTTGTGCCACATTTGGAGTTTCCCATACCATATGGCAGTCATGTTACAGTATAAACTTACAGAAAGACTCACACTGCTCTGTAATGAGCCATGTGCATGTTTACAGAGCCCCCAGATAACACTACCATATGTAAATGAAATAGGACTAATTGAAAAATCAATTAGTAAGACTTTGCTTTGCATCTTCGAAGATGGTAATTATTCTGAAGACTTATTTTAGGTGAGGACAGATATTGAAAAGATATGGAGGACACTGTGCTTTCTTAAATTAATGTTTAGGACTGAGAAATCGATAAACCTGTTCCAGTACACTGTTCCAGTACACTGTTCCAGTCAACAGAAAACAGTGAATTACACATAAAGAGGGAGAGATGAGGTGTGCAAAAGTGCATGTACTTGTAAATGTGTGCAAACTGCAAATTTGTTTAAAAACAACATAGCACAACAGGAACCTACCATACAAATTGATGTATCGAATGCAGCTCTCAACCACCACTGGTATAGGCTGCCCTGAGTCCTGCAGTACCAGAAAGGATTAAATGATTATCATCCTAAGCGAATAAGCAGGAAATAATAGCAAAGAAATTCATGCCAACAGAGTGTTATCATCTGAAGCTTACAAAGCTAGTCCCTTAAATTAATTGTTAATCATCAAATCAATTATTATTAAATAACTGAAATTAAGCATATAAAACAAAAACAAGCACAACAAATTGTGTTAGTGTTGCACCATCATCTATACTGCTATATCTACAAAATTTTCACACATCAGGAATCCCAACAGGACAGGTACAGAAATGTTTGTTAGCATATTGAAAACAGTGCGATGATGATCCCGCCCTGCTATAAGACAGAGTACCTGACTCCTGGCACGGACATTCCGTCTTCCCCTGGGCAGAGAGCAGTAAGGCACGTAGACAGAGGAAGAGAGGCAACAACAACCACAACAGGTTAGTGAGAGAGACAGATTGTACAGAGGGAGAAAAAGAGGAGGCCTGCCCTGAGAGAATAGCCAAAGCATCAGTGCCTTGTGGAGTGTCAGACAGGACGACATAGCTCAATGTATGTAGGAGGAAGGGAGCTAAACAGAGCAGCTGCTTACAGCATTTTTTCACCCAGAAAGGACTGTTTCACTAAAACTCTAAATTCAGGCTGGAGTCTAGGGTTGCAACTGGCAGTCATTTTCATGATTAATTAATCAGCCCATTGCATTCTTGATGAATTAATAATCATATGATCTGTGTAATGTTAAAAAAAAAGAGATACTATACTGTATATGCACAGTTCCCTAGAGCTGAAGCTCTAGACATTATGACCTAGAAGCTAAAGATATTCAAATTATTATAAGACCCAAAAAAAAAAAAAGATTCTGACACAAAGAGTGTTTGTAATGATTAACTGTTTATCAAAATATCTGTAGATTATTTTGCCTGCCAACTAATCATTTAGGCTCTGCTGTTTAGTGATACTAATCTCCACTGCTGTTGGAGCACACTCTGCCTGCTTGCCTTCCCCTGTTTGATTGAGGAACAAAGTGAATATGACCATGTGTTTATTTGCATTGCCCAACATGGCTAGTGGTTGGACAAGTGCCATACATAAAGCCAAATAAATTCACTGTCTGAAGCGTAAGAGTGTTAAAAGCATGATGCTTTTAAAACACACCATTTTCAAAACATGTTTGATAGGTTTTCACCTGACCCTGTCTTACTCAAAGTGGAAGACTTGTGAAAACAAGGCAAACGAGCAAGAGGAAAGTCAGCGCGTGAGTGAGCCAACATTTGGGTAAAAGAGTGGTCAAAGGCAAGAGAACCACTAAGGACTGCTAGCAGACAGCTGAGCTCATGGAGAGACAAAGAGCACAGATGGGCTAATACCTGAATGAAGGCCTCCATATTGCCGTTAAACAGCTTACGGTTAAAAATGGAGCGAGGTCTAGACTTCCGCATTCTCTGGGGTTTAGGGGGAAGAGTGGGGGGCCTGGGGAAACGGTGGGGGTTGGTACGGTTGGTACATGGTGATTATGAATAATAACACAGTTGGTATGACTGTATAACAAAAGTCTGACATTTTCTAAAATGTTTTTATTGTCATGTCTTTACCACAATAATTTATACCTACAAAAACATAATTTGTTAATTTTGGAATTAAGATCAATATCACTTTCAATGTTAGCATGAAGTTACCATCAACAACCGGTTAGCTTACCTTACCAACAACTATCTGAAACGGTGTGAAATGTAATTTTTCTTTTATCTGTGCATAAGGAAATTAAATGACATGTGGTATTACTAGGTCTTTCAGGCCAGCTGATACTTCCTGGTTCCGATATTTATTCAAAGCTAAACTAACAGGGGTGTAGGGGAAATTTCAAATTTGGAGTATCATCATGAGAGTGGTATCAATCTTCCTATCTAGCTCTGCAATAAAGCATACAAGCACATTTCCTATTAATGTTAAACTATTCCAATGAACCTCAGGCCGAGCTGCTGTAGTAAACTTTATCAGTGTCAGTGATGATGACTACAGGAAATTATCACACAAAAAATTTAATACAGATGCAACTGCATTTAATGAAATATACCATAGATCAAAATGTATTCAATTACTCATGGCTGTCAATATTTCTTCCTTTTTTGGCCCTTGGCATTTCACTTCTTAGTCAAGATATTTATACAGATTAAAATGAGAAATAACAACTCTGAGCACCATGTGCTTTAATTAGGACTCTCCATTGTCCAACAAAAAAACTAGATGTTGAGACAGGGCTCCTATTCCCACACTGTGATCTCATCTATGCCACATCCAGGTACACTAGAAGGATTTTACTTTATTCACCCTCTTGTCACTCTACATCTTACCTTGTTGTTCCATATTCAGCCCTCTCGCCTAAGAGAAAATAAAAAGAGGGACTGAATTAGTATATGTTAGTTTGACAATCACAGAACGTAGTGGTACGGTTGAGTGCCGGCCAACTATACAAGGCTGGCAGATGGGGACGGAAAGGGGTGTTATGAGAAAAGGGGCATCTTTTCAGAAAGCCTCAATGGGGTGAACACTATGACTGCATTTGACTCTCTGCCAGCCAGCGGTCATTCAGTGGTCGCCCTAGAAACAGCACAAGAGCCCCAGAAGGGGCTGGCCTGTCTCTTAGCTCTGCAAAGTGAAAATGTATCCAGGGGCAACAAGAGTAGGAGGTTGTGGGGGCTGAGTCGTAGAGTGTGATGATTTTATGATATCCGCACATAAGAATGCACATCTCAATGTACACAAACAAATTAAGTCCTCACTCTGATCAGTCAGTCAGAAATGTTCAGTGATCACATCATCTGCAAAACAGCATTCACAATCCTACTATGTCAGAACCACTTGCCTGCCTATGAAGTAGAAACAGAATGACATGGAACATTTATATTTTTTAATCCTCTGGCTGCTGTTAATGTATATTAAATATAATGAATATAAAAACAAACCATGGCAAGAAATAGATTTCAAGAAAAGTACAATGCCTCTAGAGTTATTCTGTCTTTTCTACCCAGTGGATATTTAATCTTTAGGTCAAGGTAAATATAACTTCATTATAGATTTCTCATCTTTTATGCAATAACAGTTACCTCATTTTCATTTCTGTGTCCTTGAACAGAGTTGGAGTACAAAATAGTTTATATAGTTTGTTGGCTAAAAAGTTTTTTCTTTTAAGGTTTAATCAAATTACACACTGCTGAAAATCCACAAAAAATGATTATACAGTATGTTATCATATATCCATGCAAGAGTGTGAAAATCTACATAATTATCGAGAGATTAATTAATAAGCAACAAGATTATATGTAAAGATATACACTACATCCTAATTTCTCCTTTTGGCTGGGGTTAATGTGGAATAAAAAACAATAAATAAATGCTGGCAAGATACTTCAAAATATGAAATGTAGGATGTTTTTTAGCCAGGCTCAAAAAAGTAAAAATAAAAAACAAATTTAGTGGTAGTGTAAATTTGCCAGATTTTATATTCTATTTGAAAAAATAAGGAGAGAGCTCAAAATTAGTAATGAAAAAACAGCATTATAAATAGTACTCCACATCCACTCGATGTCCACCAAATACAAGATAACTCTTACTTGCCTTATTTGCTAAATTTAAAAAATCTGACCTTCAACTATCACCACCACATTCTACTCACCTTCTCCTAGTGTCTGTTTCAGAAGGTCATGCTTGGCCTGCAGTTTGATAATGAGATTGCTGCCATTCAAATATTCCTTGTATTTCTGCAGATGAAAGCCAAAAAGACAAATTGCAGCAGGGTTATTTGTAGTTATACTGTACATGCTCAATGCCACAGTGCCTTTGTATCCCTCATTTCTCTGAACTCACAGTGAAGTAGAAACCCTCAGTCTCTTGCTGATTGGCTCTTCTCTTAGCGATGTTTGCCTTGCTCATGTACGAATCAGAGGAAGCTGATTTGACCGACTCTGTGGATTGGCTGTGCTGGAAGGCCTCTGAAACATCAAAGTCCTCCACGGTGAGCATGTCCTGCAGGGTTTGCATGGTTGCATCAAGAGTCTTCCTTACCTGATATGTGCAACATGCAAACACAAGTAAAAACCATCACTTTTACAAGAATGAAAAATGAAAATTACAATATATATATATATAATTATATGAAACCCATATTAAACTAATAAGGTGACATTGCACACATTAAAACAATAATGAAGATCGTAAACATACCTAATATATACATACATTGTACCTCCTTCTCAGTGTCAAACAGCACAGTCTAGGATTATACCACTGCAGCCATTAGCAGTGCAGTTTGACTGACACACCGTAAACAACAAAGTAATTAGCTTCCTAGCATGATGCATCGTGACATGAAAGATTAACTATGTTTCTTCTATGTGAGGCAGACAAGAAGGGAGTGTGCATTTCCATATTAATGAAAGGCACTGACACATATACACACCCCGGTGGGTGACCTTTAAACAGGTCTGTATAAACCACAGTGGGCTTGATGAAGCTTGCTGGGGCAGCCCCCAGTGGAGGCAGGAAACTGGATGAGAGATAATCATACAGGTCAGTGTCAGATTTAAGATGACTGTAAATGCAGGGTGACAGTCCCAAGGACCAGGTGTTTGTTATTACATGCTTGTGTGGCACCAGTCAAGGTGTTTGCTGCCAATTCAAGTTTAAAATATAGAAAGCCAAAAACAGCCATAGAGGAGTAAAAACATATCAAGGGCTTTAACAAATTCCAGCCCCTTGATAAGCAATGAGTAATCAGTCTTAACATGATACTTCTAATACAGATGCAGCATTTCAAATTAAGTGTTTTTTTCTGTCCTATGCTTCTAAATTAATATTTCAACATTTTATAAAATACACCTATTTTACTAGATTGATAGACTGTATCTGAAATCTGTATAGGAAATCCCTTGGCACACCTGGATTTGCTTCACAGTACACTAGTGTCACACCATTTGAGAACCACTGTTATAGACTATTCTACATGTAGAACAGCAGATAAGCATCTTTAAGTATCTTCCTGTTCTGCTACATCTGGTCAAACTTGATTGGTGGTTTGACTGATAAGACATCTGTTTCCTAAAAGTATACTGCAATAATCTACTGATAGGCAGTACAACAGTAGTTGTCAGTTTTATATTTCACTCATCAGCTCATATTATTATGTGTAAAATATATTACAGCAATCAATGTTGCTGTAATATGTTGTTAACACACTGTAATATGTATTAACATATTAAAATTTAGGAGCAGTTTAAACAACGTATCTGGGGCAAAAGATCTTTTCATTTTTGTTGTCAAAAAGCTTTTTCCCCCCTTCTAATCACCATGCTACATATATATACTACAGTATTAAGACAGGATGGATTATCAAATGGAAAATTTAAATAAAATTAATGTCATCTACTAAAGTAAAATATTTGCAAAATCTGGGTAGCCAGGTAAACAAACTTAGCATAAAACCTGCTTTTACTGCATATATGTTTATCTAGTATAACATTTTTAAAGACTAAAGTGAACAACTAATATACAGTATCACCACCATTTAGCACAAAAAGAGATTTGCAGCGAGCTTGCTTCATTTTGGATTGAAACACTGACACTGGCTACATTCACCCCTTCTGAGGCTTAGCTCTGCACAGAACCTCTCACCTCTTCATTTTCTATCTTCAGGGTGGCCAGGCGAGACTGCAGCTGGTGGTAGCGCATCAAGAGCTCTGTCTGGACAGGCTGCTGTGCACTCACCTGACACACCTGAGATAAAAGAAGAAAGGGAACTTTACCAGTGGGATTTAACACAGTCAACATGAAGAGATGTACTTTGAATCAAGAAGTTTGATGTGCAAACAAACCATTCTTGCGGTGCCATCCTTCTGCAATGACTCACCTCATCACCCATGTGTGGCTGATAGTCAAAGCGTGCTGGAGGACAGAAGATCTGGCTGTGTGTGTCCATAAACTTCAACTTGTCTCCTCTGATGTCCATAGCGTCTACTGCTCCTTCCAGTAAGTCCAAGCCTTCATGGCGAGAAGTCTCCAGACTATACTCTGCAGACAGGTAGGTTCTCAAGGTGCGCGCTAGACTTGCGTGGTACCCTAAGTCACAACACTGGACAAGAAGTAAAACAGTAAATATAAAACAATAACAGGCCAACTAGCACTGGGACTAATGAGTTCTTCACCAATATTTGCATATTCAGCTCTGACTATATTAACTTACATCTATCATATCAGAGACATCATGGATGTAGTATTTGGCCACCAGGGCATTGGTGGCTGCCAGATTGAGAAGATAATCGTTGCGGGCCTTTGTGCATTTCAGTTTGTTTTCAGAGTACTTGGCTTGTCTCTAGGGATAAAGAGGAAGTGAGAGTCTCATCAGTGCATGATGTAAAATGGATCTGTAATATACTCAAAGAATGCATTACTACATTACACAGATTTCATCTTGCATAATCAGTCAATATGTGTAATACTTTTAACAATGTAGAAACAAGCTTCTTGTAGCTAAAGTGCTGAAATTCAAGAAGTTCATTAGAAGTGCTTACATGGATTATTTGTACTTTAGTGTAGATGTAATTCCTATAGTGTAAAACACATATAGCATCATGCATAGGCATGTACACCTGAACAGACCTTCTCCTTCATTTTCTCCATCTTCTTGACAGAGCTTCTTCGCTGTGGACGCTCATCGTGGCCGTAGCGCAGCAGGCTGGCACTTATGTCATTGGCCCTGCCAATGTGTTTCTCCTCCTGTTTCTCTGCCTCCTTCAGCTTGCTCTCAGCACTGAGACTCTCAGTGTGGTACATGTGGTACGTCTTCATCACCTGCGAGAATTTGTGACTAATGTCAAACTCCACTCATTCTGAAGGGCTTCACAGTCAAACTAGGACGTAACACTTAAAAAGAATGTGACTTTAAGGAAAAACAACAATAATGCCAAGCTCCACCGAGTAACCAGCGTAACATGTATTTCTTATTTTAAATATACAGTACAGCCGTCTATGTATATCATAATGTGGAAAACAATGTACACAAGGATTATGCAACCGATATCCACATTAATTTTAATATAATCTGCTTTTTGATACCAGTATTTGTTATAATACAGCTTATGTGTGTAAAAACTCATGCATGAATGTCTGTTTTTTGCCAAAAATCTTAGAGCTAAGGTGAATTCTGAATTCTGCAATTGATTCTTGTCCATTTGACAAAGAAAAATATGTGAAGAAAAATGTATGAAAACATACATAAGTATTAGAGACTAGCTTACTTAGCTCATTCGTCATGTTTAGACTGACTAACTGTTAAAAGTACTGTGATGGGTGTCCGTCTCATCTATTAATGCTGCTCTGTTTGTCTGTCATCACCAAAGTCTGCCCGGTAGCTTAAAGAAATGTACAAGCAATATAAGGCACACAACTTTTATCATAACCTGACTCCATCAATGCTCCATTATTTAGTTTGCTCAAATAAATTTTTCAAAACACAGGTAGCCTTAATCAGTAACAGTGGATGATTACAGCAAAATTAAACAGCATCTACTCCTCCATCACTCACCCTGAGGTTCTGGTTTCCTAGCAACCCTGACTGAAATGGACTTGCAAAGGACAGTGAGATCGATCAGCAGGAGGCAAAGGAGGTTACAAAGGGACAAGAAGCAACCTTTTCTGCTACTCTCGAAACAAGAAACTATTTGATTTCCAGGAGCAGATCAATACCAAGGGCCAGAAGACTGACAGCCAGATCCATAACTAATTTTACTTTTGTAGAATTTGTTTGTATTATCAATTGCGTGTTAAATTTCATTTAAACTATAAAACTCCCATCCATCCATTAACTTTACTGCTTATCCTGTAGGGGCTGGAGGCAAAGGCTGACACAGAAACAAACACTCACACTTACAAAAAACTTAGAGTCATCAGTTAACCTAACATGCATGTCTTTAGATTGTGGGAGGAAGCTGGAGTACTATAAAGCTTTATATATCCCAAATCTGAACAGACCACTGCTATTCCTTAGACTGTGTGTGGGAGCTGCAGACAGGCATTTAATAATGCATGAATTAGAGAGAGGAAAAATCAATATCAGTACAACAGGAAAGAGCTGTATAATGTTACATGTGAGAATATGTCTCATGTGGTTTATTTCTTGGTAGTATTTCTGTTTGAAATTTGCTGCTACACATTCATTTGTCCTAGGCATCTTTAAAAATGAATGGTAATGCATAATCGGAAATTACACTGCCATTAAACAATTTTACTATAATATTACATGTTCTTAGTCGCTATCAACAATCAACTTAACAAAAACAAACCAGAATCAGAATCACATGTAATTTGCAAAATTAAAAAACTCATCTCAGCACTCAGCTGCTTTTTATTGTTCTTCCCAGTATTTAATTCTCTCGACTGTCAAATGTTTGTGCAGTTATAGTCAAGATCACAGTCAATCCTAAAGCACTGTGATAAGACCAATTCTAGTCCAAATATGATCAATATTTTATATCTTTATAATCAATTTTGCAGTTAAAACACATTAGTAAATTACTGCACTCACTGGAATATGCAAGTATGACTCCACTTGCTTGTGTTGGAAAAATGACATGAAGAAATCTCAGTATTTTTAAGACCTAAGGAACTTTATTTATGACTTAATATTCCCTGGCTCAAAGAAACTACATATTTCACTAGGTTAACTCAACTCATATCCAGTAATTGTTTTTTCTTTTTTCAAATTAGCTAGGGATAATGATGTCAAATAGTAAGACCCAGAAGGAAGCACACTAGAGTGTTTGTAATATTGTGTCCTACATAGATCAGATGATATCACTGCATCAGGTCTTTTTCTTTAGCCAAATGAAGAAGCATCAGGACTGAACACAGCTTTCTATCATCACCACTACACAGATCATTTCAGTATGTTTAAGGTGATGCATAATGTCTGAATGTTCTGTATACAGCAACAACGTGTTAACAGCATGACACCTGTTACCATACCACACATGCATGATTACATTTAACATGAGCTAAAAAACATTACAGTAACACGTTCCGTCTCGACATGTTAGCACAGTGCACCTCTGCAGCAGAGACTGCTGAGCACACTTGATGCACAGCCAGGGGCAAGAACGCTCTCCCCTTCAAATGATGTAGAAATTCACAGTAGGAGGAAAAATGCAAATTTCATCCTTTCACGACCTCAGGAGAAGGAAAAAAATGAAGCTACGCCGCTGATTAGGCATATCTGCTGTGTGCAGTGTCATGACAGCTGCTGCACAGGTTACAGGTTCAGGTCTGAAAAAAGCTTGGCTTTTAGCCAGTTAGCTGCCAGTGGGGTAAGGCAAAAACAGATAGTCTGGCACAGACAGAAAAATTGAATGAGACAATGGTATTAGTTTAACTCACTGTGTAAAGCTCATTGGTGACTTTCACTAATTCCTCATGCATCTGCACCCCAATGTCTTTGCTCTGTAAAAGAGGAAAACAGTTGGATACTTGAGGTGACAATAATGGCCCATTTAAAGGATAAATGAAGCCAGGCATTCAAACATCTGAGACTAAGAACGAGGTTATTTAACAGAATTGCCTTCTTTAAAATGAGACTATGTGACAGTGATATTTTATATGTAAGGGATGTCAGCAGGCATTGAAATGCTGTGATTATTCTGCACCAGAAAAGATCTAACACAATGCTCAAAGTGCATAAACAGACAGAAATAGAACAGTGCAGTAACTGCAAAACATTTCCCAAGGAACAGAGTCAAAGTTTTAGCTTAGTTACAGGGGCTAAGAGCCTAGAATGAATTGGACATGTCTCATGGCAAGGATTATAGCCCAAGAGGAGAAATGGGGCCAGTGGAGAGTGACTGTGGAAATCCTGTTGAGGGGATATGGAGCAATGCTTAGGCCAATCAATCCTGTCTTTGCCACCTCTTAGGGACCACTCATCAACAGCAACCTTACAATGTGGAAAAAAGTTTACTTCAGCGCATTCAGTACATTTACACTTTAACTTAATCAGTGCCAGAGTTCATTCAGTCCCCTTCCAAAATGTGTAATTTATTAGCAATGAGGCTGCATTGCAGCTGAACCAGGATGCCACGACGTAACAAGATTATTGTTTTGGAAAACATTGTCTCCCTCTGCACAACTGTAACAGTTTTTTTTTGCATACAGTCCCCTAGTCGGCCTCTTTTTGCTGGCCACAAGCCATACCATTCTTATCAAGGCTCCCATCAGGATAGTGCAGAGCCCCCCAGAGGACATAAATTACTGTAAACTTCTGCTGTCAAACACATATTAGCCCTCAATAAATATGTTAAATGAGAACCACACAGAATGAAATGTAGGCTATGTCCTCATACATTAAAACATATTTTTAAATAGTTTTGTTGGTGTGACACCATGATACTGGCTTAGTGCATTCATTTGAGCATATGATTTCTGCGACTGTGTGCGTTAGTAACGGTCAGGGTCATCCATTTAATTCCGATTCTGACCTTTTTAAAAAGTCTGATGACGTCCTCGCCCACGTGTGCCAGGCGGACAATGACATTGTTGTTATAGATGTCGCTGAGAGTAGCATGGTCCCTGCTCTCCCGCCTGGTCTGCTCTAAGACCAAATACCAGCAGTTCACAGTGGACAGGAGATTCTGGTCCTTCCTGAAACAGCCAAGAAAAATAAATTACATATTGTTGCTATTTGAAACTACTGCAGAAGCACCACTTACACATTTCACAAAGACAAAAATGTTGATCAATTTTGGTAACAAATTCCTTTAATGCTGCTTGTAGACAAATACAACTGACATATTTAGACCATACGATTCATTGCCCATAGGCAAGCAGCAGAAGAGATCTGATTCTCCAACTTGAACAGGTAAAATTTGAATTATTGTCCACAAAACCACAGTGTCATTCAGTTCCTGTACACTGACAAGATTGCTATCATACTCACCCCTTTGAGTTATATGAAAAGGTTGGATAGTCACCACTGGCAATCTAGAAGGCATCAGCATACCTATGGCTTTATCTATAATGCCTTGTTTATCTAAGCTGCCAAGGTATTTATCATCGTCATGACACCAGATCATAGGAGAGACTGATTTTAAAAGTTCCTCATACCAGCTCCGTTTTTGGAAAGACTGGCATCTGTTACTTTGCACAGCACTATTGGAATGAGTTGCAACACAGCTTAAAATTAGAAGTACTCATTCCTCTGATCATTTTTAAAATTTTATTAGCTAATATTGATAACAATGTGAATTATTGTTTCAATCAGTTGCTGTGTTTGTGTCTATGTTGTCTGGGGTTGACTAATTGATTAGAATATAATTATGTTTAGGTAACTGTAAACATGGCTTTCTTGCAATTGGAGCTCTCAATGCTCACTAATGACTACCTATTGAAATAAAGTAAAAAAAATCTGAATAGCTGCTAAAGGCCTAGACATACCAATTGTGGCATGATTGATTCATTAAGACACCTGCTAGTCCACCATTGTTGGGTCTACTGTGTACTTAAACATGAGTAACATGAAATCAATCAGTTGTACCAGCTCTGGGGCTTTACATATTAGAGATCAAGACTCACTGGAGTTGTGGTGAGATATCAACAAAAAAAGGGGACAGTGATAAATATGTGCTCACAGAAGGCACGCTGACTTCATCTGTCTCTTTGCTCAAAGGATCATGTGAGTTGAATTATCCCTCACAAATAAAAAAAACTGTCTAGATGCTATGTGATCAATAAAACAAATCTTTTATGAACCACATGACGGAACGTGTATACTGTCTACACGTTTGCTGAATAACTGAACCAAAGTAGCATCAAAAATCCAGGTATTTCTATTTCCAATCTATTTTTTTGAAATTCCAATCTTTGGCTTTGAAAAGAGTAACCCTGACTTGTCTTCTGTCAAACTACTTTTAAATCGTTGATCATTTTCATCCCAGGAGAGTTACATTTATGCTTTTATCTCCTTTTACAGGAGGATTGGGGCTGGTTTTCTGTCTTGGTGAAGCACATCCTAATCTGAAGATAATGGCTGTTTCTGTACCATAACAAGAAGATGGATGACATCTCCCTCCATGCATCTAAAAAATTCTGACATTTAACCAGAAACCAGCCTTAAAAAGTTTTTCAGAAGTAAAACTGCATTCAGTCAGTCCAGATCATTTTGCGTGCATACATATGGTATACATATGTTATCTGCCTTTTCCAGCTCTTAATGCCAAATTTGTCATTTTAACCTGGAAACCTTGGAAAATATTGTTTGTTTCTTGGTGCTTGTTGAATTCTCAAACCTTCATGCTTAGTGCTGAGTGTATAATGATATTTTCCTTCTAGCTGGATGAATGATGGTGGAAGTAGCACAAACTTAATGCAACTCTAAGCTGAAAAGTTGCCTCTCGTGATTCAAAAGTGTTGCACTCATGCTAAAGCTAATGCAGAGTGTTGGGCATCAACTACTTTCTACTTTTTCTTTCATCCTTCAACATTCTGATTAAAAAACATGGACAAGCTATCCCTATGGGCCCTTCTTTCAAGCAGAGCAGGTGCTGCTTGATCATGGACATGGGATGCCCTGAACCCGATTGTAAATCTTTGGCTGCTGGCTGCTCTTGAATAAGGATGAGACTGTTGTATTCAGTACACAAAGGCATTGATGTAGGAACTGTTCACATGAGATCACAAAATGTTTTCTACCTGACAGCCCACAAAATAAATAAATAAATAAATAAATACAACAGGACTTTTTTGGCAACATTTCTGCACCACAAATATGAATACAACACTCAGCTGACCTATGACGAACTGACAACACAACCATACACTCCGTCTGTTACCAATGGTACAACATGTTGAATAAATTGTCTTTTCATAAATATATACAGAGCCATGTTCCCTTATAATAATATTTTCCCTGCATTCCTTTTATTATAGGTGTTGAAAATGTGCCCTCAATCTTTTCATTAGATTAAACATCATAAACGAATATCTGATAGAATCACCTCATTACCCTTATTTTTTTTAAAAAAAAGAAAAAGACAGTGTGGGATTATTAATTATATAGACTTAGTAGATCCATTGTAGTCTGTAAGAATGAATCTAGTCTTTGACAGTCAGATAGAATGATGACCAGTTAATATGACAGGGGAGAATCTGGGACGTTGTGGGGGTGGGGGGTTCATGTAATATGAGTCTCTTACATGGGCTCCCTTTGAGGTAATGCTCCATTTATCAACATCTCAGTGATGGGAGCGGTCCACCACAATTATGTTTTATGTCCAATTAGCCAGAAAGACTCAACGAGAGAAGGAAAGACCATATTTAAGAGCCAGCTGCAACACAAGTTAGTGCACCCTACATTAGTGAGATTCCAATATTGTATTGTTCTTATTTTTTATATATTTTATATGTGCACCTGTACATTTGATGAAGGATTCAATCATCCTGGACATGGATGATATCACAAAACCTAGAAAAGATGTTCTGCCATTCTTTACAGATGATTATTAAGAGCTGCTTTACCTTCAACTCTCAAATACTACTCAAGTACTTGGATAAAATCAGGGGGCATATTTGGCCAGGTCATTTTTGCTTCTTTAAAAATTCCTGTGTAATTTTGTGCAGTAGGTTTGGAAGTATTGTTGAAAAATTGTGTGAATCTGGGAGGCACCTTTTCATTCACCATCCGAGTATACACATTTGCATTCATACCACCTTCTATAAATGCCATCTCCCCTACACCTTTTTTCACTCATGCTGTTCCAAAATACACTGCTGACCTCAAGGTCACCTTGTTTTATTTCAGAGTCCTTAACTGATTACTTTGTTTATGGTTTTATTATTTTATGATTTTTACGTCTCAAGTCTTATATGAAACTTTATTGACTCATGAACAGACAACTCCCTTATAAAAACAGTTAAACCAATTTAAGTTAATCAGAGTAAATCCATTCATCCTTCCATTATCTATACCCACTTATTCCTAACCAGGGTCACAGGGATCTGCTGCAGCCTATCCCAGCTCTCTTTGGGTGAAAGGCAGGGTTTACACCCTGGACAGGTCACCAGTCCATCACAGGGCCACATAGAGACAAACAACCTCACACAATCACATTCACTCCTATTAGCAATTTAGAGTCACCAATCAACCTGACATACATGTTTTTGGACTGTGGGAGGAAACCGGAGTACCTGGAATACACCCACGCAAGCACGGGGAGAACATGCAAACTCCACACATAAAGGCCCCAGATGGGTTGCAAACCCGGGCCATTCTTGCTGTGAGGCAACAATGCTAACCACTCAGTCACTGTGCTGCCCCAATCAGAGTAAAATCTAGTTCCTAACTGTAGTTCTGATTTTTTTTTTCCATTGAGAGAATATGGGCATTTGGATAACATTCTAGCGTGAAGTTGTTTGAGAATGGAAATGATATGACAGGCAAAGAGAAAAGGCAGAGGGGGGTGAAGGGGAATGAAGAGTCTGACCTAGTTGGGAGAACCATGGCAGCCTGAGGCCACAAGCTTCCTTGGCCCTGGATTAATTTCAGGTCAGTTCTTCTTTTTTCATCCTTCTTTTTGTTTTGTTGCTTATCCCTTTTCTGTTTTTCTCTTTTTTCCTCATTGTGCCATGCCAGTGATCAATATGAAATAGTCGTGGCCTAATGAATTGGCAGTCCTTGTAACAGGTTCGAGTCTCAGGTCTGGCAGGAATTGTCACTCTGTCCCAGAGTGAATAGCCAGCGCCCTGTCCACCGTCAATACCACGACTGAGGTGAGACCCTTGAGCAAGGCACCGGACCCCGAACTGCTCCCCGGGCGACTCAGCACTGGCTACCCACTGCTCCGGGTGTGTGTTCATGGTGTGTGTTCACTTTGGGTGGTAATGGAATTTCCCCACTTGTGGGACTAATATGGGTAACTTAATGCAACAGTTGTTTAATCAGTCAAACACGCTGGATACAAACATTCCAGTCCTTAGGAGACAGACAGTGGCAAGACTCACTTGAAGTGCTGGTGCTCTCTGGAGGTGCGGATCTTGGCAGAGTAGCGCTCAGCCAGTTTCTCCAGGCCTCTGGAGTACTCAAGCTGGAGCTCTGCCTTTCGACGGAAGAACTCCTGCAGGTCCTGCAGCAGCTGCAGCCGTGATTCGGACTGCTGCTCCAGACAGCGGAATTGCTCCACCAGCTGATTACGGATCTCTGCATATCAAAAAGAGGGACCACTTCAGAATAAACAGAGCCTCAATGGGGAAGTGGACTTGCACTTGTGCCTGTCTAACAATGCTCCAGGTCAGCTTTTAACCCTCTGTCTCTCACCAGTGGATTAGGCAAAGAACATAAAATAGTCCATACAAAGATTTGAGGATAGAGCCAATCCAGTACATGCACTAATGAAAAACAAAATCATCATAATTGGATAAAACCAGATGTCAAAGTACATTTGTTGGCTTTCTGTGTGTGTGTATGTGTGTGGGGGTGTCTAAATGCTAGGGTAGCACATGTGCATGTGAGATGCATGTCTGATGATTGCAGCAGACAGCATGGAAAATATAAAATAGGTCAGCTTCTCAAAACGCATTGTGCTGAGCGAGCCTTCAGAGAAGTTTGTCATGAAAAAAGAAATGGCAGGCATTCTTTCAATTACAAAATTGCTGTGGTTTTCTACTTATGAGGTTTGGAAACTGACTGCTCCTTTTCATAGTCTGAGAATGAGGAAAAGTTATGTTTTGGTCAACAATTTAAAAATATGGTTGATATGGTATTTGTAAATAGACATTTATTGATACATAAATATACCCTTAAGGAACACAACATTTCAAAAATTCAATTATTCTCATTGCAACAAGGTATTAATAATATTTAACTTTTTGAAAATGTTTCTGATGTAGCACACTTAGGCAGTTTTATAGAGTTTAACAGTCACTTTCCAAAAGCCTTCAGGCATTATTTTCTTACTATTCAAGTTAGTTGGCAGTTCTTTTACACTGTTGGGATTACAGGTGATAAAAATGTCCACTGAAGTAATAACATCACTTTTATGGGTTTACATTAACACTGAAAAGGGACACAGATCACATTTTACTTCACCCATATCCTATTTATTGCTAGGCTGTCATAAAGCCACCAGCTAAGTGGTTGCTAAATGTGTGGTTGCAGACAAACAATAGATCCTATCAGAACCTGAGTGACATGGTTGAAATAAGTATCATGATACTTAAATTGATATTTTCCAATATAATTTGTAAGATATTGCAAAATATCAGGTAAAAAACTGTGATCCAGTTATGCTTGACATGAGACCAAATTCTTCATAAGTTGATTTTGACCTATAACTTGCTTAAAATCATCGATTTAGATAACAGCAATTTGTAGAACAAAAGCACAATAAGATCATATCATATCATGATTACTGAAATTCAAAAAACCTTAAATCAGCTCACAGAACTTAACACAACTTAAGTTAGTATAGCTATAACATGCTATACTAAAATACTGGTGAATTCGAATCTGTTTATTATACAGTACACATACATATAGTTCACATGGGTTGACAAAGCTTCTCTCTCTAGAAGACAATAACAAGCAGTTGAGCAACATGGAGATAGCTGCAGATTCAATTATGACAGACTGTTTCAACCATGCATATGATTGCTGTGCACTGAAAGGAACTCTGTAGAAATTTTATCAATGAAAAAAGATGGCCCAATGGAAGAAAAACCCTTTTGTTCACTTCTAAATGGTGTTTCTGTATCTAGAATAAGGATTTCAGAAATGTCTCTACCCATCATCTGTGAGTGTGCGAGTGAAAATGTGAATGAAAGAGCAGGAACAAGAAGGACAGAGTAAATATGTAGTTCCTTGCTGTTTAGAAATGTACCCCTCATGGTCCCCATATTTGTCCAGTTGCCTGGTTACATGCCTCTGGAGGCATTTCAATGAGAGCCTGCCAGTTCTCCGTTCTGACAGTCGCAGCAGTCAGTCTGTTTAGCATAATGGCCAAGGACAAGGGCAACTTTCTCTGTGCAAAATACTCAATAAACAGCCTGTGCTGATGAAAGAGGCAACAATCGAGTTCAAAATAGAAAGAAATGTCACCGTGATGTTCTTCTGAGCTAAAATAGACCACTGAACAATACAATTTGTTGGCCTATGTGACGGTAATCATTTTTAATCATACCGTGACAGTGCAAAAGAATGAGCAGAAACTATGATGAGCAAATCTAAATTGAATTAATGTAATAATTTTATCACTGAGACATCAAATAGACTAGAGATATTTGCATCCACTCTCCTGTGAGCATGTTATTTTTAGATGTTCAACTGTTACTAGGGACTGTGCAATACTGCACTATATTCAATGAATGATTCAAGCCTTTGCAGAGTAATGCATAATTATGAGGAAGCTGGCAAGGAGATCAAGTGAATAATATACCAAGTAAGTCTGAAAACGCTAAATCCTGTCTCTCTTCTATCTTTGTATTGATTTCACAAGAGTAATGGTTTCCTTACATGAATACAGTGACTCACATGCCACACCAGGTTTCTCTGGGAACAGTATGTAGCTAGAATGATTAAAATGTTCCACACCCAAAGTCTTACGGAGATTTTACTAATAAGACTTTACTCCATTTGTGATATTTATTTTCTCCTAAAACATATGGTTAACATCCTGGTATGTTCTGGTGATTTTAACAAACAAATGAATTACTTCCAGAAATTTTAGGTCAACATTAAAGCAAAAATGACAAACAGCTCTAGCTGCCATGAGTCTGGTTTTGACTGAACACTGGGACATCATTGCACAGTACGATATGGATCGTATTGTAAATATAAACAGGCCAATGTTTGGTAAATCTATAAAAACTAAAATCAGCCACCCCCCAAACGCAGAGTGTCTCTCGATCTAAACAAATTCCAAATAACCAAAATCACTTTGTCTTGTGTAACAACTGTCTGAAGGTTTATTTCTTAGAAAAGTACCTCCCTGAGGTCAGCTATTCAGGCCTTAATCTCTTTTACCCTGCAGATTCAAAGAGGCACTTGCCAATTTGAAACACAGCATGTCCACATACCTGGATCTATGACATACAGTAGAATGTAATGAAATGGGAGGGAAACTATTTGTCACATCTGCTTTGTAGAGTTTCCACTGGGTCCTGTGTTGCTACAGCAGAGAGCACCCACTATCATGTAGAGTACTGTCACCACAGTAGTCTGTTCAAAGTAGCCTAACACAGCTATTGTAATGGCCAGCAGCAGACTCTGGGGCTGCGTCTGCAGTTAGCCATGCGTGGCTAGTCACATGTGGCCTAACCCAGACTGACACGTTGACATATTTTGGTAAAATCAAGGCTGCGTTCTGTGAACACTTGTCTTGTGAAGACAGTAATGGCTATGGTAAGCCTTTATAGGCTATTTGCCTGAGTTCACATTTCTTCCTCTCTCCTAACATACAAATACTACCAAGTAGGAAAGGCATTGCTATTTGTGCAGCCACAGGAGAGGAAAATCCAAGATGTAGTGGGCAGAATTCCAAGTAGTTTTCCCTTTAAATCTTGCAATGCTCAACTGTGAGCATGCATCTGTCAGCACAGCAACACACAGTGTACATGTTACCACGAAACGGGCAACAAAGATTGTTTCACTGTCATAATGCAACCCTGACATTTCAAGACAGTGTAAGCATTCCTTAATTATGATGAACATACACAGAGGGGTGTGTCTACATAGTCTCCCTGGAATGCTTATCTGCAATGACTATGGCAGTAGGAGTGCCTACAGTAAGATGCGACTGTAATACAGTATAAGATAATTCTACCACCAAACAAAATATAGCAAATTTTTCTAAATGTTACAAAAATCACACTCTTTCAGAGCAATTTGTAAATAAGAGTCCAAATGGATTAAATGACATTATATATACAGCGGCCTACAGCAACAAGTGCATTATGACACAAGAGGGTTTTCTATCATTCAGTTGCATTTAGGTTTTGAGATTATCACGAAGCTCACACTACACAAGGAAAAATATTGATTAAACTAAAACACTGTAAAAAGAAAACTGTCTTCAGTGTTGCTATTAGGAGGACAAATAATAATCACTAAATTATTACTTAATAAAAAAGAATATGCTATATGAGTGACTAGCAACTCATCAATAAAGCAGATGTGACAATAAATACAAACAGACCAGACCTATAAAGCTGTGAGCTTGCACACCAGCAATCAGTGATCAAATGTGACTAAGATCCCACTGTCACTGAAATGTGGCATGTTGAAAAATACTGCATTAGTACATTAGGTTGGAGTCTGATTGAACTGCTGTGCAGTCAGCAACTCAGCGTTACTGGAGGCCAGTGTCAGAGTAAAGCCCCCAGAACCCCAAACTGATCTGAGCCCAGTTTGCAAATGAGCTTAAGATGTCAGCTTAAAAGCTTTTCCTGAAACTGAGACGAGAGACAGAGCTGTGATGGCTCTCTCACAGCCACAAAGCTGGTGTGGAGACCAAAGAGACGGAAAAAGCAAGAGAATGTGTGTGTGTGTGTGTGTGTGTGTGTGTGTACGTGTGTGTGTGTAAAAGAGAAAGAGTCAAACAAACAAAGAGAGTGACAGAGGGAAGGCAAACCACACCTCTGTCTGAGGTCCTACTAATCACACTCTTCATTCCAGACATATGCTGACAGACTTTGATCAACAGCAGTGAGGTCTAAATTAAGTCTGTAAAAGCAAAAAAACTTTACTTAAAATATTAAACATTTTTAGGCAGATGCCCTAAAAACTTTACTGTACATCCGTCAATATTGCCACCAATAGTGGTGTTTTGGACACTCATTTTCTACACATTTTCTGGGTATGATCTGAAAATAATAAACTCTACAGTTTGATATGTTTCAAGGTGATATAGCAAAATAAAAAGAAAACCTTTAATCACAGTTAAATTTAGGCCACAATAAAGGACTGATGCAAACCAGATTATTATGTTCAAACTCCAAAAGAAATCACATATGTTAATAACCTTCAAAGTGAAAAATAATATTTAAAGTGTGACATTTTGGGATATATTTTATTTTCTTGACAAGATTTAAATAAGAAGATCTTTACCACTTTGAACTGTGCACGCTATACATGTAGCAACAGCCAATTAGTTTTGTTAAGCATCAAGAGTGGAAAGAAGCAGGAACAGTTTTGTACAAAGATAACAAAATTTATAATATAACAGCACCCCTCAAACCCACTAATTTATAATTTCCACCAAAAAAATGTAAAAACAAGAAGGTTTTAAGACGGGTTATGTACTGGACTATTATTTTCTGACTTCAAGACATTTTTGCACACAGCCAGTGGTTTTGGGGTGATTTTAATCCCAATGGTCTCAAAAGAACGTCCTGTGTCTACATACAGTAGAAGGATAATCTGACTTGTTCTGTTTTCAACAGCTCCAGTTAGCCAACAATACACCCAGTCCAAAACACACTGTGATCTTTAATGACCAACAACTGAAACGACAGGCTGACTGGAGAGTTTGATTATGTGGTTTCCACCACTGTGAGGATGTTAATGACATTAATGAAAAAGGATTTATTTCATTAATTATATCATTAGGTAGATTCTCAAAGGAAAGTTTTGCCCCAGTCTTCAAATGATGGTGCAGTATGAGTACTCTTAAGTGTAAACATCCATAGTTACAAATGATCCTAGTTTAGCCCTGCAATCAATAATAAATTTTCTCATTTCTTAATCTGCCAATTAATTTCTCAATTGAAATACTTAATCATTTAATACATAAAATGTAGCAAAAAGCAGTGAAAATCCCCCACAATTCCCTAGTGCCTAACATATCTTATATCTTCATATTGCTTGTGCTGTTTTGACCCAAAGGCCCAAACACAAATATATTAACGTCACTCAAGGAAAAGTGAAAGAAGCTGTAGACAGAAACTGTTAAGCATTTTTGCTTGGAAGCATAATTACTTTTCAAAAGAACTGCCACCCATTTTACCTTTAATGGAGTAATTAGTTAACCAACTACTGTTATCTTGGTTTAAAAGAATTTGATGTTGAAGGAAACCTAAAGGCTAGTCTCACTGCATAGAGGCTGACAGATTTATGCAGAGCAAAACCACAACTGTGAGAAAGTGACGTACAAAGTGTTAGAGCTCACACCACCTAAAGCTGCCTCTAAAAACCTGAGGAGAAAACCAAGCCATAAAGCTCCTACCCTGTGTAGGGTTCCTTACTCTGGGTTCCTTACTCTCTTCTCTCTTTGGGTGGCTTATCCAGTCACATATTTAGCAGCAGACAGTAAAGTCCTTTCATGGTTCATAATTCATACAGACAGCATACATTATTTATGGACTTTCTGAACTGTTTGCTGTGTGACCTTCTCAAGCATTCCCTCCTCCTCCTGATATTACACTTTGTCCTGAACTGTGAGAAAATACTCACTCTATAACATAGTCTTGAAAACAATATAACTTATCATCATCTCTATTCATGTAAGTGTAAAGTCAAACCCTTTCTTTGAATAAGCAGTTGGAAAATGTACACAGCTGTCTCCATGGATCCTGTTTGAATACCTGAGGTGCATGACCTCCAGTCTATTAGAAAAAAAATGTCCAAGGTGAATTGGTGCATTCCCTTATTGGGTGTGCAGCACTAGGACAGCCTGCACTTTGAAATAAATTATGAAGCTCCAGTGTCATACATGGTTACACATGCAGGACTATAGGCCAGTTATTCTGTAGCTCTGGGGCTGGAGCACACAGTTATCCTCAGTACAGTCAAACCAGTTCAGCCAAGTTACATCTTTATGATAGTATCACTGGATTCATGTAACAATCACCCTAAAAGATCAGAGTGAATGGCGGGGGGCAAATGACATGAAATTCCAAAGAACAATAAGAGATGTGTTCAAAACAAACGACTGTCATTCACAACTACACAATCTGTCCCACCCCACAGTATTGCACACACGAAAAGCCATATAAAGCTCGTGATAAAGTTACGCAATAGTGCCTTCACACGCTTATTATTAATACGATCAGGCATGCACGTTACCAACCTTTCACTTGGGTCTCATATTCTGCAATAATCTCTTTGTCCTTCTTAACTTTCGCCTGAGATGACATTTTGGGGAGAACGGATTGTGCAATCCTCGGGGAGGAATCAGCGTCTCAGATGCCACAATGCAGCGCCGGCCCGTTCGCAGTCCTCTCCAGTTAGTTGAGCAACAATCAAACGCAAATCATCGCCCCCCTTAATGCAACTTCGGTGGTTAAACGCACTTGAGGCTATGAGATGTCGGTGCCCTGCGTTCAAAGCGACGTCGATCTAAAAGTGCATAATGTTCTCCGTCCCTGACCACTCCTCTCCACCAGTGCTCTTCTGTGAATTGGAAAACAGTTCCCGTTTGATGTGCATTTCACAAAGCCTGGGGTATGCTCTGAAAGGAAACGCTATAGCAGCTTCAGCGATAATAGCACTGGGCTGGTTCTGCACAGCGTGTACAGTCTGCCTCTTTTTTTCTCCCCTTCTCTCTGCAAGTTCAATGCTGCTGCAGAAAAGGCTGAATGGATGTGAAAGTCAATCCGAGACTCCTCCCCCAACCTCCTCCCTCCTTCACCACTTTTCTTCTCATGGATGATTAAATATTATGCTGAGTGTATTCATTTGCAGACCTTTGCAAATAAAATATATGTTATCGCTAATCGCTGTCTACAGCTGAAGGAATACGTGCACAGTTTGTGTATGATGACTGTTTATTCAGTGTGCTCATGAGACTGAAGCTGACTACAGAACACTGGGATGGTTCTGGATAAATTGGATTCATCAAACTGTGTTTTCTGCCATCCATTACATAAATGGTTATTTGCATGTCAACTATACAGACTAGATTCAGTGATCTTAAAAAAGTTTTTTGACAAAGCATACCCAATTCTGCACTAAGCTACTCTATACAAAGGAAATGCATGCCTATTTATAGTGTAGTCAAAACATCTTTCCCCATTTACAGTAGAAGCTCCATCATCTGGAATTTGTGTCACTTTACCTCGTTAAAATATGATGCTGTATAGATAGCTTGTTAAAATTAAGAGAAAACAGCATTGTTTTGTGAGATTACAAATCACAAAGGTCAAGGAATTGTACAAAACAGATTAAAAGAAACACTTAAGAGTGCACTATATGCCCATGCATTTCAAATGTGAGCCCACATTTTGGAATATAGACTCAATAAACCTCATCATCATTAAAAGGCCCCATTCAGATCAATGCAGACTGAACAAAATTAGCCATAAACACATTTTAATGTATGAAATCAGCAGACAATTGGACATGTCATAGCAATAGTTTTAATGTAATAAATAGTCCCACTGTGTCAGCCAGAGCAAAACACTGTTGTTTTGCACAAAGTCACATCTGCACTATATTTGAAAAATCCAATATTTATAGGAATTGGAATTTAAAATGTTAAGAGCTGTAATTCCAAAACATTTGTCTTCTGGAAAAATATTAGAGTTTTTCTTCTTGGGGTGTGAAGGAGACCGCTTCTTGACATGACTCAAACTAATTGGAGGAACCTGATGCATTCCAAATTTTCCTGTGTTACAACTGAACCCATTTCACATTACAGTTGCAATATTTTGACAAAGATGATGGAGTGCTTCTCCAGAGAAAATCACAATGGTTCAATATGTCTCACTGCCCTGTATTTTCCCTCAAAGGGCAAAGACTTTCAAATAATGTCCTGTGACTTCTCATGAGCAACTGCATGGTAAATTTATGATCTTCAGAAAATATTTTTTTGTCTAAGACAGGGATAATTGAGCACTTTCTTACTCAGCCCATCTGTGAAAAGATTGTATTTTGATGTGTGTCAAGAGATCGTGGTATGTCTTTGTAGTTTGTACCCAATTCTCAGGAAAACTGTGAGCTACTGTCAGCCTGTGACAACAGCTAAAGTTGGGACAGAGCCCAGGAGAAATCTGCAGGAGAACCATTCACGTCTCGCCATGCACTCTTCAGTCCAACTTCTAATTTCCTGAGCAAATGCTACTCACCAATCCTTGGCCACAGAGTGTGTCTGATAAAAGTTGGGGGAGATTTGAAAGTAATGTGAAAAAGCTGTGCCTAAACTAGGCCATGGAAACTTTACCACCATCCATTTATGGGCCTTTACCGGAGGAATGATCATCACATGGTCCACAAAGAAAGGATTATTTTCCTTCAGGAGGCCAGTAAAGACCTCTTACTGTGTTAATGTAATAATTACAGTAATGTTTATAGTATAGGTATTCAGGATTAGGCATAATGTTCACAGTGTCATTACTTATTTGAAATAAATTATTTACACTTTATTGTGTTATTTAATCATAACCACAAACATACGCGTATTTCATTAAGACTAATATTTTATATGATACACTGTAGGAATATTGTATTAAGCTGCATCAGATGTACATTTGCTATTCATGCAATGCTTTAAAGCCTTGACATGACGGTAAAAATGTGACATGAGATGTGATATTTGTTTATACCAGAGGCTGCTTATTTTGATTTGGTTGGTTTCCTGTGCACCACACCTTCCTTTTATGAACCAGGCTATTAACATAATAACAGCATTATTCCTGAGATGCTGCTCCTCTTAGCTGGCACCATTGCTGCACCCTTCCCTTGGGACATATCCAAAGACTATAATCCTGATTCATACTTAATGGAAGACAGTGAATGTATTTTTTCTTCTCAAGTTTAACATCACACTGATGGAAGGTTTTACATAAGGTTTAAAAAGTTTGTAAAAAACAAACAAAAAGCAGAATATGGAGACTGTTTAGATTGTCTTTTAAGTAAATTAACTCACATACGATTTATAAATTCATTCTGCTACAGGCAAATGAAAAACAGAATTATACTGTACCATTCACTCAAACTCACTGTTTTCTATTAGGCAACCAGTCCATTTCCATGATTAAAGCACTTTGATATTAAGGAAAATGCACTTTTAAATCTGTAAGTAAGAGAGCACATTAAAATAGTATGCTATTACTTGTAACCATGTCAAATGAGATGCTGCATGATAATGGCAAAATGTTTTAGCAAATTAATGGAGTTTTATCTTGTTTAGAAAGATTTGCAAACATACGGTTCCGTTCCAAGGCTTTGCAAGAAATCGAAAGTGTAGAGGTTTGTAATATTTCAAATATCAAAATATGTGCAGACTGATATTGTGATTTTTATTATCATATTAAATGTTTACCTGTATTGCAGAATTAGTTTAATACTGATGAAGATGTATATTCCTGTATTGCAGAATTAGCTTATTACTGATAAAGATGTATATTAAAATGAATCTATATTGATATTGCTATGTGTTGTGGATTTTAATATGGGTCTATTGGTTATATGTGTAGACTGTATATGTGTGTGTGTGTGTTGGGAGGTTTCCAGGGGACAGGGGAGATTGTGGTGATCAGGATAATATAATAATATAAAGTATTAACTTTAAAGCTGCTTGGTTTATGTGTGTTTTTATAACAAATGGCATATTTATTCCTTTTCTTTATCATATTTTGTTGGTAGAATTCGTTTATATTAATAGCTAAATTCATGTATAGCTGCATAATCCCAAAGTATTTCTTCTTCACACAGAAGACTGTTTGTTCACCGTAGGAACCGAAGTTTCAGGTTGTTGTAGCTGGTCCGGCCAGTTAGCGAAGAGCACATACAATGTTGGCGCTAGGCTAGCAAGAGGCTATCGGCTACTTGTCTCAAATGTAATACCCTCAAAGTAATATTTTAAAGTCACTGTTTTCACTACTAGTTGTGATTCTGATTAAATATATTTAATCGGTTATCACTTAAATTCATGCGCATCAATTCATCTGTAAAAAAAAAAAAAAAAAGAAACATCCCTAACATCAGTATCTGTCATTTCCAGGTGAAAAGTATCTACCGAAGAGTTTCTTATGAGCTTTATGATTTTCATAAGAAATAAAAATAAATCACACAGCCAGACTTCAATGTCCACTGCTGAGCTTTTCTGCAGCTGCTGAACGCTTAAGGGAGACGCTAGGGAGAGCATGACTACCCTCTGCTGGTACATAGTAAGCCTATGATAGCTGTAGCAGACTGGTCTTTTATTGCGTTTTATGTATTTTATTGATAATACATTTTATACTACCACTGATTATAATTTTGAGGCGAAATTCAGATGACTCACACTTGAAAATTAAAATATTGTTCATCAGTTTCTGTATGACAAGCAGCAGATACTGATGATACTGTCCCTCATGACACTGGCCATTTAAGGCATGTAAATAGAGATGTTTCACAATGCTGAAGGGAAACCACATGCTGTCGCACAGTATTTCAGATCACCAAAGTCTGAGAACTTGACAATGTGACTTCATACAAAATGTGACCACCTGACATCATCCATTTCCAAAAACCTCATGACTCCTTTCATGATCTCACTGCTGTAAAATGTTCTAGCAGGTGACTGTTTTCATGCCATGTATGAAGTTTAAAAGGAATATTACATGTAGTTTGCCAATAGCTAAAAAGTGTTATTTAATGTAAACTAAGGTCTAAATAGTAGAGATAGTTAAGTGTCATTTTTTGGTTGGTATCTATTTGCGTTTCTGTGGATTGTGGTGGTTTCTGTAGTGTGAGACACTGTGTGCTGTGTTGTGTAACACCAGTCACCAGCCACGCCTTTCCACGCCTCCTAACAAATAGTAGTTACACTGAACCAGGCTCAAAGATATAAGTGAGTTGCCTTTGACTGTGGAATAATTTATTGCAGGACAGCACAGCTGTCAGACTTACAGAAACATGTTATGGACAGTATTCTTACTGCTTAATGGACTGCTTATACTACTCCTTTTCTCCACTCGCAAAAGGTAAAGTAATTCATTTTTATGTTGATATTTGCAGATAAGAAATTAATAGAAATGTTCATGTAACAGGTTGTATGAGTCTGAAGGTTTGTGAAATACTGCCAATGCATATTTGCAAATGTAAGATTTTAAAAGTGCGTTTAATATCTTTAAATACATTGTTGAATAAGAGTAGATATATTAGAATATCAATTCATTCAAATATTGAAATTATATGACTGATAAAATGAAATACAGAAAGGTTTGTATTGTTTTAGACAACATTATACAATAAACCTAAAAAAAAGATACACAATATTTATACACTGCAAGGCTTTTCAACCAAAAAAGAAAGCTCTTTAACATTATTTCCTGCTAACTCCAAACCTGGTGGTTGATAGTCATGAATGAACAAAACATACATAAACCAACCTTCTAATAATACTGCAAGTGTAATGAGTTTCCTGACATCTTGCAGAAAGAAAAATGAGCCACCTCTGGATAAAGGGTTCCTCCCATGGCTTGGGCACGCTGTTGAGTTTGGAAAAGATGCTGCAAGGTTTTTGGCTCGGATGAAAGACAAACATGGGGATATCTTTACAGTAAGTTTTGATAATGATCCTGTGATTGTGATAAAAAAAAATAGGTCACTAAATGTAGAAATGTTTACAGAACTGAGACGCTGAAGTGAAAAATCATATGTACTAGTTCAATGAACAGGCCTGCTAGCAGATAACTGGCCATACCACATAAGTTTAAATTAAAAAACAGAACAGTTGACTTTTTAAGACAAATAGGATCTGATTTAAATCATTTCATTGAAAACAAACAATATTTGAACATGTAAAATGATGGTGCCACAGGTTCGTGTTGCTGGATATTATGTGACAGTGCTGTTGGACCCACATTCTTTTGATGCTGTGCTGAATGACACAGTGTCCTTGGACTTCACCCGCAACAGAAACCAGCTCCTAAAAAGGGTCTTCAGTTTGCAGCTGCCAAGTATCAAGCCAAGAGCAGAGAGGGAATGGATGGAACAGTCAGTGATGTGTCTTTTAAACTTATATCTTTAAATTTAAAAAAAAATATTTTTTTAAGTGAGCATCAAGTCAGCATCAATCAAATCTCAATATGTGGCAATTTCCTCAGACATTTTCAAGGTCTCAGTTTCTCCAAGCTCAGCAGTTCCATGAACAACCATCTCCAGAGCCTGCTGCTGAGTGACCAGAAAGGCTGTGACCCATCGGAGTGGAGACAGAGTGGACTTTTTAGCCTCTGTTACAGCCTACTTTTCAGGTAACAGACAGCATTTTAACCTAGCAAGATAGAGGAAATCATATTATGTCAATGTTTACATCGTCAAGAGTGACAGACAGAAGGATTTTCAACTTTATTATTTTTCTAAGGGCTGGGTATCTAACATTATATGAGAGGCAGGACAATGTTTCTGCAGTCTACAAAGAATTCCGCAAGTTTGACGATCTTCTCACCAAACTGGCTCGCTGCTCACTCAAGCGTGGTAAGTTCAGTAAACAGTCACGGGAAATTGTTACTTTCGATTTGTTTCAAAACTTTATAATTACAGGGAGACAGATAAATGATATCCTTGGCAGGGAAAGATACATTAGCAAGACATTACAATATAAATTGTAGAATATGGCAAAGCACAGCATAACATAGCAATAATAATAATAATGATAATAATAATAATAGAAAGTGAGAAAACAATATGGTGAGTCAGCCGGATGTCAATGTCAAACTAAACATGGGTACAGAGGCAAAAAATAGAAATAAAAAACTAATTAATATATAACACAATAAACTATGTGTGAATTTATGTGACACTAATAGGAGAAAGCAAAGCAGCCAACTTATCCCGAGAGCATCTGTGGGAGCTGCTGTCCCCAGAGAAGCTGTGCGGAGGGTCAGAGTTGAGCTCCTGGCAGCAGAGCTACCATGACTTTCTGCAGGAGGAGGGAGTAGATGTAGAAATGCAGAAAAGAGCTTTACTGTTGCAGCTGTGGACCACACAGGTGAGAGCTGTTTTATTGCCTGTCTCTCTGTCCCACACACAGCCACACAGACAAGGCTGTGCAAAGATACCAAAGCACACAAGCTTACAACACCCAGATTGCATGCTTGAATTTTACTCAATGGCAAACAATGCAGAAATGAGGAACAGTAGATTCCTCTCTGCCAGTTACTCAGAGCCACCTGTCTCAGCTTGTAACTCAGATCAGAGTTTTGATCACGTGAGTTGGTTTCCGTGGCACCTTATCGTGTTTGATGTTTAGTCATTACATGTAAATGCAGTGTGTAAGAGAATGGTGTTAGTCAGCTGAAGCTTCCTCTTTACTTACATCATGAGGTTTCATGCACTCACACCTGGAAAGTGCTGTCAGTCTGGTTTTTTTTACTGCTAGCTATAGAACATGTCTAGGCGTCCTGACAATGTGAAAAACCTGCATGTGTGTGAACACAGACCTTGTTTAAGCACAATATTGAAAAGTTTCTTGTTCAGTGTTTTTTTTAATGGCTACAGTGTACAAATTTGCCATTATTAGCAATTTTGACATGGGTATGAATACAGAATTGTTGCTCGCCAGACCAGACAAGTCCAGAGTCAGCATGGTGTTATTGCTCTGTGCTGCCAGGTGGGGGAGAGAGCAAGCTGTTTTAATATCCATGTCTGCTGTTCATCTGTGCTATGTTTTGGCTGCAATAGCTTCAGCCCTCTGTTAACCTTCCGGATTCACTGCAGCAATGATTGTTTACCCTGTAATACCAGTGCATAGTATTAAAGCAAGGAAAATCCTTATTCTGTCCACCTGCTGTTGGTTCTTTCTTCTGCTCTGCTGGCTTGGGAAAGCCCGGTAGTCCTCCAGCATGTTTGTTTGTGAGTTATCATGTCTGCTGGGATGCTGGGATGGAAACTGGAGCAGCACTGCAGAGAATGGAGGGATTAGATAAGAGACTAGTGAGTTTATATGTGTGTTACAGACAGAGAGGTATTGCAGAGTACAGTACAATGCTAGGATTTAAGTAAAGCCACCAACGACTCATTAAGTCCTGCATAAGCTTGGCATTACTATCCTCTTTCATTTCCATTTCCATCAGTTATTAACCAAAACAAGCACAGACTGGAATAGATTTATTAGTCACTTTTCTTTTAAGATAAATGATGATTTAATTGTGTTGTGATGGCTGTCTCACCCTCACACAAGTATCAGAATGAAAAAAAAGATCATATCAAGAAAATAACAGAAAATAAAACAGGTCACTCACTGCCACTTTAATGTTTAGTGCGTTAGTGTTTCCCAGTGTATTGTACAGCTGCCAGTCAATCAGTTTATTCCCTGAAGAAAAAGACATTTTGGAAACTATGCTTATTTGTATTTAAACATGTAGCTGGAGGCAGCAGCCCATTTGCATAGCTTAACATAATAACTGGAATCAGAAGCAAGCAGGAAGCCTGTCTCAGTAAACTGTAATTAAGAAGTTATAGTTAATTTGTTTAATCTATAGCAAACACTGAGCTATAAAAACCAAGAAACAGTATGTGTTTAGCTTGTCTTATTGTAAGTGGTATTGTAGAAAAGGCTAAACCTATCACTAGTTCCTTCCCAATAGGTATCAAGCTTTGCCTTTAACTCTCTGGGCATATTTCCCAAAATGCTGAAATCCCCAGTTGTTAGGGTAACCACACTCATTATCTGAGGCTTTATATCTGACAATCTGAAAATGTAAAAAAGAGAGAAAGACAATGTGATGCACCTTTAATCACTTT